>NC_059341.1:56362194-56987694 GCF_018350155.1 Leopardus geoffroyi | reverse complement strand
GAGCAAAGAAGTGGCTTAAAATCATCACTAAAAATAAGGTCAATATATCAGCTTTGGATGGAAAGCTCATTAATTTTTTTCAGCAGATTTAGGAGAAACTAGAAAAAGGCAAGTAAGTAAGCACTGAGGAAAAAATAATTTATCAAAGTATATGGTAAGAGTCTGGTCTCTTAATATTATAAGTAACCGGAGATGTGAGGGACCCACCAGCAAAAGTTCAAGACCTTAATACGAGTTATAAGAGCAAATTCTGAAGAACAGAAACCACGTACACCAGATCTGTGTGTCAATACGTACTTATTTTGAAAGTCTTGAAGTAAAGAAGCAGACTTTTAGTCAAATGACAGACAAAGCAGGGTGGGGGGGAGAATGTGAAATCATTCAATTCTTTCCTTACTTTAACTCTATTTGACTATCTTTGCACAAAGCCCCATCCCTAAATGAGATTACAACATTTATCTCAATTACTCAAGTGGCTTTTCAGATGATTCGTTAATACAAAGAATGCAGTATCAAATTATTAACAAGGAACTTGCTTATTCAGATAAAAAGTTTTACACTGTTGTAAACTTGAATTAATTCTCTAGACATTTGATAGTGAGTGTAGTCATCATATTTTTCCAATGATAGAAGTCTGAAATCGTATGGCTAGAAACTGCCTTTAAGAGTGTTTACTCCAGGGGCGCCTGGGTGGCTCAATTGGTTAACCATCCGACTTCAGCTCAGGTCATGATCTCACAATTTGTGAGTTTGAGCCCTGCATGAGGGTCTGTGATGACAACTCAGAGCCTGGAGCCTGCCTTGGATTCTGTGTCTCCCTCTCTCTTTGCCCCTCTCTTGCTCAAGCTCTCTCTCTCTCTCTCAAAAATAAATAAAACATTTAAAAAATTTTTTTTAAAAAAGAGTGTTTACCCCAGGGATGCCTGTGTGGCTCAGTCAATTAAGTGTTCAACTTGGGCTCAGGTCACGATCTTGAGGTTTGTGAGTTCAAGCCCTGCATCAGGCTCTGTGCTGACAGCTCAGAACCTGGAGCCTGCTTAAGATTCTGTGTCTCCCTCTCTCTCTGTCCCTCCCCTGCTCAAACTCTGTCTCTCCCTCTCTTTCTCAAAAATAAATAAAACATTAAAAAAAAAAGTGTTTACTCCAGCCTGCCATCAGCCACTTCCTTCTTTTACAGTAGCCTTTTCTCAATACACCACATATGAAATGCTTTTTGTACAATGTTGTTCCATGAGTGAGTTTCTCTAGGTATTTTTTAAACACTTAAACAATAACAATATTGGTATATTTCACCCAATATATAAACATTTTTCTAAACCACACAATCTCGGTATGCAAAACAACTACATCATAAAGCAGGAAACCTCATTTACAAAATTAAGGTTGAACTTCAGGCTGATGTTATTATGAAAGGGGCACAAGCAAGTTAAGTTCTATATTCTCAGTTTTGAAATTATCCTTTTTTATCTTGAAAAGGACATTTCAATAATTTGCTTTGTGTTTTAATAACACAGGATAAACAATATCTTACCCAACAAAACGATTTATTGACTGCTTTGACTTTGAGTGCTGAGATCCATATTTAGTCTTTAGAAATCATCCTCTGGCTTAATACACATACAAACATGAATTTCTCAGTCATATGGTTTCCGAAGCCCAGCACAATGTCCATAATGGCATTTCTTTAGGGCATTCATACCCTAACTTGCTCTAAACAACAACAACAAAAATTTTACAGAGCTTCACACAAAACTAGGTGTGTTTATTTATTGAGGGATTCACAAGAAGTTTTATAAAAGTTGTGAATCTGAATGACTATACAAATGATGACCATAGTTAATTGTTACAATTCCAGTTTGTGGCAGGGTTTTAGTCACCATCACCAATATAAACTTCCCTTTTGTATTGCCACAGACAGTCCCAAAGGCCACCTGATAGCTTCTGAATTGTTGATGTTTTCAGCAGAGCCCAATTTAGAAAGGAAACCCTCTCATTAGGACTATTTAATTTTAATCTCCAAAATTCAAATAGGACCCAAGGGCTGAAAGAGAAATATATAATTTTGCTACAGCACAGAAAATAAGACAATGCTCTAGCACATGACTAACTAACCCTTGACCTGAGGGGGACCACCTAAGCATACAGTTTATTTAACTTGCTAAATTGTGCCTTTGAAACTAATACTTTTAAAATATGGACTTCCTAACCCATATTGCAGAGCTTTGCAAGCTGGATGGCTGAAATTACTTGACAGCAGTAATTCCTAATCATTTGACAGACGCAGATCCCTTTGACTACCCGATAAAAGCCTCTCTCCACTCTCCGAAACATAAGCATGCAAATACAAATTTTTGCACACAGTTGTAGGGATCACAGACCACCTGTCTGAAGCCCATGCACTATTCCCTGCTCTAAGCTACGTCAAAATTTGAAAACTTTCTTTTCAAACTAAAAATTAGTACATTATTTTAACTACCATGGCATTTGAATGACATTTTACATGTGTACTGGTTTTCATCAATACAATTTTCTTCATTCTACATTATTTGCTAAATATATTTTTTTAAAATATGACACCAGATGTTTTAGTCAAGGATCCATGTACAATGATGCATAAGAATCATTCTATAGATGTAACCCTTCTTTATATACCTTCCCTAGTACTGTAAATACATAATCTTTGTGAAATAACAAAACTCAACGGCAGAAGGGGAGTAGGATTTTGGTTATTTCATTTAATATGTAAGGCCTTACATATTAAGACACAAAGAAATTGGCATAAGTTTTGGAATGTAAAATTGCTATCCATCTATATTAGTCTGGCCTAGGATGAATGGTTTCAGTTTATCTAGAAAACTCCTATCATGAACCATGATGTCACTACGAGGAAGGCTTTCTTCCTGAGTATCTGGCTTTTCTAAGCCAAGTTATAATAGTTACAGCCATATCGATAAGGTTTCAGGTGTGTTCTATTCTCTCTAACTTAGATTCAAACATCTGCAAAAGGGCAGCCAAAGAGCTTTTCATGTCCACTGACACCTGTCTGGATATTAGACAACCAATAGTAGAATCTACTCAAATCTCTGGATTGGGAATAATTGAGGCCAGTATTCTAGCATTCACTCTTGTATGCATGCATTATTTCAAACGATCAATTGACAACTACTTATTTAGGGTTTCTGTGCCAGGCACTGTGTTTAGGAATGAGGTAATACCAATAAAACAATTAGAACAGTGCCTACACATTGTAAGCACTTAATAAATGACAATATTATTATTATTAGTGTTGTTGTTGTTTTTATGGTTATACAGATTCAAAGGGGTCATAATGCTTATACTCAAAGATCTACGCTCTAGTGAGGCATTTAGAATAGACTGTGGTGGGGCATCTAGGTGGCTCAGTTGGTTAAGTGTCTGACTTCAGCTCAGGTCATGATATCATAGTTCGTTCGTTAGAGCCCCACTGAGGGCTCTGTCAGCACAGAGCCCACTTCAGATCCTCTGTGTCTCTCTCTCTCTCTCTCTCTCTGCCCCTCCCCATTAACACTCTCCCCATCTAAATAAATAAATAAATAAACATTTAAAAATTAAATAAATAAAAAAATAAAATAGACTGTGGTGAGATTATGATGGAAGTACGTAGAATTGCCACAGAAACCATGAGATGGGCCATGGAAGTCCTTCAGGGAAAGTTTCCCCAGAGAGAAAGAGTAGTGGTTAGCTAGACAAATCAGGAAGGAGGTGTGTCCTTCCCAGGCAGCAGTTAATGTACACAAATCATGATACAGTACATATTTGGTTGATGAATAGTTTCGTATGGTTGGAGCAAAGATTACATGTAGAAATCTGACAGAGATGAGGCCAGAAAGGAAGAGGCAGATTATGACAAGTTGTTAGGTGCTAAACCAAGGAGTTTAGATTCTTTTACGAATGCCACAGAGAATTACAGTAACTTGTTCTGGGAGTGTTTCACAAGATGAACAAACACTTCTAATGAATTTTAACTCGATAAACAAGCAAAGTCTTGCAATAGGAGTAGTATGTGATGCTGAACATCACATGATCACAACTGAGCCAATGATTCTTCTCTCTCTCACTCGCCACAGAATTGTGGGCGATCGTCTCCCGTGATCAGATGCTTGGTCTCAGGCCACGGTGTTTGGCAGAAATCAGTAATTTTTCAGAACATTGGAAGGTGCCCACAACTAGCACTAGTCACTTCAAAGCACCTATGGACAGCTCTTTGGTTTTCCATAAAAGAATAAGCTTAGGAATGCTTTGCTTCGTTCTAGATCAGGCTGTCTGCAGATATAGACACTTTCCTCTGCTGCCTTATTGCCAGTTACATTAAATACAGTATATGATGAGAGTTTATTAATATTGTACTGTAGTCAACATCCACATGAGTGTATACAATGGCCCCTATGCAGCAAAAGGATCCCATTGAGCCAATAGATAGCAGTGATTCCATTAGTGATAGTGAAAGCCATCCTACACAATAATCCTCTCTTTTGTCTCCCTCACACCAGCCACAAAGGTTTTTGCAGGTTAATTTGTTTATTTTTCTTTATATTTTATATTTTCTTTATTATTTTGTATTATATCACAGTATCGCAATTGTTTTTATATGAATATTTTTGGGATATGGAATGAATCATCTGAGTTTCCATTATTTCTTATGGGGAAATTTGCTTTACTATACAAGTGCTTCATAAATACAAGCATGTTTCTGGAATGAATTATGCTTGCAACCAAGGTTTTACTGTATTTAAAAGACTTTTACACAACAGAATTCTGCCACTATAAGCTGTGTAACTGATTCATTCACTTCACCTTGCTGGGTTTTGGTTTCATATGTGACACAAATGAAAGGCAGAGTTCTTGGTTGCTGAGATCTCATCCAGTTGACTTTTAAAAATGATTACATTGTTCTCATGTCAAAAACAACCAAAATAAAAAGGAAGATTAAAATGTTCTCATTTTGCTGTAGCCAAATATGATTGCAGAGACAGTTGTATGTCTTTAGAACTTTACATTTAGCTTATCACTGAATGAAGTAACAAATTACTTTCTGATTTTGGCTTATGCCCTTTGATTTATAGGCAAATAGAAAACAAAGACAGGCTTCCAAGAATTCCAGATTATCTCCTTCAAAATAACAATCAAAATGTATTTGAAGGCCCATATTTGCATAAGATAGTTTTCTGTTTTGAATTTGAAAAAGGAGAAAAAAATACCCTACAAATTATTGCTCAGTCATTAACACAGTCAGGTACCACTTTGGTAGCTGATATTCAATCAGCCGATTAAAATCATCTAGTCAGTTACCTTATGATTTTCCAATTTTATAGTCAGATCAGGTGGAGATGCAAGTAATTAATACATATCTAAACTATCAACAGTTTTGGTTTTGTAGTGAGTCTTGTTAAAATTCTAATTTTGATTCACAAGTATAAAAGTTAACTTTTCTTTTCATGACTGGAGTATTTTCATTGTTTTATTGAGATTAAAACAGTTCTTCATAAACTATATCTGTGCCTCAAGCAAACACATGAAATCTGATTGAACTGCTATAAATATATTCTGGCCACCCTCCTCTACATTCTCCTCCTGACCATTATTCTTACTTGAAAAATAGAGCCAATCAACCCAAAGCAGAAAAATTGTTAGGTTTTGCAGCAGTGGAAGATAGGCAGAGGACGTAAGAACATGATAGTGAAAAAAAAAGACAATTAGGAGAAAATAAATGGGAATTTAATCATTCCTATTCCTCCTTAACATCTATCTATCTGTAAGTAAAACTCGTAATTTTTCCTGAAGGCCTTACTCTTAATCTACTGCTGCTCTATCCTCATTCCTTACATCCCCATTCACTATACTAAGGTGACCTACTTCAAGGATCAAATTTGAGTGGATTTTGTATTGTACTGGAATGTCTTCTCCCCTTCTACTTTCCATTGAAATCAAAAGCCTTGAAGCCAAACTAGGTCTGTTTAGGTCTGCCATCACCACTTCTTCCACTGTTCCTGCCTTCTAGCATAGTCTTCCATGTCATCTTCTCTACCCATTACACTCTGTTTTCATTACTCAACCATCTGCTAAGCTTTCCAAATAGGACTTGTTTAAAATTGCTCTTTCTGGAAGACTTTCATCACAACTTTATCGAAAAATAAATTCTATTCTATAAGCCTCTTTATCTAATAAATGTCACTGACCTTCTCCATTTTATCTAATTCTCCAGTATTTTGCCCATTTATATTGAAATTTCAGTAGTCAAAGACCAACTCCAACTTCGTATATTTATATTTTCTTGGTTTCTGGTGCTCAAGTGACTTTCTACCATGTTGGCCTGGCTGTCTATAATACTGGTCTGGGTTTTCATCATCCCAAGCAGAAAGGAAAAAAGTTTGGGGTTACACGCAACCTACCCCCAGCCTATCATCTATCAAGATCCTCTTAAGCTTATGCACAGATGCTCAAGTTTGCACCCCAGCCTTCTTGGTCCATGATGCCCGAGGCTGTATTCTCATCTACAGAATAAGCAGTATGAGCATAGAATGCCCCTTCTACAGGTAGTTCCAGCACAGAATAGGTTATTGTTTGGAAATAGAGTTTCCTCAAAGTTTCTTTATTTCCCCTGTGTGATTTATCCTCAACAAGATAGAAATATGCTTAAGTAAACACAGGGTAGCTCGAATGGAATTCCCAGAAAACCAATTCCTAGACTCTTTTCTCATTTTTTCAGCTTCTTCTGGGTCTCCCCATGGAATCATTTTCAGGATTACAACAGAAGTTGTAAGGACATAAAATCTATTCTTTAGTAGTAGTTTATGAGAGTCCATGATTCTAGGAAGTAAGGGTGGATCCCATATACCACTTTCTGTCAACTTAGACTCCCTGGTCCCCTTGGTCTTTACCATCCCCATCTCCTCTGAGCATACTTACCTGGTAATGGACTTGTGTACATGTTTTGTTTCACCTGGATTGCAAAACCTTTGAGGCAGCATTCTGGTCCTCCATAGTCTCTTCCAATAGGACATAATACATTTTAGTTTTTCATTAAATATGTTTAAAACAAATATATGGAAAACTGAGAATTTGTGTAAAGATCATGTATTCTATGTTTAAAATATGGGTCATCTATTTATTTTTTTATTCTTTTTTAAGTTTATTTATTTATTTTGAGAGAGAGAGAGAGCAGGGGAGGGACAGAGAGAGAGGGAGAGAGAATCCCAAGCAGGCTCTGCACCACCAGCACAGAGTCCGACATGGTGCTCAAACTCACAAACAATGAGATTGTGACCTGAGCCAAAACCAAGAGGTGAGCATTTAACTGACTGAGCCACCCAGGCACCCCGGGTCATCTATTTAAACAAAAATCTTCAGGAAAGACAAATTCATTACGATGAGGGCAAGCTTCTCACATGAACAAGGTACAAGGAGGCAAGAGAACAAGTATGCTAAATTACAATAGGTAGAAATGATGCTATATGACTGGCTAAGACCTCAAGTAAGGAGAGTTATTCCTGAAAATAAATTACTTCTAAACTTCATTCATATCTGGAATTTGATTGTATTTTCCTTCTCTTCTCACTTTATCTCTCTCATTCTCTCTCTCTCTCTCTCTCTCTCTCTCTTAAGTCTTTCAACCTGACCTGATACTAAAACAAATATCTGGAACAAATCAACAGCCAGAGGTACATGAATTGCCTAGGGTCATGAGGAAGCCAAAAAGCCTATTCTCTCTTCTCAATAACTGCTGCTCAAAGAAGTGAATAAAAATTGCAGCCCTTCACCTAATATCACAACCCAAATATCACAGTATATCAGGCAAGGATTCTATACATTAACAGATGTATCAAGAGCCACTGCTACAGAAAGCTAAAACAAATTAGGAGCCACACAAATAAAAAACCAAATCAAACAAGGTCTAAATAATGTTGATAACTATTTTTGAAAGAGAAATAAGACTCCTGTATGGTCCGGGTTTTAGAAGAAAATTAAATACCAGGCCATTTAATAAAATAGCGTATAGTAGAAAACATACTTCAGAACCACATTTATTTTCTCTGAAAAGTGGTATGATTGAAAATTAGTGCAGCTATGGAGTGGGAGAATTGTAATTGTCTACATTTAATTTACTTCTTCTTGCTCAGGAATTCTCACCCCTGCTAATTGTGGAGAGAAGAAGAAATGATGGGGTCCTTACATTTGACAACTAAAGGTATTTTCATTACCAGCTAGGGTCTCATTTCCTGTCCAACTCTTCTGTTTCCCTGTCTTTATCCTTCCATGAGTGGAAACGGTGTTTTAATGAAGAGTGTGCCCACTGAACCTGAGTTCTCCCCTACTCTATAATTTATTCTGTCAGTCCTTATACTTTCTCATTATTTATTTGTTTGCTTGTTTATTTGTTTAGAGAGAGAGAGCACACAAGTCAGGGAGAGGGGCAGTGGGAGAGAGAGAGAGAGAGAGAGAGAGAGAGAGAGAGAGAGAATCTTAAGCAGACTTTACATTCAGTGCAGAGAATGAACAGGACACAACCCCACGACCCTTAGGTTATGACCTGAGCTGAAATCAAGAGTTGGATGCTCAACCGACTGAGCCCCCCAGATGCCCCTGTTTCTCAACATTTAAGGAGTTCGTTCAGAGTTTAGGAAATCCCTTTCTCTTGTTGGTAAAATTTCCTTTCAAGATGAAAGAGTCAAAAGAAAATTAATTTAGGAAACTGATCAAGATGCGTTAATGTCCTCTTAGTTCTAGGTGGCAACCTTTTTCTCCAGAAGCAGTAAATGGGCAACCAGGCAATGTATTTTATAAGAAATTTTAAAAATACATCAGTCTGATAATGGATAAAGGGGTTGTGGTAAACTGGAAAAGAAAGTACAAATATGAAAGGAGAGGGGGGAAAAAGGAAAGCCAAAACAGAAGAAAAATATGATGATTGGAAAGGAAACAGGCAATAAAGAAGCTAGAGAGAAAGCAGCAAAAGTAAGAAGCAATGAAGAAGACAAAGGAAGGCCAGAAAGTGGGCGCCAAGACACTCATATTCCCCCACCTACTGAGAAGCTGGAGGGGTCTAGTGCTGTTCTTTCTCCCACCGTCTTCACTGCTCCAGGATGCTCTTTTCTTAAGCAAATCACAGCATGGCTCCTCTGCTGCAAGCCTTCAGTGGCTCCTGTGGCTCATGGAGTAGGGTTAACCCTATGCAGAGCTCCAAAAGCTGTGCCCTAACCATGCCACTCCACGTACCATGTACAGACGCCATGTGTATGACATGGATGACACAGATGAATTCTCTCTCCTCTGCTGAGCCACTGAGCCATTGTACAATTTTTTTCCCAATGCCCTTCTCCCCCTTTTTCTACCTGAATAATTTCTAATCATCCTTAAAGACACTGCTCAAATGACACATCCTCAAGAAAGCCCTCTGTATCTCTCTCCCTCTTCTTATAAGCCCTTATGACATTCCATGAATAATTCTTATAGTTCTAAATCTGCTTGTCTGTCCAACCCACACAACTAGGCTGAAGTCACTTTATTCTCTGTAGCCCCAGAGCATAACTCAGTGACTTACACACATAGAGTAGGAACCCGATACGTTTTTTTAAATAAGCTGGTTTCAACTGGTTTTCATATTCTTAAAGAGTTGGCTACTTTGCACTATGATAATGATGAAGACAAAAGTAGAGGGTGACATTCACTTTGCTACTGGACCTAATCCTTTTCTTGTTTCACTGTCCCAATTACCTTCATTCTCTGACTCCTGTGTTGTGGTTCTGTCCCATGCCCCATGCAGGCCCAGGGTGGTACACATTAGAGCAGTTACTTTCTTATACCAGACATGACATGCATAGCTAGTGATCCATGCTTAGCTTTAACTCCTTAGAAAACAAATACTCTCTGGCTCATCTATACAAATTGCATCTTTCATTTCTAATCAGGGAACCACAACCTTTTTTTTTTTTTTTCTTGTGCCTTCAAACTATTCCCATGGTCTACATACTTCCATCACTACAAACTCCCTTTACATAGAGTGATTCTCAACCAGGGGCCTGCACATTCCTGAGAAAGTGTTTCAGAATCCCAGAGGGGCAGCATGAGGTATATATACTTTGAAAATGCCACCTTGGGAGTATGGCCTATGCAATTTAAAATCACTGGCCAATAGGATGACCACAAGACTGCAAGCATTCAAAACTAGGTATATTCCCCCACCTTCAATTCAAAACTAGGCCTATAGGCAAGGCTGGATCTGAAGCTAACACTTCCCTAAAAGCTGTTTGTACCCTGACACAATTAAACTCACCTCCACACACACCCTCCTGGGAGTTCCCTTCTCTCTGCACTAGAACTAAACTATCCTCCTTCTTCCTCTGTGCTCCCCGTGGGTCTGTGTAAGTTTGCTACGTGACTTTCCAAAATCCATCAAACTCCTTATCATCCTGGGGCCACTTTAGGATTGTGTTAAAGAAAGGTTGCTAGCAACCAAGGCAAATTCACCTATTTCTCCAGAATCAGACTCAGGTAATTTTTAGGCACATTAACATTTGAGAACCACAATTCTATTCCTTTCTTCTTTTTTCTTTTGCTGTTTTTATTATATGTGGATAGCTTTGCATTTGTATCAGTAGTAAACTCTTTCAAAGTATGGTGATATTTCAATTAATGCTTGAGGTTAGAGTTCTCTGCATTTGAGCAGAGCTGAAAGGCTAATTTATAGGTGTCTTGTCAATCTAAAGAAGGTGTTTCCTATATGAATTCTGAGATATGCACCCTGAGATTTTATGGCTGAATTAATTATTTTAGGAAAGATCAAATTAAATAAAAATAGGAAGGAGGAGATAGTTGATTACATGTATATTTTAAATCATTTTGACTTTGTAGCTAGAAAGTATTGTGCTCTCTAGCAAGTAAAGTTTATTTATTTGAGATCAATATATTTTTAATTTTGTATAGCCTGACATTTTTTTCTAACTAGCTAAATGAGAAACATTCTCTAGGAATGAGCCACAAGACAATAAGTCCCCATGAATACACAGAATGCTACCTTTTTTTCTCTTTTTTCCCTCCCTCCCTCTTTTCCTACTTTCCTTTTCCTTCCCTTCTCTTTTTTGAGGCTCTGCTAATTTTGATACATTTTATCAAACAGTACAGAAAACATTAGTTAACTGAAAGATCAGTGCTATGCATGCAACCAGAAATAGGAGAACATATTTTTAGTTTCCATTTGCCCACATTGTACTTTATCTCAGCCTTGTGCTTCCAGAAAGAAATTCTCTTTTGTGTTCCACAAAATGGCTAACCACAATGGACCACCTGCTACTTCACATTCCAAAATAGTATCCACCTCCATCTTTCTTCGATGACTTAGATAGCACCCATCGCCATCCTTCTCATGATTCCCACAAGGTTCTCAGATGACTCCCTTCTCTATCTGCTTCTCCTAAGCCCCAGATCCCCTTACTTTTTCTCCACATGTTCTCCACTAATGAACAAACATTCACATTATGGTTATTACAAAACCCTGAATAAAATCATTTCTTTAAAAAGAAAAAGAAAGAGAAAGAGAACGATATTAGCACCCAGGAGAAAAGTGGTAAGTTGAAAAATAAAAACTTATCTAAACTGGCTTCCTTCCAAAGGTACTACTTTTTCAGAAAACAGAGAATCCAAAGTCCTTCGGTTTTTCTGGCTGTTATATGATTGAAAGAGAAAGGGTTATAGTGCCAGGAGACTCTACTGTCAAAGAGCAAACCAGTATAAATGCTGGCAGTTCAAGAGGTACAAAGTCTCTGTGAATAAGACTATTACCCTAAAACTACCCTAAAACTTCAACCTTCCTGTGCCTACAAATGTATCCTACAGTTGCAACAACAAGGAGGAAAGACCATATCCCTAGCTAAACATAGTCCTAGAATAATTTCTGGGCTTAATATTACTTGGATAAGTTTCTTCAACTTTTCAAAATCCATGTTCATTTTCTATCTCCTATCATCAAAAGCTTTCATAGTCCCTAACTTCAGGTCAAAATAGTTATCTTATCAATATGAAATAATGCCTTGCAAAAAAGTTATTCTTCTGTTGTCTCAGGACCCTTATGTGTGAGTCACACTTACCTCAAAAATATCTAAGACATTTTACTTAAAAAAAAAAAAAAACTGTTGGATAGTACTCGATCATTAAAAAGGAGGAGGTGAAAAGAACATTTTAGAGTCCTACATTGTATCAAAGAAATATTTCTCAATCTCTTTAGGATGGATGAAGGCAATTTTCAAAACAGGACAAACATTCTCCGATAGTGTGCCCGCTGCTAGCAGGTTTCCTACTCTGACTTCGATGAAGTCACCTGCTTTCTGATCTGGGAGTTATTCCAGATGAATCTGGAGTTCTCTCCAACTAGGATTGCCAGATAAATTACAGGACATCAGTTAAATTTGAATTTCCAATAAACAGCAAGTATTTATTTAGTGTAAGTATATACTATGAAACATATGGAACATTTTTATATTTTCAAATATAAGGATGTGGAGAAAAGGGAACCCTTGTGCACTGTTGGTGGGAATGTAAACTTGTGTAGCCACTATGCAAAAACAGTATGGAGGTCCCTTGAATTTTTTTTAAGAAATTAAAAATAGAACTATTATATGATCCAGCAATTCTACTTCTGGGTATTTATCCTAAGGAAACAAAAATCTAACTTGAAAAGATAGCACTTCCATGTTTACTGCAGCATTATTTACAACAGCCAAGATATGGAAACAACATAAGTGTCCACTGACAGATGAATGGATAAAGAAAATGTGGTATATATACAATTGAATATTATTCATCTATTAAAAAATAAGGAAATCTTGCCATTTGCAATGACATAGATTCTCCTTGAGGACATTATGCTAAATAAAATAAGACAGAGAAAGACAAATACCATATAATCTCCTTTATACGTGGAATCCAAAAAAAAAAAAAATCAAACAGATATAAAGAACAGACTGATGGTTGTTTGCGGGAGGTAGGCAAAATGGGCAAAGGTCAAAAGGTACAAACTTCTGGTTATAAAATAAGTAAAGAAAAAAATTCTCTTGCTTACCTGAAATTCACATTTAACTGACTGTCTTTTGTTTTTATTTGTTAAATCTAGCAACCTCACTCTAGACAGTCTGAGGATTTTAGACCGGCCAAACCATAGTTTGACATTTAGATAAAGTGACAAGATTCACCTCACCCCTATTATCTTTCAGATACATATGACTTATTCTCTGGATACTAATCAAGATTTGGACTTCCCTATAGTAAGTATTGCTCACCATTGCTCATCCCAGGGATAGCTACTGCCTCAGTTGATCTTTAAAGTTGACTGCACACCACTGGACTCTATTTTTAATTGTATGTCAGTTGAGGGGAATTCTAGGATAGGTTCTGCTGCAGAGATATGAGAGTTCGTGATTCCTTCTTTCAGGAATTAAGATTACATCAAAAAACAAAACAAAACAAAAAAACTTCAAAACTTTCCCAAGCAAATCTTTTGCTTCTAAATACCTCTCCTATTACTACAGAATCCTCTGAATGTTGGTCTTCTCCCCAGAGCTTGTATGTTATGCAGAGAGAGAGAGAGAGACAGAGAGAGAGAGAGAGAGAAGGAAAGGGAAAAGGAGAGTGAGTTTAGGGAAAGGAACGAACTTGGCTCTGATTCTTCTCCTTTTGCCAAGAGGTGTAGTGAGCACAGAATACCTGCCTGACCGGTATCTGTTCCTCCAGCACAAAGAAAGAGACTCCCTGTCTCTCTCCTGGAGCTACAGGTGCCAAATAGAATGCTGATACAGAGAAGCACAAAAAGAGAGGGCCAGAATCCAGTATCAGGACAAAAAAAGTCAGAGAATAGAGGAGAGATGAAAGCAGGAAATGATATGTTCAACCATAATCATCTGTGGTCTTGGATGATTATATCCAGTAGAAACTTCTTTTCAGGTGTCTTTGTATTCTCTCAACATGCTGGTGAAAGGTAGAAACAACTGATGACTCAAAAACAGAGCAGAAAGGGGTCTAGATGACACCATCCACAATGTTACCCAGCTGTTTGCTTTGTCATAGCCTGGCCCCCATTTTAATAATACAGGAGAGGGGCTTATGTCTGTCTTCAGAAGTGATGTCATCAGGAGCTTCCTCTTGTACTTGAGAATGAGCTTAAACTCCTTCCTAGATTATCAATTCCCCAACCATTCCCCTAAAATAACTCTTTTTTCCTAAATCTTATAACCTTCCTGTTAGTCTTCTCTGATATCTTTAATTTCAACATTTACTAGAAGCTGTATCAGATAAGGGGAAGATGCTGTTGTGAAGAGAGTACTGAGCTGATAATCAGAGACCTGACTCCTAGTGTGGGGGTCTGGAATTCCCAGTACATGGGCTCTGCCTTGCCACTGATTTGCTGTATTACCTGTGATCACTTAACCCCTTTCGATTTCAGTTTCTCATGTACAAAACAGGAATACACACTGCTACTACTAATGCAAAACAAAATAACATTAACCATAACATATATACCATCAATAATACCAATGATAAAAAAGTAACAGTCTTGCCTGCACCTAGCAAGTAAGAAATCCTGGAACTGAAGATAAATATTCTCTAGTAAATATTAAGGACAATGGTCAAAGCCCAAGGTTTTCTTCTCTCCTAAAAATACAGACCCAAAGCCCTTCAAGGAACAGCTCGGGAACCTCCACCCTCAGGAGGGCAACTGAGTGGAACATCTGAAGCTGCCTTATTGGAAAGACTCCATTTGCCCCTTATATGGTGATTGTTGGTGGAATTTGAGCTGCCACATGTCCCTTAGGACTTTATTAAAAACAACATTCCAGTTATCTAAATTTTATTTTAGCATTTTTTAACATTATATTTTATTTTAGAGAGAGAGTATGGGTGAGCTGGAGAGGAGGAGAGAGGAGAGAGAATCTCAAGCAGTCTCTGAACTCAGCACAGAGGCCAATGTGGGGCTTCATCCCATGACTCTGGGGATCATGACCTGAGCTGAAATCAAGAGTCAGATGCTCAACAGACTGAGCCACCCAAGCACCCCAATTTTATTTTAGCCTTTAAAAAAACTTACAGTTGCTTCTAAGTCTGTCAGCATTTAACTTTTTCCTTACATATCCTCTGTTTCTTTCGCCTAATTTTTCCCCCTAACTTAATAGTTTAACATGTCTTTTACTTAAATAATACTTTTGTTCAAAAGGCATTTTAAAAAAAAATTTTTTAACGTTTATTCATTTTTGGGAGGGGCAGAGAGAGATGGAGACACAGTATCTGAAGCAGGCTCCAGGTTCTGAGCTGACAGCACAGAGCCTGACGTGGGGCTCAAACTCACAGATGGCAAGATCATGACCTGAGCCGATGTCGGATGCTTAACTGACTGAGCCACCCAGGCCCCCCAATAATACTTTTGTTCATAATTTAACACCTTAGCTCTATCAGTTATTCATTTTATTGTTAATATTGTTCTTTTAATTTCCCATGAATTCCATTGTTTATTTAAACTGAAATCCTTCCAGCTTTCGTTTATTTTTACTTTTATTTCTTTATACTTCTTCCCTCCTTTACTTTTAATCTCCAAACCTTCCCCACCCCCAGTGCAATTATTTTTTTTATTTTACATTGTTTTCACTAACCTGCCTCTTTAAAAGACTGGTGAGATTATGTGACTGGAATAAAAGGACAACTATACACAGAATTCAAGCCTTAGGTGAAGAGGTTGGATTTCTTTTTTCTAGTTAAACCAACAGTGATTATTTTTATATCTTTACCATTCCTTCCAGAGTTCAACTTCTGACTTTAAAACTTTCAAGCTAAGTAAACTAGTAGACCCATAGGTGAAGTCTCCAGGATAACAAATCTTCCCCCAGTGGCAATGCAGCTGACCAGCTGGAATGGTATTGTCTTCTCATATTATGTTTATCGGGGAATCCTTGGGAAAATCTCTGTCCAGGGACTTAATCTTCAAGCTCCTGACATGCAATGATTTTTCCTTTCTAAGGAAACACAGATTGTAACCAGTTTTTCAACTGAAGTCACTGTGTCCATCCCAGTAAAATATCTACACCAAGGGAGAATAAATAACATGTGAAAATCCCCAGCTTAAATATAAGTCTCTGTAATCTACTGAGAAAGGATGTGGCCCTTTTGTTTGAGGTCAAATGAGACTTTTCCTGAGAGTAGGACTTGAAGGAGACATTTTATTTTTAATACACCAAGTGGAGTAGACCAAAATCAAGTTACCCTCTTTGCTTCCTGAATGGTGGCCCCAAATTTCCCTGCTGGGGTGTGGCAATAACTGAAAGCACTACTCTGTCTTCATCCATCCTTACTTATGGCTGAGCCAGGCCAGGCAGACAGGGCAGTTCCCATCAACATTGAGCACATGGCTGGGGTACCTACTATTACAAAGGCAATGCATACAACTAAGAGTAACAGTGTATGTAAACCTTTTGTCTTTTTCACTGTCGGTCTGAAAATTGTTTTTCTACATATGATTAAAGTACCCTAAATATTATCTAGCCTGAGGAAAATTCCTTAATTTTAAAAATCCTAAGTGGATTTTCATTCCTTTGTGAGAATATATCTACCTCATCACTATATATTCTACCTATAAGCCCCACCACACTGATGGAATAAAGAATGCAGGAGGGCAGAAGTTCTCACTGAAGCAGAAAGGCTCAATGTTACAATGTTTAATCTTAAAAACAACCAAAAGATCATGATCCTTCCAATAATACCCATTAAAATGAGGTACATTAAGAATCCACAGTCGAGATAATAGATTGTTTTATATCATCCTGCCTCCAGAATAGTTTTAAAAATGATTAACTTCTCTTAGTATATAGACCTCAACCCCCTTTCTTTATCATAAGAGATAAGAAAATTTTGACAAGGCCTGAAATTATCATCAAGAAGACTTTTAGAACTGAGAAAATAGATTTAAAGGACTCAGAACCCTAACCTAATAATCCAGGCCTGTCTAGAACTCGATTAACTAAAAGAATGGGGCACCTCAATCATTCATGATTAGAAACTTCAACTTGCCATGGAAGAAGGTTTCCCTCCATCCATGGTGAACAGGCCCGTCCTATAACCACTCACTCACCTACTGTTGTGGGTTGAATTGTATACCCACACAAAAGATGCTGAAGCTCTAACTCCCAGTACTTTTGAACTTAATATTACTTGGAAATAGAGTCTTTGTGGATGTAATCAAGTTACAATGAAGTCATTATCAATATTATAGATGTCTTTTTAAGAAGAGAAGAGACTCAGACATACTGGGGAGAAGCCCATGTAGGACAGTGGCAGAGATCGTACTGATTGGTATGCAAGCCAAGGAACACCAAGGTTTGATGCCACCATCAGAGGCCAAGAAGAGAAAAGGAAGGACTCTACCCAGAGTCTTAGAGATCCACTGCCCTGCTAACACCTTGATTTGGATTTCTGGCCTCCAGAACTGTGAAAGAATGTATTTCTATTGTTTAAGGCTACATAGTTTGTGATACTTTTTTACAGTAGCCCTAGAAAATTGATACACCTGCCTAAGATAAAATAAAATAACTTGAAGGGTGGGTTCAAATACTTTTTTTAATATTTATTTATTTTTGAGAGATAGAGAGAGAGAATGAGAGTGCAAGCTGGGAGGAGCAGAGAGGGAGACAGAATCTGAAGCAGGATCCAGCCTCTGAGCTGTCAGCACAGAGCCAGAGGTAGGGTTCAAACCCACGAACCATGAGATCATGACCCATGCCAAGGTTGGATGCCAAACTGACTGAGCCATCCAGGTGCCTCTGGGGTCAAATTCTTAACAAATGAGTTGATTATGTACATAGGTTAGACCTTTACTAATATAATATTATCACCCACTAAAGCTCCCACTCACTGTGTCCTGAGGTCCAACCATCCATAGAACTGGGTCATCTTTTCTGCTACCATTGTCTGAATGCTTGTAATCTGACAGTCACCACGCTAAACTGTTTACATCTGTTGTTTCTCTTAGCCTTTATATTAATGGGTTCTAATATATATATTTTCCTTATTTTGCAAGTAGAAATAAAAGAGTTGGAGAGGTTAAACAAGGAACTTGCCCAGGTCAAAGATGGTAAGGAGGGAACTGTGATTTAAACCAGGTCTGTTTGATATTCATTTCCAGGCTCTTAACCATAATACGTATTGATTTTACTTCACACTTCGTCCAACAATATTTAACCTCTTCAAATATTCTTTTCTCTTCATGGCACAGAACACTGTTTCTAAATTGGGCATAGGAAAGAGATCAGAATAATCTTGTGGAGTACTGTTTCAAAACTTGTAACCCCCTTAAAAATACTAGCACACAGTTTCAAATATTTTTATTCCTGCTCTTGCTCTCTCTTTCTTTCTCCCTCCGTCTCTCCCTTTCTCTTTCCTTCTCTCTGCTTCTCTCTTTCTCTCTCTCCCTTCCCCCCCCTTCTCCTACTCTCTCTCTCTCTCTTACATTCCACATAACCCCACAGCCACTTCTCTTTCCCAGGCTAAATACCACTCACCCTTCTTTCAAGTGTCCATTTAAATGTCATTTATTCAGTGATCTTTCCCTGATTCCCCAGTCTAGTTGGGACCTGTAAAAATACAGCCTCACAGAACACTGTATTTCTCCTTCATGTCACTTACCACAATAAAACTGAAACAATTCTAGCAGGATACACCTGCTAACTGGTTTAAGGACCAGTTAGCATGGCCCACATAAAACTCAGGGTAATTGACTCTTACACTAAGTTCTATTGCTACAAGATTAGGAAAATACAGGCTGCATTATCCTGGGAGAGCTGAGCATGATCAATAAGGAGTGTATTTATGCAAAAGTGTGTTCTTAGTCCTCTGTCATCATATCAAACATTTATAAAAATGAAATGGCTCAGTTGAAATGTCCTGGTCATATCTACACTAGATAATGTGCACAACTGCTCTTGTCTTAGGTATAGAAGCCTTTACTTGAGGGGAGGCAACTGATTCCAGATCTGATGTGATCCTCCCTCACTCAGTCTTATCAATAGCAAGTGGGTGCCTGCAAGCTCATATCTCTGCAATTGGAGATTCCTGCCATTCTCTCTGCTGTGTGTCTGCCTGTGCTGTTTTCCTCCTGAATTTTGTAGACAGAAAACTTTTATTTAATCCCCCAGGTGATGTTTTCTCTGTAAAAGTAAATTACTGCTTTCTGCAGGACATCGTAAGCATGAGATATTTCTCTCCATAATTACGATTGCTCTTTCAGAGTAAAGAAGGATGAAATGTTAAATATAGGTCCAAATCTTCTAACTTTTCTCAGGCACTCTAAAATTTTTGACAGTAACCAAGCATGGATGATAGAAAACAAATTCCTTCTCTAAGGAATAGGCTTTATCTGTATAAAATAATGCTGACAGAAGAAAATGTAGGCTGATACTGTTAATCTAAGTAAATGACAAGGAAAATCTCTCATTTCACTCCCACATCGTCAATTAGTTGTATGTGTTAGGTTTTTGTGTTGTTTTTTAAATGTTTATTTATTTATTTTGAGAGAGAGAGAGAGAGCACAGAGGGAGAGGGGCAGAGAGAGAATTTCAAGCAGACTCTACGTGGAGCCACCCAGGTGCCCCCAGTACGCCTTAGTTTCATATCTCTTCTGGCAAGGAGCACAGAGATTGTTTAGGTAGGTGCCAGGCTTAAATTAACAGCCCCCTTTTCTCCAACTCTTAGATGATTCCAACATTTTATATAGGTTTTTTTTTTCCCTCTCAGAGATCTAAATGCTAGGTTTGGCAAAGATACTGCCAAAGGTTCATCTCACAGATTTCAGGTTGTGGCCCACAGGCTGAATTCACTCTATAGGCATATTTAATTTGGGCTGCAATTTTTTTTTAATGTTGAAATTGGTCAGGATTTGCTGCATGACAAACAACTCCAAATATTAATGGCTTACAACCACAAACCTTTACTTGTTCCTCATAGGCTTGCCCGCTGGCTGGGGCTCTACTGGGCTCAGAAGGAATCCATAAGCATCTTCTGGGATTGACTGAGCTTGGTTGCTAAATGTAGGTAAAGTTCCAGTCTGTTCCATGTGTCTCTTCTCTGCAGTCTAGGACTGCAGAAGGAGACTTTCTCAAGGGAAACACAGGAGTGAAAGTGGGTGGGAAATTAAAGGTAAGTAAACTACAGCTTACTTTTTCCCAGATTTCACTGGGCAATCCAAATCACATAACCAAATCCAAAACCAATGAGGTAAGTGATATATATTCTATCTGTTCTATTGGAAAGCCCTGAGTTACACAGAGTTACACAGTAAAAGCTGTGGATATGTCATTCTACTCTCAGGAAGGGATGAAGAGTTGGGAACAATGATGGTGGGGTGATGGGATGGACTCGGGGCCAGTGGCCAAGAAAGAATTCTTGAAAACACCTTTGGTGCAAAAAGGTGATTTTATTAAAGCACGGGGATAGGACCCGTGGGCAGAAAGAGCTACACTGGGGTTGTGAAGAGTGACTGATTATATACGTTCAAGTTGGCAGGGGGTCAGCGACAGCATAAGTCTCTAAGGAATTTTGGAAGCAAGGTTTCCAGGACCTTGGGGGGGCTAGCTGCTGTTGGGAAAACATCATTTATTACTGTTTAGTAAAACTTCAGTCATGAGACCCTACCGATATATATCAGGGGCCATATGCTTGGAGTATAATTGCCAACATATACTTGGGGGTTAAAGGTAAAGGAGGTTTGCAAAGGAATTTTTAAGTGTTTAAGGAGACTCACAGGATCTTGGGGAGTCAGGATAAAGTTAAGCCAAGATCCCCTTTTGCCCCTAGCAAAGTGCTATCATTGAGGCAGCTGAGCTCCTAGAGGGAGGTCACTCTGCCTGTTTCAAGGACTTATCAATGGGCTGTAGTAAGGGAATGTAATTTTTCATTTGCCTTTGTTTCCCACATGACTGTGGCAAACACTTAAAACCCCTTACATCTTAATGAGGGTGATATTAGGGCTCCAGGAAACAGAGTCTATAGCTTTCTGGAGATTAGGCTATAAATATGATTGTCTTTTTCTTGCAGTTTACTAAGTTACCCATAAACTGAAGGAAACTCTTGTCCTGCATGACTGTGATCTTTATCAACCATTTGCTTTCTTTCCTTTCTCCTGTTCTTGGGCAGCTAGGAATGTCCAAGAAATATCATACATATGCCACCTGAGGGGTGGGCATGCTGTTAGCCTGTACTTTGCCCACAGCTTGCCTTATGCTCCCTCACCAACCCAACCTAACACAACTGTCAACATTAAAAAAATTGGGGTGATGTCCACAAAACATATGAATTTCCAGTTTTTCTTGAAAAATAACAAGATGTAGTAATAGAAGCCCAGAGCTCAAAATATAATTTATGCTGTTTTCACAAAGGGGCCTATAGAAAGAGGATTCCCCATGAAGACAAAGCAGCTCTTGTTTCGCTAAATCAAGCTCTATGAATCAATAATCATCCACACTAGCAGTCATTCTTACTGTAAGGAAAAGCCCACTGTGTCGGGGCGTCAAATGTCTGGGTTCAAATTCTGGCTCACCGCTTACTACCTGTGTAACCTTGGGCAAGTCACTTCATCTTTCTGAATTTCCATTTTTTCATCTCACAGGGTTTTAGTGAAGACTAATTGAGATATTACACATAAAAGTTATTCTGTAATCGAAACATGCTACACAGATGTTGGTTGTCATTATTAGCAGGGCTCACCTAGTGAAACTCAAATTACTATTTAAGGAAATGACCAATTTGCATAGCCACCTGGATTTTAACTGTCAACGACTTTGACTGGGATTCAAATGCTTTAACAGCGGGGTTATTTCATTCACTGAAGATCCAGCTGGTGTAGCAGTTTGGGATGTGCACTAAAAGATGCTTGGAAATACCTGCTGGTCTTTCAGCTATTGTGCTATAAAACCAGGTAGGGGAATCCTTTTATCATTTCCACAGCTGAATATGCTTTAAACCCCCTAACAGAGCCAAAATTGTCAGACCAAATTCCACTTGTGATGAAATCCAACCAGGTTAACATGCTCTTTCCTTGTTAACCACCTAGGCTTTTCTGGATGAAATCCTGCAGCCCTAAAACAGGCAAAACTTGACTTAACTTCAAGGAAAGTTTTGGATTTCAATGGACCTTTGAAGTCCCTTCAAAAGAGATAAGAACTTCAATGAGAGGTTTGCCTATACAGAGGACCACAGAGGCAGGCCATTTGTAGAAATTCAGTTCATCCAGGAGAAGTTGTCTGGTGAAAATTGGTTCAGAAAGGAGGGGCTAAGTGAGGCGTGTAAGTTCAAACTCAGTAGATGAAAATGAGACCATTTTAGATGACCAATTTGTTGTTTTGTACTTTTCTTTCTGAGTTTATAAAAGAAAGCTTTCTATTTTTACTGCCATGAAGGCCAGTCAATTTAATAACTGGTTAAATTACAGCCACCATATGCTACACCAAACTCTGGAACTGCTTAGCACATGATAAGTTTTCAATATGTATTTATTTATTTAATTAACACACAAGTATTTTAAAATAAAGATTTCCACAAAGGCTATGAATTCAGACTTTGATCATGAATAAAGACCTTCAATTTATAAAGTGCAACCTTCAACACCAGATAAACTACAGGGGAAATTATTCAAATAGTTTTTATCACATAATATTTTCCAAGTCAAGCTAATAATAATTGCATATCCGGAATCTTTATATCAAAAACATTTCTATCAGGGCATATTATGCTGTAACTAAATCATTTTTACTGTGAAAGTTATTGTTTTCTAAGCTACAAGAAGTGTCAAATGGTGCCACAGGAAGTTAATTATAGCAAATTTATTTAACCAGAGCTCACTGAAGAAGAGCTTTATACATATATATATATATATATATATATATATATATATATGTATAAAAGGACACTGAAGAAGAGCTTTATACATATATATATATGTATAAAAGGACATTTCCTTCTGGAAAATGTGGTTCCTGAATATGTACTGGAATTCTTAGAGTCCTTTCAACTTGAGAGATAGTAACTCTATCAGGTATAAATCCAAGGATCTTCTCTTGCTAAGAAAGTTGTTATTCATCCATATCTGCTCGAGATTTTTAGAATGTTTTTCAGCTGGAAGTTGTACTAAGACTCAGTTGTGGTGAAAATAGGAATTCCAAACCATGGTACTCTTGTCCAGAAAAAAATAGCACATTGTATTCTGTGTTGAATTCTAATACTTCTTAGGAATCTAAGGATTTTATTTGGTCCACAGATTAAGATCTTAGAGTAAATATAATAAAAATACTTTAAAAGGTTATGTATCAACAAGGTGTCAGTGTGCATAAGGATGAAGTATTCTAGTCATAATTAAATTTCAAATCTAATTATAATTTGAGGCGTCCTTTTAATTACATTGCAATATTTTCTTTTCCTAGGAAGATGAGTGGTATAGCATCTTTTATCTGTAATTTTCATTTAATTAAAAATGTAAATAAATCAAGCCTCCTTCTTAAAAATATTTACTTTCAACATAAAAAAGAAGATTTATAAAGTTGGGCTTTATCTAGTTAATCATATTTACTTTAGCCATAAACATATGATGTATGAATATATAGGAGCAGAGATCTAAATTTTCCTAAATATTATGAAGCAGAAAAAAAAAGTGTTGCCAGTAATTATCTTTCTCGCCAGTTAGAATTCTTCCATCACTCCTGGCAAAATCCTATTAATCCTTCAAAGCCAAGTTCAAATGTCACCTCCTTTGCGTGAAGCCTTCCCTAATTCCCAAAGCCAAATTCAGGGGTAGACAACTGAGCAACAGCCAGCAACTTAAATCCATAAGGAACACTGAAACAAGCCCTGAGATTTTACTAAATCCCTGGAGAAAGGTCTTAGCAGAATTCCCCCTGAAAGAGGGATGTTGTTAGAAACTTGAGCTACTTGGGGAAAGAGGTAAACTTCACTCCTCCCCCAAGCGGCATATATGAATATCAGGGAACACTAAACTGCCTCCTAAAGACCTAGCTCCTTGGCAAGCTTTGATTCTTCTCTGTGGGATGTGCAAGTTTAAAGCTAAAATAGGATTCTTGTACAATAGAGGATAGGTTGACAATAGAGGCTGTATTGACAATAGGATACAATAGAGGAACAGGCTTGAGTGTTTCTCCTCATCCCTACCCCCAGATAGTGATAGATTTCTTCTCTAAGTTAACGTTAAACAAATATTTGCAAATATCTCCTGATCCTATTTCCTTACACTGCTCCAACATCAGACCATAGAATATAAACTAGGAAAGAAGGGATATGAAGACATAAAGGGGTAAGTCACAGTGAAAAGAAGATACGATTCATGAATGGCAGAACCTGTGGGTAGGGGAAGAATTTTGGAGTGGAAAATGAGCTGGAAACTTAGAAGGGAGTGATCAGAGAGTGAGAACGTAAATTGATATTAGAGAGGTGGCAATTATTAGTAATGATGAAGGTTTGGCTGCAACAACGAAGCTAATGGCTGAGGTAGGGTAGAGAAAAAGGTCATTAGAGCAAAAGAAGCCAAGAGAAGCAAGGAAGCAGAAAAACTGTTAAGAATAATGAATTCACTAAAATTATGACAACAATGCTGAATTCAGTGACAGTAAGCCAGGAAATGAAAAGTTCGAGGAATTAGGGAGAATGGCCCAGGATGCCTTAAATGACAACAGCAGAGAGAAGGTAGTAGGTAGTTTGATGGTTTGATGACTTCAGATCCAAGGCTGTGCTTTACAGTCAGGAAGAAAGGAAAAAGACCTGGAAGTAGCAATGAGGAGCAAGAAAAACATCTAATCTACCTCCACACAACAATGAGGAGAGGAAACAGGTGTCAGTTGAAAGAGGAAGGAGTGTCCATCTTTAGGAGAGAACCAGTTTTTCCCCTAATGAACTAAAGTGACAGGGATTCAGATGTAAAAGAAATGCTGATAGAAGAGGTTGAGGTAAAAGGGATTTTTGCTGGTGGCTGACCAAGAGTTCCAGGAAACAGAGTGGGAGTGTGGTGGCATTGGAGAGAGATGGGCCATGGGGTTGTGAAAGGAGATATATAGAGCTATATGGGCAATAAATAGTAGGGATATGGAATAACCTTGCCATGTTGGGCTCCCTAGGGTACTGAAATAAATAGGGTTGCAGGATGAAATGAGTTTAGTTCTGATGGCCTCAACACTGGTGGTGGTGAGGAGGCTGTGATTATGGTGTAGGAGGAGGGGATATGGGTCAGCCAGGAACTCTTGAGCACTAGAACCTTGACCTCACCACTGCCAGTTTGGAGGCCATGACTAGTTGCTCTCAGCCAGAGCATCAGAACCTCAGTGGCACCCTCCTTTAACAACTGAAACATTTGGCAGGGGATTTTACCTGAGAACCTGGGGCTCTTAACTCCTGCTATATTATGACCTATTTTTCTGTTTAAAAAATAAGGAGGTTCATTAAATATTTTTGAGGATAAGAATGACAAAATTCAAGTTGTGTTTTGGAAAACTCCAGTAGCTTTTAGAAGTTTGTCTCAGAGAGCCAATGGGCATTGATGATGGATAGCCTCTAAGATTTCACACTAGAAAGAATATCTTATGATTGTCTACAATTCAGATGCTGCCCCTGCCTTTTCAAAGAGCCATCAGTGATCATAAAATATTCCTTCCAGTACAAAACCTTAGAGGCTCTGGGTTTTATTTTATTGAGTAACCATAATTTCTTGAAAAGAAGTCACATTAAAACCAACTGGATTAACTTATCTATTAGAACAATCTTTTCTTTTAAGTCTTTGAGCATAGGTAACCATCTCAGCAGGCCTTCCTAGACAACCCTCACTGAAAGTGAGAGAGAGAGAGAGAGAAAGAATGAATTTTATAAATATCCTTCCTACTGATTCTGTTTTTCTAGAGAATGCCGAATAATACATGGACCTTAGGGCTCTCCACTATCTGACTTCTCTGGATATGACAATAGCCACGTTACACTGTTGGACGTGAAAAAGGAGCTCATTTTCCCCCTGCCTTCTCTATAAATGGGAAAATGTGAAAACAAGAGCACGTTATCGTCGATGCAAAGCCCAGGGAGGTTGTAGTTTTCCAAGGTGTAAAATTGGTTAAAAGTTTGACTAACTTTTAGTTGATCTCACTGTGGTTCTCTTCCATTATGAAATGGAGGAAATAAATGATTTAGAGGTAGGGTTTGTGCTTTGAGTAAAGAGTGCTGAATTAAAGCAAATAAAAGAAGTCTTGATATCCTATAGCCCAGGAGTTCCTGAGGTTTCCTGTTAGAAACCTCCCCTGTCCCTGAGGTTTCCTGTTAGAAGCCAATCTAGAGTAAAAAACTGAAACCTTCCTTCTTTCCTTCTTTCCTTCTTTTATTCAATCAGCAAACTTTTATTAAGCACTGTGCTCCAACCTTCATACAGAGGTTCAGCAGATACAACAGCATATAAAACAAGCTCCTTTCTTGTAAAAGGCAATAATATATGATTCATGATTCATCTATGTACAGGAAATAGAAAAGAGACACCTCTAATACACAACTGCTAGGCAATATATACACTAGGCCCACTCACAAATAAAGCAGCCCCTGCCCTCAAGAAGTTTATAACCCAGCGGGGAAAACAGTTCAATACATATCCATATGGAAGTATAAAGATCTGTTCTCTGTATGCACTATAAGATGCAGAGTTGGGGGAAGGTAATAAATATGTGGTTTGGGAACAGAGATGTGTGTATAAAAGTTCAAAGTCTAAGTGCAAGTTAGAAAGATGAGAAATTCACTTATGTACTTCAGGAAAGGAAATGCACCCTTCAGCATGCAGAAGTGACCTTGTGAAGGTCCCCGAGAACCTACTGAGGAGTATCATAGAAATAATCATGGGCAAAATTACAGAAAATGTCTTGAAAGTGAAGGCACCTGAAGGTAGGGAAACCAGTTAGGAAGGATTTCTGAGGGTCCCAGAATTTTGGATTTGGGCCAGTGATTTTTTTTTTTTAAGTCTAGGGGTTTGACAAAAGATTAAACTTTATTTAAAAACTCTTTAAAAGAGCTTTGTTATGGGGTGCCTGGGTGGCTCAGTCAGTTGAGCATCCGGCTTCGGCTGGGGTCATGATCTCACTGTTTGTGAGCTCAAGCCCCATGTCGGGCTCTGTGCTGACAGCTCAGAGTCTGGAGCCTGCTTCAGATTCTGTGTCTCCCTCTCTCTGTGCTCCTCCCCCACTCGTGCTCTGTCTCTCTCTTTCTCTCTCAAAAATAAACATTAAAAAAAAATTTTAAAGAGCTTTGTTATGCTAAATAGGACATTTTACAAAAGCACTACCATCTAACATTACAATGATCTCATAGCATGAAGGATATTGTGAAAACTTATTTAGTAAAGCAAACATAGGCAAAAGAGCATATGTGACAGCTCAATGAATTTTTACAAACAACCCATTTGTGTATCTAGCATTCAGATTAAGAATATTACTCACAGCCCAGGAAACCCCTTGTGCTCCCTTTCAGTAACTCCAATTGCTCACCAACTTCTAAAGATTAATTCTCCTTATTATGTATAATAAAAGTTGTTATATCACCAAAAAAATAGGAAAGTAATAACTACAGATTTTAAAAGTCCATGTCTTTTAGGTGAATAAGTTTGGATTCATGCAAAACTCACCTTTAAAAAACTTTTTTGGCATGGATCTGCATGGGTCTATGAACCCACCTTGAAAAATCAATGGTCTAAGTGAAAGATGATGGGAAACCTGAATTTTGTTAGTTATGGTAGAGACAAAGAGAAAAAAGAGTAATGTAGATGACATGATGAAGATAGTTCTTGATACTTATATATGTGTGTGGAGGAGAAGAGGGTCCAGAATAAATACCAGGCTTCAGGTTTGAGAATAGGTAGTAGTTCCAATAATTGAGAAAGAGGAATAAAGGAAAGGGGTTTAGTAAAGGTAAAATAAGATTTTAATTTAATATAAATTCGAGTTTTGTAAGGAACATTCAGGTATAGCTGCCTGAAAAAGAGATTTGTTTTTAAAAATAAAGGTTGGTATATCTATCATTGAGAAACAATTCTCCATGGTTCTTTCATGTTTCTGTATGTATTGTGAACAAGACACTTACCGCCTTTGTTCCAGATTATATTTTTAAGAATGTTTGTATAAGAAACATCCTTGAAAAATAAAGAATGTCTCCCTCTGGGGCAAAGTATAGGCATGTTTACTGCCTGTTATAAAAATTCAAGTTTCTTAAAATTCAGTGTTCCTCTCATGTAACACAACCCACTAAGTGTGCTGTTGTCATCTGTCTTTCTGTGTATGGACATGTGGGAATTGGAGTTCAGAGAGTGCAAAAATGCTGACACTCTGGCTATTGCCATTGCTGTAAGTAATAAACTATTCATTGTCTCTGATCCAGAGGTCTCATGTCTTCTACCAGCATCCGTAAAACTATTGCAGGTTAACATGTTAACTAGAAAGTACAGTAAATTCTTAAAATCTTCACAGTTCCTTGACATTCATATTTAAAGTATTGCAACATTTTAATTTATATAAATCATCTTACTTTTTTCAGTTTCAGACCTCACCACATTAAGGTCTTAACAATTAACTGACAGACTAACAATTTTTCAGACTCTTAGGATTAATGCATTACTTTTGTCATTTAAAGAAATAATTGTCAGTATTCTGTGGAAGGAAAAATCAAGATACCATTCTACAGGGTTGTTTTAGTATTACAATTATTTGACATCTAACCTTATTTTGTATATGGGCTCACTAAATTGTGAAGTGAATCTAATTCACTAAAATATGATAAAATGTTAACTAGAATTCAGAATTCCAGGATACACAATGTACCATGAATTAATGGTGTAATAGAAGTCCAAGGAGAGTACATATCAAGCAGAGCCCTGTAATGGTCCACCCCCCAAATATGTCCATAGCCTAATCTCAAGAAACTATGAAAATGTTACCTTCCATTGCAAAAGAGACTTTGCATGTGTGATTAAGTTAAGAACCTTGAGATAGGAAGATTATCTTGGATACCTGGGTGGGCCCAATGTAATCACAAGGGTCCTTATAAGGAAAAAGATGGGAGAGTCAGAGTCAGAGCAGGAAATGTGATGATGGAGGCAGAGGTCAGAGAGAAACGAAGAGAGAATGAGAGAGAGATTTATATATGCTACACAACTGACTGAAAATGAAGGACAATGCCATAACCCAACGAATGCAGGCAGCCTCTAGAAGCTAGAAAATTCAAGAAAATGGATCCTCCCCTACTGCCTCCATCTAGAAGGGATGCAGGCCTGTTGACACCTTGATTTTGTGACTTCTGACCTCCATAAATGTAAAAAGATAAATTTGTGTTGTTTTATGCCACTACATTTGTGATAGTTTGTCACAGTACTAATATAGAAAACTTCTTTGGTAGTCAGTGGTATGAAATGCAGGCGAACTGAGGGCTTAAGGGCATAGCTTAGAGTTGGCCATAGCTACTCTAATTGTTAGAGTTTGGCCAGTGCTGAACTGTTAATATATAAGCATTTTCAGCACTGGCTGCAGGGCATTATTGAGCTACCTGTTCAGGCAATGCCCAAACTGCAATTCCTCCCGTTTATGCTGTGCTTGAAGTGCCCTCCCTGGAAATCACTGTTCCTGTGGGCCATCAGGCACCAACATCTCAGAAGTGTCCTCTAGCAAGACTATCCTGTTGCGTTCTTCCCTTTTTCTCCTTGAAATGGTCAACACTCCTTATATAGTTTATGCCTCTTCTTAGTTTCAAAGTGTGGAACTCATTCAGTATTTGACATTCCTAGTGGAGTCCAGAAGGTTAACCCAGTTTAGTGTAACGATGACCACTTATTATATGCCAGACACCAAGCTAGGCATAAGAAAATCAAAGACAAAAGCATGTTCTTTGCCGTTAAGGAATTGGCAATTGAATGTATTTCAGCTCTTTATGGATTATGCATCCTCTCTTCCATACCTGGGAGGGCAGGATAACCACAGCTCCTCTCCCCACACGCCTGCATAGGGACAATTCACTCTTCCTTACAGTTGTGTGGATGGTGAGCTGCTTCAGCTTTCTTCACCTGTGCATATTCTGTGACTCAACCCATAAGACCAACCTCTGTGAACGTTCTTTTATTATAAGCATTTCTCTGGGGGAGGCAGGAAGTGTGAAAACATATTTTTCACAATGCCTTAATCAGATTTCATTCTCCCCTAGACTTCTGGATCCAGTGAAGCAAACAGGAGTTCTCCGTTTTTCCAAGGGAGCCAGCCACACAACGGCCAGTCACAGCAACACAAGAAGTCGTCACCAACCCCCCTGCCCCAGCATTTTGTTTAACCACTGAGTCAAAATATATATACCACCATTGTCTTTCCTCCTAGAAATCAACATTGCTAAATATTTTTCAGTGACAAACCTCAGAACTTGCAAGTATATTAAAAGCAAAACCAAGTACCCCACCAAACAAAAAAAGCACATTTCTCACCAAACAGGCCCATACATGGGAGGGGGGGAGGAGCACTTATATTTTTACAAGAATTATTACAGAATAGATTCAAAACCTCTCCAAGACAAATGGAGGGGCATTTTATGCCCTGTTTTGGTTTAATATACTCACATAAGCAGTTACACCTGTGTCTAAGGGTTTTTCTAGGCTTCATCTTTTAAAACCCCTGAAGTATTCTTCCTTCACTTGGCATCTTATTTTTGCACATGAAGAGTTTTGGATGAGAAAGACTGTGATGGAGGTGCTCAGTGGCTGTGTTCTTTTTCTGACTTGGCTTGCATAACTGCTATTCCTCTCAATTCTTGTGAAAACACACATGATTCCATGATCCTGCCCCCGCTCAGCGTAGAGTACCATCCTGCCGGCCTCTCACAGAGGCGCCCAGGACTTTCCTACACTAATTGTCTCCCAGCCAGTTGCTGCCTTTCCTACAGCAGCTCAAGCCAGACTTTGTTGCAGCCTGTGAATATTTTCCACTTCAGTGTGTGATGCCAAAATCATTCCACAAGGCCTGCTCCAAGTTTTCCTGTCAAGATAAGCTTCCAGCCTGATGTATACAGTAGATTAGCATAGAGCATTAAAACTAGACTCACAATCATAAAACCAGCAGCCCAGCTTCCTAAGTTAAACAATGGAATGGATGTACCCTTTAAAACTGAAAGGTAAAACAGATTTTCAGAAAGGGTATCGATTTAGAGGACTTAGTTAAAACTGATTTTTAAAAGTGATTATTATCTCATGTACACAAAAATATAGTAATCTTTCATTACATAAATTACCAAGTAGTAGCATCTACAAATTATCCCTTCATCCAGGAGATCTTATTTATTTCTGTTGCTCTTTCACAAACATTTAGAAAATTAGGTATCCACATACCAACATCCTTCTGTCAGTATGCATTGTTTTAGTAATAACCAAATGGAAAAATCATGCTGGGTTAGAACAACCTAGAACAGTAGCCTGGCTTTGACAACAGTAACAAGTGACCATTGTGGCAGGGGATAAATATCCTCCATAACAGTAAACTATAGATTAACAAATGTCTATTGCCTACCTGTAAACAAATTAGTCATTTCTTTTTTTTAATGTTTTATTTATTTATTTTGAGAGAAAGGGTGGGGGGGAAGGGGCAGAGAGAGAGATAGTGGGAAAGAGAGAATTCCAAATAGGCTTCGTGCTGTCAATGCAGAGCCCTACTCAGGGCTCAATCCCACAAACCATGAGATCATGGCCTGATCTCAAATCAAAAGTCATATGCTTAACCAACCAAGCCACCCAGGCACCCCCTAAACAAATTATTCATTTCTGAATCCCCAGTGTCTACTGCCATACCTGGCAAGGAGTATATTTATTTAGTTAATGAGTGAATGAGAAAATGAATGAATGAGTGAACACCCCCGTTTTCCCAAAGCTGTTAATTCACCCGCTCACCCTCAAGCATGTTGATTCTTGAAGACATTCCAGGTCCCTGGATCACAAGTTCTCCACATTGACTATTCTTAGAAAATCACTTTAAATATATGTTTAGAAGCCTGTTGAGTTTTCTCTTTGCTTAAGTTCTACTGTTCTGCAGTTTAAAAAAAAAAAAGATACAAATAAGATATTCCAGAAAACAATCCTGGCAGAATTTGAGGCATTAGAGTCTCCAAGCTCTATAAAAGAAAGCTTTTGAATTGCTACAAAAACTAGGAATGACTTTCTTCTCAACTCCTGTGTCACATCCTTCAGGAAGTTTCTTTGAACCTCTGCCTCTCTTTCCTACTCTCACCCTTGCCTTAAGTGTCCCTTATGAAGGATTCCTGAATTCTTGTGTTCCCTATCACTGTCTTTCAATTGTTTCCCTTAATAGACTATGGACTCAGTGTAGGCAATGCCTGGGAATTTTTCTTGGTACCTTCAGTTCCTGGTGTAGATTTTGGCACTTAGTGAGTGCTCAATTAGTGTTTGAACAAACAAATGAAGGAGTGAAACATGGTATGAAATTTACCTGAGATATTTGTTTATCCAGAGACTGGAAAACATTTGGAATGCCTTAAGAGTAAGAAGGTTACTTTCTTCTATTTGGAGAAAAGATCAAAGGGTTTCAGTCAGAGAAGAGGCCTCCATATGGTTTTTATTGTCATCTTTCTTTTTTCTCCTACTGATTAAAAATAAAAAAGAGAGAGTCCAAAATAATCTGAGAGACTGGCAGAACTGTGAAAAGACTGTGAAGCCATATTTTTAGGTCCTTCTGGAGATCCTTGTCAACCCAGGCAAAGCTGGCCCAGGGCCTGGGGCCATCCGTTCCTAGATGCATTGGTGGACAGACAGCTTGTCTCTTGAAGGACATGTTTCAGAGGTTCCTCAGAGGCTGATCTGTCACCCTCCTCTCTCTTCAAGCCAGTTCTACCTGCCCAGCATAGAGCAGGGCCCACTGATGTCCTCTGGCTCTGTGGATTTTCTAGGAATAGTTAGTATTACCACTCTGCTGCCTCATACATTTTACCTGAACTCCTGCCATTCTCCTGTTCTGACCCCTTTTGTCTGCCTCCCTTGTACTTTTACTCTGTATCCCTTGCAGAGATTTGACATATGTCTTAACCTTGAACAGGATCCATCCCTTCCTGGTCCACAGACTTCTTCTACCTGAAGAATCCAGAAGGTGTAATTATTCAAAGCAGAGTAAGTCATCAGAGAAAACTCTCTGCACAGGGCAGGTACAGAAGATCACAAAGCCAACAAGCTCTGAATCTAGGATGACAAGCACGGCAAGAGGAAATCTAGAAAGCAGGCAGGGAGACAATGCTGTGGGAAATTTAAAGCTCAAACAAAGAACTAGTGTCACAGAGGGCCAGGGAGCCAAACAAAGAGCATGGGAAACAGCTACAGGGTTATAGAAACAAGCCTTGTTGCTGCATTAATCCTTTGGCTCTGTCACATAAATGTGTAGTTATGATCTACTGATGAAGGAGAAAGAGCCCATGAGTAGGGCTGTTTGTGGTTTTGAATCTGGGCACTCCACACTTGTGTTCTTGTGTTGAACCATTTACCTAACCTTTCTAACCTCTATTTCCTTTGCTGTAAAATGGAGCTAATAGCACTTACACTGGGAAGTTTTTCTGGGCATTAAATGTGATAATATAAGCAAAACATTGGCAGATCCCTGTTCAACAAAAAGCTCTCAATGAATGCCAGTTGTCATTAGTATTACAGTGAAGGAGATAGTTTTTAGCGTGAGTAGCATGGGTCATGCTGATAGAAGCTAAGCTGTTAGGAACCTCTGAATAAAAATGAAAAGAGCCAATAGAATAACATTGGCTGATAGGTAACAGAAATGGAAAAATATTAAAAGTTTAGTTTTTATTTAGAGTTGTTTTCACAGCTTTATTGAGGCACAATTCACACACAGGGAATTGCATATTTGAAATATACAATGCGATGAGCCTTGACATATGCATATACCCACAGAACCATCACCACGGTCAAGGTAATGAACATATCCATTACCCCAAAAGTCGCCTCCTACCCCTTTGTGATCATTCCCCCCCAACTCCTCCGTGCCCCACCCTCCATTATCCTCAGACAATCATGGATCTGCTTTCTGTCACTATAGATGAATATACATTTTTATGGTATTTATATAAATGGAATCACAAAGTATTGGTGGGGGGTTCTGGATCTTTGACTCAGTACAATTATTTTGAAATTAATCTATATTGTTGTGTCAATAGTTCACTCCTTTTAATTACTGAGTGGTATTCCATTATATTACATGATTTATTTCTCCATTCATCTGCTTACAGATATTAGAGTTGTTTCCACAAATAAAGCAGCAGTGAACATTCATGTACTAGTTTTTGTACGGAACTCGACTCATTTCCCTTGAGTAAATATCTAGGATTAAAATGGTTAGGTCATATGAAAAGTGTGGGCTTAACTTTTTAAGAAACTGCCAAACTGTTTTCCAAAATGGTTGTGCCATTTACACATTTAATGGTCAAAGACTTGTGTTTTCAATTATTTTATGAGTATGAAATAGCCTCGGTTTTTGTCTCTATCTGGATCTAAGATTGCTGACTAGGTCCATGGGCCCTACCTGCTGATCTCCCTTGGAAATTTAACCTAATTGCTTTATTCCTATAGGTGAATGAACTTTATAAAATGAGAATCTACAAAATTAAACAAATCAAATGATAAAAGCAAGTTTCATAACAGTGATTGGGTAAGGCATTTATCTGTTTAACTTCTAACTGTCTGTTTGAAGATTCAATAGGGGATTCCAGATCAAACAGTCCAGCATGGGCTGAATGAATTACATATCAACGCTCATCTGATCATCGTGTTCCAGCCCATCCCCATAGGTCACTGTCACCCTCTCAGACTGAAGAGTCATGATATAGTGCCATGTCCAGTGAGCACATCCGTGAAGTCTGAGGACACCGTTCCATATCCTGATTCCCAATGTCACTCCTATCCTTCACCTCTGAGGGGGTGCCCAAAATGCTACTCACGTAACAGGGATGGGGAGGAATTCTCAAATAAGTCTCAAAACACATTCAGAATGCAAGCACAGAGTATTGTTCAAAATAATTGCCATCTCAATTCCAAAAGATTAGAAATCTCTGTTCTAAGAATCTGGTTTAAAGAGAGAAAAAACCCGTATGGTGCCAACTGGATGTTCTCATAATAGAACCATCAATATTACTGCATTTTGGCTGGCAGCTGCTAGCATAATCACACTCCTCTCCTTCCACACACCCCCACACTCAAACCCCAGTTCCCCCCACCCCGCGCTCTCTCTCTCTCTCTCTCTCTCTCTCACACACACACACACACACACACACACACACAGGGTGCATAGGAACTCTGGTTTCCTAACTAAAGGACAAAAAAGGAGATTACAGTGGGGGAAAAAGGCCAGGAAAGCTAATGAGAAAAAAATGGAAGGTAAAAGCTTATGAACTGGGTGTAAACAAGCACCTTTGGTTAGAAGAGTAAAGGTCAGAAGCCCTTCAAGAGGGACTTTGTGGAAGCCTAAGTCAGGTTTCTTGAGGTCCAGGGCACAATTGTGTGACACAAAGGCATGAGAATAAACATTGTGGCACCCCAAGGGCAGGCCACTTGGGAAACTTTCACAGGCTGCTCCCAGGTATGGACTTTAGCCTATGTATGTAGCAAGAGAGGGACTTGACCAAGCAATTTTGCTGACAGTGGTTGTGGGCTGTGACAGCAATAGTGCTAACAGTGGTTGAAAGAAAGCAACTAACATTTGTTTGTTTGTGTAAGCTAATGTTTATTAAACTCTGCTGTGTATTAGGTGTCATGCTGGGTATCTTACAAATATTTCACTGAACCTTCAAAATAAACATATTGTCCTGGGTTTCATAGATAAGGAGGTGAAAGCACAAGAAGGTTAAATAACTTGCCTCCTCTGCACAGCTGGTATGTTCTCTGCTTCTAGAACCCATGCTCCCAGGGAAAGTGGATGGGACGGGGAAGGGGGTAGAGGCATGTGGCACTGAAGCCGGCAGGCTGTTGTGAGAGCATGGAAACTTTGGAAGCTCCCAGAATAAGTAGGGGCGACTCTGGAGAAAGAAGGGGCCCCCCACTATTCTGCAGATGTGGGCTGTCCAGTAGACATCCGGACACCAGAAAAACTTGCCAGGCATCAATCCCAGCAAGGTCTTAACCACAGAACTGTCTATTGGGGATTAAATTTTACAAAACCATGTTACAATTTTTAAAGATGTTATTTGTAGAGGAAGTTTTGATTCCCTTAGTCATCAGTGTTCCAGAAAGCAGACGTGCAAGCATAATGATTTCAGGGTGCCTAGCAGCAAGAAGGAGCACTGACTGACACTGTTGCTGGAGAGAATGTTCAAGCATGGCTGACAGCAGACAGCAGCTACCTGAGCAAGTCTGGACTGAAGCTAGGGTAGGAGTCATCAAAAGCTCCTTTCCTGAAAGGAATCTCTCTAACCATAGAAGTCACTATCACCGTGAAAGATTTTAAGGTCTGGGTGGCTACCAAAGAAATCTGCCTCTGACCTGGAAGTTTTTCCAGCTTTAAGTCCCAACTTCAGGCTCAAGGAAGAAGCAAACAGTTACCCTATACCAAGACTGAGGACTGACCTCTGACTCCACTCCCCTGTGCTTGTCCTTGCTGCCACTGCTCTCCAATGGTCTCCAGACCCCTTTGTTGCCCAGCAGGTATCGACTCGTTTTGGAAGACTCCATCAAGCATCGAAAAACCTTTCCTAACACTCTCCCTTGAGCCGACTATCCCCCTCCCATGGTTCTCTGGAGCTCCTCTAACAAAAGAGTATATTAACTTGTTTTCACGTCTATCTGTCCACAGTAGAAAGGTTTTTAAGGGCAGGAAACTTATCTCAGTATAGGAAAAAATATATATACATATATATACATATATATATATATACATATACACATATATATATACATATATATACACACACATATATGTATATATAGTGTATATATATATGTATATATACATATATGTATATATATATTGTATATATATATGTATGTATGTGTATATATATACATATATATATATATATATTTTTTTTTTTTTACACTGAAAGGGCAATACTAGGGTGTGGTACAATCTTCAGCAAAGAAAATCAGTCTTGCTAGATATCCTAGGCTCTTCTCTGATTCTCTGTACCTTCCCCAAGGCCAGAATTGCTCCTCCCTCACTACAGGGTTTAGGAAAACTGCTGATGATATGTGACAGATAGACATTGTCCTCGGTACATCTTCAGCAAGCCCCAGGCCTCAAAGGCACCCAATTGACAGTTCCCGTGATGGATGGGATTGCTAGAAAAGGAGAGGCTGGCCAGAGTGGGCAATGCTCAGGCTGATGCAGAGAGACCAGGGCAAATAGGAAATTTAGGGATGTCAGAACAAAGATTGTCAATGGAATCCCTAGTCCTGTCTAATATGCTGCAAAACAGGCAAGAGCCCTGTTCAGGCATGACTTAAAATTTGAAATATCAAGATAAGACTCTCCTGAAAGTAAAAGTTGGTGTCACAGCAGTGTCATCATCATCACCAAAAGCTTGGGCATTCTTTTGACATGTAGATGTATCCTCAGAGAACAACATTCTTCCTTTCCTTCTTAAGAACAGGCTGAGGGAAGGACAAGAGGAGAATTATTTCAGAATATATTTATCCTGGCATTTTTAAATTTTATTCTCTCTGCCTTACTAGAGTCTCATCCATGATAGTAAGAGCTATATCTTCCTAATCATTCAATTTATAGGTCCATTAGAACATGGACCACTTCTGTGCAGCTTCTAGCTTTTAAGAATATTTAATAAAATGTAAAATACGATAAAAGTAAAACCAATGTTAATTATATGTAAGATTTTTTAAAAACAGGGTATAGGTCTTTCTGAGGCTTAATTATACCTAAAAAAGATTTTGTTGTTAAGGGGGTAGGAAGTGGGGGGGGGTGCAGAGAGGGATGTTAATTTACCCTATTGATTCCTCTGAGACATCCCTTGAGCTATAAATTGACATTAATTATTCATAGCCCAGAGAGGTCCTATATTAGGAGAAAATTTTTCCATTAAGACTTAATTCACTAGCTCAACACTTTAAAAAGTTGATGCCTGAGTAATTCAGAGGTAGAAATGAACTCTAACCATGGTGATGTGGGGATGAGTCTGACCTGCCTACCACAATGATAAGAGAAAACAGTACAATGCACCAGAGAGAGAGAAACAGACTAACAAAAATCCCCTTCTTGCCCACATTATTTACAGACAGAATCATTATCATTACCATCATCTAGATAAAAAGATTCTTGGCCGAGTCCCCAATATCATCTTCCTCAATAATAAAGGACTTTGTTCCCTCTCTGTAGACATCTTTTGTGTCCACCCTTCTTGTTTTTATTATTTCCCTACTAGGACAAATATGCTCACAAAAATATTCCTCAATCTGGCTCCTCCATAGGGAATTGACCACAGGTCATGGACCATGGAATGACATACTACATTATCATCCAATCAAACAAAAAATAATAAACAGGAGGAACTAGCTACGAGGTCTTGAAAGCATAGACCTCATAGCCAGCTCTGCCTTTGAAGTTCCACTTTTTTATTCAATACTGATGTGGTGTTGTTCTTAGCCTATGACCTGTGTGCTGTCCCCTGCAGATGGCGGAGATCTGAGGACCATTGTTGTGGAGTGTGTTCATTAGATATGAAAAAAGAGACTGTGAATGAATGAAACAAAATGTCAACTCCCTTCAGATTCTTTAAGAATAAAAGCAAACAAGCCAGATACTGAATACTGCTAGGTTTTGTGTGTGTCAGGAACTGAATTAATATCATCTATTAAATCTATTTTATCAAATGGGGGAAAAAAACAGGAATGGATGTCCAAATTAAATTTTGTTTATGATGTTTGCCAAATCTAGGTGATACTGTTAGTTCTTTGTTTTTAATAAAATATCATTTATACCATGTGTAGAGTATATACCAAGGCCTTCTCATGTGACTTTGAAAGAAGATGAAATTCCTCAACAGATGGAGGAAGAATGGATGCCATAGACAGAGATAATCCATATGCTAGAGAATGTTGCTAAATAGCTCGTTTCATGGAATGGAAAGGTCAGTTGTTAGGATGAAAATTCAAATTCAGCAGGCCCACTCTGAGTTTGCCTTCCTTCATTTATTCTCTCAAATATTATAGAGTGCTTGCTATCTGCCAACACTGTACTTGGCCCTGCAGATACAGCAAGGAGGAAGAAGAAATCTCTACCCTCAACAAGATGAGAATCCAGTCTGGGTCTAACTGTCTACCACACTCTTGTCACTCTATCTAGCATGTCACAAAGCGAGGAAGAAATCATGCTTCTCAAGGGCTCATGATAAATCCTGAACCTTATTTTTAAGACTTACTGTTCTTCCTTCATCAATTCCCTTCTTCATCCTCTACAGTCCTGGAAGGTAACATCAGCCCTCCATCTAGTGTCCGCTCCCGTCCTTTCAAGAAGTCTCCTTTTTGTGTGCTTAGCTCCCCCACTGTCCCACTCAAAAGAAGAGGTCTAGCTTTTTTGTTCATGCATTTTTGTGAAAAGAATTGGGAGAATGTGTAGGAAGTCACTGGGGGCAGAGAGTAGTCAAGGAAAGAGTGGAAGGGTTAGAACGGAGACAAGTGCCTTACCCCAGAGTTACAGGAGGACCTGGGACACAGATGGAAAGTAAGGGGCTGAGCAAGAGATGCTCTGGGACCTGCTCAGGGTTAGGACTTTGATTCCCCTTACATTATTCAGGAGATGCAAGCAACAATTAGAGTCACCTTCTAATTCCTTTTGTAGTTTTTGTCATTTCACCATGCCATGTGAAGGCCAAAGGTTCTCAGGTTGATAGTATCTATTCTCATTTTCCAATTGAAATAACTGAGGCACAGAGAAATGGAAGAATTCAGAGTTATGCAGCTATTGAGGCAAATGTTTTCGATTAGAACCTGGATCTCCAACTCAAGGCTTTGGACCTTTTTCCACTAAGAGCATAGAGTCTGGAGTCAAACTGCTTACACTCAAATCACAACCCTGCATCTTACTAAACATGCCTAGGTTTCCCTAGTGATAGTTCCTCCCTCAGAGGGTGGTTGTGAGGATAAAGGAGTTGATAGATGAGAAAATTTTACACCAGTCATTACAAGCACTCAGTAAAAGCAGGTAGCAGCAGTAGCTATACTAGTACTAGTAATCGTGGTAGAAATAGTGGTAGTAATTACAGCGGAAATCATTTTGCCACATCTTATATTTAAAAGAAATTACATTTAAAGAAATTATATTTAAAAGAAATTACAAACTTGGTACTGTCTCCTTCCACCTGGGAATAACGCATACCGCTTAGACTGCCTAGAGATACATTATTGTTTCTAAAAACAGTTCATTTCCCTTCCAAAATCACAAGTAAACTCCTTAGCCACTGTATCAGAACACAGTTTCAAGTGAACAAGGAAAAGGGTCTTTTTAAAATTCCCTGTTGAAAGGAGACCTGAGGGGCTCCGTGGCTTGGTTATAAGAATAACTTCCTCAACCTACCTTTTTGAATGGTATGACATTCAGAATTCTTGATCTTGACACATGTGAAAAGCAATACATTTTATACTATTTTTCCCCAGAAAAGAGAAAGGGAATTGGCCCCCTTATTTGGAAACCAGGACCTACAGCTGATGAAAATTTCACAGTCACCAAACCTGACAACAGTAAAACAGGTTCATTTTGTTCCATGAAGACAAAGCTGTTGCTCACCCATCTCTTCCCCTACGTGTCCCATGGCTTAAAAAGTTTTAAATTATCTCCTTCTTGCCATGATTGCCATTCATAGGCCCTCTAGGAGTAGGGCTCAGAGACTATTCTGTGCTGGCCAACTTCATATATACTATCTCTTTTAAAGCCCATAATTCTATAACATAGAATTCTCCCCACTGTGAAATTGAGGGAATTGTGGTTCAGAAAGGCTTACGTGTCTTCTCCAAGGTCAGAAGCCATACCTGGGTTCATCTATGGTCACAAGGCTCGAAAGTGGCATTGGGTTTAAACCCTGACCCTCAATTCAGGCCTCTTCCCACTACATCCATTTCCAGGTCTGGAAGCATGAGACAGGGCTGGACTTACACAGAAGTACAAAGATACCATCAGCTTCTAAGCCCTAGCCATGGAGCTACCCCCAAGGGCTCGTCTCCTTGCTAGCCTTCGTCAAGTTGATTTTTACTCTAAACGTTAGGCCTAAAACATCCCTCCCTGGTTAAAAACATTTTCCTGCATCCAACCTATTCTTCTACAGCTCTTATAAGTTATTTTATGAACTAATTTGAGTTTTACATGCTCCTCACTCTTCCATCTGGGTAACATATGTTCATCCGGCTACTGAACATTTATTGAGCAATATCATGTAAAAATATCCTTGCTAGGTATCGACAATGTACAGAAAAAAAAATGGATAAAGCAAGGTCCCTGTCCTACAGGAGTGTATAATCTGATAAGGAAGTAAAGAGGAACAGAAATGATCACAGCAGAAAGCAGCGTATTCACGGAGTGCTGAATACCTTGGGAGCATGACAAATATAAAAGCATGTCCACAGTGACTTTTCTGGGGAGGATGCTTTCTTAACATTTTAAGGCACAGATTCAGGGACACTACAGATCACTTCGAAAGCAGGTCAATAAAAAGTCAATAAAAATCTGCAATTATGCAAAAAAAGGGAGGACACACAGAAAATTTACTGAATGCATGCAAGGCACATTACTGTAGGAGCCGTACTCTTTCCAGAGATAGAGCTTTTACAGGGGAAGAAAAAAGGAAACAAACAACAACAACAACAACAACAAAAAGAGCTTGATATTGATCCAGCAACACTGCCATCCAGGAACAGCAGGTCATTTTGTTCCAAAAATCTATAATGCAATCAATTCCTGATTAAGAATTGTTTATTATTCTTCATAGAGATGATTTAGCGTTTCTGCATCCACATAAACCAACTGATTTCCACTTATTTAATTTAAAAAAGAGATGTCAACTCTAGATGTCTAAAGAACAAAGAATGCACAGACTAAGCTGAGGTGTTTGAATGGGTGTTAACGCTCTTTTGTTATGAAAGGATTGCTCCAGAGCCTCAATCCCATTTCTTTTTCTAACCTGCACGCCAGAAAAAGTCTACAGAAATGTGAATCTAGTTCCATGACGGTGAAGTACTTTTCGAGGCCAATTAGGGGAAACTGATGAAGGACATTAGATACAACGATGCACGCATAATCACTGATTTATGGATTTCCTCCTCTACCTGCTAATTCATTCCTGCTGATAGTCAGGGTTCTCCAGGTCTTAACTTTTTTGTCAGATCCCAATTACTCAATGTAAACAAATGAAGAGGAAATATGGGTATTCAATGTGATTCATTTGAACAGAAGGTAGGAAACATTAGTATCGATGTATTCCAGGACTTGCAAGCAAAGCACAACTAAATTTAGCAGCCAGTGATATTGATTTGATTAAAAATGGTTTAAGACTTGTAAATGTCACTGGAACTTAGCAAAATGAATATTATTAAATCCTTCTGGTGATGGGGAAAACTAACAAAGGGATTTGCAGTGGTTTCTGTAATTAATTGCTCTGTCATGATTTATATTAACTTACAGTACAACTCCATTAGCTCAGACCTGTCATCTCTGCTCAAGGAACCACCAAGTAATCACTAGCACATTAAAGAATAAATTAGTTTTTGGCTTGAAGCCTAGTTGTAGAATGTTTCATTTGTGTCTGCTACAGACATATGTACCTAATAAAGTTGGGACGAATGAGTTAAAGTACATATATATCAATGTCAGCAGGTTATATTTTAGAGACAATATGCTCAGCATTGTTCATTAGGGCTAATGAATCATGGTCTTTCAGCTGCATCACCTTGTGTTTAGCAAATGCCTTCAGGTAAGATGAGATGCGAAAGATTCCTTGAAAATAGGTAAGTCTCCAGAGAGTTTACCCTCTTAGCAGTCTGTGGCCTGTGGTTGTAATAATAGCTTCATGTGGTTTTTGTTAACACTTCATTACCCTAAAGTTGGATAAATTATCCTCCTGCTTCTGCCCTACGTGCAAATACAGAGCCAAAGCCTCAGCTACTACTACTTACCATAGATTATGGGGATTTGTAAGGTTCTATCAAATCATCTTTGACTTTGATAGTTGGATGATGCCTTAAGCAGTGCTTGATAGAAGACTGTTTTACATTTCAAAGAAAGCTCCAATTGCCTTGAGGGTTTGTAAGCTAAAACTTGAACCACTTCCTTTTCATTTCAGGCTCCGGAAAGCTAAATTGGCACTCTGCTGGCCAGAATGATAACTGACACGGAGAGCAGAACCTGTGGGGCATGTCCTACGGAGGCTGTGCACGGGAAAGCGTGTGGCCCCCAGAGTCCACCAAAATCTGCAAGGCTCCAAGGGCAAAGTCATTTCAGCTCAGAATCTTTGGGCACTACCCAGACGTTCATAATTTGTCCTGGATCATTTCTGCAATTTGAATCATCAGATGTCAGTGACTCCTTCACAGATGCTATGCCCGCAGTGCAAGGAGCTTGCTACACAGGGGCTTCTCCTGCCTGGCTGAATAGAGTGACAAATGTCCAAAACGCAGAAAGATTGCAGCTTAGCCAGCTGGAAAATGCATACACTATTGAAGATAAAATATGAAGAGTGCGAATCAATTTGGGAAATAGGGGGAGACTTATTTTTGCTTTTATAATGTGCTAAGTGATTAGATTTCATATCTGCAATGAGTGGTGCTGATGGCTTTCCATTTAATTGAAGGGAAGCCCAGATACACCCCCCTAAAAATATTCTATTTGTGTCCTGCGTGTTATTATATACCCCTGACTTCCTTGTAAATAACAAAGTAAAAGAAACGTTTTCTCCTGAAACAAAACGAACGTTTTTGTTTTTGTTTTTAAAGTGGTGACAGGGGAGGCAGGAAAGTAAGAATGAGACTTGAACACTGGGAGAGGAGAATGGGGAGGAGTGGGGTAATATTAATGTGAGTAACGGCTCAAGGGGGATATATGTTTTTTGTAAAATAGGAATTATTTTTAAATATTTCTAAACATTGGTTTCAGCTAACCAATAAAGGAAGAAGGGAACACTCATGAAGCTAGGCTTTCTGCGAAGTTTTCCAGTTATTCATGTGATGTCCTTCCTAAAATCAGCCCACGTACAGAAAGGATTTAAAATAACGCCCATGAAATAACCTCAGCTAAATAGTCTTATGTTTATTTTTAGGGAATTTTTATCATGATTTACCTTTGATCCTAACATATCAGCAATTAGATGCAAAAATATGTCCCGAACTATACTTTAATGGTAATAACAGCCAACATTCAACATTTATTCTGTATTGAGGGAAGCCTTTCAAAGTAAGAATAAAGTGAAAATGGGAGGCAAAGAAGGAAAAAAAATCAATTAGTCAAGCGGATTTGTTTGGCTGATTATTTTTTTTTATAAAACTGCCCCCTTATATTCAGAGCTCTCTTATCTTGAGTTGCTCTTAGAGTCAAACCAGTACGTTCAGAGAGAATTCACAGACTCGTGTGCAGATGGAATTAAGAGGCACTACATGTAACACAAAGAGAATCCTTTCCTTAGGCTGTGCTTTGTGATTTCTGCCCTTTTGTTTATGCTTCCCCAAAGGATTTGGAAATATCAAATATAGGTTCTAAATCTATTAGAACAGTAGATTCCCTATGGACAAAAAAAGAACCACATGCAGATCAAACATCTGGATGTTTCTCATCTTTCCTCGATAGGTAACACAGAAGCACCTACATTATCCAAACAGGAAAATACGGGTGCTTCGGAAAACACTGACAGTCCCCTCTTTCATATTCTTTTGTTTGAGTCAACTACCTAATAATCTAGATAGAGAAAATTAAAATTTTTTTCTTGTTTCTCACATCTGTTGGCCAGTTTTTGTGTGTTTGACAACTTCAAACAAATTATACAGCTTTCTCCCTTTTTTCCCTCCACTTTGAGCTCTGGCGGAAGTTTCACATGCAGGGCTGAGCCCCAAGTTCTTCAGTGAAGCAAATGTTTCATTTTCAGCAGAGCCCACATATTCCATTCAGAATCGTTTCTTTCACTTCTAGATGTAAAGAGCAGCTGTGTCTCTCGAGTTGCTAAAGAAGATCCTATGTACAAAGTTAACAAAACACAGCTCAGACAATGGATTTGATCTCTACAGCAGGGAAGCTGTACTTTTCAAATTCAGCTCTTTCTGGCTTCAACAAATTACAGGTCCCTGAAAAGATCTGGTGACCCTTTTTAAGTGTGCTTGTTGAACAAGCTCAGAGGTGACCATATGATTTAGTGCAGCATGTTCACATTTTGCCAAGCACTACGGTCCAGGATAGACCATCTATGGAGTACAGGCTCCCTCAGTTGGTGGCATTTAGGGGATCCATGAACTCTGCAGAAACTGTTTATTCAACTGCTTTCAATTGATGGATGGAACTGTTTACCCCTCCACAAATATAGCTGGGTGCTGATGCTAATATATGGGTACCTTTTCCCTTCCCCTGACAAGATAGTCTCACTTCCACCAAACGGTGTTCTTTAAATATTTGAGCTTCATTTATTTGATGGGACCGGGGAAAGCATACTTTATTTGTTACCTTAAACAGTCCAATATTTTTACACATGGGAGATGAATTCAAGCACTTAGAATATAAGTAATAACTAAGTCATTCCTATGAAAAAGCAACACGTTATGTATTTAGTCTAGTTCAGGTTTTCCACTGACTTCAGATGGTGGGTGCTGTGGGCTCAGAGTTAGTAGTGAGGTCTATACAACTTGCATATCTTGAAAAGGATATTCAACAAAATTATGTCAAAGCTAGAAAAAGTACTTATTAACTTCTACGTGAGTACATGGCAGAAACAGTACTAATTTGCTTTTTTTTTCCAATTAGGTAATATATGTGGGAACACAAGTTGAAGGGTGCTATGTGTCTGATTTAGTACATTGATTTTTACTGCCTCTTAAATATTGGGCCCCTGGCCAGTTGTGTGGACAACCCAGTCCTTAAATTGTCTTTGTCTTTCTGTCTTCAAACTCAACCAAATTTGCTCATCTTCTGGAGTATTGGACTTTTCCCTACTAGCGGAGGGGATGCATTCCCCCTGTTGAAGAAATAATTCCTACTGCACATGTATTTCCATATCTTACCCCCAAAGGATATGTGTTTTTAATTCTTTTCTTTTATGAGCCCACAAGAGATTGATTTCTGACTTCTCTGCTCTCCCTTTGCAGTCAAATCAGCCTCTGGAAACTTTATGTAAGAAACCTCTGGGCATGAAATAAAGATTAATTAAAATGATAATTCAATGAAAACTAAATTTAAATATTGTGACAAGCAAACATCCCACCTCTTTAGTCACATTCCTGCATGTTCTGTGAGTCCATGTTTGCATGTATGAATGCTGGCGGACATGAGTGCCCTAAAAGTGCCACCTGGTTGGCATCAAAAGTGCCTCAGATGGTATAATGCCAGGGAAAATGTATGCTGTCTTTTAGGGTTAAAAAAAAGAAACCTCTATTCACAAGGAGTATTTATGCTCTACACCATGGAAAATTAGCGCCCTTTGTCTAGAGTTAATAGTAATTTGATAACATTAAACTTAGAGGAAGTCACATCAAACAGGATCTGTTTCAAAATACAGATTTGTGGAGGTAGAGCATTTGACTGCAAAATACAGATTTATGAAGGCAGGTAATAAATTTACATACATAATGACAGAAGAAACTCCAGAAGAGATTCTAAAGTGTCTACCTTTAACTAATTTAGCATACAGAAAGCTTGACATCAATCAAAAAGAAAAAGTAAAAAAGTGGAATGTTCTTATTTAAAAAGTATATTAGAATTCTTTCTCTCCTTTGCCATATTAAAAGCCTACATAGTATAAATATAAAGGTCTGCTATTTGGATTCATTTAGACAAGGTGCTAAAAAGAAAAAGAGTTTAAAATTTGTATAGGTCAATGAGCTTCATCAGCTACAATGTCTCAGAAGATGGCCTAGCCCAGCTGACTCAAATGCGAATTGTTCATCAAATGAGAATGTCAGTAGAAGAATCAGCACTACAATGTTTATTCTTACATTTACTGTAAATAGATATATTTTTTAATTCTTTTTATGAGCTCACTACTAAGAGGAGAAAAATACCCTTAACGGACATACACTCTAATAACGATGAGTCCTGTGTTAAATACCAAGGAAAGAAACATACAGGATTTGGTATAACTTGGCATGGACCTTGGAGTCTAGACACCTAAAGCTGTAGTACATGGTTTTGGTCAAGTCACAATCTCCCAAAGCTAAAATAGAGAATATGAACAGCACCTCATGTGTTTGAGATGCACTCAATAAGAAGTAATTATACATATATAGATTTAAATCTTTCCACTGAAAAAGGGAACGCTTACTGTAGATGCTCTCAAGACAAGGCTTCATGCCTGTCTTCCTTTTACCTCCAGTTACGTAGCTCTCTATATCAACGGGCACCACTGTGATTCTTGCCTGTTTCATTTTGTCTATTTGTGCTTAGGGGAGTAACTTTGTTATGCACAACTTCAAAGATGTAAAACATCAATCACAGGACACCACAGCAGGTACATACCCACCCTGATAATGACTTATCACCTTGAGTGAGTCATTTATCATTTGGTATACCTCCTCACATGAGATCACTTTTGAACCCTTGATTTAAAAAATATCTCCCCAATAATTTTCCACAGTGACTAAAGCCACCATAATTATAATCATTAATTTACTCAATAAAAGATTTCTTAGGTAGCTAATGTGTTCTAGAGACTAGAGAGTCAGTAATAAATGATATGGTCCATTCTTGTGTTCAAGAACTATACAATCTAGTGATAGAGATACACATAGAGACTGCTATTCACTCAACAAAGCAGAATAAACATGGGAGAAGAACAAGACAAATGCTGAATTATAACAGAAAGTTCAGGAAAGATTTCACAGAAAAGGCAACATGGGAGCTAGGCTTTCAATCACAAGTAGAACTTTAAAAGACAGAGAAAGGACTTCCACAAGGAGTACAATGACTTCCACAAAAACTTGGAATATCAGCAACAGCAAGTCACTTGCTATGGCTAGAACATAACTTGAATGGATAGATGCCACAGTAAATGAGGCCAAGCATTAAAGTAATAAGGAGTTGGTTGCATTGCTAATGAACTAGGAATTTTCTAAACGGTAGAAGTAATGCAAGATTTTGGAGAGGAGTCATATAAACAAATCAGTATTTTCAAAAGACAACTCTTGAGCATAGCATAGGATTGGAAAGGCAAGAGTTTGGAAGAATAGAGAATATTAGGTGTAAATACCTAGAAAAAGAGGCTAGCAATGAAGTTAGAAAATATGGCAGCACTGATAGAATTAAGAAATCTGGGCAAATGGTTTGCTGTGGGCATGGGAAGGCTGAGGACTGGACTGATGTGGAAATTCCAGCCTGGATGCAGCTGTTATCCAGGGTAGCCAGACAGAAGCAGGTTTGAGAAAAGGGAAAATACCAAGGTTGGTTTGGAAGAGTAAGGAAAAGAAGATAGGAGAAAAGGAAAGAAAAAAAAAAAAAAGAGGAAAGAGAAAAGGGGAGGAGGACAGAAAGAGATGAAAAATAGCCAAAAGAGAAGTTAGACAGAAAAGGAGGCTTGTTTTTCCAAACCAGAATCCACTTTACTTGCAGTGGTTGTTTCAAAAGGCCTAATTATTTTGATGACATATGGAGAGGAAAGAAAACAGTTGATTTTTTTGTAACTTGTCCATCGTATCATGATTTATCAGTGTCTTTCCTGTAGTCTTATTTACCTGTCACTAACCTGCTTAAATTTCACATTACTCATTCAAATCCATAATGTAATGGGTCAACTACAAATGCATTCATTCATTTGTATATTTAAGCAAATGTTTATTAAGTGCCTGCTATATGCCAGGTACGGTGGTAAGTGCTGGGCATACAACAGTGAGTATAACAAAAATCTCTGCCCTCACGGAGTCTATCAATCTATCGAAGGGGACTTTGTGTCCTTTGAAAAACACGTGGAAGGGAAATATAATTGTCAGCTTAAGACCTCATTTCTCATTTTCACATGAAAGGAAGTTAGACTTGTTAATATTTACAGTAGAAGTTCAAGGATATGAGATTTTATGACTGCAGGAAACTTAAATTTGTTTAAGGAGTGTGTCCTTTGTCAATCCTGGTTCTGTCCTCTGTCCTGTGTGATCTCTGTACCACATCTATGAAACTGAGATAGTTTATATTAAAATAACAGTTCAGGGGCGCCTGGGTGGTGCAGTCGGTTAAGCGTCCGACTTCAGCCAGGTCACGATCTCGCGGTCCGTGAGTTCGAGCCCCGCGTCGGGCTCTGGGCTGATGGCTCAGAGCCTGGAGCCTGTTTCCGATTCTGTGTCTCCCTCTCTCTCTGCCCCTCCCCCGTTCATGCTCTGTCTCTCTCTGTCCCAAAAATAAATAAACGTTGAAAAAAAAAATTTTAAAATAACAGTTCATAACTGGTTAGTCATTAGGATCACCTGAAGGAGTCTGAAGCACAAATAGGCACCAGGCCCCACACCAACATCTCTGAGAATGGGTGTTTTTATTTTTAAAGCTCCCCAAGTGATTCTAAAGGGCATCACCATGACTGAGAACCACCATATACCATGTGTATGTGTGTGTGTGTGTGTGTGTGTGTGTGTGTGTGTGTAGAGAGAGAGAGAGACAGAGAGACAGACAGACAGACTCATTTCTTTGAAGGTATATGTCATTTTACATTAGTAAACTGATTGATCCTAGTAGGCAACCCATATAATACAAATTGAAGTGCAGAACTGGCACCTCCCCAAGAATTTGAGATAATTGCACAACCAATCAGGGTAATTTGGAATAAAAGTACACCACATACTTACCAACAATAATTTCTTTGCTAACACTTTAAGAAATAGGAAATACAGGGGTGTCTCGATGGCTCAGTCAGTTAAGCATCCGACTTCAGCTCAGGTCAAAATCTCACAGCTGGTGAGTTCAAGCCCCGCGTTGGGCTCTGTGCTGACTGCTCAGAGCTTGGAGCCTGTTTCGGATTCTGTGTCTCCCTCTCTCTCTGCCCTTTCCCACTCAAACCCTGTCTCTTTCTCTCAAAAATAAACATTGAAAAAATTAAAGAAAAAGGAAATACAGATTTTTAGTCCTTAAACATCTGAAGAAGTTACTTATGTAAATACTTGTTCTGCAGGAACACACCCTCAAAGAAATATTATTGAAAACCTAGTACTAGTAGAATATTTCTTATGTATTTTATTTATGTATTTTTAAATTTTTATTTATTTTACTTTATTTTAAATCCAGTATCATTAATGTAAAGTGTTTCATTAGTTTCAGGTGTACAATATAGGGATTCAACAATTCCATACATTACTCAGTGCTCATCATGATAAATTTAGTCTTAATCCCCATCACCTATTCCACCCATCCCCCCCACCCACATAATATTTCTTAAATATCTATATATGTAAAAGACTCTTGCAATTCCTTAACAATTGATATCTCTTCACTTCAGTTAATGCTGGATGAAAGACCTGTCCCAAAGAACTGCCCTCTTCAGACTTTTATCTGAAATACCATTCAGAAGCCCAAGGTCATACTCTCTTACCTCTAAACACTGTTGGTAAGGAAGGTCATGAGATCTTCCTTAGAGAATGCACTCATGGCCTTAAATGAATGTGGAACTCTATTGCATCCAAAATTAAGTTTTCCTGATCATAACTCCAAGTTGATGATGTTACTTTGCAATTCAATTCATCTAAAGTGTCTGCTTTTATTCTTCTTTCAAATTGCCCTCACCATCATAGGGCCCTAAGAACTCAGTGCCTCAAATGGTTTGATTAAAATTGGTTGTTAAAAGTTAAGATCAGAGATTCCTCTTCACGCATTCACTCCCTGCTTCTGTGGCTTCTTGGCTTTACAGGAGGCTCATTAATAGACCAGCTTGCCCAGTTTGTCATCTGTTTCATTATGCAAAATATATACTTTTCAATTACTTTTCCTGTGTGAAAATCTCTTAACTCTAACCTGATATAATGATTTCTTTGGGTTTCTTCTCAACCTCTGAATACCACAGCTTTCCTAAAATCTCAACTGGGGGTAGAATACTTGGAAACCCTGATGGGAATTAATTTTAATATAATGATCTTTATGTGCCCATTAAAATAGGAGTGAGATGGCTTGCAAAGCTGACCACTGGGCAAACCTAGTATTGACCTCAAAGGAAGGAAAAAAAAAAAACCTGTTTAAAGTTTTCTGATCATTTTGTTTAATCTATTTAACATGGAATGTAAGGAAGTTATCCCTAAAATAAAGCTTTGGTTCACAACACTAATTTTATTTCAGTTCTGTGAATAAAGTAGAAAAAGTCAGAACAGGATCCTCTCATCTTCAATGGCCATATCTAAAGTTAAATCCTTTACATAAGTAGTCATTGGAGCCACGCATGCACGCGCACGTGCACACACACACACACACACACACACACACACACACACACCCAGGAGCTATAACAGATATTTGCTGGACAATTTTTCTCTCACATGTTTCTTTCGTTTAGTACGTACATTTCTTCTTCTATAGAAGAATCCAGTTATCTCAAGAATTGCCCAAACACAGGTCACTCTGTCTGTCTTCTAGGTAGACCCAGACCATTTATATCTCCAAGGCTTTACTTACCAGGCCCCCATAATATACAGATGCATTAATCCGGCCCAAAATATTTTACTTCTCAAAGCCTCACAGCACTATATTTTTTTAAAGTACTCGTATTCACTAAAATTATGTAGTTATTAGGAAGAGGTATGAAAAGCAAGTCTAAAGGCTTTCCTTTATTTCCATGATTCTTCCTTCTAGAAACAAGCAGGCAGTCTAAATGCGCCCTTGTGAGATTTGAGGAAAACTGCAGCTTCCTCAAGATGCTTCACTGTCATTTACCTTAAAATAGCTGTTAATCAATACACAAATATGCGATATTGAAAATGTGGATGGTGTCCTCTAGAGGTGTGAAATGCACAATTTGCTCAACTGTACATAGCATCCCTGGGAGAAACTCAAAGAAAATTTTTAAAAACTCTTCTGATTTTGTTTCTCTGAAGGTTCATCCTAATTCGTTAGGTACTAGAAAGGAATGATTTCTGTTATATGGCACTCTATGAGTGACAAATTGAGATTATAGACACCCACGCACGTGGTGCGCATGCGTGTGTATTTCCTCAGTGGGAAGAAATCCTACTTCTGAATGCCTTGATTTGGTACTTATGGCACAAAAGGACCAGGTTATGTTTGAGGTAGTTCTTTTAAAGCCAGGAGTAACCAAGAAAAACCCATCCTTATATCCCACATTGTCTGAAACCTGATTGAGAGCAGAGCTGGACAAACCAAGGAGGGCTTGAAGGGCAGAATAGAGATAGGCAGGATAAAAGAAATTAAGCGTGGAAAATTCCAGTGGTAAACATCTGAGAAACTCAAAGTGGGCAAGTGTGGCAAAGGGATTGCATGGGAAATCCAGACAGGCTATGGCTATCCCAGCAGGTGCAGAAAGGATCATCTCAGTCTTCTGGGAATTAGGCAGAAGGTAGAAAGACACCAGGTAAAAATCCTTGATGCTATTCATATATAATTCAAATCCTGTATATACCTCTTACTTGCTGGGTGACTTAGAGAAAATTACTTAATTTCTCTGGTCTCAGTTCTTCCATAAAAACTAGAAATTTTTAAAAATTTACCTTTCAGTCTACTGTAACTAAGCAAAGAGCAAATTCCCTATAACTTTCTGCTTTGCTATAATAATGAAGTATAGCAGGTAATTAAACAGACCTAATATGTGTTTGTATGTTTGATATTCATAATTTAGATAGAAGGCAACATTATTTAAAATAAACGCTTGTCATTAAATCAGCTTCATAATAATCCTAATAACTATTCTGTCTTCCTATAAAAAAATTCATTTGACAGTAGCTCTTTTTTGAGCACATGGATTAAATAGAGTATTTGTCAAAACATAAGTGTATTCATAATAGAAATATTTCTCAGTAATTTATTAATTATATTTAAAATTGAATCACATCCATTTAGAGCTTTTCCTGTCACAGCTGACCAATGTGCACTGACAAATTTACTGACATAAAGTCACTGTGATCTTACATAAAGAAACAAGGATGTCAAAAATATCCTATAGTTGCAAATGATAAAATAGGCAATGTCTGGAAATGAGAATGCTATTACCAAAAGTGCCTCATCAGTTACCAGAGGAGGCTGGCAGTGTGTGGGATGCAATGACTTCACTGTGATTGACTATGACACATAAATGCTGCAAAAACCGGCACCCACCCAGAGACTGACCCTTCATTTTCCTAGCAAATTATTGATGGCTCTTCTGTTTAACCAGAAGGAAACTGCCTGACTTCAGTTTGGCCAAATAATCCAAAAGATCCTAGCTAGGACAAATATGGAAGAGTAGAAAAAAATGTTTTATCAAACCCATTGCACATTTTCTCTGGGAAACTGTCACAAAGAGACTGCAGCCTGGATTTCCAGACCTGTCTGCAACGAGCAGCATTTACTCATAGGACACACAAACACCCTATTATTCTGAGTTAAACAATAATGTTCCTCAGTGTACAGATGTTGAGAGGATTGTAGTGTAATTAATAATTAATCAACAAATATTTATCAAAATCTGGCATATTAGAGGTATTCTGCTAGGTGTTATATGGGATTTAAAGAAAAGTATGAAGTATCTTATCTCAAATATTTAAAATTTACATGGGGCAAACAAACGTTTAAAAGTATACCCAAGGAGAGATAACCAACAGTTTGGACTTAGTTATGCCACATTAACAAATGATCCCAAAATCTTAGTGACTTACAAAAACAATGGTTTATTTCTTTGCCCTTATTAAGTGTCCAATAACATTAGCCATGACCCTGCTGCACGTTTCTTCAATCTAAGACACAGCCTGGTGGAGCATCCTTTCTTTGGAATGTTGCTGATCTTGTGCCAGAGGGAAAAGAAAATGGAGGAACCAGACACATGTCACTTCTAGAGTGACCAGTTTGGGTTTTGTCCAGTACTGGCTGTATTTTAGCACTGTGATTCCCACATCCTAGGAATCCTTCAGTCTCAGGTAAACCAGGATGGTTTGCCTGAACTGTTGTGGTTTTAAAACCAAGAGAGGCACATCCTAGGAATTCCTCCAACCCCAATAAACTGGAACAACTGGTCACCTGGACTCATTTCCACTCATGTTTCATTGGTCAAAGCAACTCCTCTGCCCATTTTCAGTTCAACAGGGTGTAGCCATATAGTCATCTTAGAGAGAGGGACACTGTGAGTCACAGAGCCAACCCTGATGCTGACGTCAGTGGGATGGAAAACATAAGCCTTTGCCAGAAATGGACAGCAGAGAGAGAGAGAGAGAGAGGAAGAAAGAAAGAAAAAGAAAAAAGAAGGTGGAGGGAAGGAGGAAGGAAGGAAGGAAGAAAGAAAGAAACAAAAAATTATACAATTTACCATAACAACCACAGCAAAAGGCATGTTTAAAACTCAACACAATTTTGGGGCACCTGGGTGGCTCAGTCAGTTAAGCATCCAACTTCGGCTCAGGTCATGATCTTGCAGTCTATGAGTTCAAGTCCCATGTTGGGCTCTGTGCTGACAGCTCAGAGCCTGGAGCCTGCTTCCAATTCTGCGTCTCCCTCTCTCTATGCCCCTCCCCCACACGTGCTCACTCTCTCTCTCTCTCTCTCTCAAAAATAAATAAACATTAAAAAGAATTTTAAAAAAACAACACAATTTTTTGGTTGAAAACCATTTGCTAAAATCGTATCATATGTCAGACTCTACATAGGTCTGGGAATCTCAGAGACAAAAGAATACTGGTTCTGTGGAAGTCACAGACATATGAACCATAATTGAAGTGTCACGTGACCACTAAAATAAAGTAAACATGCATCCTTATTTACCCAGGATATCCCAGTTAAATCTGTTGTCTTGATGTAATTATTGAGAGAGCATCCTTTCAATCTCAAATACATCCCAATTTGGATGAAAAAAATATATATCTTCTAGGGAAAATAGAGAAAAAAGTAAATTCCTAGTGAAATCTGAAAAGACTCCTCAAAGCAGGTGATAGTTAAGCTAGGTTTCAATTGATAAGTAGGTGTGTGGACAAAATAGTTGGAGAAGGTAGCAGCCAATTATACCAGAGAAAATGTGAACTCACACACACACACACACACACACACACACACACACACACACACACACTAAGCCTGGACCAACATAGTTAGGAAAACTGCAGGCAGTCAAGTATTGCAAGAACTCCAAATGATCCTCTATCTCCTTGTAGATAAAGCTTATAATATTTACAACCTCAAAGATCTTCATGATCTAGCCCCTGCTGCCTCTTTAACTTCACCTTCTACCACTCTCCCTAGCTGACTCTTTACCAGCTACACTGAGTTCCTAAATACTCTTCAAATGTACTTCTTCCTCAGTTCATTTGCATAGTCTCCTCTCTGCTTAGAGAACTTTTACCCCCATTATATCTGCATGGCTTGTTTCCTCACTGCATTCAGCTCTCTCCTCCAATTTCTCCTTATTAGGGAAGCCTTCTTATATAAAATAGCATATCAATATCAATCTATTCCTGCTTCATTTTCATGCAGAGCACTTACCATCATCCAACGTAGTAGAGATTAATATTTTGTTTATTGATTGCCCCTTATACTCCCATGCAAGCTCTTTGAGGACAAGGGCTTTAATTTCTTCATTGCTATATCCTGTATCTCTGGAACATAAGTACCCAGTGAATATTTCATGCATGAATAAAGTACAGGAGTCATGGGGACACTGGAAGATGGTAGGAAGAGATGAAAGTAGAAAGTTAAACATATTCTATAGGCTTGATGTGTGTTGAGGAGGGGGGGTGCAGAATACATAATTGGCATCCATCATTACAGACCACCCACCCAGGACATCAGAACCATTATAATTTATTCTTAATTTTCCTAGAAAGCTGAGTCTTAAAATAGGAATGGGTACAAATACTATATTTGTCCTAAATTTTTATTGTTCTATATTTATAAATACAATAGGTAACAAAAATGATGAGATCTAATGAAACTTCAATGGCTGCCAGAAAGCATCCTGCATTCCTCCTCTGTTGACCTTTTATAGAAGGCCCTAAAGAAAAGTGCTTTTCAGATGAGCTAGAGTAAATGAAGGGTATGTCAGTTATCTATTGTTGTACAATACCTCAAATCTATGCAGTTTAAAACAACCATTCATTATTTCTCATAGGTCTGTGGGTTAACTACTGATAAGCATCCAAGCTAGGCCTGAACGATCTTTCCTGGGTTTGCTTACGAGTCTGAGTTGACAGGTTAGCTAAGCACCGACTAGTCTAGGCCAGCCTAGGCCAGGATGACTCAGTTCTGTCTCATGTGGTCTCATCACTCAGCAGGTTATCCCATACTATTCCCATGGAAAAGGGGAAACCAACAAAAAGAGGATGTGTGCAAAGTCACTTGAGACTTAAGCTTGCACTGACACACAGACATATGTCCTACATTCTACTGCCAAAGCAAGTCACAAGGCCAGTCTAGATTTAAAGGGTAGGGAAAGAGGCTCTACCTTTTGAGAGAAGGAACTGCAAAGTCACATCCCAAAAAGTATAGAGACAGGGTAAGGTGAAGAATTGGAGCCATTTTCAAAATCTATCACAGTCTGCCCTCTGGCCACAATATTATTCATATTCTTCCCATGTGTTAAATACACTCACTTCCTTGCATCAATGAAACACCTGCTCACCGAATTATCTATTAACTTACACTAAGATCACTTTTTAAGCTTACATTTCAAGAAGCATAATAACATCTGGCACAACAAATAAGTTGGTTTAGGAAGAACCCTGCATGCATATGGAGTTGACTATTCATAGCCCCTGAGATTGAGCTGTCAGTAAATAATATTTGCCAAGGAGAAAATAGGGGGAGAGAAATCAACACAAACTATGGCCTGCAGAACCATAGTCTTGTTTTTTAAAATGTGTGTTTTGGATGATGGATAATTTATGTCTACTATATTTATAATATTTTATATTCCCAGTCCATAGTAGAATAAGCAGGCTCCCAGATAACCTATTGGGGGTAGACAAAGAGCTAAACTATGAATTATCTTGCAGATCTGTCCTTTCATGTCACTTAAAAACTTGGCATATAATAAAATTATTTTCCAATAGTAGCTTAACACAAATTGAAAGACTGGGCTTCAATCGGAGAAGGCTAAGTATGGCTACTTTAAGCAAGCTTAATTTTCTGCCCAAGCATTTGGCCCCCCAGAGGCATGTAATGAAAAGCAATTGAACTTGTTTCTGTAAGACTATTTACTCCCTTCAGTTGTTGGGTTTATGGACCCATTGTTCAATAGTTCTCTTTTGGATTTCAACCCATGCCTGATTGGTTGCTAAGCAAAAATATAAACAATGCCAAAAAGTGTAGTAGGTATTTGGACAGATTAGGTGATAAAGTACCATAATTATGTAATTAACAATTAAAAGACCAAATTGAAAAATTTCAAAGGCCAGGACCCAAATTTTTGCTTAGAGTTATCATCTTAGTATATGCTTGGAACAATGTACACCAACAAGTGTGGGCAGCCGATTTAAATCTTTCAAACAGTGCCCCCACTGTATTTTCCCTATCTAGAATGCACTATAATGTAGTGAACTCAATTTAAGATATACCATAGAAAAGAGCTACCACTATTATTCCAGGTTCATAAACAAATTCATGGCTGGTAAAACTGAACTCTTAGATGCACTATTGAGAAGACTGGGAAGAGCTCCTAAGTAAAGGGTAATTTGTTGGACAAGAATTTAAGTATTTATTCTAGCAACTCTCTTTATGGGAAGTCAGAGCAACAATACTACTGTTATCACACAATACAGAAGTTGTGGAATATTGGTATAGTAACCCACCCTAACGTATCATGCCTCCTTTACTGAGACACTTGTATCCCACGCTGATTCTGAGCTTGGCCATGTGACTTGCTTTGGTCAGTAAAACACTAGTCAAATGACATAACTTGAAAAGTGCTTATGCATTAGGCCTTATTCTCTTGGAATGCAGCTGCTTTGTGAAAGTGCCTGAATTAGCCTACTAAAGACACATGGTTTAGCCATCAGGCAGCAATAAAGGCTAGGCAGAGTAGTGATGCCATGTTAGACCACTGAACCCAGTCGAGCTGCCAGATGATTGTAGTCACCTGAATGACCCCAGGGGGCATTGCAGACGAACTACCTAACTGAACTCAGTCAAAGTTATTTACTCATAGAATTGTGAGTGCATAAAATGATTATTGTTTAAGTTACTACATTTTGGTGTGGTTTGTGATGTAGGAAGAGGTAACTGATACAAAGCAAACTGTCATAGCCCCCTGTCTTCTCTTAAGGTTTAATCATATCTGGGCTCATATTTCCAATTCTCCCAGTTTCTTGAGCTTCCCAGACTACATGATGCATCCTTTCTTGTACTTGTTCTTAGTCTCTGAGATGCTATCAATTCAATTCAATTCAATTCAACAAATACTTGTTGAGCACTTATTCTTTGTTTGGCTTTCAATCAAGTTACTAAAGATGCTATCAGTTGCCAGTTCACAAAATGGACTTTGATTCTGGTCTAGGCTCTTTATGTGAATATATGTTAGAGAACACAAGCATGACAGGGTTACATTATATGAAAAAAAATAGTAAAATAGTTGATTTTTAAGAGGCAGTTATAGCCTATAATGGGAGCTTAGTGGTATGCCCATGTGAAAGTGAATGTTGGAGAATAGAAAGTGTAGTGGGTCAATGAATGCATAATAAGAGTGGGGGTGCTGAGGGAAGGATAGGTGGAAGGAATATCAAGAATCCACAAAATATTCAGGGGAATCAGTCAACAAATTTCATGCCTTTGCTTTATGTCTCCAGTCGTCTCTTTCTTGATGTCTTTTATAACTCCCTATTTTATTATTTACTTACCATTTTATTACTTTTATTTTCTTACACTTCTCTTATATCTCTTTCCTATTCTAGGCCTTTTCTAAATATCATGATGCTTCCTCATAGATCGAGTACGAGGTAAAATACGTTAATTATTCTTGAAATCCTCACAGGGAAAAGCACAGTGGTCCACTGGCATCTCCCCTACTATAGTGTTTATATCATTTTTAACCATAAAATCTGGTTGAAGCGCAACAAAAATAAAGTGGTTAGTGAGGATGAGCCACATGGCTAGCCAGCAGGCGTCTGGCCAGCCATGTCAACAAATGTGGTCCACATGGCACAGAGTTGTGTCGTAGAAATAGGCTGTGCAGTGAGAAGAGGAGAAATAGCCCGTCTTGTCTCCCAGTGTAGACGTTGACCGAAACATGCTCTACCCTGTTTAGGCAGCACCACTACCTTACACAATTCTAGGCAGACTCATTGGGAATCCTGCAGTGTGGCAGCTCTGTTCTGTCATGCAAACGGAAATTTAAACTTTTCTCTTGTATATTATGCCTTCTTCTTTGCTTAATTGGCCAAATCTACTTACTAACCATGCAGAAAGATGCTACTTTTAGGTCGAACAGAACCCACACTGGGTCCTGGACCACCGCACAATAACTTCGAATAAAATGGCACACTGTCATTTTGCAGATAGGACAATAATGTCATTTCATACCACCAAAATTTTGTTGTACTTCCATATGTCTAAGCAAGGTTAGCCACAATAGCTGAAATCCAGTGCCAGACATGATTAGATTGCCTCAACACAGCAAATGAGGGACATTTAGTTTAGAAATTCTCAAAGTGAAAAGTAAAGTTACAATTCAAAATACAGTATCTTATTTACCATGTTAAACCTTTTGTAGAAAGACTTAAGCCTTTTATAGAAAAGTATGAAAATATTCCCAGATAGCCCCCTTTTTTATGTAAGAAAAAATAAGAAGTGATTTTACACAAGAAAATTTACTGAATCAAACTATAAATCAAAATCTATAATGAACTACCCTACTATGTTGATTCCAAAACAGCAAGACTAAACACATCTATATTTATCTAAAACCAAAATTACTTTAAAACTTACTTTAATTTAAAAATATTTTACTTTCTCTAATTTCATTTTCGATTTGCAGTCCTTCCCTTCATCTTTTTCTCTAGTTCCATTATTATAGTTAAGCATTAGTTTTTTAATAATACTTTATATATAGTTTGTCATTTGTACTTATCCAATTTCTGAAATATTTTCTCACTGGATCCACACCAAATTATAATACAGTCTGGATATTTTTCAAAGGCAGAAATTCAGCTTTGGTCCATTTCAGTGATTTAGTCACGACCACAAAGAGGAAGCAGTGGCCAGGGGCCCAAGTCCAGGCAAGATCCCTGCTCCTTCTCCTACACCAACCTCTTCTCCTGCTCTCTGGTGCTTTCCCTCAACATGGCGACAGGACTATCTCCTGTAACAGACCCAGGCAATGTTTGCCCAGGGGTGTTGTAGGGTATATTTTCCTTGCTCATATCTGTTTTCATGTGTTTGTTGGTTTGCTTGTTTGTTTTTACATATCTATTTGTATTAACTACAATCTGTTTCTACACCATTCTATAAATTATATTTGGAATGTTCAGTCATAGGTAACTTTTTAAGAGAAAGACATTTGTGACTTCTGTCAAACCTAAAAAATAAACCATAATAGAATAATGTCTTTTCATTGTAGTATTTTATAATTCACTGGAACATGAATAGACCAGCAATTCTAGTAGCTAAAATATGTGAAATATGTGAAACTTGAATTTGACTCTGTCATTTAAGCCTTATACAACAAATAAAAATATGTGATTTTTTTCATGGTACTTTATCACTTACAAAGTACCAATTTAAAAAGAAGTCTGTTTAAAAAAAATTAAAAAAAAAAAAAAGGAGGTGTCTGGGTGGCTCAGTGGGTTGGGCATCTGAATTCGGCTCAGGTCATGATCTCACAGTTTGTGGGTTTGAGCCCTGCATGGGGCTCTGTGCTGCCGTCTTGGAACCTGGAGCCTGCTTCAGATTCTGTGTCTCTGCCCCTCCCCCACTCACACTCTGTCTCTCTCAAAAAATAAACATTAAGAAAATTTTTTAAAAGAAGTCTTTTTTTATTTAAAATAAAATCAAATATTTAACCCTAGATTATTATTTTGCTGCTTATCCTGAGAAAAACTCTTAATACAGAAATATTTGAACTGTCTTCAGCATAGATGGCCTCTAAAGGGAGAGAAGAGAGACAAGAGGAATGAAAACAGAAAGAGAGATCATAAAAGAGAGAAAGAAAAAGTACTTTTAAAAAATAGGGGAAGAAGAAAAGAGGTTTAATGTAAATGTGATACAGTCATGATGATTTAACTCATACATAAGTATACAGGACAAAAAAATGGCCACATAAATGTGCTGGGTAAACCATAAGGATCCAGAAAGGAGCCATTTATTGCCCTGTAACCTCAGCAGCAAGCTAAAATTATTTCCTAAATAACAGACTTCCAGTCTTGCTGAATTATTGGGTAACAGAGGGGCAATAACTTCCACTGAATCTCTCCCTTGGCTATCTGTAAAATGAGAAGCATGAGCTAGATCCCGGTAATCTTAGGTGCCATTTTCCAAAAACGCAATCCTTAGAAACTTTGCTGTGAAAAATAGAGTCACCAAACAGTTCAGGTTTGGAGAATTTTACCTGATTACCTAAGGGATTAAAATCTAAAGAATGAGAAAATAGTATCATGTTAATTTAAAACTTTTGATAACACATTATCTCCCTTTTTACTTCCTGTCATAAAGAAGTAAGTTAAATTTAACCATATATTTCTCAGAACTCCTATTGCTAGAAAATGTTAACTCAGATGTCATAAAAAGTTTCTCTCATAAAGTACTGAGTTTTCAAAGGATACTTAAATCTCCTAACAATGTCATATGTCAATTTTAAATCTGTTCCTATCAGTAATAGGAACAATAAATGGGAGATGATAAATTTATATCAGTTTTTATGTTAATCTAGTCATATATCTATTTAATAGGTATTTAATCTGTTTTAGATACATGGGTTTTGCCAATGGAGTCCTTTCTTTTTTAGTATTTATGAAATTTCAAATTCAGTACAACTCACCATTATGGCTTTTCTTGTTGGTAGCAATTTTGTCAGACATTATAATTCTTATGTGAGAATTCTTATGAAAATAAACTATTTATATATAGATTTAGATAAGTTCACATGTATCTTTAATTATTGATATATAGGCCTAGAATTGAATCATATTTGTCTATAAATATTTCAACTTGTTTCATAGCTCCATATTGATATACTGTGCTTTAAATACAATGCTTCAAAAAGCTGGAGAAAAGAGAAAAAAATTAAGTTTAGATCACATGCCTCATGAATTAAAGTCAAAGAAATTAGAGTTATTTAACCTTGTAAAAATCTTATTATTTAGGTAACTAGATGTCAATATGTCCTTTCAAAGAACTGGATAAGTGTTAAAACTTTTATCCCCTGGGCATAGTTCTAGTTTAAGGAGGTAAAGCAGACACATATCATGGTCAAACATATTCCCTGAGAAAACACATAATATAACATAGAAGGTTTTGGGATTTTTTAACTGAAAAAATGGAGAAAAACTAGAACCGAGAGAATATCTCTTCAGGGCTATAGAGAAGGTAGATGTTATTCTGTGCATTGGAACACTAGACAGACTTGATATTCAGAACTGAAAGATTCTATGTAGAAAAAGAGTTATAAATGAGGCTAAAAACAGACAATTAAAATGATGGTTATCAGCTCCATAAGGTGAAGTGTCTGGGTGGCTCAGTCAGTTGAGCATCTGACTTCAGCTCAGATCATAGTCTCACAGTTCATAAGAAGCCCCATATTGGGCTCATTGCTATCAGTGTGGAGCCTGCTTTGGATTCTCTGTCCCTATCTCTCTTCCCCTTGCCCCTCTTGTGCTCTTTCTCTGTCTCTCTGTCTCTCTGTCTCTCTCTCAAAAATAGACATTTAAAAAACATTTTTTAATGTTTATTTATTTTTGAGAGAGAGAGACATACACACAGAGGGAGCAGGGAAGTGGCAGAGAGACAGGGAGACACAGAATCCAAGGCAGGTTCTAGGCTCCGAGCTGTCAGCACAGAGCCCAACATGGGGCTCGAACCCACGAACCAGGAGAACATGACCTGAGCCGAAGTCCAGTGCTTAACTGACTGAGCTACCCAGGACCCTAAAAAATGTTTAATAAAATAAAATAAAAAATAAAAATTCAATAAGGAAACTAAATAATAAAGTCAAAGAATTATTATAGAAGGTAGAGCAGAAAAACGAACGGGAAAATAGTGAAAAAATTACATATAATATATATGTAATTCCAGACTAAATATAGTCACAAGCTTGCATTTTAAACTTATATACTAAGTGTCCAGCCCATTAAATGACTAAAGGCCTACACCCAGACGCATGCTTGAAAAACTGAATACCACAATGAAAGAAAGAAAATCCTAAAAGCTTTCAGAGGCAATAATAACTGAAACAGAAGAAAAATCAGATAATAATTAGACTTCTCATCAGCAATAGTAGAGGCCAGAAGACAATAGAGTAATGCTTTTAAAATCCCGAAAGAAAATTATTCCCAACCTAGAATTCCATACCCAGCTAAACTATCAATTGAGGACAGTGGGTGGAGGGTAAATACATTTCCATATATTCACAGGCTGAGAAAATACAACCCCTTCAAATTTTTCAGAAAGAAAGCTGAAGATATACTCCAGCAACTGTATGTCCAGTTGGAAGAGCAGAGCAATCCTGAAAAATGGTAATATAGCTAGACTGAAAGAAAAACCTAGAAGAGAAGAAGGGCAGTCTTCATTAAATGTGAAGAGTAGCTCTAGGAGAAGAATAACTAAGAGCATGGATAACCTTTGGGTTTTAACAAAAGTAAATTCTGCAAAAAAAATAAAATCAAAACATCATCGAGTGTCAAAAGTTTGACAAGAAGCTCTCAGACTAAGTATTAAACAAACCAAAATATGGCCATTGATGGGCTATAAGAAAATAAAATCCACTTTATCTTGATCCTTGAAACATTCCCCTCCTACTGGCTTGGGACACTGGACCTGAAGAGATGTGAATATAATTAGCAAACAGACCCAGGAGGGAACAATATGTACAAAGTCACAACAATATATATATATATAATATTGTAATTATATATTAACTAATTATATATAATTATAATTATAGATATATAATTGTATGCACGTGTGTGTATGTATATATATATATATATATATATATATATATATTCTCAAATTTTAGATCAACAGAGACAAAGTTCAGAATTCTTGGCTATGATTACAGAATAAAATGTAAACGTTAACAACTCCGACCACATAAAAGTAAAAGTGATGTAGAATGCAGGATGTCACAGCTAAAAGTAAAATGTGATTTTGGGGAACGAGGAAATATTGCCAAAAATTAGTGGGGAAAAAAAAGTTAGACAAAAAAGACATAGGAGTCCTAGTATACGTTTAAAGTTAAAAATGTACCCAATAAAGGAATGTAAATACATAGTAATGCATGATTAAAATAAAACAACTATTGAGAATAAAAATAGAAGGAGAGAAGTCAACATGCAGATATAAATATGTGACTTTAGTGGAAGGTGTTCAATGGGTGTGACATTAAGTTGATAAATTAAGAAATAAAGAAATGTAAAGAAATATTATTCAGAGATGATGATAAGTAGAAAAGATAAGAAAAGCTGATAATAGAAATCTAAAAATGAAAATGGTTGACTTCTCCTCTTTGGAATGAACCTGAAAATGTTGCTTTGAATGATATGCTCCCCACTCCTATTTGTTACAATGTTCACATGTTACTTTGATAAAATTTATTTTTTTCAAAATTAAAGAAATAATTTTAAATCATAAAGATTTCTTAGACACGGGAAAGAACTGTGAAGACAATATAATTCTGGACTTGTCCACTTGTGAAGAAAATGATCAGACCTGTTCCCTCAACACTTGATTTGTGCAAGCTGGGATGCTAAACACTCTATGTTCCTTGTTTCTAAAGTTCACAGCAACATAAAAATTATAATGCTCATTTCACAGATGTGGAAACTGACCTTCGGGGGATTTAAGGAACAAAGGGGTTGAGTGGTAGAACAGAAGTTATTACAAAGGCATGGTTATTTTTTTAAATATTTTTAAACAAAATGAAAGAAAACATATTAGATGATCCCTCACAGTATCACATTTGACATTCTCTGATTTCACAAGCAGAACAAGACCAAAATCTTGCTTGATTTTCCATGTCAACCTAAAAATCAATCCAGACATCCAAAAGGATGCATACAACTAGATAAGGTTTCATTTCCAGAGGTTGTGTGAGGTCCGGAAGGTTCATTATCATGCACAGGTGCAGGGATTTTTCCATTGCAGGCCCTTCCTACATGTGGTATGTCTGCATCACATTTATATATACTTTATTTGATTATCGCTTTCTTGAACTTTCAACACTTTTACATGTAAAAATATTATACTGTTGTAGTATAACAGTAAATTAAACAACAGAAAAAAAAGGGTCCCATTATCAAAGCTCACTTTATGTTTATTTTAAGAATGTTCAAAGATCCACTCCATGCAGTTAGGTTTTACAGCTCAAGAAAACAAGCTCCAAATTTACAGATATTTCATAACATTCCTATCAGCATATAAGAGCTTCTTTCACAGCTGGCACAGAGTGTCCTTTCTTCTGTCTCTTCTAAATTGGTAGGAAGCTCCTTAGATCTCCTTTTGAGAACATTTTCTCTCCTGGCAGTGGGGAATCACAAAGGGGACGCTATTGATCTGGCGCTGAAGTGAAAATTTCCACACGATGAGATAGCTAACATAAGTGCAAGTTCAGACAGGAAACCAATGACTTTATTAATTATTGCTGGCCATGTCATTATAAAAAATACTCAGGCTAAAAGGAAAAATACAGAACATGTGTATGAATGTGTGTATGTGTGTGTGTGTGTGTGTGTGTGTGTGTGCCTGTGTGTAAGAAGTAGAGAAGGAGGGAGACAGGGAGAGAGAGAGAGAGAGAGAAAGGGGACAAGAGATGAGAATGAATGCCATCCTGTAGACACCCCACCAGCACTCACCAGAGGAAATCAAGTTGCCGCCAGTTTGGCTGGGGTTCAGTGCCATCTGCATAGTATTTAAAAGTGAGAGCCAAACTCTGAGCTATTTTATTGGAGTTAGTAAGGAAGCTCTCCAATCTATATCTGAAACTCAACCGTTCCAGCTTCTGAGCATCACTAAAAAGAGCTTACGGAGGTCAAGGAACTTAAAAACAGCATGAGGAGCCGCTTTGCAGTCCATATAAAACTAGGAATCAGTAGCCTGAACATTGATGAAGGCCATTTGGTCTCTAATGAATTGTGGGAAAATCCTGAGGCAGTTCTTGGGGAGAAAGGTATGAGATAGAGGGTAATAATAACACTAATGGACAAAATATACAAAGTACTTACTCAAAGCCCAGCACTGTTTTAAGGTGTTTACATTCACTAATTCATTCAATTCCCACAGCAACCTCGTGTGGTAAGTATTATTATTTTCCATGTTTTGTACATAAGGAGCCTCCTAAGAGGAGTTCTTCAGACAGAAAGTTTCTTCTTAATGTTGGTTTTTAATTTTTGCTCCCTCAGAACCAAGGACTTGTTTTTGTTTCCAAGTGACTTAGAAGGGTTCAGATATGAATTTTGCTCTCCATATCAGTGAAGCATTTAAGAAAAACAAACTTGAATAGATTAGTAAGACTTATCCAGGCATATAGTTAATAGTTATAATAGCTAGCATTTATTGAATGCTTCCTATTGTCCAGCTCTGCTTTTCTTATCATAAATTAAATGAGTCCCTGCAATAAACCATCAGGTAGGTGCTATCGTGACACCCTTTTACTCATGAGGAAACTAAGGCACAAGGTGTCAGGTACCCTGCCCAAGATCTCAAAGCTAGCATATAGCTGTGGCAGGACTGAACCCAAACCAATCGGCTCTTGAGTCTGTACTATTATTCTAGTATCTATTGCTACTCTCAAACCTTAGTGGCTAAAACCAAAAATTTATTATTATTTCTCTCCATTCTTGGGACAACTGAGCTGAATAAGTGCTATCACTTAGGGTCTCTTGAGCAGTTATAATCAGATGGCAGCTGGGCTGGAGTCAAATCAACACAGAACTAGGCTGGACATCTAAAATGGCTTTTCACTCACAAATTTAGCACCTCAGCAGGGATGGCTAGAATTGCTAAGGTCTGCCTGTACTTCTCTCTCTGTCTCCACAGTCTCTCAGTATGGGTAGCTTCGCCTTCCTCACGGCATCAGGGTCTCAAGATCGTCGGATTTTGTTACATAGCAGCTGGTTTCTCCCTGTGTGAGCAATCCAAGAGGCCCAAGAAGAAGCTGGAAAGTTTATTTCTACCTAGGCTTGCAGCATCGCTTCCTCTACATTCTGTTGGTCCAAAGCCAGTCGCAGGGCCCACCCAGATTCAAGGAGAGGGGTTGACATAAGAGTGGAAATGCTGAGAAGCATGATTCACTGGGGGCCCATCTTTGGAGACCAGCACTTGAGCTCCCAGCTACAATTATTTGCTGCTTGTACTGTACACTGAAGAGATGGAGATTCCAGACCAGATTGAACAAGGAAAAACAATGCTACTGAAAATAAGTACACAGGAAATCCTTTCCAAAACAATTGTCTTTTTCTACTAGAGAAATCTGCAGAGGTGGCACTGAGTTGCCTCAAACGGTATCAGTGAGAGGAATTCCAAAAATGTCTGGAAAGACTCTAAGTCTCATTAAGCAAGATAAAAATTAGCATTTTCCTTATTCCTTTGCTCTTTGGAACAGAGTCTTAAGTCTCCCTGGAATAACAAGCATTTTCCTGATTGAGTTCGTGTCCTAGCTCTGCTGCTAATTAGCCTTGACCAAGTCACTTAACATCTCAGGAACAGTTTCCTCATCCTTTAAAAAGTGATTATACGTTTTCTACGTCACAGGATTGATGGGAGGAACAAACGGGATTATGCACATGAAGGGACTTTGAAAACTAAAAAGCAAAGCACTTATTGTTGGATCTTGCTTTTGGCGGATTATTGCTTTTGTGTACATCTCTTCCACTGGCCTGTAAGCTCCATAATATCCAGGATTCTTGCACACTGCAGCATCCTCACTGCCTAGCAAGTGCTGAGCCCACAGTTAAGACCACATGCTCTACCATCTAAGCAGGAACACTTTCAAGAGTGAAAGGGGACATTTTAAATAATTGTGTATAGACCAACAGATGTAGGAAAAAACATATAGCCATCCTCTCCTTGTGAACACCCAATCAACGTTTGTGCAGTACAGTACTTATTTTTATTATTTATTTTTACTCATTGTGAATCTTATCATTCTTTTTTACCCTCACTCTCATCCCATTTTATCTTTATTTCTGAAGTCAGAACTTGAATTCTATCCCATCTCTAATGGCAAATGAACTCTTTCATTAATAGGTTATCACTACTCTGAATGTCAAGCCTCTTCCCAGGAATTAGACTTCTATTCTATTAATTCCATACATAATTGTTTCGTGTCTGCCACACAGCAAGCTCTGCCCTCCCTGGGCTAGGCAGTAGTGACCAAGACAAGGAAAATCACTGTCTTCCAAGAACTTCCATTCTTTGGAGTTAGACAGCATATATACAAATATGACAATCTTAGATTGTGATAAGTGCTATAAAGGCTATGAAATAGGAAACTTTGGTAGTTGGTAATGCAGGTTTTAGAAAAGACAGTTTAGAGAAAGGAAAAGCTGAAATCTGAATGAATGAAGAACCCAAGCATATGAAGGGCTGTGGAAAGTGCTCAAAGCAGAGAGAGCAACTTACATGAAAGCCTGAGGGAGGATGAGCATGGCAGCACACCCAGGAATGGAGAGGTTATATGTCCAGGGCCCACTAGCCAAGGGTAGAAGGGTACAGTTGAAGTTGGAGAGCACTGGCTTTGAGGTCAGATAGGCCCATCTTCGAATGCCAACTCTCCGTCTCCCAAGGGTGTAATCTGGGCAAGTAGTTTACATTTTCTGGGCCTACTTTTCAGGGTCGACATGAGGAGGAAAGAAGATAAATGTATGTGAGGGGTCCTATCCAAAGTCAGTGTCATATAAATGGAGAATACTATAGAGACAAAATTACCTTGATTTCCCAAATAAATGCTCTTAAAATTATCCATAAAAAGCTGTCTTTGAGCTTTTATCCATAAAAAGCTCAAGGAACTAGACATAAAAATCAAAACTAATATGATCTTACATTGTTTTGTTTTTTATATTAAATACAGATCGGGCAGAATATAGATTAAAATAATCACTTAGAATTTCTGGAAACTCCTCTAGCATCCTGGGCCCTTACCTGTTTCCTAATCCCCTTGTCTCAGTGCCCCTTACACAACCCTATTAATTTTCCAACTAATACAACTAGTACTCAGGCACCAGGTTCCCTATCCTCTTTTTAACTCCCACCACATCTTACTCTGTACTTTCATAGAATAAATACTGCTCTTTCAAAAGAAATCTCAAGCTAATCAGTCCATGCTGAAAAGGATTAAGCTTTCTGGTTAGAACTTGGCCTTTTTGTGCTTGTCCTGAGCTGTACCTATTGTGCAGGTGCCATTCCAACCTCTCTACACTGAAACGGACAGCATGCAAAGTCCTTTGTGCAGCTCTGCAGGTGCATTAATTATAGACTACCTGGATGCATCTAGAACACTTGGCAGTAGCAAGACTGTAGTTAATGTTCTGTTAAACAGTGTCTCCAATGGTGTATGTTGTGAAGAATCATAAGAGACAGTTAGATAATGGTTTAGTATAATCCAGGAGTCATTTGATCACCCCAATCGCATCCCTACTCAATTTTGTTGCAAAATAAATCTTTTTCTTTGATAATAATCCTTCAAAACTGATAATAGGTATCAGCCTTGGAACAAGGTAGGAGAGAGTTATATTTACTGCCATGAAAATAATTTCTAGGAAGGGAAATTCATTAGCATTACTGAAATGTTGGCTCTTGTATGAATGTGCCCTAGTTCCTCTCTGAAGCCAGAAATCCCAAAGGCATTTTCTTACTTTGATTTCAAATGTGGAAAAATTCAGTACTGCCAAAGACAGTATTTTTTTTTAAGTGGGGGGGGGGGGATGAATCTGAGTGGATTTTTTACCAAATGCATAAGAAACTGAAGCAATTTGAAAATTTGAATGACCTATGTTGAAAATTAAAAAGCACTCATGTGGAAGAATCAGCATGTGGATCCCTCATTTGAAAAAGAATAAAGGTAATTAAATCATCCTTTTTTAGTTAGTCCAAGGAAAACCCACTAAGATGAAACCAGTTTGCCAGCTCATTAGGCAAAATACATAAAGGCAGGCAGAATTATCTTAGCTTCCTTGAAGCTCAAGCTAAGAGAATGGACCAACCAACATAGAAAGACTGGCCTGGTACATGCCCCTCAATCCATGGGGAATATCTCTACCAGAGGAATCTCCTGTTTGCCTACTCTTATTTTTATTCAGCTAAGAAAAAACATTTTAAGAGTTATTCCTGCACTCATGGAGGAAGATGCAGGTGATAGCAGGGGCGAGAGGTTTTCTCAGTAGAAGGAAGAGAAACTTAGGGAGTTACACTTTTGGAAATCACCATTTCCAGAGAAAGTAAGTTTTCAGTTACTTCATTTCATTCGTCTTGTAATAAAAATGAAGAGATATCAAGGAAGAAGTTACAAAAGAAATGACTACGTTTTAGCAGCTCCTTCAGTTCTGTAATTGGGCCATCAATGCCTAATCAAAACAGCCATATTGAACATGAAAAGGGATAAAGCAGAGAAAACAAGAAAGGAATTCACTGGAAACAGACATACTAATACCTAAATTTAATACTCACTGTGAACTAGGTTCTTTCATTGCTCCTCCATGTTTACTGCTTCCAAAGGACATAGCCCAAGTCTCATGAGAAAAAAGCTGTCATTTCTCTTGGTAATTTTATTTAAAACCCTGTCACCATAGACTTGGAAAAATATGCTGGCTTAAGGGAAATAACATAATAGTATTCCATTTGCCTCTGGAATGCTTTAAGAAAAACATTTTTCTTAAAGTTAAAACCTTTGAAGTTTCCATTGAAAACTTCCATTATATTCCCCAATCATTAGTACCTCTAGTGTTTCTCAGCCCCAATCTCACTCTTGAATCCCACGTGCACAGTCTTTCATGGAATGGTGTCACCAAGATATCTCCTCAGCACTGGACTGTACACTGAATCCATAACCTCCTCGTCAGTTTTCCCATTATGGCACAGATAGACCTCTGGATTCTCTCACTTCCACCCTCAAATCATTTTGGAGATGTTACTCCCTTCCTTTATGGATAATTCAATTCCATTTATTTAAATCACTATGTATTGGACCCCAATAAGCACATGAGATACAAAGCTAAATAAAAGAACAATCCTACCTTCAAGAGACTCAGAGTGTGGTGTGAAGGAAAGACACATATGCAAGTGACAGCAACACAAGTTGGACTAAGATCAGTTCTAGCGTAGACATGCAGAGTGAAATGACTGAGGAGTGGTTTCAACAGGCAGAATGTGAGGGAAAGCATTCGAAGCAACTGTGACAACAGGAGCACAAGCAAAGCAGGAGAGACTAGGGAGTCTATTCAAGGAAAGGAAAGTGATCTGTGCATGGAGTAGATGGTGGAATGCCTCCGACATGAGTCTGGAGGGCTAATCCATGCCCTAGGGCTCTGCCTATTACCTCACAGACTGTGAGCCTTCCCTTACCCTGTATTCTTGTAACAAATGTCCTCTTATCTCTGTTGCCAAGAAAAGATCTTTCAGTTCATCTCTTTTCTTTTTTTTTCATCTGTTTAATTAGGTTATAAATCCTTTAGGAAAGAAGCCATGTCTTCTATGTTTTTTGTGCTCTCCGAATAAAAGTAAATATTGTACACAAAAAGCAGTCCCCACTCTGTGGTCATTATGTGTTGCCCTGGGTATGCTTCCTCAGTGCCCATGGTGTTCTAGGCAATTTTCTTCACAAGTGAAGACTCCAGTAGAGAAGTTGACATCCTTAGGAATTATCACTAGCTAGCAAGGTGGGCGCAGGGGAAGAAACCCAATTTTTTCTAAATTAGGAGGCCTGGAACATTATAACATAAATGATTTCCTGATTATTAGAAAATGGGGGAAATCTTAACATTCTAAGAAACTCCTACCACCTATTCCAACAATTGTCTCAAACTAGAAACAATGGATTATGAAAGTTCAATTTCAAGATCTACTAAAAATCATCAGCCTGAGACATTTTATTCTTTTTTTATCTCCTCCTACAACAATATTTCACAGTTCAAGTTTTGTCTTTACTTGTCCTTTTTACAATCTTTTTCACAATTTTAAGGAATGCAACATGCATTCTGTAGAAGGAAAAAAAAGATAGGATAGCACCAGATTTACTCTGACCTTTTTAAGGTTCCAAATTTAGTTAGTTAGCCATTTCTATCCTCCTAGCTTTTCAGAAGCTTATGTGTTGAAAGAACTAAATATGGCAAACCCCTCCAAATTACCAGCATTTAAAAGGTTAAACAGTTTATTTTTATCTCACTAGCAGAGAATCAAAACTCCAATGTGTTCAGGCTTGCTATGACAAAGATCACAGCAGGAACCTAGAAATTATCTGTTCTTAACCCTTTCCATTTATAATACTCAGATCTCACTCTGGGCATTTTCTTTCCAAATTTTGCAAACCATCCAACTGTGGCTCTCAAAACTGGTCACAAGGCAACACAGCTGCTAGCTTTCTTCCTCAGGGTTGATCATCTCCGTCCATAGGAGCCCAGAGTGCAGGATTCAAAGTCCCTCGAATACGGAACTCTCACTGGCAACAAGCAGACCCCACCCTCTAGGCTGCTTCAGGGAGCGTATGATTTTTCTATGTAGGGCAGCTTTTCCCTCAAATGAACTTTCTGATTCAGGTTGATGGATTGCTTTCTCTGTGAACAGAAATAACTACTTTCAATAATATTGAGTGAAGCAAGGAACAGATTCACACACCTTTCTTGAAAGAAGTACAATGTCATAAAGATAAAACAGTACTGTTTATGAGATATGCTTTACTTCTCTGCCTCTCTCTCTCTCTCTCTCTCTCTCTCTCTCTCTCTCTCCCTCTCTTCCTCTCTGAAGATTAACCAACAATTACTTTTCAAAATTCACCACTTTGGGGCACACATGTAAAAAGTGAGAATCCCAACAGTAGATGGTAGAGACTTTGTCTTGTCACCTATGAATTAGGCTTGTGTGAAACTTCTCCTTGTTCAAGGGAAATGGGGTCACCAAGAGGCAAGGCTCAACAAAGGAAGGGACACATCCAGCTACTTAACAGCTTTGATCCTTTCTTCCCCTTCTCCGGACTACACTCAATTTTCTACCAAAATAGCCATGGCTTGTCTTTTCTTACCCATTTCAAATCCTGCTTTGAGAACACATAAATGGGTGGCATAATTTCTAAGCATAAGAAAAGTGAACTACCCACTCTCAGAAAACAAAGAAAGCCCGCTGGGCTGTTAAAAAATGAAAGAATTAAAAATGGAGCTTTTTGTTTCTAATAGGAGAACGCTTGGTTTGGCCTTTGAAGGCATGGTTTAGGCTTTTGTGACCTACACTCTGAAAGCCAACCTGGAAAGCATAGTTAGTAGGTGTGGTTAAAATACAGGTCTCAGATAATGAAATTCACTACTTATGCAAACGTGATTCTCTCTGGGGTCCTAAAACTACACCTCTATTCTCAGAAAACAAAAACGTAAGTGATAATAATGTGTTACATTCCCTGAATGTATCAGCCTTACAAAACCACGGCTAGCCTAGGTTTTAAAAAAATGTATGTGCTCTCTTCAAGGAATTTTCCTGTGTAATATAAAAGTTCTCTTTTTTGCCACCTTCAGAGCACAGGGATGATAGGGAGTCCAATCTTATGTAGAGTTAAGTTCTAAATTCAGCACGTAAGGCGAAAATTACATAGTCAAAATTACCCTTGAAAATCCCTTAAATTATCCATAAAGTAGAGTATACATATTTTTGTATACATAACATTATACAGTAATTTTTATTCATGCTAAAACATGGGAACTTCAATGCTGGATTAATGGAAGGAATAAAAGAAAAATCTGTGAAATCTACTCAGCTCTCTGGCATTCAAAATATTCTATAGGAAAAGATACAGAATTGTAAATCTTCCATTTGCTTGCACAGTCCACTCTATTCTCTGTTAATATTTAGCCTCCACAACCTTAATATATGTTAGCAGATTTTTTTGCAAGCATTAAATAAAGCAGCATCAAGCCATACCCCAAAACATATATATGCAGGCTTGATATTTGCCATGATCAATTATGATTTTACAATCCAAATCATTTTATAAAATGTGTTCACAGCCATTATAGTATCTGACCCTTATTAGGTAACAGGGACAAGCATGAGCATTCTTAACCTGAAGTTTAAGCCACTTGTTCAAGGTCAGTCTGTTCATTAGAGGCAGAACTGAAAATTCAAACCAGATCATCTCATTTCTAGTTCAGTGTTTCTTCCAAAGGATCCTACTATTCAAAAGGCAGTTGACACAGAAATTTAGTGTACCTTCTTTTGGGGGCCTATCCAGTGTAAGAAAAAAAATGGAAAGAAGAAGGAAGGAAAAGCAAAGCCTGTTATCCTGTTATGGTCACCCATATTTTGAGATCCACTTTGGGAGGAGAATGAGATTTTGAACAAACAAGCAGGACATGATAAAAAAAAATTATGGATGGTTTCTAAGAAATCTGTGGAAAAAGAAGAAATAAGATCCTAATAATCTGTCAATATTTAGACCTTCAGTTACCTAGAAAAACTTGCCCTGACACTAATCACAGCTGAAATATAAATTGTGTGCTCATCCTTAAATACTTTCTAAAATATATAAACGGAGAAGAAGAAAAAGAGGAGAATGAAAAGGAAGAGGAATACAAATAAAACATACCAACATGCCTTCAGATATCATTTCTTCAGAATCTGGAGTCTACTCAGAGCCTACTCTCCCCATTCAGCTCCTTTTTACCCCAATACCCACACACAATAATCATCCACATTTATGTTTTAGAAATGTGGGAAAAATAGAATTCTATTTTTGGATTATTAAATAAAAGCAATACAAATTGACATTATGAACTAAGCAGTCAAGGGGCTTGCATTAAGTAGGGTTTTTGTTTTGTTTTATTTTGTTGTGTTTTGCTTTTTGAGAGAGAGATCATGAGTGGGCAGAGAGAGAAAGAGAGAGAGAATCTTAAGCAGGCTGTACACTCAGCATGGTGACTGATGCAGCGCTGTATCCCATAACCCTGAGATCATGACCTGAGCCAAAATCAAGAGTCAGACTTTCAATTGACCGAACCACACAGGCACCCGAGAATGGTTGTGTTTTAAAACTGGCAAAGGAAACTACTTGCTCTTGGTATAGAGGAAATTCATTCAGGGTTTAATATTCTTTCTTATCTAATGAGAAAGTAGTCAATGCTGGCCATAACCAAAGGGATTTTCCCCCCAGATTGGGATTAGTCAGTCCATTTCCATGAATTAACAGCAGATATTTCTCATTCTCATTCCCATAGTAAAATGGAAAAATTAGATGTACCCGCCAAAAATTCTTGGCAGAGTGGGACAAAATGACATTTTGATGAAAAACAAAATTAGTAAGATAATTTTTTATCACTTAAGTAAGCAAATGCATTCTAATCACTATTAACATGGAGTTGAGGGCATCCAGTGTATCTCACACGTAAATGTGTATCTCACACGTAAATCTCACCACTTTCATTTGTAAGGAGATGAAAAATATTTTACTTTCCTTAGTGCTGGAACTCCTGTTAATAAGCAATTGGAGGGAAGAAATATGGCTGAAGATGGGGAGAGAAGGGAGGAGAAGATGGGAATCAGTAAGAAGGAATAAGGAAGAAAATTCTTAGGGAAAGTGGTGAATATTTCAAGAGTTTAAAGAATGTCTTAAGAATTTAAAAACAGAATTCCCTGATGTCAATTTCAATTATCTTTTAAATTACTTCTGTGATTTAAAGCTCTTCTCTCTCTTCCCATCCAATATAGGTAGTTGTGTATATCAGGCGGGACTTTAAATCTGTTATCTCTATGAATGCTTTGGTAGAAGAGTTTTTGGTTGAAATCAATACGAGCTGTATCTCATCTAAGTTTTCCAAGTCTAGGATAAAGTGAACAGAGACCCAGAGGCCTCGTTCCTTAACGCTCATTCCTTCTTTTAATTGGGAAATATTAATTGAATACCCACTATGTATTACTCTATTCTAAGCAAGGAGGATGGAACGGTAGGCAAAACACAAATTCCCTTTTCTTATAGAGTTTAGATTTTAGTAGTTAAGAAAGATAACAATAAATCAAAACACAAAATAATGTAATGTAATACTAAGAAAGGAAGAATATTTTGAAAGCAACTAGAGAAAAATGACATTATATATCATAGAACAATTATAAATATTTCCACTGACCTCTCATCTGAAAAAGAAGTCAGAAGACAATAAAGCATCCCTAAAGTGCTAAAAGAAAACAATTGTAATTTCACAATTCTTTATCACAAAAACACCCTTCAGCATAAGAGTGACTAATCTGAGAAGTCTAAATACTGTATGATTCCAAATATATGACATTCTGGAAAAGGTAAAACTTGAGGACAATAAAAATACCAGTGATTGTTAATGGTGGGGTTTAGAAAGAGGAATAGGCAGAGCCTGAAGGATTTTTAGAGCAGTTAAAATACTCCATATGACATTAAAAATGGATGTCTGTCATTAATCACTTGTTCAAAGCCACTGAATGTACAACACCCTTAGGTGAATATGGAATTTGGGTGCCTATAATGTGTCAATGTAGGTTCATTCTTGATTTAAAAGAAAAAAAAATGTACCACTCTGGTGAGTAATTCTGATTATGGGAGTCAGGGGTGTGAGGAAAAGCTCTATACCTTTCACTCAATTTTCATATAAAACTTAAAACTGTTCTCAAAAAAATAAAGTCTTTTAAAAAAATAGGTAGGACTTGTTCTAAACACCAAACATGAGACCGTCTTAATGACCAAGCTGTACAATCTTGAATCTAGTCTGGTGGTAAAGGACCCAATATCCAGTGGAGAAATAAGGGGTTAATAAAAACACAGTTGAAAGCAGTGCTTAGAAAAAATTAGAGTCCTGGGGCACCTGAGTGGCTCAGTCAGTTAAGCATCTAACTTTTGTTCAGGTCATGATCTTGCAGTTCATGAGTTTGAGCCCCACATCGGGCTCTGTGCTAATAGCTCGGAGCCTGGACCCTGCTTCTGATTCATGTCTCCCTTGCTCTCTCTCTGCCCCTCCCCCATTCTCTCTCTCTCAAGAATAAATGAACATTAAAAAAAAGGGGGAGAAAAATTAGAGTCCTGTTTATACTCTGTCTATATACTTATTTAAATCATTCAATAAACATATTATATCTATTTTTAATGAAGATGAAATAGAAACTTTTTCAGATATAACTGAGAAAAACTTATTGCAGTAGATGTGCATTAAAAGAACTTCTTCAAGATGAAGAGAAGTGATAGCAGATGTAAAGTCAAACCTATATAAAGAAATAAAGAGCACCAAAAATGGTAATTAAGTAGAAAGCTCTGTTACTTATTTTCTTCCTGAAATTTTCTTAAATGACTATTGACTGTCTTAAACAAAACTGTGGTAATAAAAGTCAGAAAACAGTAGTTACCTTAAGCAGAGGGGTAACAGTGTAGATGTTTCACATCTTGATCTAGTTAGAATTGTATGGGTGTATATGTAAGTTAAAATTCATCAAACTTATGCAAATAATTATTGCATGTAATTGTACTTCAATAAAATAGTGTTAGAGTAAAAAAAAAAAAATGTCCTGGGGCTGGGGGTGGGGGTGGGGAGGAACAGAGATTAATTATAAATGGGCATGAGGGAGCTTATTAGGAGTATCAGAATGTTCTAAATCTGATTTATAGTGACAATTGTACCATTTAATAAATTTGCCCCCCCCCAAAAAAAAACATTTTAAAAAAGGAGTTTAAAAAATGTAAGGATACAGAAAGGTTTAAACTGTTATAAAAAATATAACAGGAAAATAATAAAGAAAGTTGTGTAGCTGCATTAATATCAATCTAGGGGCACCTGGTGGCTCAATCAGTTAAGTGTGTGACTCTTGGTTTCAGCTCAGGTCATGATCTCACAATTTCTGAGTTTGAGCCCACTTTGGGCTCTGTGCTGACAGTGCAGAGCCTGCTTGCAATTCTCTCTCTCTCTCCTTCTCTCTGCCCCTCCCCTGCTCACTGTCTCCATCTCTTTCAGAAGACTTTAAACTTAAAAAAAATATGTTAGTCAAAATAATCCTTAAGGAAAAGTTATTGTAGATAAGAAGTTGTGTTATATAATGATAAAATGTTTAATACACCAAGAAAATCTTTAAATGTAGCCTCGAAGTCAAAGTAAAAATTGGCAGAACTACAAGGAAAAATTTTTAAATCTACCTTCATAATAGAACATCTCAACAAATATTTCTCAGAAATTGATAGATCAGATAGAAAAATAATCAGTAAGGTTATGAAAGATTTGAGCAGTAAAATTAATAAGTTTGATCTAATGGACATATACAGACTATTCAACCCAACAAGTGGAGGTTCTTTTCAGGCACAAAGGGTATATTTACAGACTAACCATGTGTCAGACCATAATTATAACAAGCCTCAACCAATTTCATTTACCTCAAAACAATGAGATTAAAAAGTCAATAATCAAAACTCTACTAGTTAAGAACTATTTAAAAATGCCCTTTTAAACTGGTTGGCCAAAGAAGAAACAATACTGGAAATAAGATAATCAGAGGTGAGAGTTTTGCTATCAGAGCAGAGAAATGGTGTGGTTGTTGGGGAAAAACAATGTGGCATTCATGGAGATTTAGGTTTTGTTTTGAGATGAGAGATATAGGGGCACCTGGGTGGCTCAGTTGGTTAAGCGACAGACTCTGATTTCAGCTCAGGTCATGATCTCCCAGGTCGTGAGATCTGACAGCTCAGAGAGCCTGCTTGAGATTCTCCCTTAAAAAAAAAAAAAAAAAAAAAAAAAAAAAAAAAAAAAAAAAAAAAAAGATGTAGGATATAGTAGTTCTTAAATAGCTTTTAACTAGTAGGGTTTTGATTATTGACTTTTTAATTTCATTGTTTTGAGGTAAATGAAATGAGGTAGAATAATGAGAAGGATCCTTAAGAAATGGAGGAAATGATGCTGCTGGTTGGGGCAGGGGCATGTAACTGAAGAGGCAGAGTCCTTAGGAAACTGAGATGGATAGAATCTACTACACAGTGGAGAGATTTCCCTTATTGTCCATACATTGCAACAGGAAGAAAGGCAGAGGTTATAGGAACATATGCAGGTAGAAAAGGAATTTTGGAGATGAACAGCTCTGATTGCTTCGTTTTCTCAGTAATATAAGCGGCAAGGTAATCAATTTATAGTGAGGAATGGGAAAGGTATGCTGGAGGTTTGAGGGGAAAAAACAATGTGTGTGAACTTTGTCTTGGTGAGTGGGACAAAGATTAGGGAAATACAGTGAGGTTGTCATTAGGCAATTCTAAAGCCCTCTTAAAATTTTTACTTGTAAATTTAAAGGAAGTCCAGTAGCCAGGAAGTGTATTTCTTTCTTTAGTCATGACACATTGTTCTGGAGCATTGCTAAGTGTGCAGTGATCTAGATATACCCAAAGGTTGGAATTTTGCCAAGAGAGGAACAAGGAAGAATAAAACACCAAGAGAAAGACAGAAGGAATCCCAAGGATGGACAACAGAATCTAAACTCAGTAAGAGGGAAGGTGATCAACAGTGTAAATAAAGGCAGTTGTGTCAAATGTGATCTGAGAATATAAGCCCACTAATCCATTTCAGAAATGTTGGGGAACTTTTTAAATTTCCTGAGGTCACGTAAATAGAAGCTCTAGTTTATCTTCACTATATTTAAAAAGCAAGGGTGTCATATCCTGGCACCTAAAAATGAAGTTTTGAGCCACTGTATATTTTATCTAATTTCATTTTCATAACAACCTTAATAAATTGCAGACTTAAATTCCCTGGGGGTGGTGGCCATGTTTATCTTGATCACTGCCATATTCTTGGCTCTTAGCAAAGTACCTGGCCCACAGAACATGCTTAATAATTATGTCTTTAATATAGTGATTACTCCTTAATTTAAGGAATAAAAGTTAAAAACCACAATGGTTACAGAACTTTTCTAAAGTCCAAGAAACAAAAATAAACAGAGCCAGGTTAGAACTCAGTCTTCTTACTTCTAGACCAATTCTTTTTCCACTGCCCCACTGCTACCCCAGGATAGATAACATGAGGCCGATGTGGAGGCAGTGAATTATCCTAAAGGAACCACCTAAATCTCCTATGCTGTCCTTGTGTATTTCTCCCTCAGTTGAGCTAAAGGAAGCATGTGAAAAACTGGAGTAGATGGGGGAATTGGGGGAGGGGAGACAGGAAATGATTCAACAGGCCATATCCTTGAGTAATGGTTTCCATTTTTTTTTTATTTTGATCCACTGCTAAGATGCAAATTGTCTCAATCAGTTCAGGCTATTATAAGAAATATCACAGACTGGGTGGCTTAAACAACAGATATTTATCTCTTATAATTCTGGAGACTGGGAAGTCCAAGTTCAAATTGCCAGCAGATTTGTTGTCTGGTCAGAACCTCACTTCCTGGCTTGTACACAGTCACCTCCTCATTATATCTTCACATGTCCACGAGACATCAATATTCTTGTTTCTCTTTTTGTAAGAGCACTATTCCCATTCATGCGGGCTTCACCCTGATGACCTAATATTACCTCCCAAAGGCCTCACCTCCAAATACTATCATACTGGTGATTAGGGCTTTAATATATGCATTGGGTGAGGGTATGGGGAGACAATCTATAGCACACATATTATACCACAACCCACCATTTATACCCACACATATACTTCCCTCCCTGCTACACACACACACACACACACACACACACACACACACACTGACACAAAAGTTTCATGAAGCAATACTTACCCTTACTTATGAGTATCTACCCTTACTTGCGAACATAAACTCTGATATTTCCTATCATATTCTATTATTTTTATTCTATTCTATTTCTTTAATGCTGGTAGGAATTAATTAGGTTTTCCAACCCTAGTAGGTACCCATCTAAAGTCTGAAAAATACTACCATTGAATGACTTAAGTCCTTGCTATTCTTTCTTCTTTCCAGCTTTCCAGTAGAAGGCAGTGGTCTCAATAATTTGTTTGTTGTCGTTGTTTTACTACCTATGGGTTAGCTTATGATCACCGTCATAATAATGCAGCCACCTTACATTCATAAAATACTTTATAGTATTCTGAGTGCTGACTCCTACTTTGTTTCTATGCAACACCCCCAGACTGGTGACTTAAGCAGAGAGATGCGTTATCTACATTTTATGGTTTAGAAGAGTAAGGTTAAAATACATTAAATGACTTGACCAAAGACACAGAGTGAATTAGCAGCACATCTATAACCAGTAACTGACTGTCCTGCCTCCAAATCAGTATTCTTAATTGTGTCCCTATCACCAAAAACCAAAATGTGAGACAACAATTGAATTCTACTACACTTTTGGGAAACTCAGAATAAAGGAAATAGGTGGTGTAATAGAAAAGAAAAAGGATCCTGCTTGGAAATCAAAAGAGTGGAGGGAAGCATATGAGAGACAAAGTAAATGCTAATGTCCTATGGACAATGAGCTAATATTAATATATATGTGTAGGCATGCATACAACGTAGGACAGCTTATTACTAAAATCATGTAAAACAATAAGCACTTATCCTTATTTGCTACCTCATTTATGTTGGACTAGCATTCAGACTTAAAACTAATGTCTTTGTTCTAATTATCAAATTAACAGAAGTCTGGTTTTCAACAGTAAAACATGAAAAATAAAAGGCTATTCAGAACTTCTTGCCATTTAAAGAAACCATGCCTCCATTCTCCTTGGCATCAGGAGAAATATTCCCTCAGGAAATTAAAAATCATCCACCATTGTGTTCCTATCTTACTACCATGTTACAATTACAGAAGCACTAAAGATTAGAAGACAAAAGCCTTAGCTATTTTTAGAGACAAAATTATTACCTATAAGAACATACACTACCTCCTGTTTTTATACACACTTTATAGATCCTAGGTAAAATAGATGGTGATAACAAATTAAACCTCTATTTAAATTGAATAATGGTAGAAAGTGAACAAGCACTGGTTCCAGATAAAACAAATAACAACGAAGAGAAGCACGTGTGTTTTTCCTTCCTCCACTGTGTAATGTTGGAAAACTCACACGATAGGAGCTTTTTGCCTTGCCAGTCTTGGCGAAGCAGCTTCTTTATAAGATTTATCAAGTATCAAGTTGGACCACTTCTGTAAGGGATAAAGTACTCAGGAAATGCAATGATACCAATCGTAAAATTGTTTCAAGGAGGGTTTTAAGAATGCTCGTGGGAAGCCAGTGGATGCATCAGAACTTTGGAGGTACGTTGCAAAACATGTTGAATTGACTTTAGGAAACACTTACAAGGTGATTTAAGGACAGCCCTTTGGAATTTATTTTAAACAATGAAAATCAGGTTTAGTGAGCCCATATGGAAAACCAAAGATTTAATTAGAAAAGCACTTAACATTGTCTGCTATATTATAGGAGTTCCTTTCTTGCACAGTGTTTTTATCATTTTTAACTACTCTCTTTGTGTAATCTTGCCCTGTGTTTACCCTACAGTTCCTTTTTGTTTCTTTGTCAACACGCTAACTACAGACAAGCAGATTCTATTATTTTAGCTTACTCAGTGGCTCTTAGATTGTTCATTGAGAAGATCACATCACAACTCTGCACAGCTGTTGGCAACATGTCTTGCCTGAAATAAACAAACAGATTTCATTTCTTCAATATAATTAGAGTTCAGCTAACTTATGTTACCAGTGAATGCAAATGTCCTTTTAAAAATGTGAAAGGTTTTAAATTTAAGATACATGAGTATGCCAGTCTCCAGTGTCTTTTTCTAGGGTTAGAAAAGGGACATGAATATCCATAATATTATTTACACATACAAGCTAAACTTTTGAAACGAATGAATACTCTACATTTCACTTTCAGTTACTAAATCCCCTCTGTAAAAATTGTCGTACCAAGTGGAAACCTTCAAGTACTTTCCTTCTCAGTCCAAGAGCTTCCCTACCTCTGCTTCAGGAGTGACTAGAGTGCACCACTCTGTTGCCTGGTTGGTTCAAAGCTGGGCACATGACACAGCAAGGCCAATCAGAAGGAGTTTTGCTGGAAATAAGCGCAGGGCATTCTCTTTTTCTCTGAGATAAAAACTACTAAAGACCAAATAATCCCAAAACTGACAGGTACTATCTTTACCAATGCAGGGAGAGAACCTATCTCAAAAGGAAATCAACATGGAAAAAGAGCAAAAGCAGGCAAGGAAAGAGCAGTGCCCCAAAGGTATCATTTCACCACTTGAATCCATCGGTGCTTGAGCTAGATGTGGACTTTGAGTTCCAATTTTACATACTCTGGGTTTCTGTCACTTGCAGACAAAATCGTTCTGGCTGCTGTTACAGATGGATTAAGCATTCCCTTTCATTTTATGCCATATTCACAGAAAGTTACCTAAAGAAAAACCGTGAACTTGATCTCTTTGCCTCTTCATGCTTTTTACTTTGGGCCTTCTCTCAGGTCCTAGCCAGCTGCCCTCCTCTGGTCCTCTATGTAGCAGTCTCCTCTTTCCCAAATCCAAACCACCCTGCTTATAAGAAGAACACTGAGGGCGCCTGGGTGGCGCAGTCGGTTAAGCGTCCGACTTCAGCCAGGTCACGATCTCGCGGTCCGTGAGTTCGAGCCCCGCGTCAGGCTCTGGGCTGATGGCTCAGAGCCTGGAGCCTGTTCCTGATTCTGTGTCTCCCTCTCTCTGTGCCCCTCCCCCGTTCATGCTCTGTCTCTCTGTCCCAAAAATAAATAAACGTTGAAAAAAAAAAAATTAAAAAAAAAAAAAAAAAAGAACACTGATAGAAATAATTTATATCTTAGTGTAAACATATTCACTTAACAATCCTCTTAGGAGTGTTTGCAGGTTAAGATTGATCTCCAATTACAGAATGGATGTCTTATTGGAGTTTTTCATGTTATTTTATTTCTGCTGACATCACCACTCAATCTCCAGGGCTAGAAATCTCAAGTAACATTTCATAGCCAAAAGATGGAAACAACCCAAATGTCCATCAACAGATGAATGGATAGCCAATGTGATCTACATACAATGGAATATTGTTCAGCCATAAACAGAATAAAGGTTTGATACATGCTACAGCATGAATGAACCTTGAAAACATTATGCTAAATAAAATAAGCCAGGCATGAAAGAACAAATATTATATGATTCCACTTATATGAAATATCTAGAATAGGCAAATATATGGAACAGAAGGTAGATTAGAGGGAACCAGTGTAAGGAGAAGGAAGATTGGGAGTTAATGATTAACTGAGTTTCTGTTTGGAGTGATGGAAAAGATTTGAAAACAGTGATGGCCATACAACCCCGTAAATATAATTAATTCCACTGAATATACCCTTAAAGTGGTTAAAATGACATGTTTTATGTTATATATATTTTATCACAAAAAATTTAATTATACTATGATACTTCTCTCCTATTGGATTACAAAGATCTAACATTTTAACACTATGTTAGTGCTATTGAGTCTACATGGAAATTGGTAGGCCCACATAATGCTGGTAGGAGTGTAAAAATGGTATAACCCCTATGGAGTAGAATTTTAAAATATCTTTAAAAATTACATATCCCTCTACCTTTTAACTCAGCAATTCCACTTTTAGGTATCTATCTTAGAGATAGACTGTAAAATTACAAAATGACATATGTCCAAAATGGTTCATGTCAGCACTATTTATAACAGCAGATGGCTAGAAAGAAGCTGAAAACAATAGGGGAATGGAAATGACTGAGAGGTTCCCAATTTTCTTCTAAAGACTTTAGTGTTTTTAGAGAAGTTAAAGGTTCACAGCAAAATTGAAAGGAAGTTACAGAGATTTCCCATATACCCGCCAACCCACACATGTATAGCCTTCCCCATTGTCAACATCCTATAAGAGAGTGGTACATTTGTTGCAATTGATGAACCTACACTGACATATCATAATCACCCAAAGTCCATATTTATATTAGGGTTCATTCTTGGTGTTTTACAAAGGTATAATGAGTTTGAACAAAAGTACAGTGAAATTTATCTATCATTATAGTATCATACAGAGCATCTTCATTGCCCTAAAAATCCTCTGTGCTCCACTTATTCAATGCCCCCAACCCCTGATCTTTTTTCAATCTCCATAGTTTTGTTTCTTCCATAATGTCATATAGTTGGAATCAAATAGTATGTAGCCTTTTCAGATTGGTTTCTTTCACTTAGTAATATGAACTTCAGGTTCTCCATGTCTTTTAGTGACTTGATAGTTCATTTATTTTTATCACTAAATAATATCATATTGTCTGTATGTACCATGGTTTACCTATCCATTCACTTATTGAAACACATCTTGGTTTGTTCCAAGATTTGGCCTTTATGAATAAAGCTGCTATAAACATCCATGTGTAGGCTTTTGTGTGGACATAAGCTTTCAAGCCCTTTGGGTAATTATCAAGGAACATGACTGCTGGATTTTATGGTAAAGGCATGTTTGGTTTTGTAAGAAACCAACAAACTGTCTCCAAAGTGGCTGCACCATTTTGCATTTCTACCTACAATGTAATGAGAGTTACTGTTGCTCCATATCCTCAACAGCATTTGGTGTTAATGTTCCAGATTTTGGCTATTCTAATATGTGTGTAGTGATACTTCATGTTGTTTTAATTTTTATTTCCTTAATGACATATGCCGTGAAGCATTTTTTCCATTGGTTATTTTCCATCTGCAAATCTTCTTTCATGAAATATCTGTTAAGGTCTTTAGCCCATTTTTTAATTGGGTTGTTAATTTTTTTACTGTTGAGTTTTAAGAGTTCTTTACATATTTTGGATAATAGTTCTTTATGAAAAGTGTCTTTCGCAAATGTTTTTTCCTAGTTTGTGGCTTGTCTTCTCTTTCTCTCTGCACTGTTTTTTTGCAGAGCAGGAACTTTTAATTTTAATGAAGTCTAGCTTATCAATTATTTGTTTATGGATTATGACTTTGATGCTGTATCAAAAAAAAAAAGTCATCACCATATCCAAGGGCATGTAGGTTTTATCCTGCTATCTTTTAGAAGTTTCACAGTTTTCTGTTTTATATTTTGGTCTGTGATCCACTTTGAGTTAATTTTCGTGAAGGACATAAGGGTGTAAGGCCTGTGTCTAGGTTCATTTTTTTCATTTGGATAACCACTAGTTCTAGCACCATTTTTTTAAAAGACTATCTTTGTCCTTTTGTATTGCCTTTGCTCCTTTATAAAAGATGGGTTGACTAGATTTATGTGGATCTATTTCTGGGCTCTCTATTTTGTTCCACTGATCTGTTTGTCTGTTCTTTAATCAATAATAAAGATTCATAATAAGATTTGTAGTAAGTCTTGAACTCAGATTTGGTAATTGTCCTTCAATATTGAGTTGGCTATTCTGGGTCTTTTTGCCTCTTTGTATAAACTTTAGGGTAAATTTGTCAACATTCATAAAATAACTTTCTGGGAATTTTATCAGAATTGCATTGAATCTATAGACTGAGTTGGGATTAACAGACATTGTGATAATATTGAGTCTTTCTATCCATGAACATGGAATATCTCTCATTTATTTAGTTTTTTGACATCATTCATCAGAGTTTAGTAGGTTTCTTCATGTAGATCTTATACATATTTAGATTTATATCTAAAAATTTCATCTTGGGGGGTGCTAGTATAAATAGTATTGTGAGGTGGCTCAGTTGGTTAAGTATCCAACTTCAGTTCGGGTCATGATATAATGGTTTGTGAGTTTGAACCCCATATCAAGCTCTGTGCTGACAGCTCAGAGCCTGCTTCAGATTCTGTGTCTCCCTCATTCTCTCTGCCTCTCCCCTGCTCTCACTCTGTCTCTCTCTCTTAAAAATAAAAATAAAAATAAATTAAAATAAATAAATAAATGGTATTGTGTTTTTAATTTTAAATTCCACTTGTTCATTGCTGGTATATAGGAAAGCAATTGACTTTGGTATATTAACCTTGTATCCGGCAACCTTGCTATAAATGCTTATTTGTTCCAGGAGTAGTTGTTGTTTTTGGTCAATTAATTCAATTTTCACATAGACTATCGTGTCATCTTCCAACAGGATTTTATTTCTTTCTTCCCAAGCTGTATACCTTTTATTTCCTTTCTCCTTTTCTCCTTTTATTTTTCTTTTCTTAGCCAGGACTTCCAGTATGATGTCGAAAAGAAGTGGTGAGAGGAGACATCCTTGCCTTGCTACTGATCTTAATGAGAAAGTTTCGATTTTCTTACCATTAAGTATAATATTAGCTGTCATACTTAATGGCAAGTATGGTAAGAATATTCCTTATCTGGTTGAGGAAGTTCCCTCTATCCCTAATTTATTGAATGTTTTTATCATGAATGAGTATTGGATTTCATCATTTTTTTTGTATATATTGCTGAAATTATGCGATTTTTCTCTTTTAGTCTGTTGATGTGATGGTACATTAATTGATATAGCAATGTTGAGCCAGTCTTGCATACCTAGGATAAATCCCTCTTGGTTGTGGTACATAACTCTTTTTATACATTGTTGGATTTGGCTTGCTAATATTTTGTTTAGGATTTTTACATCTATGTTCATGAGAGATACTGGCCTACAGTTTTAATTTCTTGTAATGACTTTGTCTGGTTTTGATATTAGGATAATAATAGTCTCACAGAATGAGTTAGGAAGTATTATCTCTGCTTCTATCCTCTGAAGAAGACTGTAGAGAATTGGTATAATCTCTTCCTTAAATATTTAGTAAAATTCACCAATGAACCCATCTGGGGCTAATTCTTTTTGTTTGGGAAGGTTATTAATTACTGATTCAATTTGTTTACTAGATATCAGCCTATCTAAATTGTCTGTTTCTTCATGTGTGAATTTTGGCAAATTGTGTCTTTCAAGGATTTGGTCCATTTCATCTAGGTTATCAAAGCTATGGACATAGAATTCTTCATAGTATTTTTTTTTATTATCCTTTTAATGTCCATGGGATCTAGGGTGATATCCATTCTTTCATTTCTGATATTTGTAATTTGTGTCATCTCTCTTTTTTCTGTTAGTTAGCCTGACTAGAAGATTATCAATTTTACTGATCTCTATTAAGAATCAGCTTTTGGCTTCATTAATTTTCTCTCTTGATTTCCCATTTTCAATTTCATTGATTTCTACTCTAATACTTATTATTTCTTTTCTTTTGTTCAGTTTGTATTTAATTTGCTTTTGTTTTTCTAGTTTCCTAAGGTGGAAACTTATATGATTGAGTTTAGATCTTTCTTCTTTCCTAACACATTCATTCAATGCTATAAGTTTCCCTCTAAGCATTGCATCCAATGCATCGCACACATTTTGATAAATTGTGTTTTCATTTCATTCAGTTTTCAAAATATTTTCAAACGTCTCTTGAGATTTCTTCTTTGACCCATATGATGTGTATTGCTTAATCTCCACATATTTGGGGTTATTTCAGTTATCTTTCTGTTATTGATTTCTGGTTTAATTCCATTGTGGTCTGAGAGCAGAAATATGATTTCTATCCTTTTAAATTTGTCAAGGTGTATTTTATGGCCCAGAGTGTGGTCTGTCTTAGTGAATGTGAGCTTGAGAAGAGTGTATATTCTTCTGTCTTAGATAAAGTAGTCTATAGATACCAGCTGGTATCCAGTTGATTGGTGGCATTGTTGAGTTCAATTATGTCCTTACGGATTTTCTGCCTACTGGATCAGTCCATTCTGATAAAGGGATGTTGAAGTCTCCAACTATGATGGTGGCAGATTTGTTTATTTATCCTTGCATGTCTACCAAGTTCTGTTTCCCATAGATTAATGTTCTTTTGTTAGTCACATACATACTAAGGAGTGTTATGTCTTCTTAGAGAATTAACCCTTTGTCATGGTATGTGCACTTCTTTACTGTTGATAACTGTCCTTGCTTTGAAGTTTGCTCTTTCTGAAATTAAAATATGTACTCCTGCTTTCTTTTGTTTAGTATTTGCAAATACATTTTTCTCCATCCACTTATTTTCAATCTATATGTGTCTTAATATTTAAAGTGGGTTTCTTGTAGACAACATATAGTTGGGTCTTGTTTTATGATCAACTCTGACAATCTCTGTCTCTTAATTGGAGCTTTTAAACCATTGACATTCAAAGTGATCGTTGATATTGTTTATGATATTGTTCTTTATGATTAAGAACAGCCATATTTGTTACTGTTTTCCATTTCTTGCCCTCATTCTTTGTTCCTATCGTTTTGTTTTTCACTCTTTTTCTGCTTTTATGGTTTTTGTTTGTTTGTTTGTTCGCTTGATTGGTTGGTTTGGGGGATTTTTCTGCCTTTATGGTTTTAATTCACATTTTATATTATTCCTTTTTCTCTTTTTTCTTAGCATATCAGTTATACTTCTCTTTAAAATATTTTTGGTGGTTTTCCTAGAGTTCAAAATATACATTTGCAACTAATTCAAATCCACTCTCAAATAATCCTATAGCACTTCGTGGGTATTATGATTGTCCTCTAATAACAAAATATTTCTAATTACTTCCATTCCTTGTATCATTGCTGTCATTTATTTCACTTATACATAAGCCTACATAAGCAAATATATGGTATATACGTAATAGTACATAATCAAATATATGGTTATTTTGAACTAACTGCTGTCTGTCAGATCAATTAAAAATAAGAAAAATAAAAATGTTTCTTTACTTCCACTTATTCTTCCTTCAGTGCTCATCATCTATCTTTATGTAGATCCGAGTTTCTGACCTATATCCTTCCTCTCTCTAAAGAACTTCTTTGAATATTTCTTCCAAGGCAGGTGTTCTAGCAACAAACTCCCTCAATTTTTGTTTATCTGAGAAAATCTTTATCTCTCTTTGACTTTTGAAGAATAATTTCACTAAGGAGAGAATTCTAGATTGGTAATTTTTTTTCTCTCTCTCAACACTTTATTTGATTCTACTCTCTTCTTGCTTGCACAGTTTCTGAGGAGAAGTTGGATGCGATTCTTATCTTTGTTCTTCTATAGATAAGGTATTTTTTTCCTGTGGCTTATTTCAGGATTTTTTCTTTGTCTTTGATTTGCTTTAGTTTGAAAATGATATGCGTAAATGTAGTGATTTTTTTCTTTTTTTTTTTTTTTTCTTTTTTAGCATTTATCTTGCTTGGTGTTCTCTGAATCCTAGGTCTGGTGGTCTAGTGTCTGAGAATAATTTGGGAAAATTCTCAGTCATTGCTGTTTTAAATATTTCTTTTGTTTCTTTCTCTTTTTCTTTTCATTCTGGCATTCCCATTATGTGTATGTCAAATCTTTTTTAGTTGTCCCATAGTTGGATATCCTATTCTGTTTTTTAGCCTTTGTTCTTTTTGCTTTTTGGTTTTGGAAGTTTCTACTGTTATATCCTCAAGCTCAAAGACTGTTTTCTCAGCCATGTCCAATTTTGTTACAGTACTTTTCATCTCACAGTTCTTTATGGTTCTTTCCTCCCGTTCTTTCTCTCTGCTTCCATGGCTCATCTGTCCTTGCATGCTGTACTTCCTTATCCACAGAGAACTTACATATTAATCATAGTTGTTTTAATTTTCAGTCTGATAATTCCAACATTCCTGCCATGTCTGATTCTGATGCTTGCTCTATCTTTTCAAATTGCATTTTTTGCCTTTTAGTATTCCTTCTAATTTTTTCTTGATAGAAATATATGAGGCATCAGGGAAAAGAAATTGCTATAAATAGGCCTTTAGTAATGTGATGATAACGTGTGTGAAGGAGGGGATGATGTGAGGAGAGGGGAAGCATCCTATAGTCCTATAATTAGGTCTCAGGCATATAGTAACACCTCTGGACTAGGAACTTCACAAGTGTTTCTCAGTCCCCTGCCCCTTCGATGGGATAGAATGACTACTGCTGTCTAGGATTGGGTATTTCCCTTCCCTAGATCAGTTAGGCTCTGATAATACCCCAGCAGGTTAGATTCAATTAACTACTTTCTTCTGAGGACAGGGATATGTAAGAAAAATAGAGTGCTCAGCATATTTCAAAATGATCATTTTCCCCTCCCCCCTGCTAGAAGCAAAGGGGATTTTTCTCTAATATTTACTGTGAAAGCCTGGTTGAGATCCTAAGATAAAATACAGAAATGTGGGGGGCGGGTACTGATGACCGAGTTTCCCTGGAGTTTTTATCTCTCACAGTTGTCCACACTGAGCTAGCAATTCATCAATTACAACTCAAGTTCTCTTACCCTGGTACTGGTTCCTTCAGGCAGTCTGTGCTTTAGTAAGCCATGACTCCCTGTGTTCACCTGTCTCTCTAATGTCGGGGGCAGTGGTTTACCCTGTGTCCTCACCTCTCTTACAGATCCAAGAAGAGTTGTTGATCTTTTGGTCTGTTTAGCTTTTTCCTTGTTAGATGGAGTATCAACTTCCAAGCTTCTTACATGTGGAACCAGAAACCCAAACTTTCTTGATTACAACTTCCTCATTGAGTCAGTAATATTATTTAACAGAATGCCTAAACAAAAAGAAATACCTAACAGTTCTGTTTATTAAGTAGTTAGGCCCATGCAACCTAAATATTTATGTCCCAATATCTTAGCAGCCATTTAAAAAAGAATAACAGACATCAATTGAAATAAAGCGTAATTCTGTTCTCAAATAACCACAGTTGCTTAGCAAGGGGACATGTGTACCTATGGGACACTATGCAACTTCTGAAACCCTGGAATCAGATGGAACACCTTCCGCATTTTCTACTCCATATCATTTCAGTGTGGTATTTGCTTTTATCACAGCAACCACCAAAAACCCAGCTTTGCAAACATATGACATCAACAACAAGAATATAGCACAATCTAATATTGAAACAGTGATTTACTTCAAGCTAGTTATTGTGCAGTCTGACAAATATCAAATATTACTGTGTTTCTCTCAAGAATTTAGAATATCCCACAGTGCCCCTGAGAGTTTGCTGCAGTGCCCTGGGGATTGATAAATAGTACATCTACCCAAAGGAGTCATATGTAGCTATAAACAGTTGTGAGGAATATCTCTATATCCTCCTGTGAAATGATCTTCAGTATGTATTATTAGAAGAAAAAGTGTATAAAACATATTATTAAAAGGAAGCATAAATATGAATGTATCTTATATTTAAAAGAGGAAGGAGAAACTATACAATTTTTTTCTAATATTTACCTGTAGGCACAGGAAATTAATAAAGTAGAGGGGTCTGAGATAAAAGTTAGACTCTTCTATATATACCTGATTTTTTGGATTTGATTTAGGAAACTTATACATGTTTCACATTATTATAAAATAATTTTTGAAAGCAATCTTTAAAAATAGTAATCTAAATAAAGCAGATGAGCTTAACTGCATATAGATTTTGTGGCATAACCACACAGAGTAACTATTTAATGTGATTTTAGAACACAAGAATTAAAAGGTAGTGGGAAATTCTTCAAAGGTATTAAGAACTGCAAAAGCATATCAAGCTGTTGCCAGTTATCATATTCTTGCTGGTAGTGTTGGTATTGTTACTCTGAGACTGTTTCATGTGTACTATGGGTTAAAACAAATAAGCAATTATGTTGGAGTTGTTGAGAATTGGTATTCTTGACATGAAAGACAGTAGATACAGATGGAAGCTATATAAGAATAAGTAAAAGAATCTTAGTCCTATAGTTGAATTCAAAGAGTCAGTATGGGTTCATGATATATTGTCTTAAGATATACATATAGTTCTTTACTCCCAAAGTAGCATCCAGCATCAGTCCTGCCCTACAGATGAAAGTCAGTGTAACATTATAACTAGTTAATTCATTTTCACTTTAGTGAAGACAGTGTCCTCAGGGCCCTCCTGGGAAACAGGCAACTGAAGGGTTCTCTAGTTTTGTATAATTAATACAGATCAATATACCCAATTCTATTAGCCTTTCTACCTCTTTCTCGGTTCTCAGCCAAGACAGTTCCAGCAACCCAATTTCATATAATGTGGTCTGTTTTTCCCCCCAAGCTTTGAGAAATCATCCCAGTAATGCATTAGGATTGGTTCCAGGTCTACTTGTGAGAACATTAAGTCCTAAGTCATGGAAGGATGTACCGTATCAATGTACTCTCACTTAATGCAGCTTTATATTCTGTCCCTCAGCTACATCAATTTGAAGTCCATTCTAAAGTATTTACCTTGTACATATTAACCAGGTCCTGTAGATGTGGGGGTGACTAATCTCTTTATTCACATACCAAAGACAAGTTCCAACTGGGCCATGCTAAGGCCTACCTTAGTTATTAGTTTAAAATAATGAGATGTAAAGGCAGATCCAAAGAGGACAAGTACTATGTTATGACTATTGCTTCAGATAAGTACTTTGCATGATATCTAGGCAAAGAGAAGTCTCTATCTTTGAAAAATAGGGAGTGGGTGAGCAGGTCAATTCTATTGGCAAACAAGGTATCTGAGAGTTGAACTTTCCCAAAATATATCCACCCAGATATTTCTATCTTACTTCTCTAGGGCCACTCCTTCCCTAAGGGTCTTGGTTTTACTATAGAAGACTTTATTGGGGCTATAAATACAGCCTACTTTCTAACTCCACTAACCTCACAATTAGGTCCTGGGCCTAATTTTTAGCACTAGCTGCCCTCTTACTTCAGAATGTGAGGTTCTCTTTGAATGCTACCCTGCTGGCCTTCTCCCTTTCACACTATACATTCAATTGATAGTGACCATCCTGAACCAGATATTTCCTTTCTTTGGCACTTAACAACAAGCAACCAGAATCATAATTTTTATAATTATTATTGCCCTTGTATCTCTTAACTACTAGAGCAATTGTATAAGCAGAACATCTCCTTCCAGCTATTCCCAAGACAACTAACCACAGGTGGGAGTCCTAGTAACTGTGATGCTACAGTATCACAAGTACCGTGATCACCACACTTCACTCAGAAATGTGAGCTATTTTGGGGTGCCTGGGTGGCTCAGTCAGTTAGCTCTTGGTTTCAGCTCAGCTCATGATCTCACAGTTCATGGGATTGGACCCCATGTTGGACTCTGTGCTGATAGCACAGGGCCTCCTTAGGATTCTCTCTCCCTCTCTCTCTGCCCCTTCCCTGCTTGTGTGCGCTCTCTCTCTCTCTCTCTCTCTCTCTCTCTTTCTCAAAATAAACAAACAAAAACCAGAAAAGAATCTCCTTATCTTTCCCCCTGTCATATACCTCATTGGATCTGTTGAATCTTTCCTGGGTTTCAAGGTCTAATTAACCTATCAAATCTTCTATTATCATCTCAGTTGAAATTACTTCATCTGTTCTCCACCTTACCAGACCTGTTACCATAGCACTTTATTTTTATTTATATCTCAGAACTCTATACATTTTTCACAGTAATAAAGTTATTTGAAAAATAGCTATCTTGCCTGCTAGATTTGAGTTATTTGAGGACAAGGGACCAAATCCTACTGGCATTTTGAAACATCATTAAACCAGAACAGTGCTTAAAATACAATTTTCTTTAATAAACAACTATGAAACTGTTCTTTTTTTTCTTTTGAAATTATTCTATTCATTCACTCAACAAATATTTATTGAATGCCTACTAAGTACTAGACACAGTGCTAACTACTTGAGATATAACAAAAAGACAGAAAAGCATGAAAGCTACCTCCCCCCATCTCTACCAAAAATATTCCATTTTTTCCTATGAATTACTACCATAAGTAATTTTTAACTCTTTCCCCGCCTCATTCTGCCCCCATGTAACTACAATAATAGGTAATATGTATTGCACACATACTATGGGCCAGACTGTGTTGCTTATTTAAACTCACTTAATTTTCATAACAACCAAACAAAGGTTGAATTATTAATTCAGTTTTATAAATCTGGTACTGGAAGTAAGAGAGATAAGTAATTTGCTCAAAAGTATAATGCTAGCAAGGAGAGGGCTGTGGGAACAGCTGGGACTCAAAACACTGTTTTATACTGTCTATGTGATTTTCATTCTTACTGCTTCTCAAAATGCCCTCTCTAAGCATGGTATCTCCATGTCTGCTGATAATACTAACTGGAATGCCCTCCTACCTCCATCCATCCAAACCCTTGAGCTAGTAATTACTATAATTATATCTCTCTCCAACACTGTTTATGTTTTTTGTTGAGAGCATATCAAACTTTGACTTTCTCTATTTTAAGCTACAGAAAAGATTGTTACCAGTGATGAAGTTTTGATAGTAAGAAATTCATTCTCTTTCTCGTTATCTTTTTTCCTTTGATGTTCTGTACCTTTATGCAATGAACATTTAAACTTCTCTTCGAAATGCAGACAGAATAAAATTATTAGCAGAATCACCATAAGCAGATTCTTTTTTTTAGATAAATTTTGGTTTAGATATTTCACTATTTTCCTTAGGTTAGACAATAGGGTATGGAGGTGGGGTGGAGAAAGGCTAAAATGTTGTTAGAATACAAAACAAAATGGGATGGCTGGGTGGTTCAGTCAGTTAAGCATCTGACTTCGGCTCATGTCATCTTACGGTTTGTGGGTTTGAGCCCCACATCAGTCTCTGTGCTGACAGCTTGGAGACTGGGGCCTGCTTCGGATTCTGTGTCTCACACTCTCTGTCCTCCTCCCCCACTCACGCTCTCTCTGTCTCTCTAAAATAAATAACATTTAAAAATTAAAAAAAAAAAGAATAAAAAGCAAAATGTCCTCAGGGAAAAAAAATCATTTGACTTCTGTGTAACAGCCAATGGGAAAATGAGGAAGAAGAAGAAGAAGGAGAAGGAGAAGAAGGAGAAGAAGGAGAAGGAGAAGGAGAAGGAGAAGAAGAAGAAATTTTTAAGTAAATATGCAGTTAGCAGAATTATTAATGATTTTAAAGCTCTTTCTAATGTAATTTATATTATTTAATTAATTTTCAAATTCTAAATTGTATTAGTCACTGATGTGGTCTCTGTGTCATGCATACATTGAAACTGTGTTAAGTATTTTTAAGGTTCTATTGTGATGCCTGGTGTAGGATTGGCAGTATTTAAATGAGTCTGGCCTGCAGCTCATCATCTCAGGCTGTGAATTCATTAAACTTGAAAAGAGGCAGGCAAAAGATTCATTTTGGAGGGGAAATATCCAGGAGGATAAGCAGGTTGGTCCAGGAGTTGCTGTTGGGTGCCTTTGAAGAATGGTAACTCACCTTTCCCTAAAAAAGAACGGAGTGTTTCGGCATATGGTGCTTGCAAACACACATGCACTCTCCTGGTAAAAGAAAACAACCCTTGATCACTTAAGCTGTCCAAATGGAAATTATCCTACTATCTCATTCATCACTGCTCCATTCAAGCACTATATAATTCATTTCCTACTTTGGGGCCTCTGTATACTATCACAAGTGCTACTGCAATATTTAGTGTTTCAGGTTGGAAATGTGAAGTGATGCATAGACACAGTACTTAGTGTGAGATGATTACAGAACACTGTGACTTGTAAAAGGTTCTCAGAAATAAATACGTTTATGAGTTAACTTGAGATCTTAATGTTGAAAGGACAACAGCCAATGAAATTGTCTGCATTTTCTGAAGATGTGGTTTTCTGGTGAGATAATATTGGACTCTGAAGCTTCTCTTACTCACAGTGAAGTACACTTAAAACTGACTTTAAGGATTCATTTTGCACGCTTAAAAATCTACCTTTAGGAAAAGTGGGACTGGCTGGTAACCTAGCGTGGAAAGTGAAAGAAATGAACAAATATACTCACTCTTCCTGTGGGAATCCCAGGCCTAAAAAGTAATGTAAGGAGACAGTTTGCTTTCCTTTTCTTCTTCACAATCACCATAAAGTGATAATGACCTCAGGAGTCTGTGTGTGGCCCATTTGATGTGGTTTGGGCTTAAGGAAAAAGCTAAAGGCTAAATGTATTTTAAGTGGGCTAAAACCAAGATAAATACATCCCTGAGGTCATTGTTTCCATTAGTTGACAGCATGTATACAATATTAAAAGCATTGTAAAAACAATATACACTTTTCTAATGTTTTACTTTGGAAGACTAGTTATCTACACTCACTTTCTGAACACTGACTCAAAGTAAAACTTTTATTCCTTAGGAGAAACAATGTTTAAACAGACAAGCAACAAACAAACAAGTATAAACTATGGTTTACAGAACAGAGTAGCTTTAGTTCAATAAATACCCTAAACACAGAGTTACATAAAACAAGCCATGGAGGCTAATTATAGTGCATGTTACACATGCATAGAAGTGTTTAGCAGTTTTTAGCAGATTGCATAGTTAATTGATCTGTATAAAATATATCCCACCTACTTCTAAAATCAATTGAGGAGGCAAGCCCAATGCTCAGTATGGAAAAAAAAAAAATTCCATTAAGCTAAGTTTTAATTTATCCACATCTCAAATTAGCATGGGTTAAACATAATTTTACATGATGATTTTGGTATGGTCCTCTAAAAAATCAACAAATATGGTTGTAGAAGCTGATTCTACAAGTCTAAAAGCTATCGTCCCATTCTATACATAAGGTTTATTTGATATCTCGAAGTCAACAATAAAGATAGCTCAAACAGAACTATTTATGCTTTTGTGTGGATATCCTATACTAGAGATTATCTTTTTGTGTATCTCTGTACTACACATACAGTTCTAAAGATTTAAATGATTCACCTGACTCAAAAATATGGCCTAATGCTCTTTTTAATGTCTCCTTTCTTCATGAGCAAGTAGAAGTCTGTTTCCACTTGCCTGCTAGGTATTACCTGTTGGCGTTTCCTAATAAATTCCAGAAGAGTATATTGATTTTCATAAAAATTTATTTTATTTCTATGATACTTTGGCTAATCATACTTGTGACTGAGCATGCCATTTTGCAGAAAATGAAGGAAAACTTTTCTCCAAAGTGCCTACATGTGCATGAGAATGGCTAAAACAATAAGGTTTGAAATATTAAGTATTGGAGAGGAAATAAAACCACTGACACTCCTGTGCCTTCTGGTGAGAGTGTAAAACAGTACAACCACTATGAAAAACTATTTGGCAGCTTTCACTAGGGCAAATACACATCTGTAGTGTTACCTAGCAATTCTACTCCTGAATTTATTCCTAGAAGAAACGAGTTCTGTGTCTACAAAAAGACATACACAAAAGTTTTTAGCAATGCACTTCCTAATATCTCAAAACTAGAAACAACTCAAATATCCATCAACAGTAGAAAAGATAAATAAATTATAACATATTAATACAGTGGAATATGATACACCAATAAACAAAAATAAACTAATGCTATATGCATCAATATGGATGAAACTTATTATGTTCTGTAAAATACTCTAGATACAAAAGAACATACTGTATATGCATAGATACTGGGTTGCTGTGTTACCAAATCAAATTCCCTTTTACCCCAGGGAGGATAGAGAAGGGGGGGGGGAGATAGTGCTATTGATAAATAATGATATCTTCGGGATCTATGTAAATATAAAGGGCAGTCTGAATGTTAGGACATCTGGGATCTGCTAAGTGCTACTTTTGGCTGTGAGCTCACATCTTCAAGGACACTGGTTTACACTTCTCTGCTACCAGGGTCTCTTGATAGAAAGTTTGAAAAGTGTTTTTCCACAGAGTATCAAGGATATAAACGGATGAAATTGTAGGAAGATCAATCCTTAAGAAAATAAAAGCATCGTATGTAACTGGATTAGAATTCAGGACTAAGAGGACCAAGACAGATAACTAAGATCACGTTTAGGTTTTATAACCATTTGAGAAGGGTCAAAAATTAACTGACACTATGATTCAGATGTGTGGAGGAAACATAGCTTCCTATTTCGTATTTAACTGACATGGTCTTATGGTTCCCTAAATGATGCAAGATTGAGAAAAAACCCTCTCCTAGCCCTGGTTATTTTTAACTAATCTGATCCCGTAATGTAAACTGTTCCTTTAGGTAGGCTCAATATTTTTGGATAATTGCAACATTTCTCTATTTCCACCCATTCTTTTTTTCCTTATACATGGTGGCATTTGGGTATGTGGAAAAGAAAGAGCTCAGATGATCTCCTGACAGCTAAATGAAAGAGTCTTCAGATCTGGAGGCATCCCTTCCTGATCCCACTTGGGGAAGGCTGGTGTGACATAACCCAGATTCTGGGTCCTACTGACCAACTCCTATGGATAAGGGTTCTTCTAACAACTGTGGTCAATGAATTTACAAATCATTTTTAATTGGCTTCATCAGGATGGGGTGCCCCTCTCAGCACTCACTGGCTATAATACCTGCTGAGTCTCTGCCAAGTTTTCCATTCCAGTTTGCTGGTCAAGTTCCAGCTCAGTGGCAGGCTGAGTGAACTTCAACTCAATGTCCGTGTCATCAGAGAACCCAAGAAAACTCAGTTGGAAAACAGACCATCATCATGCTTCAAGATGCTACTGGGTCATCATGCAATTCTACTATCTTGACTATGCTGTCCAACCTATATTGTTTAGTGATCTCCTAAAAGGTCCCAAACATTGAAGGAGTCAAACAGCTTCTGTCTTTTTAATGCCCTCCTCCTCATCTAATACATTTCTCCCTCTCTATCAAGGTCTAGGAGAAAATACCCAAATTTACATTTACCTTCCACTGCTTTCTGTTCTTATGATCCCCTAAAACCAGAAGCAATTGTCTTTTCTTTTTCACTTCCTATGTCATATCCTATTTCTTTCTTTCTTAATGTTTATTTATTTTTGAAGGAGAGAGAGAGAGAGAGACAGAGCATGAGCAGGGGAGGAGCAGAGAGAGAGAGAGAGAGAGACAGAATCTGAACCAGACTCCAGGCTCTGAGCTGTCAGCACAGAGTCCAATGCGGGGCTCAAACTCACAAACTGTGAGATTATGACCTGAGCCAAAATCAGACGCTTAACCGCCTGAGCCACCCAGGTGCCCCTGTCATATCCTATTTCTGCAGATAACAGCAATGTTTGTGTCTTCAACATTAAAGGTAAAAGGTTATCTTTGGCCCACTTGACCTAAATTCTTATGCATTTAATCAAAGTCAAAGGAAATCCTTTCTTTTTTCCTCCCAGCATAGTCCATTTCAAGTGAATTTTCTTAAGGCAAAATCCTATTTTGAATTTCAGAAGTTGAATTTCAACTCTTTCTCCCTTTGTTCCTATAACTTATCCCCTATTTGTTTCCACCCACCTTGTACCCACTCCCACCACCAGGCAGATGAAGGATTGATTAGGAGGAAAATCTTACACATAGAACTCTCATATATTCTTATAAAATATTGATCTCATTAACCCTAAGGCTTGTCTTAACAGGGTCTATATCAGAGTGGTTAAGGACATGGGCTTTGAAATCAGATAGTCCTAGGGCCGCCTGGGTGGCTCAGTCATTTGAGCATCTGAACCTTGATTTTGGCTCAGGTCATGATCCCAGGGTCATGGGATCAAGCCCCCTGTCGAGCTCCATGCTAAGCGTAGAGCCTGCTTAGGATTCTCTCTCCCTCGACCCCTCCCCCTCCCCCACTCATGTGCACACTTGCTCTCTCTCAAGTAAAACAAAAATAAAATAAAAAAAATTTTTTTAAAAAAGAAGAAATAAGACAGTCCTACAGTTCAGATTCTGTTCTGTAATTTCATGGCTCTTTTTCAACTTTCTGAAGGATTTACTACAGCTGACTAAAAGGAAACAGGACTCTAAGGGAAAGGGGGAAGTCACACAGTTACAGTCAGCAGTAGCCACATCATCATCACTTTCATTCTACTCCTCCTCACAGCTAATAGTGGCTACCCACTGAAGTCCTATTATGCCCCGGTTGCCTTTGATGGAAAAACTGAAGCTCCAGAAGGTTCTATAACTTGCCAAAGTCATGCAGCCTAACAGTCATAAAGCCAGAATTTTCACTTAGGACCATCTGACTCTGAAACTTCTGTTAAACCCAATGCCCATTTCACAGATTGTGAAACTGGAGTTCAGATGATTTAAATAACTTGTGTGGCACAATACCACCAGTAAATTTATCCTCAGTCAGTGCTCTTTCCACTCAGCAACACTGCTCCTTGGAAATGTGGAGCAAGAACCTTAGCATATACAGGCTATGCTGCTTCCCAAACACAGTGCGCTACATAGGACAGCATCAGAGAGTATTAGGGCCGGCAGAAGTTTCAAAGCTCAATAGAAAACTCTCATTTTGCACAAGTAAGTTCTGAAGCAAAACTACATGGCAAAGGCTGGGTCTAAAACCCAGATCTAATTCCATGATCTGCATTCTTTCTCCTTCCTTCCTGCACCCACTAAATGTTTCTTTATTTTGTCCCACTCCAGAGCCTAACAGAAGAGAAGTGTAAAGGGAAGAACAGGTGGTAGCAGTCAGAAGAGAGTGGGTGGACCAATCCTTGCAACCCTAAAGAAAAGGAATGGGTTCTGGCCCAGGCCCAAGAAGTGTCCCTGGGGGCTTATGTCAGCAGGAATGCCCGCATCTCCACAGGCGGATCCGAAAGAAGTGCCTGGCAGATCCAATCATACAGTGACTCAAATGTCACAGCATGACTATAGAGAAAGAATAATAGTGGAAGCACGCCGGCCAATTTTCAACAGAGGAGCTCAGGATAAGGAAGCTTAAGAAAATTGCTGAAGAGAATGATAATGACAATAATAAAAACAAATAGCTATCACTTATTGAGTACTTATGTGTCTGGCACTGTGCTACACAATTTACATATCAACCTGATGAAGGACAGTTATTAGCCCCATTTTATGAGGAGGAAACTGAGGCGTAGTGAGGCTGAGGAAGTTGCCCAAGGACACACAGCTCATAAGGCATAGGGTTTGGGTATGAACCCAGGCCTGCCTAACTTTGTGTACCTTAGCATATAATCATAATAGCAGCCATTAGTGTATAGGGCTGCACTAAGTGCTTAGTACATCATCTCCTTTCCTCCTCACAAAATCCCTGCCAAGTGCAGAGGAGTCTCCTCATTTTATAGGCGAAGTAAAATTAGTTCGAAGACACTAATTGTTCAAGGTCACACAGCAAGTCAGTGACAGAGCCAGGATTCAAACTCCGGTCACTTTTATTATGAATCTCATCATGAGCATGGACATAACTACAGCAAAAGTTAACACAGCAAGCTAAAAATAATTTTAGTGGGAGTTGTCCACTTGACTTATTATTCATAACTAACTCCTAAAGACTCTGATAAGCTGCCTGCAACCCAGGCCCACACACCCTGAAACAAAAGAAGCATGAATTTTATTTAACCATTTCCCCGTGAATGTTGAACCACCTCTCAACAACTTTTACCACCCTGACAACAGCAGACAGTTGTGTAATCAGCAGCATTCTTAGAATAAACGTATTCATTGCTTTCCCACGGGCTCTCAACCTAACTCAAAACCACTTTTGGTAAGACAAAAAAAAGATGTAACAAAATATAAATGATACATATAGTAAGAACCCAGGAAAAGTTTCTCTTCATGGAAAATTTTAGAAGTCATCACAATTTAAAAAAAAAAAGAAAAGAAAAAAAAAAGGGGCGCCTGGGTGGCTCAGTCGGTTAAGCGGCCGACTTCGGCTCAGGTCATGATCTCGCGGTCAGTGAGTTCAAGCCCCGCATCGGGCTCTGTGCTGACAGCTCAGAGCCTGGAGCCTGTTTCGGATTCTGTGTCTCCCTCTCTCTGACCCTCCCCTGTTCATGCTCTGTCTCTCTCTGTCTCAAAAGTAAATAAACGTTAAAAAAAATTTTTTTTTTAAAAAGTCATCACAATAAAAATCCAGTTCCACAATCACAAAGATTCCTACTCTATTAGCCTTTACATCTTTCATGTATGAGCAATTTACCAAAAAGGAAATAAAGATAGCTTTTAAATATCTGAACAAATACTCCTTCTCACTCATAGAAAAGGCAAATTAAAAACACAACAAAGTCAATTTCAACCATAGAGTTTTGGCAAAATTTTAGGGGGAAATCACTCTCATCTATCAATGTCAGAAGCATAAATTTGTATGTGTCCTAGGGCGGGCAATTTTACAACATCAAATTTGCAACCCATGTACAATTTGACCCATCGATTCACTCCTAAGAATTTATCCCACAGATTTACTTACACAAGTACAAATGACCTATTTTTTAACGTTTATTTATTTCTGAGAGAAAGAGTGCACATGCAAGTGGGGGAGGGACAGAGATAAAGCAGTTCCGAGCTGCCAGCATGGAGCCGGATGCCAGGCTTGAACTCACAAACCATGAGATCAAACCTAAGCCGAAATCAAGAGTCACATGCTAAACCGACTGAACCACCCTGGCACCCCCAAAATGACCTATTTATAAAGTTATTTATTGCAGTACTGCTTTTAATAGAAAAAGATGAATCAATAGGGAATCATCAGTAGAAAACTGTTCCTAAATTATGGCCATGCAATGGAACACCACAAACCATAGAAGGAATGATAAGCTCTTTACATACAGAGATGGAACAGATTCCGAATCTATTGTAAAGTGAAACATGCAAGGTGCAGCACAGTGAATGTTGGATAATATTATGCATCCAGAAAGTTAGGAAGGGGGTGCCCAGGTGGCCCAGTCGGTTAAGTGTCTGACTTTGGCTCAGGTCATGATTTCATGGCTCGTGGGTTTGAGCCCTGCATCAGGCTCTCTGCTATCAGTATAGAGCTGGCCTCAGATCCTCTCTCCCTTGTCTATCTGCCCCTCCCCTGCTGATTCTCTCTCTCTCTCTCCCCCTCCCTCTCTCAAAAATAAATAAACAGTAAAAAAATTTTTTTTGAATATTCAGGATGTTTAAAAAAAGTTACAAAGAAAAATTTCAAAATATATATGTACTTATATATGAATAAAACAAATTTTTAAAGATATACAAGAAAGTAACAACATTCACTGCCCTTCAGGAAGGAAAGTGGGTGGTATGAGGAACCAAGAGGAAAGGGATACTCATTTAATCCCTCTGCGCCTTTTGAATTTTTTACCATATAACTCTATCTCTCATTCAAAATTTTTTTTCTAAAAATCAAATAAAAATAGCTTTTCAAAATTTGCTTTTCCCACAGTAGGTAAGATGCAAAATAGACCAAGAGTAGGAGGAGATAAATATTTTCTTTATATCTCTGAATTTTTGGTTATAACCATGTACACTAATTAATTTTCTTTCATCATTCTTAATGAATGTTTTTTTTGACTATTAACAGAAAACATCAACTATTGTGCTCCAAAAAGCTGTACTGAATATTTCTCTTTTTTCTTTAAGAATCGGTTTCCATGGGCACCTGAATGGCTCAGTAGATTGAATGTCCAACTCTTCATTTTGGCTCAGGTCATGATCTCACGGTTCATGAGATCAAGCCCCCTGTCAGGCTTTGTGCGGACAGTGTGGAGCCTGCTTGGGATTCTCTCTGTCTCTCTCTGTCTGTCTGTCTGTCTGTCTCTCTCTCTCTCTCTCTCTTTCTCTCTCTCTCTGACCCTCCTCTGCTCTCTCTCTCTTTCTCAAAATAAATAAACTTAAAAAAATCAGTTTCCCATATTTTCCATTTAATAAAATGTTTTGTTTTTGTTTTTATTTTCCTAGAGCAATATACAATCCAGCTCAACATCTCCTTAGAGAGACAGTAATGCTTTAGTCCAACCTTGTGATGTGTCTAGAGGTTTCAGTGCTCCTGACTGCAGCTTTTCTTTGCACTTCATAGTGTTCTTGGTCACCCTTGGCCATGCTCTGATCAGTCTCCTTCTTAGAAAATACATCATCGAAAATTCCACATTTTCACTTTCATTTGTGAGCATGGACCTAGAAAGCTTTCTGATTCTTTAAATGTTTTCAAATGTTAATTGAAGAGCAGAGCAGCTGTACCCAGTCATAAGCAGCATATCTCCAAGACACTCACTCTGTTCTTCATGAAGTGACATTTCCTACAATCCCAGGAAAATGTGCATAGATAGGAATAGGAACTAAACGGCTACTCAATCAACAAGCACATAGCCTTCTTTTGATATGTGATTATAATGTACATGAAACATAAGAAGCTTCCTACTAGACATGAGTCTGGTAAAATGAAACTGTGAGTTATTGGCCAGTAAGATTACAAGCTAAGTTCCATGGAACAATATATAATAAGATAGTCAAAGATGCTTCAGCTTCTGTCAATGTATAAATACATAAAATGGAACCAAACCTACGCATGATCATGTTTTAGCCCCATACATGGACTAAATATTCTTTAAACAAAACACTAGGGACTGAGTGGACAAGAGACCAGTACAGAAAGCCTATTAGAAAATGCCTATTGAGCATTTAGCTACTTGGAACTAGAAAGAGCAATAAAAATATAAAGCCACTTCCCAGGGTTTGTGGTAGCAGTAGAACTTCATCTGTAGCTAGTTAGTGCAACTGGAATCCTGGTTACTCCAACACTGATATTGTAGCCCCATTCAACTATCCAAATGGCTAGTATGAAATCACTATAAGAAAAAAATTAAGTGTGGCCCATAGACTAGCAGTACCAGCATTACCTGGGACCGTGTTAGAAATGTAGACTCCCAGGCCCCCCTGGAGTTCCAAAATTAGAATCTGCATTTTAACAAGATCTCTAGGAAGTGATTCACATACACATAAAGTTTGAGAAGTACTCTCTGGTATAGAGCACGAACACAAAAGGCACACAGATCTACATTGAAATCATAGCTCTGTCACTAGCTTTGTGAATGAGCAAATCATGTGACCCTTGAAGTTCCAGTTTCCTCATTTTAAAAATGGAAATGACAATAGCTAGCTTATATCTTTATTGTGACAATTAAGTAAGAGCATATATGGAAAAGGCCAAGCAGAGTACTAGGCACCAAGTAGATATTCCATGAAACACTAACACTGTTTCTCTACTCTTCTTCCCATTTTAAGAGGAAATTTAAAAATTTAAATAATAAAAAATAAAGGGGGGGCACCTGGGTAGCTCAGTCAGTTGAGCATCTGACTCTTGGTTTCAGTTTGAGTCATGATGTCACTGTTCATGAGATAGGGCCCTACATCGGGCTATGTGCTCACAGCACAGAGGCTGCTTGGAATTCCCTGTCTCCCTCTTTCTGTCCCTCCCCCACTCATTCTTTCTCTCTCTCTCTCTGTCAAAATAAATAAATATATTTTTAAAAATAAAGAAATCATACCAAGACCACAACATTTAGTAATTCTTAAATCAGACTACAATAATATTGAGAACTAAGTTAGGAGTTCAATCTACATCTAAACCAAGAGTTTTTGACTGATTCTGTTGATAGACTGAAGTTCATGACCTTACAGTCATCATTGATATTATACATGTTGAATTTTAATATATATGGAAACAATAATATGTCATTAGTACTGTTACAAAAATATTTAAATTGCATGCCCTGCTGAGTCATTTTTATGTAAAAAAAATCATATGTAAACATTCAGAAGCAAATTTTTATATGTATGTTTATTCTTTTATCTCCCAAATCACATAGTCAAATGTTGCAGTTACTATCTATAAGTATCTGTAAGTTACTACCTTAGAGTGGCTTTAAATAAATAATAACATTAAAACAATAACAAACTAATTGTATTTCATACCCACTCTTGCACCAGGAACTGTTAAGCTATTTACATATTTGCAGAAAAACTATGTAAAGAGAAACACTACAGGGGGTTGTTTCATTATAAGAAGCATCTTAGAAGAAATGTTGCAAAGTTATTAGAGCTTGAAAATCTCTTTCTTCATGGTGATATAAGACAGGAAAATTATTTTCCCTCTACCCTTCTGGGTTCTTAGCTGAGACCGCTGTAATAAAAGACAGATTAACAAGAGAAAAACAAACAGCAGTTTATTAACATGTATACCTCATGTATACATTGGAGATACCCCTAGAAAAAAATGAGTAACTCCCCAGGTTGTATGGAGTTAAATACAGGGTTAAATACCATCTTAGTAGAGAAAGGGGTTGGGGGTTGTAGTCCTCTTAGAAGAGAGTAAATGATTTTTAGAAAGATAGATGGGCCCAGAGAAGAATAAATGCAAAGTATGGTAGTTTGTGACAGTTTGTTTGGATGTAGTGTTGGCTTGTAGTCTTTTCCCTTTGATAGGAGTCAATCCTCCCTCGTTGACAAACTCCAGGAGAGAATCTGTGACAATTGGGTTTCTTTTGGAGGACTTGTCTTTCAGCAGATCCTGAGCTCAGAGAAAGGGAGCTCAGAGAAAGCCTCTCCCTGCATTGCTGCTTTTCAATTGCCTACTGCTCAAAATTATCAATATATCAAAGTGGTATGTTTTGAAATGGCATGTTCTAAACTGCTACAGTCATATTTTGGGGTGGCATATAATGCTTCCCTTCAGTGAAAACACAACCAGCAGGAGTAACTAGCCAACTCTCTTCCTATATACCCCTTACCCAATCCCTGGAGATGGCACAGAAGTAAGAAAGAAGGTAATGTCTTTGGTAAATGAATGTAATGACAAAGTGGCCAGGTTGAGATTAGGGAGGAAACAATAAATTCTCTTCCCCAACAAAAAAGAAGATATTTGGGTACTGTTAACCAGCAGATTTGGGAGGGGGTAGAAGGGAAGGGGCAAAGCTTTTCGGAGTTGCCCGTTATTTTACCTTACAAGAATTAAGTGGACCACTGCCTGCCCAGTCACTACTGAAAGGATTAAAATAGTAGCCAGACCAGCAGCAGACAAGGACTGTGAAATAGTCTTATCATTCAGGCAACCAGGTAGGAGCAATGGTCAATAAATTTGCCAGGCCTGGAGGCTTTCTCCTGCACACCCCTCCCCTCTCAACCAGAGGCCCAGATGATTACAACTGACCAAGCTATTTCTTAAGAAGGAGAAATGCCAGGGCACAGGCTCTTGATCTTGAGATAATTCTGCCCCAACCCACAGTCAGTTTGCAAAGTAAAGTTAGGCTTCAGCCCTTGCCCCAACACTCACATCACAAGAGGTTAATATCTAAGGAATAGAAGCTCCAAAAAAAAAAAAAACAAAAAAAAACTTATGGATACATTTTAGAAGAATAACAGCTATGAGGAAAAACAACAAAGTAGACAACTCATGCTAGAGAAAGCAGAATGAATAGACAAGACCAAAGAATAATTTTAAATGACATCAACAAAGTGTTAGGAAGATAAGGAAGGATATTGCAAACCAGAAGCTGAAACCAGAGGACAAAAAGAAGACCCAACTGAACATACTATATATGCAAAATATAACAATTAAGATAAAGTAGGTATAATAGCAGAGTGGACACAAAATAATACTCTGTTGAGAAAAAAAATGGATCAAAAAAAGAATCACCATGAACATATATCAACGTAGCAATATGTCCACAAACTACATAAACCAATCAGAAATCTGAGGAGAAGCAAATCTCCATCTTTGCACTTTATGATTTAAGAACCCCTCTAAGGAACTGATAGATCAAACAGACTCCAAAATAACCAACTACATGGAAGAGCTAAATAACACATTGTTCATTTTGAATTTATGGACACATAAAAAATTATGTCACCAAAATAATACACATCCTTTTAAAAGACATGTGGAAATTTACAAAATTAACTATATACTCAGTCACAAAGGAAGTTTCAATAAATTTCACAGGATCAACAGCATGAGACTGTTATGTAATCATGATATAACAAAACTTAAAATCAATCCCAAAGCATAGACTTTTAAATCTCTTAAACCCAAGAACAAAACACCAAACTTACCAAACAATCATTATATTTAAGAGAAAATTATAACGATAATTATAAAATATTTGAACTAAACAGTAGTAAAACATCAAAAATTTGGTATGCAACTAAAGGAGTACTTAAGAGGAAAGTTATAGCCTTAAATGTGTTTGTCAGAAACCAAGAAAGCATGAAAACAAATGAGCAAAGCACTAAGCTCAAAATAAAACCAGAAAAAGAGCAGTAAGTAAATACAAAGAGCCATGTAGAAAGGAAATAACAAAGATAAAGACAAAATCAATAAAAACAAATCATTAAAAAATAAATAGTGAAGTTTAATAAAATCAAAAACTCATTCTTTGAAAAGATTAATAAGATCAATAAAGTTCTGATAAAACTAGGGGAAAAAAGAAGAAAATAAGGAAAATTCAGAATGAATGTGGGGAAATAACTCAGATACAATAGATATTTTGAAAAATTCAACCTTAAAATTAATATGCTAATGAGTTAAGAAAATCTAGATGAAAAGAGGTAATTGCTGGGAAATTATGAAATGCCAAAAATGGCACTAGAAATATAGAAAACTTGAATTTAAGTTCCAAGAATCTTACTTTACACAACACTAAACAAAGATCGTGACAGATTAAGACATTTGCAATGTCAAAATCAATGAGGGAATGTTATTTAGAACACACCAGGTACTAGAACAAAACAGCAAGAAAAAGACAAGAAACCCAGTAGAAAAATGGGCAGAGAAAATGAATTGTTGGTAATTCACAGGAGAAACCTCAAATGGCTCATAATGCTTGACACTACTAGGAATAAGAAAAACACAAATGAAAACAATTTTTTACCCTCATAATGCTTTACACTCTTCAGAGTGTTAAAAAGAAAAACAAAAGAGAAAGTCAAAATTGCCAAGTGTGTACACACATGTGGGGAAATGGGAACCCCCATGTGCTGCTGCTGGGGTTGGAAGTTGGGAGGGGGTAGATTGGTGAAGTTATTGCAGGGGACAAAATTTGCAAGCCCAGAATGTGTCTCTTTGGCATGTGGATTATTTTAGGACAATTATTTTTAAGAAACAGAAGGCTCAGGAAGAAACTTTGACCTCCCCCCTAACTGCCCAGAAGAATTTATTTAGAGGACCTACTCCAGAAAGTGAGCTACCACTATAGATAACAACAGTATAACATGAACTAAGGGTGGTAAACAGGTAGAAATTTAGCAGAATCTATTTATAAAAATTCCTGTCTCACTGTTTTGTATGGTCTGGCAAACATTGGTTTACCACCTACTCCTTTTCATCTTTTGTGAATTGCCTTCCTTTCCTTTGAAGCCACAGACCCTATCCTTTTCTCCTTAGCTCTGGAAGGCATATGAGCCTCAATTACCTGACTGCCTATGAGCCTCAAATTCTTTTGGAGCCCCCATACATATGTAATTAAAATAGTTTTTCTCTTGCTACTCTGTCTCATGTCAGTTTAATTCTTAGACCAGCCAAAAGAACCTTAAAGTACAGAGAAATTTTTTTCTCTCCATCACAATTCTGAGAAGGAATTTGACAATGCTTTCTGAAATTAAACACACAAAAACTAATATCCAGCAATCCCATTGCTGAATACATATACTCTCAAAGAAACCTAGGCATAGTTCTAGATGTACGAGAGGTACATGTATAAGAATCCTCAAGACAACCTCTTTGTGGAAGTGGGTTGCTGGATATACTAAGGTCTCCATATCTAGCAATACATACAGGTAGCATGTGGTGGATGAATACCATGAAATGACAAACTGAAATACATACAGTAACATGGACTGATAACAAAAATATATTATTGAAAGAAATATGTAAGAAATAAAACTATCTGGGGGCGCCTGGGTGGCGCAGTAGGTTAATCGTCTGACTTCAGCCAGGTCACGATCTCGCGGCCTGTGAGTTCGAGCCCCGCGTCAGGCTCTGGGCTGATGGCTCAGAGCCTGTGCCTGTTTCCGATTCTGTGTCTCCCTCTCTCTCTGCCCCTCCCCCGTTCATGCTCTGTCTCTCTCTGTCCCAAAAATAAATAAACGTTGAAAAAAAAAAAAAAAGAAAGAAAACTATCTGTATAGTACAATAGTGTGTAAGTAAATTTTACAACATATTTACAAAAATAATACTATGTAGTTTTCAGGGTTCATACATAGCTAAGTGCATATATCACTTATGAACATATATATCACACAGTATACTGGGTGCCTTTAGTGGGAAAGGAAGGAGATGGAGTGAGGAGTAATAAAATGGAAAACATGCAGGAGTGTGGAGAGAGACGGCAAAATCATAAAAGGCAATCAGGTTTCCTGATCAACACAATCTTACACTCTGCCGATGATCCAAGAATTTCTAATTAGGCAAGACAAGAAGACTCTGACCAGATACGAAGAGTAGTATACAAATCATAGAAAGATGAACAGCAATGCAAGAACCAATGAGACCTCCCTTGGGGCTGAAGGATAAATAATGGCCATTGTAAGCTAGCGAATTAAATCAGTGTGGAATATTAACAAATTAATATTTAGTTTTTGTCCCTGATTCCTGGAAAAGAGCTTCTAAAAACATTGGTATCTCCTGAATAATAGAAGTGTCTTTGTATGCCAAAAAGATGACTCCTACTTAGCTTCAGGGTGGTGGCTGGTCACCAAAAAGACCAAGCCAACAGTAGAAAGGTAGAACTTTAAGCCCACCCATCCCTCCACCCATAGCTGCAGAGAAGAAAGAATCACAATGGTCAATGGCTTAATCAAATACATTGACACAATGTAACCTCTATTTTAAAACAAAAACAAAAAAAAAACAAAAAAACAAAAAAACCTAAATGGTGGAGTTTGGAGAGCTTCCAGGTTGTTGAACACACTGATGTGCTGGGAAGGTGGCTCACCTGAAGAGAGCGTGGAAAGGCCACCCCACCTCACCCTCATACATTGCCCTACCTATCTCTTCCATTTTGGCTGTTCCTGAGTTGCATCCTTTATATTAAACCAGTGAACATATGGGAATTATTCCTATGATTTCAATAAGCTGTTCCAGCAAATTATCAAACTCCCATTTTGTAGCTGGTTGGTCAGAAGTATTGGTGGCCCAGGACTTGCAGCTGGTATCTGAAGTGGGGACAGTCTTGTAGGACTGAGGGATTTGACTCTAATTCCAAGTAAATAGTGTTAAAATCAAACTGAATTGTTGGACAACCAGTTGGTATTGGAGAATTGGAGAAGTGGTGTCAGAAGAAATCATAGAACCAGCCAGATCAGTAACGGTGGCTTAGGGAGTGAAAGATTTGCCAACTTCCCGTGGTAATCACCAAATAATAATCACCAAGTAAAATATTATTTTATGCCAATCAAATATATTAATGAAACTCTGGGCTATAAAGCAATGGTGTGTTGAAGATCTCTACTGGTCCCAAATATGTAACACACAAGTGTAACACATGCTAATCTAAGTGTAATCTTTTTTTTGAATGTTTTTTTAACGTTTATTATTTTTGAAAGAGAGAAAGAGAGACAGACAGCAAGCAGGGGAGGAGCAGAGAGCGAGGAAGACACAGAATCCAAAGCAGGCTCCAGGCTCTAAGCTGTCAGCACAGAGCCCGACGCGGGGCTCGAACCCACATACCGCGAGACCATAACCTGAACTGAAGTCGGTAGCTTAACTGACTGAGCCACCCAGGCACCCCAATAAGAGTAATCTTAAAATTCTAATTCCCTTCCTATTGTGGCAGCAACAAGAGGCATGAACGTTATTTATTAAGTAAGATACACTAACCAAACTAGTTTGCACTGGATAGGATTTACTTCTGATCAGACAATTCACTAACACATTGTTCTATCTGCATACAAAAATATAGAAATAACAAATATTAGCAGGTCTAATGCTGATAGAGTAGTTTGTTTTTTTTTTTTTTTCAGTCAAGCTTCTTTCATAATGCAAAATGGCCTCTCCACATCTCAGTTAAGAAAACCTGGCCTTGGCCCAGATTTGTAGCATTTACTTAATGACCAGAAGGGCTGAAGCTTGCTTTATACAACAATGAACATTTTGTGGGCTGCTATTATAACTACAAAAAGTCTTTATCCACCTAGAAGCAATGTCCTCTTGTAACTCCAAGAGAATTCAATCATAAAGAAAAGAAAACAAATATTTTATGCAAAATATTAAATGCAGGCCATAAGTACAGATGTATAAAATGCAACTTTCTATATTATTCCATAATAATTTAGTTTCTAGTTTGGTCTCTAATTCTCCAAAGGAACTTAAGGTTGTGTCTGAATTCTGGGGGTCTGAGACAAATGTTAAGCATTAAGAGGTGGTATGTGACACTTAATGTTACTTGTTCTCACATGCATCTTCTGAGACTCCAGAGTCCCAGCAGTTCAGTGGATGCACTGGTTTCTCAGTGCATGCTTCTTGGGCTGAGGAGTCTCTTATACTGGTCCACACAGTTCCATCAGATTCAGCTGTGTGCATTTTTTGCCACTCTGGAAGACACAGAATCATTCTTCTGGAATCCAATGCCACTGACTATGACAACATCTAATCCAAAGACTTGTTCTCATCTCCAGAACTCTAACCCAGAAAACAGGCCACAGGGCCACCATCTTTGGGACACTGTGTAACTTTATTCTCACTTTTCTGTCCCCCCTCTTTTTTCCTCTTCCCATCAGCTTAAGAGAATGTCTTCTGCTTGAGGGTTAAGGAAACCTCCTCTCCCTCAAGGTACTTCTTGTCAACATTCTACCCATGCCCAATACCCAAAGTCATCTACACTATCCTGAGAAGGGGAAGCCAGGAAGAGCATTTTTCCTCTTCTTTCCAACCAGTCATGAACTTCCACTAAGGAAATAAGCTCAGAGGATCTTGCCTGAAGGAAGCAGGGAGAGTGTTAGCCAGGGAAAAGGGAGAGGGGCAAAAGGTGATTTTCCGGAAAGTAAATACAAACTTCCCTCTCAAAACTGTTATTCCACAACATTATCACCACCTCTTCCTAGACAACTCACTCTGTTCCATGTCTAAAATAACACAGTGCTAAAATAAGCCCTCAACAGACTGTGATGGCCAAAAAGAGGGGCAGGCATGTCACAGAACATTGAATTTTAGTCAAGGACTAAAAACTGATAAGGATTAGGCATAAAATTCTTCACATTCCAAGCCACATTCCATTCTTCACATTCACTGGCAGATCATTTACCTTCTAAAGTATATCCTTGCTACCACTAGATTCTGCTGTCAATACCCAAAATGAGATTGCTGCTTTTCAAACTCTGAAGGTGAAGGAATTACACTGAAACTTCCACGTACTTTAGTATTAGTGGAACAGAAATAAGACTAGTACTTGTTCTAAGCCCACAAAGGCGTACAAACTCAAAATAGAGTGCGTTGGTTAGGACTCATTAAGGTGGCAGGACTCCGTTTCAAACTGGCTTAAATCCTAAGAAAATTTAGTTTCCATGTGACTGAAATGGCAAAGACAATGCAAGCATCCCATTGAAATCATAATGTTGACATAGTTGAGGCTTGGTTTCTCTGAGGGTGTCTTACCTCTGTGTACCTCCTTGGGCCAGATTCATCCTCCAAATGCTGCCAGGGCTATATATCGAGGGAGTAGTTCCCTCGAGGGAGGGAATATTTATGAAGTAGTTCTAATGTGCCAGGCATTGTTCTATGTTTTGGGGACACAGAAGTGAACAAGTAAAATAAAGCATACACTCTGGCAGGAGAGATGTATAATAAACACACAAAGACAAGACATAAAATACAGTATTTATTCCATAAGTCCTCAGAAGAAAAATAAAATAAATAAAAAGGTGTGATGGAAATGCTACTTTATTTGAAGTGAACAAGGAAGTCTTTTCTGAAAAAGAGACATTTCACCTGAGTCCTAATTAAAGTGAGAGAGTGGCCATGATGAGACACACCGGAAGGGTCTCAGGCAGCAGGAACATCCACTGTGAAGCCTCAAGAAGGGTTTGTGTGGCCTGCTGGAGGAATAGCAAGGGGAGCAATGTAGTTGGGGTGTTCTGAGCAAGAAGAAGAGCAGCGTGAAATGGGAAGAGGTAAGAAGCCAAGATATGATGGCGGAGACTTGGTAGGCCCAGTGCAAATGCAGGATGTGAATAGAAAGGTTACAAGAAACCACTGGAAGGTTTAAGCAGGAAAGCATCTGTCATTTTTTAAAAGGACCACTGCAGCACGTACAGGTTAATCAGTAGGGGTGAAAGAGTAGAAGCAGGAAGTATAAGTAGGGGGTACAGTGGGTTGGATAGTGGCCCCCAAACATACGTCCAAATCCTTTCTCCTAGAACCTATGAATGGGACCTTATTTGGAAAAAGGGCCTTTGCAGATAAAATTAAGGATCCCAACGTGAGATAATCCTGGACATAAAGTGAGCCCTAAATCCCGTGGCAGGTATCTTATAAGAGAGAGGCAGAAGGAGATTGGACACAAAGAGACCGAGGAAGAAGGCTATGTAGAGTCTGAGGCAGAGATTGGAGTTATGCTGCCATAAACCGAGGACTACTTGGGGCCACCCAAAGCTAGAAGAAGTGAGAAAGGAGTCTCCTCTAGAGCGTTTGGATGGAACATGGGCCTGCCAACACTTTTATTCCAGACTCTACGCCTCCAGAACTGAGAGAAAAAAAATTTGCTGTTTTAAGCCAAAATTTGTGGTAATTTGTTATAGCAGTCCTAGGAAAGGAATACAGGAACTATCATAAGCATCCAGACAAGAGATGCTAGCGACTCAGACAAGGATGATAATGGTGCAGATGGTGAGACATGGTCTTTTGAGCTTACAATTTGAAAGTGGTGATAAAAAAAAAAAGTTCCCTAGAACTGATAGGATTTGCTACTCTACTGTCATCCAGAAGAGAGAGGACATTGTCCCACATTCATCAGCTGAAATCTGAATGTTATTCTGACTGGGCCATTCTGGTTATAAGCCCTTTTTGGGTCAGACGATGCCATGCACTGAAGGACACAGGCCTGAACTGTATACCTAGAGTAGACTTTGTGTCCTCCAGCTCTTTCATCTTTCCTGAGAATACCCAAATTTACCTCAACTATCTGTCCCTCTTGAAGGGACCCCATAACCCTCATGGAAATTGACCCCATCTCCAGGTCTAGAAAGGATCAAAGTCAGTCCCAGCTCAACGGTCTCATTAATGTGCGACAAAAATGAATATTTATAGAGTGCCGAGTCACTGACCCCCTCAACAGTCACAGTGGCTAGGTAACCTGAGTCAGTCACAGCCTCCATTGTTAATCACTTCTAGCTCTAAGCCTTCTAGCCTCATTCTTGCCCTAGGGTACCACCAAATAGTTTCATTTCAAATGTGTGCCATGATGTGAAAAAGAAAATTGGATTGCTGATAATCCCCCACTCTGCCAGGAATTTATTTAAGAGTCCAAACTTAAGCCAATGAGTTTATGAACTCATAGCATTCCCTGGAGAACTTCTATTGGTCTGGGGTGAACTTGTCATCAAAAAAGATCTCTCTCTTTCTCTCTCTCTCTCTCTCTCTCAACATGAAAAAGAAAACATGTGCTCCTACTTCTACTAGCAGCCACCTTGTGACTCAAGGCAACCAACCAGAGATCAGTGACAGAACATGGAGAATGATACAGAAATAGACCTGGAGGTGTGATCATACCATTCCTGACGCCCATTCTTCCTCTCTGGACTTTCAACTATGGAAACTTACAAATTTCCTTATTTTAAACTCATTTAAATTAGGGTTTCAGTTACCTGTATCTCAATGCACCTCGACAAATCTAGTACTTTTCCCAGAACCACAGAGGCAGGAGACAGAGCTCACTCTAACTAGCTTAGCTTAATCAGGGGTTACTTCTGGAACAGGAAGGAGGATAGCCTCATCTAAATCACATGGCTAAAGCATAAGAGACTCTTAAAAACTGAGAACAAACTGAGGGTTTGTGGGGGGGTGGGAGGGAGGGGGGAGTGGGTGATGGGTATTGAAGAGGGCATCTTTTGGGATGAGCACTGGGTGTTGTATGGAAACGAATTTGACAATAAATTTCATATATTGAAAAAAATAAATAAATAAATCACATGGCTAAAATTTCCAACCATAATATGGATGAATTTGTATAAATTTTAAATGATACATTCATTTATCACATTTTTCAGTTAGTGAAGGAAAACATGGGCTTGGAAGAAATACTACAGCATGTCTGAAAAACATTGGAAGTAAGAGAGTTAACACTATTTTATTCTTCAGTTCCTATTCTCTAATTAACTGATATAGTTGATCTCTTTAGACATAACAGCTATATAACATAACAGTATATATACATGGTACTCTATAAAGAAAACTCAAAAAATAATATACAGGGGTGCCTGGGTGGCTCAGTTGGTTAAGTCCAACTCTTACCTATAACCAGTAAAGAAACTGAATCAGTAATCAAAAATCTCCCAACAAGCAAGAGTCCAGGGCTGGATGGCTTTCCAGGGGAATTCTACCAAACATTTAAAGAGTTAACTCATATTCTTTTGAAGCTGTTCCAAAAAATAGAAATGGAAGGAAAACTTCCAAACTCATTCTACAAGGCCAGCATTTCCTTGATTCTAAAACCAGACAAAGGTTCCACTAAAAAGAAGAACTACAGACCAATTTCCCTGATGAACATGGATGCAAAAATTCTCAACAAGACACTAGCCAACCGGATCCAACAATGCATTAAAAGAATTTATTCACCACAACCAAGTGGGATTTATTCCTGGGATGCAGGTCTGGTTTGATATCTGCAAATCAATCAGTGTGATACATCACATTAAAAAAAGAAAGAATAAAAACCACACGATCCTCTCAATAGATGCTGAAAAAGCATTTGACAACATAGAGCATCCTTTCTTGAAAAAAAACCGCAAAATAGTAGGAATGGTAGGATCATACCTTAAGATCATAACAGCCATACGAAAGACCCACTGCTAATATAATCCTCAATGGGGAAAAACTAAGAGTTTTCCCCCTAAGGTAGGGAACATGACAAGGATGTTCACTCTCACCACTGTTACTCAACATAGTGTTGAAGTCCTAGTCCCAGCAATCAGACAACACAAAAAAAATAAAAGGCATCCAAATCAGCAAGGAGGAGGTCAAACTTTCATTCTTTGCAGATGACATGGTACTCTATACAGAAAACCAAAAAACTCCACCAAAAAAAGTTACTAGAACTGATCCATGAATTCAGAAAAGTCACAGGAAATAAAATCAATGTACAGAATTTGGTTGCATTTCTATACACCAATAACTAAGCAACAGAAAGAGAAATCAAGGAATTAATCCCACTCACAAGTGCACCAAAAATCATTAAATATCTAGGAAAAAACCTAACCAAAGAGGCTGAAAACAATAGAAAGACTGTGAAAGAACTTGAAGACAACACAAAAAAATGGTAAAACATTCCACGCTCATGGATTGGAAGAACAAATACTGTTAAAATGTCAATATTACCCAAAGCAATCTACATATACAATGCAATCCCTATCAAAATAACACCAACAATCTTCACAGAGCTAAAACAAACAGTGCTAAATTTGTATTGAACCAGAAAAGACCCTGAATAACCAAAGCAATCCTGAAAAAGAAAACCAAAGCTGGAGGCATCACAATTCCAGACTTCAAGCTGTATCACAAAGCTGTAATCATTAAGACAGTATGGTACTGGCACAAAAACAGGCACAGATCAATGGAACAGAATAGAGAACCCAGAAATGGACCTACAAACATATGGCCAATTAATCTTTGACCAAACAAGGAAGAATATCCAATGGAAAAAAGACAGTCACTTCAGCAAATGGTGCTGGGAAAACTGGACAGTGACATGCAGAAGAATGAACCTGGACCACTTTCTTACACCATACACAAAAATAAACTCAAAATGGATGAAAAGACATAAATGCAGGAAAGGAAGCCATCAAAATCCTAGAGGAAAAAATAGGCAACAACCTATTTGACCTTGGCCACAGCAACTTCTTACTATACATGTCTCTGGAGGCAGGGAAACAAAAGCAAAAATGAACTATCAGGACCTAATCAAGATAAAAAGCTTCTGCACAGTGAAGGAAACAAATAGCAAAACTAAGATGCAATCATTGGAATTGGAGAAGAAATTTGCAAATGACATGTCAGTTAGTGTCCAAAATCTATAAAGAAGTTATCAAACACAACACCCAAAAAACAAATAACCCAGTGAAGAAATGGGCAAGAGACATGAATAGACACTTCTCCAAAGAAGACATCCAGATGGCCAACCAACACATGAAAAAATGCTCAACATCACTCATCATCAGGGAAATACAAATCAAAACCGCAATGAGATACCACCTCACACCTCATACCTGTCAGAATGGCTAACATTAACAACTCAGGCAACAACAGATGTTGGCAAGGATGCAGAGAAAGAGGAACTCTTTTGCACTGCTGGTGGGAATGCAAACTGGTACAACCACTCTGGTAACCAGTATGGAGTTTCCTCAAAAAATTCAAAATAGAACTACCTTACAACCCAGTAATTGCACTACTAGGTATTTACCCAAAGGACAAAAAATGCTGATTCAAAGGGACACATGCACTACAATGTTTATAGCAACATTATCAACAATAGCCAAAGTATGGAAAGAGCCCAAATGTCCATTGACTGATGAATGGATAAAGAAGATGTAGTGTGTGTGTGTGTGTGTGTGTGTGTGTGTGTGTGTGTACATATATATATATGTGTGTGTGTGTGTGTGTGTGTGTGTGTATATGTGTGTATACATATATACATATATATATGTGTATATATATTCATTGGAATATTACTTGATGATCAAAAAGAATGAAATCTTGCCCTTTGCAACAACATGGACGGAACTAGAGTGTATTATGCTAAGTGAAATAAGTCAGTCAGAGAAAGAGAAATATGATATGATTTAACTCATATGTGGAATTTAAGATACAAAACAGATGAACATAACAGAAGGGAAGGAAAAATAGTATAAAAACAGAGAGGGAGACAAAACCTAAGAGACTCTTAAATATAGAGAACAAACTGAGGGTTGCTGGTGGGTTGTTAGGTGGAGAGAAGGGCTAAATGGGTGATGGGCATTAAGGAGGACACTGGTTGGGATGAGCCCTGGGTGTTATATGTTAAGTGATGAGTTACTAAATTCTATTCTGAAAAAAAAGAATATATTTTGATTAAAAAAAAAAGTCCAACTCTTGATTTCAGCTCAGGTCATGATCCCAGGGTCATGGGATGGAGCCTTGCATTGGGCTCCATGCTGAGTGTAGAGTCTGCTTAAGATTCTCTCTCTCCCTCTCTCTTTCCCCTGCTTGTGCACACATGTGCACACACGTTCTTTCTTTCTCTCTCTCAAAATAATAAATAATAATAATAATATACAGAGTGAGTGTCTTTATTTTTTATGTATAACAGTGGTTTCTCTGGCTGTTAACCTGGGAAAGGATATTCAAGGCAGTAAAACAACCTTTGAATGGCAGAACAAACCAACGAACAAATAATAGCAACATGTTTGATATAATCCAACTTGGCCCCCATTGACAAGCCACTCATCCTCATTCCAGCATAGAATGAGAGTCAGGGGCCTACTAGTCATAGACACTGTGCTGCTCTGGGAAGGCAGAAGATTCAGCAGAAGCCACAAACTACTTATTCACAGACAAATTCAGCCCATAGACATGTCTTGTTTCATGTGTAGACTGTATATCATTAAAATTTCATCCTTGTAAGGAGACCATTCTTAAACAGGCCAATTTAATTTCTCCTCTTTTGAGAGGCCCAACCTACAGCTTTCACATTTACTTCTTTATTTAATTTTGATCTGAAATCCTATAAACAATCTAAAGTAGCGATCACTACCCTTTTGGAAACTGAGAACATGGGACAGAGTAGTCAAATGGCTCATGCATGGTCCTATTTCCTAGCAGGAGAGGGAAAATCAGAAGTGAGCTCTGCAGAATCCTATTCCATTGCTCTGCTCATTAAATCACACCATGACTATTCACTCTACCTCCCCACTTAGATAGAACTACCATACTGCCATTATTGTCCTATATTTAAGTAGTGATGCATAAGGACAAAGAACCTGAAATTGTGAGGGGTTTTTTTTAAAGAAAAGAGTGATTGATGAAAGCTTGCCCTATTTCTGATATGCTCCTGATTCAATAATAAAACACTAAAGTATATGCATGAGCCATCCTTAATATGTGAAAATAATGTTCTAGAAACGTTTTATGAGGACAAGTGCTTTAAGTTAGATTTTTATTAGTGGTGTCAAATTTTCCTTGACTTAGCATTCTATTCCATCCTATCAGAGGCAATGGCTTGGAAGAGTTTAGGGGCATGGTTTAAGGTCTAAGCTGACAACATTACCCCCTTAACATAATGGTTTAATAGATGTGACCAATCACCAATGTAGCATTAAGCAAATTTCTGAGCAAAGATGAGTTAGGAAAGGGAGTAAAAATGAATAATATTTATTTAAGGTTAGGGGAAAATTAAAAGAAAAAACACAGTCATTCACATCAACATTTGTTCAGAACACTGATGCAATTACTACCTGACCACTGGAACGATGGCTGCATGGACCACAGAAAGAAGAGAGGCCACTGAGAGAGGTCAGAATGTAGGTCTTAGTTTTCAATTATATCTCAGCAACACTGCCATTTTATACTGAGTGGAGGGCATTGGCTAGAAAAGACTACCAAGTTAAAGATTAATTCTAATACAAAAAAAATTCCACAGAATTAACATACTATCCAATTTTAGCTATGATTTTTAAGACAATTTCCTTCTGTGACTCCACATTCAAAGATCCATAAAGCAGCCTTTTTTTGGATTTATTTCACATTCCTCTAGCAGATCCCACAGTGTTCAAAGGAGCGACAGCCAGAATTGGCACAGTGGTTTCCGGTATTTTCCTAGTATCTGAGGAGAAACAGGTTGTAAAGGACTAATCAAATGCTGTCCTCACAAGAGCAAGAGACAGAGATGTGGGGAAGGAAGGCACTTCCTGCCAGTCTCCACTCCCCCTCCACCGGTCCGCGTGCACCTGCAGTGACCCCCAAACCCCAGAGGCTGGAATCAACATGGAGAGAATCCAATTAATATTTGTGAGTAGACAAAGTAAAATCTTCATGAAACATAAGAACAACCTGGATTCATGCTTTTTAGTGGGGAAAAAATCATTAGGATAATTGACTAATATATGACAAGCTGCAGCTGGTTTGCCTCCTGCTGAATCCTGGGTTTGCCCCGTGCAGAGAAAACCCCAAGAACTTGTTCAAATATGTCACTCATTCCTCTTGTGACAGCTTTCACTAAATAGTTGGGGTAGAGAGGCTCTGAATGGTGCTTTTATTTTTTGCATCAAGTCACTCTGCATTTGCAAAATAGTTACTTTCAAGTGAGTCGATTTTAACTTTTTACTAAAAGTCATAGAGAACTATAGCCTGGAGAAAATGTAACTTCCCTGGAATTAGTCTTGCTATTGAATGGGTGCCATTCAGCCCTTTCACATCTCTTTAGAGACATTGTGATCCCTTAGGAACAGAAAGAGCAGGAGTATGGAGGCAAAGTCAGAGTTTCCCCAAAATCATGGATGAAAACCAACAGGACATGAAGGTCTGACAGAGAGGCAAGACTATCGTGGCTTTTAAAGGCATTGAGTTGACTATGTACATTAGGAGGGTGAAGAAAAGGAAAGAGAGAAGAATAACACTAGGGAATTGAGGACCCCCTAAAACACCGAAGATTGTCCACATTCCACTGAGAACTAAAATTTAGAGATTAAATGTATTTATGGAGGAAGAGTACAAAAATTATAACTCCATTGTGCATGACTAGTAGTGAAGGACCAAAGTGTAGAAATAAGCCTAGTGCTACAATCCAGTGTGTCTGCACACGCTGAATTGGAAGACCTAAGCTAGGAGAGGCCTTACAGCAGGGAAAACTTTTTTTTCAATTTTCAATCCATCACAGATTGATACTTTGGTAAAATAAATTTAAAATTAGTTATTAGACAGTCATGTGCTCAGATGCTGTGGCAATGCCAGATTGCCGTAAGAGTCTGAAATGCTTACTCTTGATTTCTCTGCTGATCTCATCTCAGACCAAGAACACATAGTTCAAAGGTGGGCACTGGTCTGTGGAGCACTTTGACTAGTACTGACTTACTCCACAGAGACTGATCACAAAGGATTACACATGCAAGGCATCCTTCCACTTGGCAGATGTCAGCTTCTAGGGAATGGCTTTTCAAAGGCAGAAATTGTAGGTCCCAGTTCTTAATAAAAGCCTGGGTACTGGCAACAGAAATATAGCTTTAAACTTGGGGAAGGTGGTGGCACAGAAGATAAAGGCAGGTAGGAATTTGTTTAAACAGAATGCTACCACAAAATATAGCCAAGTCACCCAAAGACAGTCAAGCTCCCTGAGAGGAGCTGAGGAGAGCAGGCATGAAGCATAAATCACAGATGAGTAAAGAAAAGAGTGCCCACAACCGCAGTTGCAGGAGCAGGAGACAGATGGTCACTGAAAGTGCCTCCGTGGTGGTTGTGTCTAGTACCCACCCAGAAGTCACAGTCTGAGCACCCCTGGCTCAGAGTGGGGTAGCTCTGCTCAAGGCTCTCTAGAAATGAGGATGCCGCCATCAACACCTGCCAGGAGGCTGAAAAGAAGGCTCCGCTCATCATTAGAAGTTGCCCATCATTGCCCTGTATCTATTTTGCTGATATCTGGAGTCACATGCTGTCTCTTAATTTTACTTATATGTTTTGGAAGCTTTGCAGCTTCTCTGTTTATTAAATCTTCTTTCTGCTTCTTCCCAGAAGCTCCTCTTTAAAAACACATAAACAGTTCAATGTGAAAATTAGCTGTGGTTGATTTATAATTCATTCTGGAAGAGCAGCTTTTAAAAAGACAGAGGGAATTAAGCAGAGAGTTGGGCTTGAGATGTACGTGCCTCCCTCGGCTTTTGAATTAGATGTGTTTAATGGGACTGTGGACACTAGGGCTGTGGGTAGTGGATAAAATCTATTGGGCCTGCTGATCCTAAACATTCCTGCTGTGAGTGGAATTCATTTTGGAATACACAAAGTGAATGAGCCTGGACAGGCTTTGAAGCTCCGTTTAAAAAGACCTGGCCTCTCTCCCTACCTTCACCAGTGCACCGGGTTACCTCTTCTGTGGAAACACTGATCTTTCTTAAAGAGAAGCTCAAATCCCGAAGCCCTTCATTGTAGCCAGCGTTGGAAAGTAATTTTGAAATTTTTATTGCAGTCCCTACTGAGGACCCACACTCCTTCCAAACACTGGCCAGTGGAGTACTTCACCTGGTTAACAGGTAAGGCTCATGCAGCCTCCCAGGAGGCAGCTCTAGCCCCAAGTGGAGAGCTAAGACATTGAAGGACTCCCAGGATTCAAAGGCTTGAGAGATAGAGGAAGTCTGTGTTGTCCCTTCATCTACATTGTTTTAAATGGTGCTAGCAAAAGTAAGGAAGCACCCAGAGAGTAAGTTTGAGCAGAATTATATTAGGAGAAGGGAAATCAGGCTACAGGCAAGAAGGTGAAAGGAATGTCACAAAAAGTGACTTTAAAGAATTTGTTTCAGCAATTCACCTTTGATTAGAGTAAAAACACTTCCAACTGCTATGCATGAGGCAGTTCCTGACAAATGTATCTATTTTATTTTTAAAAGGTTCAAGATTATTTTAGAAGACAAATCAGTATCTACAAGAAAAAAAAAACACACAAAACCCTGCTTCTATAATAGGGCCATGCTTTCAGATCTTTAGTTCAGAAGAATAGCTCCAGAGGATGATGCTCATGGTTCATGCAGTCCACAATTGTAAGTTTGATAATGAGCCCCAGGGACATGCCTGAAAGAGCTTGGATGTGCTATTTGAGGTCACCCTGAAAGGGCAGACTGGTCCCAGCTTCTTCAAGGAACCTCCGTGGATGGGGAAAGTATGCACACCCTACTGGAATCCACTACCATCGTTTGGTGATACACATATTTAAAAGATTGTTTTCTTCTATGAGTAGTAATTCTGATTCTTATCTGTTTAGTTTTTTAATGTTTTGTATTTAATAAACAAATCAGGTTTTTTTACTTTATACATCTCTTTCCAGAATATATCAGTTTTACACCACGTATCTTTAAAACCTTCAACTGTCTAGGATTAAAAAAAAAAAAAATGAGTCCACTGCAGATTTGAGTGACTCAAATCTTTGAAAAACCTGATTAGGAAAAGATGGTCAGGATTTTGTTAAAAACAGAGATACGCTGGGGCTCCTGGGTGGCTCAGTACATTAAGTGTCCGACTTCAGATCAGGTCATGATCTCACAGTTCGTGAGTTGGAGCCCCATGAGTTGGAGCCCCGTATAGGGCTCTGTGCTGACAGCTTGGAACCTGGAGCCTGCTTCGGATTCTGTGTCTCCCTCTCCCTCTCTGCTTCTCCCAGCTCATGCTATGTCTCTCAAAAAATAAATAAACATTTTTTTAAAAAGAAGGGTTTTTAATTTCTCCACACATATCATCTATCTTCTCATTTTAGTTGACCTTGTACAAAACTTTTCTAGCTATAGTACCCAGAAATTAAATATACAGTTTAAAAATGCAACCTATCTCTTATTAGCTGTATCATTTGACACAGTTCTCATTTTTCAGAGTTGAGAACTCCCTCACACTGCAGTAGGTCCTCATTTCCTATTCTCCCTCCTGAATGCTTCACTAACACACACACACACACACACACACACACACACATGCCGCTGCCCTGTAGTATGCAGTTTCACACATAGTATTTCTTTTAATCCAGAAACATTACTAGTAGGCATAGTTTATCATCCTTATCTTACAGTCAGGGAAACTGAAGCTCTAAGAGGCAAAATAAATTGTCCAAAATCATACAGCTAGGGAGGGGTATAGTCATAATGTTAAACTGGGTCTTCTGGTCTTTTCACTTAGTTCTCTTTTCTTTATTGCATAAAGGACACATGAACAATATTTAACAGCTTGATAAATAACTATAAGAAAATGTCATGACACTACTAGCCAGATCAAAAAATAGAATACTGCTGGCATATGCCCCTCCAATGATCACCATCTTTTCTCTCCAGAGGTAACCACCACTTTGATTCCTATATTAATAATTTTATTTCTTTATAGTTTTATCAACATTGAATGCATCCTTAAACAACATAATTAAATTTTGCCTTTTTTTGAAATTTTCATAAATGGAGTCATACAATATAATTTTATGTCTTGCTTTTCTTACTAAATTTGTATATATGCTACTCCTATGGCTATAGTTGCATTCATTGACAATTGTTGTGTGATATTCTACTTTATGCAAGCTGATATTCAGGAACATGTATTCCCATTGCAGGTATTTTCAGTCAAGGTCATTGTGATGCTTCTATTCTGATTGCTTAGTGCCAAAGTCATAACAGTTTGAAACATCAATCTGATTGTATGTATATATCACAACAGATTTATTCCACTCTGCTGTTAAGAAACATCTGTCCCTAATTTTATATGAATATTCACTAATAATTTCTGAGATAAAAAGAGGCTTTAAAGGAAATATCTAACTCAATAGAGAACCCTATATTTCACAACCCCCTTTTATACCTATATAACATTTTCATACCCTATAGTTCACCAGTTTGAACTGTGTATATATAGAATTGTGCAGGCAACACCATTAATTCCCGGACATTTTTATCATTTCTCAGAGAAGCCTTCTTCCCATTAGTATTTGTCCCCACGCTTTCTCTCCCATCCTAGGCAACCAGAAATCCAATTTCTGTCTCTATGGATTTGCCTATCTGAACATTTTATAAAAGGGATCATTCAACATGTGGCCTTTTGTGACTGGATTCTTTCATACAGCATAACATTTCAATGTTCATCCATGTTATAGCATGTATTAGTACTTCATTCCTCTTTATCACTAAATAATATTCCATTGTATGGATGGATGTACCAAATTTTGTTTATACATTCATCAATTGAGAAACATTTGAGTTGTTTCTGCCTTTTGGATATTACAAATAATGCTGCTGTGAACATTCATACACAAGTTTTTGTGTAGACATACATTTTCATTTCCCTTGGATACATATCTAGCAGAATTGCTGGGTCATATGGTAACACTATGTTTAAAATTTTGAGAAATTTCCAATTATTTATCAGAGTGAGTGCACCATTTTACATGACCAACAGCAATACACAGTGGTTTCAGTTTTTCCACATACTTGCCAACAGTTATTATTGTCTCTTCTTTTATTATAAACATTATCGTGGTTGTGAAGTTGTATCTCAATGTGATTTTGAAATCTGCATTTCCCTAATGATTAATGATGTCAAGCATCATTTTGTGAGCTTATTGGCCACTTGCACATCTTTGGAGAAATGTCTATTCAAATCATTTGCCCATTTTTAACTTGGTTTATTTGTCTTTTTGTTATCAACTTATACGAGTTCTTTATATATATATATATATATATATATATATATATATATACACACACATATATATATATACACACTAGATAAAAATCTAGACATATATATATAGATATATAGATATATAGATATATAGATATACTAGATAAAAGTCCTATGAGATATATCATTTGCAAATATTTTCTTCCATTTTTTCAGATTCTTTATGTCTTCTTATTTTCTTGATGATATTCTTTGAAGAACAAAAGTTTTCAATTTGAGGATGTCCAAATTATCAATCTTCTCTTATAATCACTTGTGCTTTGATGTCATTATCTAATAAATTATTATCTAATTTCAGATTACGAAGATTTATTGCTGTGTTTTAAGAGTTTTATCATTTTAGCTCTTATATTTAGGTCCATGATCCATTCTGAATTAATTTTTAAGTATGCTGTGAATACATAAGAATGGTCCAAATTCATTATTCTGCCTGTAGATATTCAGGTTCCCCGGCACCATTTACTGGAAGTACTGTTCTTTCCCCCATTGAATTATATTGGCTTTTCAGATAAAGTTAAAAGTCAATAAAAAAATATTGTTTATGCAAATGGTTTGTTATATAGGCTAACTATAAAAATAGAAAAATTTTAATGAATACATATGTGTATATATACCAAATGTTTTAGTAGAGGAAATACACACATAGATGCATACTATGTAAACTAAGACAATGATGAAAGAGTATTGGCTAGAAATGTTATTTCCTTAGGGTGAATGGAAGAGCTGGTGAGAAATTTTCTGAAACACTAAAAGAAAATTCTCTTGTCAAAGTGAGAGGAGCAGATTACAGAGAAAATGGAAAACCCAAAAATAAGTGGGGGAAGATAAGACTCCCATCTTTGGGGAGAGTGACAGCTAGAGTTGATAGACCAAGGTCTGCACTCAATTGAGGTGGTACAAATGGATCAGACTGATAATGCTCCACTGGTACTCCTGAAGTGTGCCCCTACTGGTCCACTCACTTACCTCTGAGCCCAGCAAAACTGTATAGGTTTGTAATATTAGCTATCAAAATCAGAATCCTTCAAGCCATTAACAAGCTAAAAGAGGCCTAAGTTCCACCCTTTCACAACTTCCTTTTCCGTTATTAATTCTCTGAACAAATAGAACTGGGAAGAGGAATTTGGTGATCTTTTAAAGACTTCTTTTCTCCTTGTTCATTAAGTAGCCTTGGTACAAAACCGTCAGTTAAAAAGAAAAACAATGAAGAACTTTATAGTTTTTGAAATCAAAATGTAAAATAATCCTTAAAAGCATTATCTCATCCTTGTCTGTATTAAAATCCATCCAACTTTTGTAGCCCACTTCAACAGCCCTGTAAGATCTCTTTGTCATCTATCTCCATCTACTTGGCTCTTCTAGGTTTACGGTTTTTGTAAACATGAAGACTTCATGACTTTGGGATCCCAGGAAAGATTTTCACTAAGAATTGCCCTACCAATAATGAGACAAACTGATTGGAGCCTGGATAGAGGAGGAGAAAGCTATAGAATTACTTTGAGTGACAGTTGGTAACATTTTAATATAGACTGTCTACCAGATAATTTTATTGTATCAATCTGAAATTTTTTGTTGGGATAATTATGTTGCACTCATGGAGGAAAACACCTTTGTTCTTAGGAGATAAAGGCTAAAGTATTTGAGAGAAGTGTCATGATGCCTGTAGCTTACTTGAAAATTGTTCTGAAAAAAACAATAAATAACACACACATACACACGAAGCATAGAAAATGTGCAAAATGTTTTATCTGAAATTAATGTTGTATATCTAAAATGTTTGAAAAGCAACAATTGTATATAGTTCTACCTAATAGATTAAGAGCATATGACTGAATCTAAATCAGGGTTTCTCAACATGGGGACTATTGACAATGTTTTAATTCTTTTTTTAATGTTTTATTTATTTATTCTGAAAGAGAGAAAGCAAGGAAGGGGCAGAGAACGAGGGAGAGATAGAAAATCCCAAGCAAGTTCCATGTTGAGCATGGAGCCCTGCTCAGGACTTAATCCCACAGTTGCCAGATCATGACCTGAGCCAAAATCAAGAGTTGGATGCTTAACTGACTGAGCCACCCAGGTGCCCCTTATTCCTTTATTGTAGAAGACTGATTATGAATTGTAAGATATCTAGTACTTTGGTTTTATTTTTCTAAGTTTATTTTATTTTATTTTATTTTATTTTATTTTATTTTATTTTCGTAATCTCTACACCCATATGAATTGTAGGATGTTTAGCAGTACCTCTGGCCTCCTCCTACCAGATGTCAGTAACACCTTCAACTGTGCAAGCAAAAATGTCTCAAGACATTAATAAATATCCCCTGGGGGCACAATCTCCCCTAGTTGAGAACCAGTCATCTAGAGAAATACATAGAAGGATGTGCAGATAAAGGTACTCTTCTTTCGCCTTCTCTGTAGATTAAAGCTTTTTCAAAATAAAAAGTTAGGCAAATAATAATATTATGATATATAATGTGATTTATGTTAATAATATTACTAATTGTTGATGCATTGATAATTTATAAAACTGGTTCTGGCCCCACATTTTGATGCCTTTTGTTTTTTACACTTTTAAAAAACCAAAGCTCTGAAAAGTTATATGCATGCCTATGTTTATTGCACATTATCTACAATAGCCAAGATAAGGAAGCAACCCAACTTTCCATCCATAGATGAATGGATAAATTAGATGTGATGTACATTTACATAATGGAATATTACTCAGACATAAAAAGGAGTGAGATCTTGCCATTTGGAACAACATGGTTGGACTTACAAGGTATCATACTAAGTGAAATAAGTCAGACAGAGAAAAACAAATACTATATGATTTCACTTATATGTGGAGTCTGAAAAACAAATGAATGAACAAACAAAAAGCAGAAACAGACCCATAAATACAGAGAAGCTATTGATGGCTTCCAGAGAGGACTGTGGAGGTGAATGGGAAAAATGGGTGAAGGGGAGTGGGATGTACAGGCTTCCAGTTATGGGATGAATAAACCATGGGGATAGGAGGTACAGACTTGAGAATATAGTCAATGGCATTAGAATAGCAATGTATGGTGAAAGATGGTAGCTCCCCTTGTGGTGAGCATAGCATAAGGTAAAGTTTTGTTGAATCACTATGTTGTACACCTAGGGGCGCCTGGGAGGCTCAGTCGGTTAGGTGTCTGACTTCAGCTCAGGTCACAATCTCACGTTTTGTGGGTTTGAGCCCCTCATCAGGCTCTGTTCTGATGGCCCAGAGCCTGGAACATGCTTCAGATTCCGTGCCTCCCTTTCTATCTCTGCCCCTCCCCACCTCTCTCAAAAAGAAATAAATATTTTTTTTTTCAACGTTTATTTATTTTTGGGACAGAGAGAGACAGAGCATGAACGGGGGAGGGGCAGAGAGAGAGGGAGACACAGAATCGGAAACAGGCTCCAGGCTCTGAGCCATCAGCCCAGAGCCCGACGCGGGGCTCGAACTCACTGACCGCGAGATCGTGACCTGGCTGAAGTCGGACGCTTAACCGACTTCGCCACCCAGGCGCCCCAGAAATAAATATTTTAAAAAATTTTTAAATGAACTCTTGGGGTGCCTGGGTGGCTCAGTCAGTTAAGTGTCTGACTTGGGCTCAGGTCATGATCTCACATTTTGTGGGTTCGAGCCCTGAATCAGGCTCTGTGCTGACAGCTCAGATTCCGTGTCTCTCTCTCTTTCTGTCCCCCCACCCCCGCTCATGCTCTGTCTCTCTCTCTCTCTCAAAAAATAAACATCAAAATAAAACTATGTTGTACACCTAAAACTAATATAACACTGTGTGTCCACTACATTTCAATCAAAACAACAACAATAAAAAACATTAATGATAATAAAAGACCAAAGCCCTTAAAGAATTTAATTCATAGATTTCTCTAATCCTTTCCCTTAATTCCATACCTGAAGCACAAACTCTTCACTGGTCCCCTGTACACCTGAGCCATAGAGAACCCAGTAGAATAGAAAGGGAAGTAACATTCTCTGGACACCTACCATATGGCAGGTGTCACTTTGATTCCATTTGTACAGATGAAGAAACAGAAGATGAGGAAGCAAACTCTTTGACCATAAGCATCCTGACTATGAGGACATGACATGTAAGAAAGGGAGCAAGGATTGAAGTGCAGAACTGGAGTCATGGATACATCTTACTTAAACTGTGCAATCATTCATAGTTTAATGGAAGGAACACAGCAGAACCACATTCTGCTCCTGTCTTGCCACATTCTCATTGGGTGCTACCAGAGCACTCACTGAACCTCAGATTACCCATCAAGACAACAGACTATATACATCAAGACTTATTGTGACACACAAATAAAAGTATAGAAGTGCTCTGCAAGCTTTAAAATGTTATAAACATAGATTATCACTGCACATACATCACCCACTATGGCTTAACACAAGGCAGGTGCTACTCCATTTCTGCTCAGGCAGAATTTCTCTTCTCCTCCTGCCTGAGTGAAATTTTCATACTTCATAGTTTTTCTCAATATCACCAAGAAAAAATGAAGAAATAAGTAGTCAAATGCCAAAAAACATACCCAAAGTAAACAGCCATTCTCTTGAAATTGGGAGAAAACATTTTACTATTTAAAGCTCTAGGTAGTTTCACTCTTTAGGGAAAGATAAGCGAGCTGCAAAGTATCTGCCCTGGCAACAAATTCATGAATCACAACAATTACCTGTTTCTTTTGGATATTGGATCTGTTAATTATCCACCAAAGTTTAGATTGGACAGCTGCTACCTGACTTCATTTAGTATCCAATGTTGAATGCTTTTGGCAGAGAATTGGTTTCTCTTTTCCCACCAGGAAAAAAGGAAAATGAATTGGAAGACTTTACTAAGAATTAGTAAAACATTAAAAAAAAAAAAAAACCCACCTCTAGCTCTAGGTGTTTAAATCATGAATTAACTGTTGAGGGTTCAATCACTGGGTCAAGAAAAAGTGTGCCACCATATGAGTGAATGATTCATTAAAGGTGGATTAAAAATGGGAGAACTGATCAGTGAGAACTAGAAATACTCATAAGTTAAAAGAATAACTTGTATCTTTTAACAAAATCTGTATTTAATTGTGTCTTACATATGAGAGGAGACATCTGGAACTTTGGGTGTTGGTATTGAAATTTCCAGTAGCATCTGTTCATCTTTAGTTTTACCCCTTAAGTCAGAGGAAAATTCTATCATATTACAGATATCTGAGTAAAATAGTAGATGAAAATATTATATGCTCCATTTAATATGCAAGTGTAAAATAATGCTATAGTAATTTTCTAATTTTAGTTCTAGGTTCTATTCCTACTGACTAATTAAAATATGATTATTAAGTGCTTTCATTTTCTATATAATTTATTATGGTGATATGGAAGTATCAGATATAAAAGCTAAGTTTTCTATTTCTGTTTTTACTCAAGTAATTAACAACTAGGAAAAGCTAAGTAACTTGGAGATTTGAGTCAACAAATGCCCAATAGGCTGTGTAGAAATTACACTACCTAAATTTTTTAAATCCTAAAAATATTTAGCCTAATTAAGCCAGACAAACCACCTAAAGCAAAAGAGGGGAGAAGTTTATAAAACAATTGTGAGAGAATACTCAAGGTGCATGTCAGTTATGAAATTTCACTTATCATCAGTGGAAAATATTGATTTCCCTTAACAGAAAAAAGAAGTCTTGCCCATGGATGCCTAAACAACCAGTTGATTTGTATCCTAATGAATCCTAGTGAATCTTCTGCATGAAAAAGGAAACTTATAGTAATAGGTCTTGCACAATGCAGACAATTGAACAAAGACAAAGTAGAAGATACAATAATAACAATGTTCCAGCTATTGTGTACAAACTGGCAAGACAACAGAAACATCAGATCAACATTTTTTTAAGCCATTTTTCCTTTATTCTTCCATTTTTCCCTCCCTCCTTCCTTCCCCACCTTCCTAACTCTGTTTCTTCCTACTTCATTTCACTACTTTTATTCCTCTTTCTGTATTTTGTCATTTTAAAGTTAATTTTAAAGGTAATTTTTTTTTTTTATTTCAAGGAAGAGTTTTCAACCAATTATAGAATTTTAGTGCCTTAGGGTTTTTTTTACACATTTGTTTATTTATTTGTTTACTTACTTATATTTTTAAAAAATTTTTAAATGTTTATTTACTTTGAGAGAGACAGAGAGACAGAGTGGGAGCAGGGGAGGGGCAGAAAGAGAGAAAGACACAGAATCTGAAGCAGGCTCCAGGCTCCAAGCTGTCAGCACAGAGCCTGATGTGGGGCTCAAACTCACGAACCATGAGATCATGACCTGAGCTGAGGTCGGACACTTAACCAACTGAGCCACCCAGGCACCCCTTACCTACTTATTTTTAAGTAATCTCCACACCCAAAATAGGGCTTGAACTCACAATCTTGAGATCAAGAGTCACATGCTCTACTGTCTGAGCCAGCCAGGTGCTCCTTAGAATTTTAATTTTTAAATAGACCTCCTCTATCATTTCATAACTGAAAAATCAGTGGGCTAGAGAGGGCCCCGCTCTACCAGCTTGTTGCAGAGCAATAATGAATCCATGTGATAATTATTGCTGAGGTTTTTTTTTTATTTTATTTTTAGAAAAAATTTATATGTATATATAAAGTTTAAACTTTTTAAAAAAATATATTTATTTTTTGAGAGAGAGAGAGAGAGAGAGAGAGAGATTGAGAGAAAGCAGGGGAGGGGCAGAGAGAGAGAGGGAGACAGAGGATCCGAAAAGGGCTCCAGGCTCTGCGCTGACAGTTCAGAGCCTGATACACAGTTTGAACTCACAAATGCCCGAGATCATGAACTGAGCCAAAGGTGGATGCATAACCGACTGAGCCACCCAGGTGCCTCTAAACATTTTTGGATATTTTCCAACAAGTTTACACCTTTTTCTAACAGGATTAACAATACAAAGGTGTTTAAAGACTATCTCTCCTCCCCACCTCACTCTACTCTCCATCCCACCCCCTCCAGGTGTAGACTCCTTGTATAGACTCCTCATGTAACTCTGTCCTTGTTTCTATATACATATCACACATACACAGAAATATACATATACAAAATATGTGTTTGCATCTTCTCTGTTTGCCCAATATTGAATCATAATATAGACACTTTGTACTCTTTTCTCTGATGTTTGTTTTTTCCATTTGACAGTATACATAAGCAGGCCTACAAGTATGTATTTACGTGTCCGTACATTTTTAAAATTTATGCATATATGGGGCACCTGGGTAGCTCAGTCGGTTAAGCATCCGACCAGTTCAGGTCATGATCTCACGGTTTGTGAGTTTGAGCGCTGTGTCGGGCTCTGTGCTGACAGCTCAGAGCTTGGTGCCTGCTTCGAATTCTGTGTCTCCCTCTCTCTGCCCTTCCCCTGCTCACGCTCTGTCTCTGTCTCTCTCAAAAAATAAGTAAGCATTAAAAAATTGTTAATAAATAAAATCTATGCATATACATAAGAACATAATTGTATGTTAAAGGGTAAAATCATACATGCCGGCAAATTTTCAAAGCACTTTTGCTTTCCTGTTGCTTTTTTGCTTTCTTTTATTGTTTGTTTTTTGTTGTTGTTTGCCTCCTTTATGCTCTCCCTCTCTTCCCTGAGGGCATCCATCTCAGTACACACACACACACACACACACACACTCATCTGTTTTGTGGATTTCTACTTCTTATAATTATATAATACCAGCATACAGAGACACAGAATGGCAGAAACACACACACACACACACACACACACACACACACACATATTCAATTTACCAGAAAATCATTGATCTTGATACCCCAGTGTTAAGTATAATTTTCAAAAAAATTAAAAACAGGACTTTCATACAAATTTAGAACATATCAAAAATCTGTTTAACTCATTAATGAGGGAACAAGCAAGATGGTAAAGCGGCTTTAAAAATAGACTTTAAAAAAATAAATGTTTATACAGTCAGTTAGGAAAGGCATGTTAAAATGAATTTGCTGAGTTAAAAGGAAATATCTTGGAGCGTCTGGGTGGCTTAGTCAGTTAAGCATCCAACTTCAGCTCAGGTCATGATCTCACTGTTTGTGAGTTCAAGCCCCACGTTGGGCTCTGTGCTGATAGCATAGAGCCGGGAGCTTGCTTCAGATTCTGTCTCCCTCTCTCTCTGCCCTTCCCCCCTGGTGTTCTGTCTCTCAGTCTGTCAAAAATAAATAAACATTTAAAAAAAATGTTAAGGCAAGTATCTTGCCAGGCAATAAAACCATAACCTTTGGCGTATCCTCTACCTGGCAGAAATCATTTGCTTCTAATGGACCAAAGTTTGTAAGTTAACCAGTAACTTCCCAGTGCCTGTGTCCTAATAGATAGTAAATAGTAAGTAAAACAAAAGTACATCTACTTGTCTGAGCCTATGAGGCAATGCTTCAGTGTGACACTGAAAGGACACACAATCATCCTTTTGCCTTATTTCCTGGTTTTGAATAATTTTTCTTCATACCAGGCTGACATCAATAGACTATGGAACTGTGCCAAGCTTGAGTCACACCCTAAGAAAATTTAGAGATTCCTCTGGATGACCCCTAAATGGTGTTCCTCCTCCTGTTAGTCATGATGACACCCCCAGACCTGTCTTTGGGGCCACTTAATTATATAAAAGCAAAACTCTTGCTGGTTCCCATTAAGACCATGAGCTCTTCTGTCATCCTTAGTAGACATGAAAACTAATCGCTCTAAATCTTTCACATAGAAAGGTCTTCATATAGCAGATGAGTTTATTATTACTGCAAATAAATTTAATCATTGTAATGATCTAAAAATCAGTGCTAATTAGCACTTCTCCCTGACCAACATAAAAGAACTTTCTGGTATGTAGTTTATATTTCAAAGTTGCACTAACCCGCTTCATTTTTATAGCAAGGAATGCATGTTCAGACTATTTTAATGTATAAATGTAATGGCGTTGCTTGTTTTCACTTTCCTAACTACACTAGAAGGATGGATAAAGGATTTCTTCTCACTTCCCTGCCCTTGAAAAGAGATTTTCTCAGTTGGTAACAATTTGGACATGTGTTTAATGGACATTAACAATTGATTGTGAAAGATCAGAAGCGATGTCAGTTTAAGGTGAGGAATGTAAGAGACAGAAATGCCTCAGCTGGAATGTCATGAAGAGTCAGAGTGCCCCTTGCAACCAGCCAGACCTCAGAGTGGGTAACAGCATGGTTTACCTAGAGAAATAAGACACATACACTAAGGTTTCCAGCTTTGGCAACACTTCATCCATCTGCAAATCTGCAAAAACAGACAGCTCCCCAACTTTAGTAGCCACTGCCCATTTAACAATGAGCACCCCACAGCTACTTGGACAGACTGTAAATCAGACGCCCTCCTGGGTTTTAGGTACTACACAAGGCTTTTGAATTCTGATGCAACTCTAGAAGAAAGAAAGGGAAAAGATGGGAAGAAGAGAGAAGAGGAAAGGAAAGGTAGAGGGCTCAAGTAATAGCTGGGACAATATGTCCTGTCTGCCCTATTGGGAAGGATATCACATTCCTCAATTAAGTTTTGTTAGAATAAGAGGTGATATTTTTGCATACATTAGTTTACTGAGATTCAAATATGTCCCTTTTTATCTAGGTGAGGGTGCTGGCTCTCAATATTGAATCCCAATAGTCATCTATACAGAATCATCCTCATCATTTGGTTATTTGGTCCCAAATCATATCTTCCAGAAATATTTCTGTAGTAAGAGATTAATGAGGCTTATTCCTCTGAGATCCATTATAAGTAGGGGGTCGGGAGGAAAAGCATGAGTGACTGGAATAGCACCAGATTAGAAATTAGGAGACTAGAACATTTATACTGCAACAAATGCTGTGTGCAAATTTGGACAAGTGGCAACCTACCTGTTATTAGTAAAATATCTCTTCTGCTTTAGAGTTACATGTCTCTTCCTCTTTCACTAATAACTGGGCCATCTCTATTGGGCATAGATTCTCAGACTTTTTCTCAAGGTACCAGATACGACTATTACTTGGGAAATCCCACTGCAGCAACTTCACTGCTACCCTCAAAGGAGTCTTAGAGTTTTGAATTTCTCACCGGATTGAGGAGTGGTTAGCTATGTTTCCCTAAGACTTTAGTAGAGTCCCTACTCTCCTACCATTCCTAAGTGCTCCAATATTAGAAGAGAGGGATTCTGTTTACATTTTTCACAGTCTATTTACTTAGAATTATAAGAGACTCTAGTTGTCAGATGAAGCTTGATCTACCTAGAACAGAAACAGAGGTGAGAATAATATATCTGAAGATGATAATAAGTAATAGTAGTATACTTGATAAAAATTTTTAAGGATTTATCAAATGCCACACATATACTAAGAGCTTTATAAGCATTACTTAATTCACAGAACTCCATAAAGCATGTTCTTTCACCAGCCCTACTTTATAAAAGAGAAAACTGAGAAGATGCAAAAATAAGAACATGATCTCATGGCTTATAGCTAGCATCTGGCAGAGCCAGGACGCAAACATGATTTATTTTACACAGTCTATAGCATTTCTTATTAAATTATATAGCCCAATCGAGTAACTATGGTTAGGCTTAAACAGAAGTGGATGTAAAAGAGGTTCTGAAAAAAGAACAGTTCATTTAACAGTTGGCAGCACAAATCACAAGTGGGCAGGATAAAAACTATAAATATTTATTATTGATAGGACTCTCACCCTTCTAACAAAATTGGATCCTTAAGAGGGTTTATGGTTTGCTCAAATCTAAGTCATTCTTCATAAATAGTCATTCTCAATAGGGAAGATAGAGTTCAGTGATGTGTATAGGAAACTCATTGTAGGAGAAGCTCTAAGACAACAACATTGCTCAAAGAAGCAAGAACTTGTGTATATAGAGAGATAATGTTGAGGGGAAAAACAGATCAATCAGCCACGGGCAGAATGGAAAACTGAGCTAAACAAAAATGTCTAATAGGCAAGGTTAACAAATTCCTGGATAACAACATGTGGATCTTTGTCTCTGACAGTCTACAAAACGTGTAAATTTGATATTACTGGTCAATACTTTTGTAGTTGGAATTGTTTTTTTAATATGTGTGACAGCACATGAGTTTTTCATCAAAAGGGAAGGGAGTGAGACTAAAGATGGTCCAATGGTATCTCCTTTTACATTCAAATTAAAACATAATAAAAACAAATTAAGAAGGGAGATCAAAGACATCTCAGCACACAAGCAAACTGGCATAAAGAGAAAAATGTCAAATACTTCTACACAAAGAGCTATTACATTTCACAAATTATTTAAATAAATAAAGAGATATACCATGTTCATGGACTAAATGACTTAACACAGTAAAATTTTCTTTTAAAAAAAATTTTTTTAACATTTATTCATTTTTGAGGGACAGAGACAGAGCTTAAGCTGGGAGGGGCAGAGAGAGAGGGAGACACTAAATCTGAAGCAGGCTCCAGACTCTGAGCTGTCAGCACAGAGCACAACACGGGGCTCAAACCCACGAACCATGATATCATGACCTCAACTGAAGTCGGATGCCTGACTGACTGGGCCACCCAGGCACCCAACACAGTAAAATTTTCAATTCTGTTGAAAGAAATCTATTTAAAATCATCCTTATAGAATGTTTTTTTTTAAAAAATAGAAATTTGGTTAAGAATTCCACAAATTCTATATTTTAAAATATGGATTAAAATTTTATGAATATCTGATTCAACTTTTTAAAAAATAGAATAAGATGGTGAAAATTTCCCCACCAGATATTAAACCAGATATGCCCACAAATCCATGCTAACAAAAATAAGATAGAATTTAAAACCAAAATTGAACAATAAAAATAAACACAAAGCATAGAAATAGGAAGAAGCTGTCTCCTCTTGGCACTTCTATTTAACATTATATTGTAGGTTCTAGAAAGGGAAATTATACAATATAAATAAATACAATGTATCCACATCAGGTAAGAAGTACCACTATTTCTATTTGCAAATGGCATGATCTTGTATGTAAATAATCCTAAGGAATACACATACAACTATTAGGGCTAATTAATAGTTAATTCAAGGTTACAGCATACATGATAAATATCCAAAAATCAATTGTATTTCTATACAGTAGCAATAAGCAATACAAAAATGAAATTAAGAAAATGGTCCATTGACAATAGCATCAAAAAGAATAAAATTCCTAGAAATAAATCTAACAAAATTAAGTCCTGTACCTGAAAACTACAAAACATTGTTGAAAGAAACTGAAGACTTACATAAGTAGGAAAATATACCATGTCTGTGGTTTTGAAGACTTAATATTTTTAAGATAGGAATACTCTTCAAATAGTCAAAACCATCTTGACAAAGAACAATAAAAATGGAAGACTCCACACATTGCAAAACTTAATATAAAGCAACAGTAATCAAGATTGTGTGATACTGACACAAGGATAGATATATAGTTCAATGGTAGAGAATTGAGAATCTAGAAATAAACCCTCATATTTATGGTCAATTGAGTGCCAAGAGTGCCAAAACAACTCAATGGGGAAAAACCAGTCCTTTCAAAAAATGGTATGAAACAATTTGGAATCCATATGCAAAAGAGTGAAGTTGGATCCTTATCTCACGCAATATACAAAAATTAACTACAACTAGATCACAGAGCTAAATGTAACACCTAAAACTATAAAATTCTTAAAGAAAACATAATAAATCCTTCTGACCTTTTAATTTAAAAAAATTGTAAAAAAAACTTTTGGACCTGAATTTTGCAATAGTTTCTTAGACACAATACCAAAGTAAAGAAAAGAAAATAAACCAAAATTCATCAAAATGAAAAACATTGCTTTTTCAAAGAACACTATCAAGAAAGAGAAAAGACAATGCACAGAATGGAATAAAATATTTGCAAGTCATATTGTATCTATAATCTATAAACAACCCTAAACTCAACTCTAAATTAAAAAAAAATTAAGTGGGGAATTGAATAAACATTTCTACAAATAAGATATAGAGGTGGCTTTATAAAGTACATAAAAAGATGTTCAACCACATTCTTTATTAAGGACATGAAAAACAAAGCCACAATAAGATAGCACTTTACACCCACTAGAATGACTAAAATTAAAATATGCTGATAAATATGTGGACAAATTGAAGCCCTTATACATTGCTGGTTGGGACACAGAGTGGTGCAGCTGATTTGGAAAACAGTTTGTCAGTTCCAGGAATCAACTTAAGAGTTATCGTCCAACCTAGCAATGTCACTTCAAGAATATACCCAAGAGAACTGAAAACATATGTCCACAAAAAAACTTGTACATGAATGTCCACAGCAGCATTATTCATTAGAAACATGGAACAAACTAAATGTCCATCAACTAACGATTGGATAAACAAAATATGGTGCAACCATACACTGGAATATTATTCAACAATAAAAAAATAAATTACTGATTCATGATACAACATGGATGAGCCTCTAAAACATTATGGTAAGTAAAAGAAGTCAGAAACAAAAGGCCATATACTTATGGTTCTCTTTATATGAAAGGCACAGAATAGGCAAATCCACAGACAGAGAAAAGATTAGTCGCCAGGCGCCTGGGTGGCTCAATCAATTAAGCATCCGACTTTGGCTCAGGTTATGATCTTATGGTGCATGGGTTTGAGCCCTGCATCAGGCTCAGTACTGACAGCTCAGAGCCTGGAGCCTGCTTCAGATTCTGTGTCTCCCTCTCTCTGCTTCTCCCTCACTCATGTTCTCTCTCTCTCTTTCAAAAATAAATAAACATTAAAAAAATTAAAGAAAAGATTAGTCATTGTCAGAGTCTGTAATGGGGGCAAAATGGAAAGTGCGTGCTCAATAGGTACAAGGTGTCTTTTGGGAGCAAGAAAAATATTCTAAAATTATATAATGTAGAGGCACCTGGGTGGCTCAGTTGGTTGAGTGTGGAGGTTCCTCAAAAAATTAAAAATAGACCTACCCTATGACCCAGCAATAGCACTGCTAGGAATTTACCCAAGGGATACAGGAGTATTGATGCATAGGGGCACTTGTACCCCAATGTTTATAGCAGCACTCTCAACAATAGCCAAATTATGGAAAGAGCCTAAATGTCCATCAACTGATGAATGGATAAAGAAATTGTGCTTTATATACACAATGGAGTACTACGTGGCAATGAGAAAGAATGAAATATGGCCCTTTGTAGCAACATGGATGGAACTGGAGAGTGTGATGCTAAGTGAAATAAGCCATACAGAGAAAGACAGATACCATATGGTTTCACTCTTATGTGGATCCTGAGAAACTTAACAGAAACCCATGGGGGAGGGGAAGGAAAAAAAAGGAGGTTAGAGTGGGAGAGAGCCAAAGCATAAGAGACTCTTAAAAACTGAGAACAAACTGAGGGTTGATGGGGGTGGGAGGGAGGGGAGGGTGAGTGATGGGTATTGAGGAGGGCACCTTTTGGGATGAGCACTGGGTGTTGTATGGAAACCAATTTGACAATAAACTTCATATATTGAAAACATAAATAAATAAATAAAAATTTAAAAAAATGGAAAAAAAGACATTACAAAAAAAGGCTCAGGACTATCTTGCACATAACAGGAACTCAATAATCTTTTTAGATGACTACAGACACGCAATTATTTATATTTAAGAAACACTACTTGAAATTAAATAATCAGTCAGAAAAATTAAATTGTGGGTAGTTTACACATCACCAAAATAAAGGATTGGTAATTTTTCTTAAATTTGACACAGATTTAATGTTAATTTTTGGCATAACAGAATTATAAACTTGATAGAGTTTGATACACCATATGAATTTTCGTTATCCCATGCAGATAGCTTGTTCCCTATTTTTAGGTTGCCTGTACCATAAAGAAAATAATCCCACAATGAAAAGAAATAAAATGCTTGAACCAGCGTTATTTAATTGTAATTAATCAAGTCTTTAGTATTCCAGTAGGTGTCCTGAACCATATTGTTGTTTTTAAGCAATGAAATCTCACCAATACGAGACCTCAGTAGAGTACACTACTATTAAATCTGCATTGAGAGGTTAGGCCACTGTTTTCCCACAATCATTATTGAGTTTACAAATTTTTAAAAAATAGAAAATTATACAGGCTTTGATGCTTTGTATAACTTTGTTTGACAAGCTGAAAATTTCAGACTAATAAGAAAGTTGAGTAAAAATGTAACCAACTGCTTTCTTACTTTTTTCCCTTTAAATACAAAAGACAATTATCTAAAAACTAATCTTTAATTTTGCATTGTTCCCTCCACTGATGAACTACATAATCTCAAAATATTTATCCTGCCTGCATACATAAGCTCAAAAATATTTATCCTGCACTAGTAAAAATACAAAAGGAAAAACTATGAAAAACTAGTCCTAGCCCCGTTAAAATTTATCTATAACCTGCTAACTCTACCACATTCCCTTTCCATTCTGCATAATTTCCAGTTCAGAATACCTGAATCTATCTCCTAAAGGCAGAGTTTAGGAAAATTCTTTGTAATTGATGAGAACAAACTAAAGCAGCATCAAAACTCTTTAAGAACTTTTGCAAAATTAAATCTGGGGTACAAAACTGGTAACACCTGGGAACACTTTTTATTCTACAGTTCATTTTCTATATGAGATGTACCTGAAAATCATGTTTTGTAATACCAAAGATGGTTTCTGTAAGTACTCACATCTCTCAAATGTGTTGAGTTAAAACTTCTACATGGTGTTATTAATTTTTATCTTGGGCATAATGTCTGTGCTGTCATTCTAAATTTGTGTTTAATGAATATCCCTTGAGTACTAACTATTCTTCTGGTACAGATAAAAATAATAACACAAAAAATAACATTTATTGAGTGTTTATTATATTTTTAAGCACTGCACTATACTAAGTTCTTTGTAGTCTTATCTCAATCAACCCTAACAGCAATTCTATGAAGTGGTAGTTTACGATACACATTTTACAAATGAGAAAATTGAGGGGCGCCTGGGTGGCGCAGTCGGTTAAGCGTCCGACTTCAGCCAGGTCACGATCTCGCGGTCCGTGAGTTTGAGCCCCGCATCAGGCTCTGGGCTGATGGCTCAGAGCCTGGAGCCTGTTTCCGATTCTGTGTCTCCCTCTCTCTCTGCCCCTCCCCCGTTCATGCTCTGTCTCTCTCTGTCCCAAAAATAAATAAACGTTGAAAATTGAAAGTTAAGGACATGAAGTGATTTGCCTAAAGTTACACAGTTATTAAGTGGTTCAGCTCTATGCTGGACAGTCTAGGGTACACAAATAAAAAAGCACCTCAAACAAGTAACAATCCAGTGAGGCTGCCAGAGAAGAACTCAAATGACAGACATGAACTATGTTACCAGTGATGATTCATGGTTGAATATGAAACTAATCAACTTGAAGTTTAAAATTTAAAATATTAGTGTTATGGTGTAGGGTATGTATTGGTCAGGGCTCTCCAGAGAAACAGAACCATATGTATACATATACATACACATAATATTTATGTATAGATAGAAATATTTATTTTAAGGAATTAGTTCATAGGCCTATGAGAACTTAGGAAAAAGCCAAGGTTGCAGTTCAAGTCCAAAGGACATCTACTGGCAGAATTCCTTTTTGCTCAGGGGTGTTTGGTTTTGTTTTAAGGACTTTAACTGATTGGATGAGGCCCACCCACATTATGGAGGACAATCTGCTTTCTTCAAAGTTCCCTGGTTTAAATATTAATCTTATCACAAAAAAAAAAAAAAAAAAAAAAAAAAAACCCTCACAGAAACGTCCAGAATAATGTTTGACCAAATATCTGGGCACTGTGGCCCAACCAAGTTGACACATAAAATTAGCCATTACATGGTGCTTTAAAAATATATGTAAACTATAAACTGAGTCTAAATAGCATGCCCTATGGTAGAGTCCTACAAATCTGTCTTTTCTAACAGAGCTATGTTCCTTGAATTGAGGACTACATATTCCCAGTGTCTATCACAATGAAAGACATATAGAACATAACATATTTAGGAGCTTATTAAATTACATTTAGTAGATGTTGCTTGAACTGAATTGAATTATACTCAATTTATGGCCTTTTAAAATCTCTAAAAAAGGAAAGTGTGTTCAGAATAAATGTCATTGATTTAGTGCATCAGTTTGGGAACTCATAACTCTATCTGCTTCCTCAGTTGCCCAATTTGTGACAAAATTTATGTATTAGTCATATATTGCTACATAACAAATTACTACAAATTTAGCAGCTTAAACAAATACACACTTATTATCCCACAGTTTCTGTGAGTCAGGAATCCAACCACAGCATAGTTGAGTGTCCCACTCCAAGGTCTCTCTTAAGGCTGCAGTGAGGGATCAGCCAGAGCTGGCATCCCATCTGAGACTGGCTAGAGAGAAGAATCTCCCTCCAAATGGTCATGGCTATTTGCACAATCCAGTTCCTTAGCTCCTTGCAGGCTATTGGCTAGACAGTCCTCAGCTTTTTGACACATGGGCCTCTCCAGGTGGTGGCTTAGTTTATCAAAGCCAGCAAGGAAGAAAGTCAATATGGAAAATCTACTGGTGATATAGATGTTACAATTTCATATATTCATGGAAATGGCATCCTAATACCATTGCCATATTTTATTGTTTGGTAGCAAGTCATAAGTCACAATTATATTCAAAGAGAGGGGATTACACAACAGTAAGAATACTAGGAGGTAGAAATAAATGGGGGACATCTTAGAGTTTGTTCCTCACACAGCACTCTCAGGATTAAACTCTGGGTTGGGTTTTCAGAAACAACAGTCCTGTGGCTACAGGAAATAAGGGTTTCTTTCAGGGCAATCATAAAAACTTTCAGGTACTTCAGATACAGCTAACTGAATCATATCAGGGGATGTCAGTCCAGAGATGAGACCATACAAGCCACCCTGCTTCAAAGAGAAAGACAGCACCATTTCACTCTCATTGTCAGGAGGATTCCTAACCTTTCTCTTATATCTAGACACCACTTTGGGAATAAAGATCAGCATCTAGAGAATTGAACATTGCATTTTCAAAAGATTTCATTAAAAAAACTATTTAAACTAGAAGAAAATAATCTTCTATTATTTGGCAAGTAAAGGTTTGGTTGATTGATTAGTTGTGGGGGCAGGGGGGTTTCTCTTACTATGCTGTGGAGTAAAGTGCTCAGAAGGGAGATTATCTTGATTATAGGAAATAAAGAATTAGTGCAGAGTGAGTGAACTTTCAACTCTACAAAATTAGAACTGTCTGTACCTGTAAATAATTAAGTGATCACCTACATACCCCAGGAATACCCCCACAACCTATACCAGTAGATTGTCACAATACAAAAATCCCAATCCTTTTTTTTTATTTATTTAAATTCAAGTTAGTTAACATATAGTGTAATATTGGTTTCAGGAGTAGAATTTAATGATTCATAACTTACATATAACACACAGTACTCATCCAAACAAGTGACCCTAATATCCATCACCCATTTAGCCCATCCCCCACCCACCACCCCTCCTGCAATCCTGTTTGTTTTCCGTATTTAAGATTCTCTTATGGTTTGCCTCCATGTCTGTTTTATCTTATTTTATTTTTCCTTCCCTTCCCCTGTGTTCATCTGCTTTGTTTCTTAAATTCCACATATAAGTAAAATTATCTGACATTTGTCTTTCTCTGACTGACTTATTTCACTCAGCATAATACACTCTGGTTCCATCCACATTGTTGTAAATGACATGATTTCATTCTTTTTGATCACCGAGTAATATTCCATTGTATATGCATAACACATCTTCTTTATCCATTCATCAGTCGATGGACATGTGTACACCTTACACAAAAATATAAATCCCAAATGTATGAGAGACCTAAATATAAGACAGGAAACCACCAACCCCTACAGGAAAAAACAGGCACCAACCTCTTTGACCTTGGCCACAGGAACTTCTTACTAGACATGTATCCTGAGGCAAGAGAAACAAAAGCAAAGATGAACTAACTATTGGGACCTCATTAAGATAAAAAGCTTCTGCACAGTCAAGGAAACAATCAACAAAACTAAAGCGCGTCCGACAGAATGGGAAAAGATATTGGTAAATGACATATTGGATAAAACCAAATCTATAAAGAACTTATCAAATTCAATAACCAAAAAAACAAATAATCCAGTGAAAAAATGGGAAAAAGACATGAATAGACACTTTTCCAAAGAAGACATCCAGTAGGCTAACAGACACATGAAAAGATGCCAATCCATTTTTTAAAAATTTTAATGTTTATTTATTTTTGAGAGACAAAGAGACAGAGTGAGAGTAGAAAGGGACAGAGAGAGAGGGAGACACAGAATCTGAAGCAGGCTCCAGGTTATGAGCTGTCAGCACAGAGCCCGACTCAGGGCTTGAACTCACAAACAGTGAGATCATGACCTGAGCTGAAGTTGGATGCTCAACTGACTGAGCCACCCAGGCACCCCAATGCAAATCCATTTTTATAAGGAAGTTCAGTCAAGGAAGATGGTGGCTTTATCTCTAAACGGCCAGAGACTTTTATGTCAGAGTACAAACCCCTAGCAGACAGAGTCTCTGCTTGTCATTATGTGACTCCAGCACGGGATGGCGTGCAGTCTGGTAGGTACTGGATCAGGCGCGTAGTCTTCTGACTGCGATGAGCACAGATTTCTGAGTCATTGAGCTATCCAGTCATTGGAATTATATTTAACATTATATGAACAATATGCCAATCCTCATGAAAGCTTTTTAAATTTATCTCTTTAACATTCACGAATATAGCCTTGGGGATCTGTAATACAGGAACAATTATAGAGGATCCATTTTACAACATGAATATGTATCAACCCTGCTCATAAGAACTAAAAAAGGAGCACCCAAAGAATTATTTTAAAATTCCCAAATTCTTTAAAGATTAAGTCACAAATTATGTCAGATGGTTATTCATTATGTTTGACAAGAAACTGGTTCCATCAACAGTAATCAACACTCAACATAGTTTTGTATCTCTGTATAACTTGATAAAAAAAAAAAAAGTTGAAGAAGGAAACAGAACAATATTACAGGTTTACCTAACAACTAAGAAATAAAAACTAAATGAATAAAAATAAATCTTGCTCTGGGGTGCCTGGGTGGCTCGGTCAGTTAAGCATCCAACTTCAGCTCAGGTCAAGATCTTGTGGTTCATGAGTTCGAATCCCACATTGAGCTCTGTGTGGATAGCTTGGAGCCTGGAGCCTGTTTCAGATTCTGTCTCCCTCTCTCTCTGCTCTTCCTCTCTCAAAAATAAATAAACGTTAAAAAAAGATTAAAAACATTTAAAAATAAATGAAAAAAATAAATCTTGCTCAAGCCTCTCCACTATTTTCCCACTTGCCTCTGAATGCACGTTTCAATTCTCTTATTCTTTAAAGAAGTGGCTTGCAAATTTTTTTCATAGTGACTTACATTGAGAAATACATTGTGAATATACACACAAATATATTTACAGAAACACTTATAGTTTAGGTATTATATTTATGTGTGTGTGTATGTGTGTGTGTGTGTGTGTGTGTATATATATATATATATATATATATATATATATATATACTTTAAAAACCCCTTTTCTCTCTCAATTAATGAAGTGCTTTTCAGTCTGATTGATAACACTGCAAAGGGTCATAGGTTTGATTTGGAGAGTTTAATCAACATTTCAGAATATAAAAAAAAAAAAAGAAAATGTCTGAGTATATCACTGAGAATATAGATTAAGTATTGTTTCATGAATTTTTTTTTCTATTCTGCATGGATATAATTGTATGTGTTCTGCACATGAAATAAAATGTATTTCTCATTGTAGACCTTAGGCAAAAATGTTTGATCCTTTACTGTTTTGAGGCATTGCAGTTTGAAAAACATTGCAGTGTAAGGTACCATGAGTAACTGCCCTTATCTTCAAAAATGCTCTTATAGTAATCCTAATGTTGAAAGTTTTCATTATGTCACATCTCAGTGTCTTACCCTCTGTCTCAGGAAAAAGTAGTTTGAGAAATGTGACTCAGCAATGTATAAGCTACATAAAGGGCCATTTGGAAGTATAGAACAAAGAAACTCTTTGTTTCACTGTGGTGAATTATGATGGTCTCATTCTTAGATCCTTGATATACAAAAAGAAAAACAAAAGTAAAAAATGTCCAAAAAGTAGCAAATGGTTTAAACACTTTAAAAAATGCACTTATAAGGAATTAGTTATAGGGACTGAAAATGATGCACTAATAAGAAAATATTAGCTATTTCTATGTTTGACTAAGATATTACAATTAAGCAGCATGAATTCTCTCAAATTTGAGAGAACATATGAATGTATGGGTTTCGTACACAAGAGGATTTCCTTTTAAATTATAATTTAGCCTATTTTCACAAACTGCAAGTTTTTTTGTTTTTTTTTATTTTTTTTTAATGTTTATTTATTCTTGAGAGAGAGAGAGACACAGAGTGTGAGTGAGGGGAGGATCAGAGAGAGAGAGGGAGACACAGAATCCAAAGCAGGCTCCAGTTTCTGAGCTGTCAGCACAGAACCTGACACAGGGCTGGAACTCACAAATCATGAGATCATGACCTGGGCCAAGGTCAGATGCTTAACCGACTGAGCCACCCAGGCACCCCTCACCAACTGCAAGTTTTTATGGTGAGAACCACTATGTACATCTAGAGGTAAAGATCAGCAAATAAATACAAACTGAGTATATGGTCAAGAGATGATAGCATGACAACTGGAACAACTTAATCAAAAATAAGTAAAATGTTTTACCTTGGTATAAAGAAGCATTTGTAATAGTGGGAAGAAGTTTTTAGTGAGAGGAAAGTTTGAGTTGACTCCTACTGTAGTTTTATGTTTTAACAGTAAGAAGTATTGTAGTAAAAAAAAACAAAACAAAACAAAAACAACAACAGCAAATAACACACTCCAATAAAAAAAATCAGCAATTCAAATTGAAATAGTTCACTGCAGCCAAACCAAGTGATGATATAAACAAGGCATTGAACCAAGGAGTTGGATATGATTACCTAACAACTTTTTCCAAAGCTACCTTATTTTAAAAATAATCCTTAATAACTGACATGCTACTTCAGTCAGCTGTTGTCGATAAGCAAGACCTGAAAAAAATCCCTGGCCTTTTAGTTTCAAAGAAACTATAGATGAATCCTGGCATTGGGAGGTAAACCTGCCTTTGGGTACTACTATAAGGCAGCTTTCTGGGCAGCTCTTTTCACTAGCTGAATCATAGCACAGAATATGCATAAACTCTTGAAAGGTATTCTCATTAGTATTCCTACTCAATGTCATTTAACTCTGGGCTATAACTCTACAAGAGGAAGGGTATATAGAAGGAATGGGTGAGGGTGGGGGAGAGAGTGCCCTGAGACGGGAGTTTCTTAGTACATGGTAAAACATCCAACTTCATTGATGAGCTACTATGAAAGAATAAAGAGATCCATTGCCCAAAATTTATTGCATCAAGACCAGACTGTTTCTTGGGTCCGTACATCCCAGCACCCCTTCAGAGTTTATCTCCAAGTGGGACATAAGGTGTCCAGAAATGTATAGCCATTTACTAGCGTAGGCAGACACAGACTCCCTAAGAGCCTTCCCCCCAAATCATAGAGTCTGCTCAGCTCATTTTTGGGGATTCTAGAAAAGTTCAAAGAAGGCGGCAGCTCCATGGGAAAACCTCAGTAATGGGGGATAGGAGCCCCAGCCTCCCATCCTTCCATTTAACAATTCTGGGAGGCATTCTGTTTGCTTCTCTGAAGTCCTAACAGTATTAGGCCACAAATGCATATTGGAGAAATCATGATAATATACACTCACATTTGTTACTCCTCCTCTGGTTCACTCTAACCATTCTCTCACTGTTGCTTCCTAGGAGCACCTCCCAAACAAGCTATCTGGTCTCACAGTCTGCTTTGACAGAAATCCAAACCAAAACATACCCATAGTTTATTTAATCATCACAATAATCTAGTGGGGTGGGTATTATATTTCCCATTTACAGATAAGTCTAGGAGAAATTAGTAAATTGGTCCATTCAATTAGTAGAATAAATAGGCCTGAACAGTAACCTTTCTTATTCTCAAAATCATGTTTTAACCATCATGTTCAACTATCCAAACACTATCAGAGGAACAGCTATAAAAAATTAATTAAAGATTTAAAGATAAAGTATTAAAATAATTATAACTACAATAATTTGGTAATGCATACACAATATAAAAGAATATTAAGTGTGATATCAAAAACATAAAATGTGGGAGAGGGGAGTGTAAAAATGTGGAAGACTTATACGCATTTGAAGTTATCAGTTTAGACTGTCATAACTATAATATGTTTTGTGCAAGCCTCATGGTAACCACAAACCAAAAACCTATGTAGATATACAAAAGAGAAAGAAAGAGAAAGAAATCAAAGCATACCCGTACAGTAAATCTTCAAATCACAAAGAAGGAGAGCAAGAAAGGGACAAAGAAACTACAAAACAGACAGAAAACAACAATATGGCAAGAGTAGGTCCATACCTACCAACAATTACTGTAAGTGTAATGGACTAAATTCTCCAATCAAAAGACATAGAATGAAAGTTCAACAACTATTCATGATGAAAACTCTCAGCAAAGTGGGTTTAGAGAGAACATAACTCAACATTAAAACGCAAAAATAAACTATTGGGACTATGTGCAAATAAAAAGGTTCTGTACAGCAAAGAAAACCATCAACAAAATGAGAAGGCAACCTACTAAATGGGAGAAGATATCTGATAAGGGGTTAATATCTAAAATATATTAAAAACTTGGGGTGCCTGGCTGGCTCATTGGATGAGCATCCAACTCTTGATTTCCACTCACATCATGATCCCAGGGTCATAGGATCAATCCCCGTGTCAGGCTCTGCACTGAGCATGGAGCCTGCTTAAGACTCTCTCCTTCTGCTCTTCTCCCCTGCTCATGCTCTCTCTCTCTAAAGAAATTAAAATTAAAATTAAATAAATAAAATAAAAGTTAAAAAACATACAACTCAACGCGCGCGCGCGCACACACACACACACACACACACACACACACCTGATTTAAAATGGGCAGGAGACCTGAATAGACATTTTCCAAAGAAGACATACAGATGTTTAACAGACACATGAAAAGACACTCAATATCAGTAATCATCAGGGAAATGCAAATCAAAACCACAACAAGATATCACCTGACACCTGTCAAAAGATAAGAAATAACAAGTTTTGGTGGGAGAAAAAGAACCCTTGTGCACTGCTGGTGAGAATGTAAATTGATACAGCCACTGTGGAAAACAGTATGAAGGTTTCTCAAAAAAATTAAAAATAGGGGCACCTGGGTGGCTCAGTCGGTTAAGCAACTGACTTCACCTCAGGTCATAATCTCGTGGTTCACGAGTTTGAGCCCCATGTCAGGCTCTGTACTGACAGCTCAGAGCCTGGAGCCTGCTTCGGATTCTGTGTCTCCCTCTCTCTGTGCCCCTCCCTTGCTTGCGCTCACTCTGTCTCTCAAAAATGAATAAATGTTAAATTAAAAAAATTAAAAATTAAAAAAAAAATTGAAAATGGAAGTACCATATGATCCAATAATTCCTCTATGTTTTTACCCAAAGAAAATGAAAACACTAATTCCAAAGGATATGGGCACCTCTATGTTTATTTGCACTTGCCAAGATATGGAAGCAAACTAAGTATCCATTGACGGATAGAAGGATAAGGAAGATGTGGTGTGTGTGTGTTTACATATAAAAGCAATTCTATATATAATAATGGGATATTACACTGTCATAAAAAAGGATAAGATCATGCCATTTATGACAACATAATTGGATCTGGAAGGTATTGTGCTAAGTGAAATAAATCAGAGAAAGACATGATTTTACTGATGTGTAGAATCTAGAAAACAAAACAAATGAAACAAACAAATGAAAAGCAGAATCAGACCTATAAATACAGAGAACAAACTGATATTTGCTGAGGGGCAAGAGTGGGGAATGGGAGAAATGGGTGAGGGAGAGTGCTAGATACAAGTTTTCAGTTATAGAATAAATAAGTCATGGGAACCAAAGGCATAGCATAGGGAAAATAGTCAATGATATCATAGTGTTGTATAGTGACAGGTAGTAGCTACTTTGGGGAAGCTTTGCATAATGTATAGAAAAGTTGAATCACTATGTTGCACACCTGAAACTCATGACACGTTATAGGTCAACTACACTCAAAAAAAAAAAAAATTAAGACATGGAGGATCTGAGTGTATTAAAAAAATAAGACCCAGGTATATGCTGCCTATAAGAAACTCACTTCAGCTTTAATGACATATATAGACTGAGAGTGAAGAGATGGAAAAAGATATTCCATGAAAATCAAAACCAAGATAAGGCAGGGGTAACTAGAATGGTATCAGACAAAATAGACTTAAAGCCAAAAACTGTAACAAGAGACAAGGAAGATCATTTTATAATAATAAAGGGGTCATTCCAACAGGAGGATATAACATGTATAAATATTTATGCACTCACCATAGGAGTAAAATTAGATCTGAAGGGAGAAATAGACAGCAATGCAACAATAGTAGGAGATTTCAAACCCCCATTTTAATAATAAATAGGTCATCCATACAGAAAACCAATAAAAAATATTGGACTTACAGCTCCGTGTTAGACCAGATGAGCCCTAGACATATACAGAAACATCCAACACGAGTAAAATACACATTCTTAAGCACACATGGAATATTCTTTAGGATAGATCATATGTAAGAACACAAAACAAGTCTTAATAAATTTAAGAAGATAGAAATTATATCAAGCATCCTTTCTACCATAATAGTATAAAACTAGAAATCAATTACAAGAGAAAAACTGGAAAATTCACAAATATGTGGAGATAAACAACAAAATTCTAAACAACCAATGGCCCAAAGAAGAAATCACAAGGGATATCAAAAAAATATCTTGAGATAAATAAAAATGGAAACACAGGGGCTCCTAGGTGGTTCAGTCAGTTAAGCATCTGACTGTTGGTTTCCACTCAGGTCATGATCTCACAATTCGTGGGATTGAGCCCTGCATCAGGCTCCGCACTGACAGCACTGAGCCTGCCTGGTATTCTCTCTCTCCCTCTCTCTCTGCCCCTTCCCTGCTTGTGCTCAGGCTCTCTCTCACTCTGTCTCAAAGTAAATAAATAAACTTTAAAAAAATGGAAACACAAAATATGAAAATGTATGGGATGCATCAAAAGCAATTCTAAGAGGGAAGTTTATAGTGATACATGACTACATTAAGAAAAAAGAAAGATCTTGGGGTGCCTGGGTGGTTCAGTTGGTTAAGCATCCGGCTTCAGCTCAGGTCATGATCTTGCAGTTTGCAGGTTTGAGCTGAGCTGTTCAGAGCCTGGAGCCTGCCTCAGATCCAGTGTCTCCCTCTCTCTCTGCCCCTCCCCAACTTGCAGTCTGCCTCTCTCTCTCTCTCTCTCTCTCTCTCTGTCTCTCTCTGTCTCAAAAATGAATAAACATTAGAAACTCTTTTTAAGTAAAAGAAAAAAGAAAGATCTCAAACAACCTAACTTTATACCTCAAAGAATTTCTTTTTTAAAAAGAGCTAACTTGCCCCAAAATTAGAAGAAGGAAAATAACAAATATTAGAATGGAAATAAATAAAATACAGACTAGGAAAATAATAGAAAAAATCAGTAAAACTCCCAAAGCTGGTGTTTTGAAAAAATAAAGAAAAATGATAAACCTTTAGCTGAACTCACCAAGAAAGAAAAAAGATTCGAATAAATAAAATCAGATATGAAAGAGGAGACATTACAACTGATATCACAAAAATGCTAAGGATCATAAGAAACTTCTATGAACAATTATATGTCAACAAATAGATAACCTAGAAACAATAAATACATTCTCAGGAACATAAAACCTACCAAACTGAATCAAGAATAAATACAAAATCTAAACAAACTAATTACTAGTAAAGAGATTGGAACAATAATTTAAAAAAAAAGAAAACTCCCAATAAACAAAAGCCCAGGACCAGATGGCTTCACTAATGAATTCTACTAAACATTTAAAGAAGAATTAATATCAATCTATCTCAAAGTCTTCCAAAAAAATGGAAGAGGAGGAAGTATTTCCAAACTCACTTTATGGGGTCAGCATTACCCTGACACCAAAGCCGTGCAAGGGCACTATAAGAAAATTACAGGTCAATATTCCTGTAAAGAGAGTGAAACACGTGCTTATATCACCAGGAAATCAGGGAAAATAAAGCAGGAATCCACAAATGAGAGCAACAAAGAAGGACAGGGTTGATAGCATCTGATGGCATAAGATTTGTGATTGGGAGGGGGGGTGCCCGGGTGGTTCAGTGGGTTAAGCGTCCAACTTCAACTCAGGTCATGATCTCTCTGTTCATGGGTTGAAGCCCCACATCAAGCTCTGTGCTGATGGCTCAAAGCCTGGAGCCTGCTTTGGATTCTGTGTCTCCCTCTCTCTCTGTCCCTTCCTGGCTTGTGCTCTCTTTCTGTCTCTAAAAAAATAAATAAACATAAAAAATAAATTTGTGATTAGGTGTTTTTAGAGAGGAGATGGAGAGAAACATTTGAAAGCGGTAAGGAGAAACCAGGAATACACCTACCTCCACCACCAGATCGGTGGTCCTAGTGCTTTAGGAGAAAAAGCAGCCACCATTTGACAGACTACAAGAAAAAAAATGGGACCTTAGAGGAAAGTCAAGTTTGAGAGTCAAGTAAGAGAGTGAAGAGAGGCTGAGAATATAGGGGATTTTGCTATCAACAGATTCTGAATTCAGAGAGCACAATGAATGAGTTTCAGGACTTGGGGAGAGAGAAATGAAGAAGGCAGTGGTTTTCCATTGGACCACAAGTATCCACATCACCTGGGAACTTGTTAGAAATTCCCATTCTCAGGTCTGACCCATTCCTACTAAATTTGAAGCTCATTCAGATCCAGCAATCAGTTTTAGCAAACCTTCCAGGTGATTCCTAGTGCAATAAAATTTGAGAACCATTGGAATAAGAGCAGATTCACACAGGCTTAAAGTACAGGTGAGGAGGGTAAACTGAGAGTCTGGGCATTTTGTGGTAGCTGACATAGTCATGGATACAGGATATAATGAGATTGTATTTGGATTCAAAACAATTAGTGGAGACAAGTTTTGAGTATTGAGGAAAGGGGGAAGAATAGTGGGGGATGGCTTTCTGGGACTCCTCACCGTAGACCACCTGGGGGGTCATAAATATAACATTTCCCCATCTCTTTGACATCAGTGGATGTTGCAGATGGTCACCCCATGAGAGCTTACACCCACCAGTAACTCTCTCTTTCTCTCTTCCCATTTTGTCTATCAATATCAGGCTCTGGTTACAAGTAACAGAATGCCCCTGTAAATAGCTTAAATTAATTTTTTTTTAATTCTAAGGAAGTAAGGATTCCAAAGCAAAAAGCATAATGAAACTAAAGAGTTATCTCAGTGTGTGTGTGTGTGTCTTTGTGAATTTCTAGAATGATGTAGGTTAAGTAACTACTCTGGTCAGCTATAGTTTAAGATGTGGTATCCAAATACAAGCATGACTTCCGGGGGCCAGCTTTATGAGCACAATTGAGAATGAGGTCATTTCTCAAAGGAGTGTCATGGGATGACCTGTCACCTCAAAAAGTGTCTACTACTGGGGCAACTGGGTGGCTCAGTCATTTAAGCATCGGACTTTGGCTCAGGTCATATCTCACAGTTCATGAGTTTGGTTCACGAGTTCGAGCCCCACATGGGGTTCTCTGCTGTCAACACAGAACCAGAATCCTCTGTCTCTCTCTCTCTCTCTCTCTCTCTCTCTCCCCCTCCCCAACTCACGCAGCTCTCTCTCCCTCTCTCTCAAAAATAAATAAGCATTGAAAAAAAAGTGTCTACTACTGACACTGTTCTAAATTAAGGACTTAGTATAATTTAGGTGGATAAGTACCTGGGAATTTTCTTTCAAATGGAAAGTATTGCCTTTACTACATATTTCTTTACTGATTGTTTTAAAACATTGACCCCAATAATTTTTTTTGATGGGAATTATTTTACTTTTTCTATTTTTTTATTTATTATTTTTTTATTTTTAATTTAAATCCAAGTTAGTTAACTTATAGTGTAATAATAATTTCAGGAAATGAATTTAGTGATTCCTTACTTACATATACCCTATGCTCATCCCAACAGTGTCCTTCTTAATGCCCTCACCCTTTAATCCTTCTCGCCACCCAACACCCCACCAGCAGCCCTTGGTTTGTTCTTTATATTTAAGAGTCTCTTGTGGTTTGTCTCTCTCTGTTTTTATATTACTTTTGCTTTCCTACCCTTATGTTCATCTGTTTTGTTTCTTAAATTCCACATATGAGTGAAATCAGATGATATTTGTCTTTCTCTGACTGACTTATTTCGCTTAGCATAGTACACTCTAGTTCCATCCACATAGTTGCAAATAGAAAGATTTCATTCTTAGGGGCGCCTGGGTGGCGCAGTCGGTTAAGCGTCCGACTTCAGCCAGGTCACGATCTCGCGGTCCGTGAGTTCGAGCCCCGCGTCGGGCTCTGGGCTGATGGCTCAGAGCCTGGAGCCTGTTTCCGATTCTGTGTCTCCCTCTCTCTCTGCCCCTCCCCCGTTCATGCTCTGTCTCTCTCTGTCCCAAAAATAAATAAACGTTGAAAAAAAAAATTAAAAATAAATAAATAAATAAATAAAAAAAAGAAAGATTTCATTCTTTTGATCGCCAAGTAATATTCCATTGTGTATATATATATATATATATATATATATATATATATATACCACATCTTCTTTATCCATTCTTCTGTCATTGGACATTTGGACTCTTTTCATACTTTGGCTATTGTCAAGAGTGCTGCCATAAACATGGGGGTGCATGTGTCCCTTCAGAACAGCATCCCTGTATCCCATGGATAAATGCCTAGTAGTGCAATTGCTGGGTAGTAGAGTAGTTCTATTTTTCGTTCTTTGAGGAACCTCCATACAGTTTTCCAGAGTAGCTGCACCAGTTTGCATTCCAACTAGCAGTGCAAAAGAGTTCCTGTTTCTCACCAACATCTGTTGTTGCCTGAGTTGTTAATTTTAGCCATTCTGACAGGTGTGAGGTGATATTTCATAGTGGTTTTGATATGTATTTACTTGATGATGAGTGATGTTGAGCATTTTTTTCATGTGTCTGTTAGTCATTTGGATGTCTTCTTTGGAAAAGTGTCTTTTCATGTCTTTTGCCCATTTCTTCACTGGATTATTTGTTTTGGGTGGATTGAGTTTGATAACTTCTTTATAGATTTTGGATACTAACCCTTTATCTGATATGTTATTTGCAAATATCTTCTTCCATTCCATCAGATTGTTTCCTTTGCTGTGCAGAAGCTTTTTATCTTGATGAGGTCCCAATAGTTCATTTTTGCTTTTGTTTCCCTTGCCTCTAGAGACATGTTGAGTAAGAAGTTGCTGTGGCCGAGATCAAAGAGGTTTTTGCCCGCTTACCCCTCTAGGATTTTGATGGCTTCCTGTCTTACATTTAGGTCTTTCATCCATTTTGAGTTTATTTTTGTGTATGGCGTAAGAAAGTGGTTCATTTTTCTGCATGTCGCTGTCCAGTTTTCCCAACACCATTTGCTGGAGAGACTGTCTTTTTTTCCATTGGATATTCTTTCCTGCTTTGTCAAAGATTAGTTGGCCACACATTTGTGGGTCCATTTCTAGGTTCTCTATTCTGTTCCATTAATCTATGTGTCTGTTCTTGTGCCAATACCAAACTGTCTTGATGATTACAGCTTTGTAATACAGCTTGAAGTCGAGAATTGTGATGCCTCTAGCTTTGCTTTTCTTTTTCAAGATTGCTTTGGCTATTCAGAGTCTTTTCTGGTTCCATACAAATTTTAGGATTGTTTGTTATAGCTCTCTGAATAATGCTCATGTCATTTTGATAGGGATTGCATTGAATATGTAGATTGCTTTGGGTAACATAGACATTTTAACAATATTTGTTCTTCCTATCCAGGAGCATAGAATCTTATCCATTTTTTTGTGTCTTCTTCAATTTATTTCATAAGCTTTCTATAGTCTTCAATGTATAGATTTTTCACCTCTTTGGTTAGGTTTATTCCTAGGTATTTTATGGTTTTTGGTGCAATTGTAAATGGGATTGATTCCCTGATTTTTCTTTATGTTGCTTCATTATTGGTGTATAGAGAGTGCCGAATCCTAACCACTAGACCACCAGGGATATTATTGGTATATAGAAATGCAACCAATTTCTGTACATTGATTTTATTTCCCGCAACTTTGCTGAATTCATGGATCAGTTCTAGCAGTCTTTTGGTACAGTCATTTGCATTTTCCACATAGAGTATCATATCGTCTGCCAAGAGTGAAAGTTTGACATCCTCCTTGCTGATTTGGATGCCTTTAATTTCTTTGTGTTGCCTGACTGCTGAGGCTAGGACTTCCAACACTAAGTTGAATAACAGTGGTGAGAGTGGACATCCTTGTCGTGTTCCTGACCTTAAGGAGAGACTCCAATAATTTTTAAAACTTTTTTGTAGGTAGCAATTACCCTGAAATTGGAACATATATACCTACATAGCATTTAATAAACTAAAGTATTTCCTTTCATTGACTTAAATAAGATAGATCCATTATTCTGGATATTTATAACTCTGGTGTGTGTATGTGTGTGTGTGTCTGGTGTGTGCACGTGCATGTACACATGTACATATTTTGTGTCAGATGCACATGTTTTTTCAACTATATCTATACCATATGACTTCTGTAAATTAGGTTAAGGGTTATTTCACACTGCTGGCATATCACACACCTTCCCAAAATAGATTTTAATTGAGTAAGCCTTTCTACTCCCAGGTTCCCAAGATACTTTATGAAACCTAATTTTCCAAATTTTAGTGATACTTTTCATTCTTCTATAAGTTATTTCTAAATAACTGTAAGACAAAAGCAGGAACAGAGGTCGTGATATAGCTAGAGCCAAGTGACAACATAGATTTAAACCATAGTATGAAAACTGAGCTCAGAAGAGACTCTCTATGTGATCAATTATCCAGGCCTGTGTTTAAGATCTTTTCCCCTCCTTGCCTCTCCCTCCCTCCCTCCCTCCCCCACACTTCTCCCTCCCTGTTCTCTCTTGGTCTGTCTGAATGCCATACTCCTGTGTTTTTTTTTTTTTTCTTATTCATTTTCATTACTTGTGATGATATTTTCTCTTTTATGTCTCTGGAAAATATTTGAACAGCATTTGTAATGCTGGGCAAGCTCCTGTTTTTCTGGGTAAAGGCTCAGAGACAACAGTCCAATGGGCTTATGCAGAACAAATATTGAATGTTCCACAGATTTTTAAAAAATACAAGTGTCCTACCTTCGTTTTTTAACTCTATGTATCCTTTTCATGAGATATTTAAAGGAAATAAAAGCAGGAATAAAGGGCCTCAAAATACCTGTCCACTTGCATGGTGGATTTCTTTTTTAATAAATTGATCTTCTGTCATGGCCTATTGATCATAGACAGAATAGAAGGTGTAGGTGTTTCTAACATTTTGATAATGTTATGAATTTGGACATTTCTCTATCCTATTAGAAAAATTACTTGGCCTCAGGGTACCTTATTTTTGTATTAATGTTAATAAGTGTGGGGAAAATGCCACAGAGAATTTCTTAATTCATAGTCATTTTTGTTTTCAGTACCTTTCCACTTTGTTCATTGTTCTCTTATAGAAGTGTGGTGAGGTAGGGTGGAACTTACTCTGATTTGGAATGAACCGAATTTTTCTATCATTTCTGCAAATAGGTGAGGTGACAGTAAGCCCCTCAGATCAAGCATTCCATATAAACACAAACTTTAGGAGCAACTGGGTGGCCCAGTCCATTAAGCTTCCGACTTTGGCTCAGGTCATGATCTCACAGTTCATGGGTTCAAGCCTTGCCTCGGGCTCTCTGGTGTCAGCACAGAGCCTGCTTTGGATTCTTTGTCACCCTCTCTCTCTGCCTCTCCCCCACTTGTGCTCTCTCTCTCTCTCTCTCTCTCTCTCTCTCAAAGGTAAAGATTAAAAAAAATAAATAAAAAGATAAACACAAACTTTATTTATTTTTTTATGAAAACATTTGTACCATAGGAATGTGATTATGATTTACTTTTTTTTTTTAAATATATGAAATTTACTGTCAAATTGATTTCCATACAACAACCAGTGCTCGTCCCAACAGGTGCCCTCCTCAATGCCCATCACCCACCCCCCCCTCCCTCCCACCCCACCATCAGCCCTCAGTTTGCTCTCAGTTTTTAGGAGTCTCTTATGCTTTGGCTCTCTCCCACTCTAACCTCTTTTTTTTTTCCTTCCCTTCCCCCATGGGTTTCTGTTAAGTTTCTCAGGATCCACATAAGAGTGAACACATATGGTATCTGTCTTTCTCTGTATGGCTTATTTCACTTAGCATCACACTCTCCAGTTCCATCCATGTTGCTACAAAGGGCCATATTTCATTCTTTCTCATTGCCACGTAGTACTCCATTGTGTATATAAAGCACAATTTCTTTATCCATTCATCAGTTGATGGACATTTAGGCTCTTTCCATAATTTGGCTATTGTTGAGAGTGCTGCTATAAACATTGGGGTACAAGTGCCCCTATGCATCAGTACTCCTGTATCCCTTGGCTAAATTCCTAGCAGTGCTACTGCTGGGTCATAGGGTAGGTCTATTTTTAATTTTTTGAGGAACCTCCACACTGTTTTCCAGAGTGGCTGCACCAGTTTGCATTCCCACCAACAGTGCAAGAGGGTTCCTGTTTCTCCACATCCTCTCCAGCATCTATAGTCTCCTGATTTGTTCATTTTCGCCACTCTGACTGGTGTAAACACAAACTTTAAAATCTAATGCTAAAACAAAGGTTGGTATTTAAATTTTAAATAAATGTTTTTCTTGCTAAGCCCCTCTTCACACATGTAGACACAAACTAACACAGTAAGTTTCCTTTAAATCTCTGACTTTATTACAGTGGTATAGTCTGCCCATTCTGAATGCTACAGATCTGATACCACATGGGCCAAAATCAATTAAAACTTATTGTGCTGTCAGTTGATTTTTTTTTATGCCACATTTGTTTAAAACCACAATGCCAGGTATAAATGCTGAATTAAATGTGTACATTTGCAAATACTATTTGCCACTGACCTATGCTCTTCACACAGAAAGCATTCACAGGATGTGAGTCTCCCATCCAATAAGTGTAGCTAAATTAAGGGGAGTAAACAGGGAGAGAGAGAAGTGGAAGGAGGTACCAAGTTGTGAATGTATATAATTTACAGCAGCACTTTATACAGATACAAATTTTATGAATATAAGCAGGGTGTTTGCAACAGAAATAGAACAGAAAGTGGACACAGGAAGAGTTGGACACAAGTCCAGTAGATATAAGAATTCTATTCCTTCAGGGACTTAACCAGAGGGATGAGGAAGAAGGAGGGGAGAGGGTTGGGGGGAAGGGAGGATGTGAAGAGAGAGAGAGAGAGAGAGAGAATATAGGGAGTCTCTATTCCATGAAGGTGAGGGTGAGGGTCTTTCCTGACTTTCCACCAAATATCTGGAAATTGACCAAAGGAAGCAAACCAGATGGCTCTCCTTTCCCTTACCCATCACATCCGACACCAAATCCCACAAAGCCCACTGGGGAATGCTGCTCCTAGTCATCCCTCCAGAGCACCTTGTGCCACAGCTCCAGGTCTCCCTAGCACAGGGCAGCACTGCCACCAGCTTATCATGTCGGCCCTGGATCACTGCAGTCAACTCCCAACCAGGCTGTGTTACGATTCTCCTACCACCCCCGGTCCTTTCCTCATCTAGAAGCCATAATGATTTTCCAAATTTCAACACTGATCTCATCATCTCCACCCATTTCCTTTAAGATAAAATCCACACTCCTTATTCTAGCTTATAAAACTCTTTCCAATCTCTTCCACCCCTACCTCTCCAGCCTCATTCCTTGTGTTGGGGTGGAAGGTGGCAGAAATGTTGTATCTTTGTCAGTAGTCCTTAACTAGCTGTACCACTTGGATGATACCATACTCTCCCCTCTTTCCCTTCACCCCTACCCCTTCACTTTGCTTGGGCAACTCCCTAAAGAGACCTAATCCCCAAAGGCCATGTAACATGTCAGAAGAAGAGGTTCCCTCGGGAAACCTCTTGCGGGCAGAATCTAAGTGGAATCTTGAGGTCCACCCATTTGTGCAGGCATTCTCTTTGGGACACTCTTTTCCTCCCTGTATGAATTACATTCTCATTGGAAGGCATTTGATTAGACCTCAGCCCAAAGGGGTACAAGCATCCAGATGGCGTCTTGCCATTCCCCTGACCAGACATCAGCCCATAGCCTGGGGTCCAGCTGGCTTTTCCTGACGAGCTGGAACAGTTTACATCATGGAGGCTCTGCAGGGGCTAAATGCTCAGACCTCCACCCTCAGCCTGACAACCTGTTTCAGTGTTGAAAAACAGTTCAAGGTAGCACTTGAGACCAAACGTGTCATTTTCCTTGTCAAAATGAAAGCTGTAAATTTTAAACCTACTGCTTAATGTATCCAGATATTGAACACAGGGACTTTTATCCTCAGCTTAATGGTCTGTCTAAAAACATCAAAAAAGATTACTTAAAAACTCTGGGCCTCAGAGGTCCTATAAAATTACATGAAGCACCCCCCCCCCCATCTTCTCCAAGTTTTAAAAAATTTATTGGAAAACACTTATGCAATATGTGAACTCCTTTTTCCTTAGCCTTAGATACTAAGGTTATGTGCTTGATTGCTGGGGGGTGGTTAAGAAAAGCAATAGGATAAGATGAAATTTTATTAGATTACAATCTAAAATTTTAATAGAGTTTCTGCTTCTGGGAATGGATGGCGAATCTTATTCAGCATCTTCTTGAACAGGGAAAATGTAAAAGCATGACTTTCCTCCTTTAATATAATGTGACAATAAGGAATGTCAGAGCTTTTTGATTTTTTTTTTTAATTCAGATATTTGTAGAGACCTGATGGGAACAGAAAGACAGACGAAGGTAGAGAGTTAGAATATAATTATTTCCTCCAATAAAAGCAGTGTCGGGATAAAAGTAATTGCTAAAATTTTAGGGATGAAGAAATTATAACACTGGACCTTAGTAGCTTTATTAAAAGCTCACCCACAAGTATACAGTAATCTGAGGCCTTAAAAATACACTCCATAGCCAGAGTGTCTGTGATGCTGTGATAATGGCAAAGTTTGCTCTGAAGGTCTTACTGTCATAGCTCTAAAAATTCTTTGTTGACACAAACAGAATCTTTATTGCCTCTAGGCTATAAGATAGGGGTGTTCTGTGTGCAATCATTATCTTTCTGCCGAGAGAAAATTATGAACCATGAAGTTTAGAGGGATCAAGTCTGCCTTCAACTGCTGCATTAAATCTAAGGGTTTGCCTATTCTAGAGAACAAAGTTGCTAATTAGGGGGACAAGATGTTTGGGAAAATGGAAAGCTTCCAAGTTCCTCCTGGATTCAAAATTTCCAATATTTTTAAAGCACTATAGATTCACAGATTGGTAATAGCATCATTTGCTTTACCCGCCTTAAGAGTGCTCTCTGATGTATCTGCTTCTGATATAATAACAACTCCATTATAGGCCCCACATTTAAGGTCCTTACTTTAATGCCCCAACATTTTGGTGCATGTCTGACTTCCCCACAATGCAGCAGCCTCATTAAGGATTACTCCCTGGCAAAGGCAGTATCTAATGGGTTAATGAGGTTGGGCAGTCTCAGCCTGTTAGCAGCTGCTTAAGCAGCAGGCTGGGGAAAGCTCTGTTGATTTTCATTCTTCACTGCTGAGTGATGAAGGGCAACCTATATACTAGAAGTCTAGTCAGGCCGCAACCTGTACTCATGTACAAAAAATTCAATTCAATCCATGTCGCAGGTCAACAATTACTCCATGATATATGATATCAAGGTAAAGTCAATGCATTTATGGTGTATAAGGGGCTAAAACCAGAGGGCTTTGGCTTGAGGTTAGCCACTATTTTGATTACTCTTTATTGTGGAAAATTAAGACTGTATCAGCTCTGATCTAGAATCTGAATAGTTCTTTAATTGATGATCACATGCATCTTGATTAATATTATTGATGCTTTCAGCAATGATGCATTTTTTTTAGCTGGTCACTTTGGATTACTGAACTCATTTTGGGATACACAGCCCAAAACTCCACTACCAAACATAGTACACTACTTTCTTTTTTTTTTTTTTTTTTTTTTTTTTAAATTTTTTTTTTTTTTTCAACGTTTATTTATTTTTGGGACAGAGAGAGACAGAGCATGAATGGGGGAGGGGCAGAGAGAGAGGGAGACACAGAATCGGAAACAGGCTCCAGGCTCTGAGCCATCAGCCCAGAGCCCGATGCGGGGCTCGAACTCACGGACCGCGAGATCGTGACCTGGCTGAAGTCGGACGCTTAACCGACTGCGCCACCCAGGCGCCCCACATAGTACACTACTTTCTAACAAAAACATATCTTCGAAGGCTTGATCATTTTAATATGAAAAGAGAGTCTGTCACTTAAGGTTCTTTTGATACATCCAAAACCCCTCTTTGTTTGGCTTCTCTGTGTAAAAAAAAAAAATCACCTGAAAGCTTGCAAAAAGATCCCTGAGGCCACTCTCCAGAGATTCCTATTCAACAGGTCTGGGGTGGGGTCTGAGAATTTACATTTCTAAAAGGCTCCCAGGTGACAATGACCTTGCAGGTCCCCCAATCACACTTGGAGTGACACCGTTCTGGGATACCAATTTCTTATTCTTTCCCAGTCTCCTTTGCTGGATTTTCCTCTTCTCCGTGACCTCTATGGCTTGTCTTATACCTCTTCTACCTTCCCTGCAGAGACATCTCATTCAGTCTTAAGGCTGTAAAACACATCTACAGGCTGATAAATAAATCCTGGGTTTGCCCCTGAATTCATGATTGCGTATTGGTTTGCTATTCCACGTCTCCTGATTCTCCTTTCAACCCTAAAACCTGGTCCTCTCCAGGGTTTTCCAACTCAGTAAATGGCACCTTGCAAAATTGTTCAAGGCAAATCTCTTATTATCTTTAATTTGACCCTTCTTCCCACATCCCACTCCAATCCATCAGTACATACAGTTGGCTCTTCTTTCATATTAAATGCAGAATTGGGCCATTTCTTACTATGTACCCTGGCCATGCCACCATTACCTCTAGCCTGGATTATTGCTATTATTTCCCAGGTAATCTCCCTGCTTGTTCCTTGTCCCGTACTCCACTACATTCGTGTAACAAACAAGAGTGATCCTTGTAAATACAAGTCAGTCTGGGGCGCCTGGATGGCTCAGTCAATTAAACGTCTGGGTTCGGCTCAGGTCATGATCTCAAGACTTGTAAGTTTGAGCCCCACATCGTGCTCTGTGCTGACCACCCAGAGCCTGGAGCCTACTTTCAATTCTGTGTCTCCCCCCCCCTCTCTGCCCCTCCCCTGCTCACACTCTGTCTCTCTCAAAAATCAATAAACGTTAAAAAAAAAAAAAAACACTTTTTTAAAAATAAAATACAAGTCAGTTCTCATCACAATTCTGCTCTAAACTTTCCATAGAACTCAGAATAAAAAGCTGGAGGTCTGGCAGCATCCATTAAAGTTCTACATAACCTAATCTCAATCCCTTAAACTTCTACCCGCTATGCCTGCAGTTTGCCCTTCACTCCTGTGCCCTGGCCATGCTAGCCTCCTTGTTCTTCCTGTCATACACCAAGCTGTTCCTGCCTCAGTGCCTTTGCATGTGATGTTTCCTCTGCCCGGAATACTTTCCCCTGGTTATCCACAGGGCTCACTCCTTCCCCCTGCTCTGCTCTCTGCTCAGATGTCTCCCAAAGGGGCTTCCCTGGCTCCCTCACTAAAAGAGCACTCACAGAGCTCATCTGCATCACTCTCCAAACTCCTCACCCTGCTCTGCCCTCTCTGCCTTGGCACTTATCACCCCAATGACTTTTTATGTATTTGTTCATTGCTTGCCTCCCTCTACCAGAATGCAAGCTCCATGAGGGAAGAAATTATTTTTCTATCCACTGCTATATTCACTCTACCAGAAATAGTATCTGGCCTGTTGTATTCAGTAACTACATGAATACACTGATCAAAAAGTGAACATCTTAGTCTGTCCAAGAAAAAAACTGATTTTTTTTTCCCTCTCTAAAATTGACTAGTTATTCTTCTCAGCCTTAGTCACTTTAAGATGCAACATTTTTGCACTATTTACTTCAAGGGAATTATATAGACAATTTACTGAAGTAAAAATTATCCAAAAGACCCCAGTTTTCATTTCACACTCCCTATAAAAATTCAGCAAGCTCTCACTGCACTCGGCCCGCCACTGTTCCCCCACACCCATTTTCCCTTGAGCCCGTGGCCCCCCGGAACATTAGCCTGAGAAACAGTCTCTTTGAGTGACCGTAGGCAGAGAGAGAGCTGCCGATCTATATATCAAACTGATTGGTCACAGGTGGTCACAATGTGGGACAGAGAATGTAAATTTTTAAACACTGTGGTAACTGCACAGAGTAATACTGCCTGTTTGAAATGCTATCACGGCTAATTAATGCAGCTCAAGGGTTCTCACACTTGATAAATACAAGAGATGGCAAAAGTCTGAGAGTTAGGTAAAGAAACCAGTATGAAAATAGCTTTGGAAAAATATACCGCAGCACACAGCCACTATTCATCCCTTACAGTGAAAAACTGTATTCGTGCTCAAAATGATTCTTCTCACTAACTTTCTACCCAACTCAATTTAATTTAACTCAATTTAGACTTAAATGCTTATACTCTGAACTCCACTGTCTTTGAGCTTTTTAAAGAGTAATGACATTGATAGTTGAACCTGTGGGCCACGTTGCATGTTTTCTAATGTTATTTGTTGGGCTGCAGCTTGCAATGAAAAGCAAGTATTAAAAAAAAATAAATGCGTGTGGAGATTAGAGTCCACATTTTGAAATGTCAGTAAATACAGTATTTATGTGACAGATCATAGTGACTTGTAAAAGGCAGCCATATGTGTATCAAACTCTCAGTCTTCCTAATGTTTTTTCTTTAAAAATCTTTTATTTTTAAATCCGAAGAAAACAGCACTGAAGGAGAATTATCTTTTAGACTTTTTGAGGAATTCAAGCTAAAATCTGACCTCCTCAGCCCACGATTTTTCTCTTTCAAAGAGAAACTAGGGGAACATTTCCAGCCTGTGTGCTACTGTCATATCACAACATTTAGGGCAATAGAAAGATTTAAGAAAAAGAAATCAAGGATAGAACATTAGAGTCTTTAATGTACTGATTCACTACTTAGCAGTGCCTAGAGGTAGTTTACCGTGTGCTTTCACAAATAGCACCATTAACAGAATTTTACATGCCTGGGTCACTTTCCTTTGATCCCAAAGAAGTCTTAAAACATTGAACAAACAACAGACTTGAGGCTACATCCCTGAAAGACAGCCACTTCTGGGGAGTAGAGGTGGTCTCTGACATAGCAACAGAACACGCGGGACAATTTCAAACAAAGAACAAAAGCAACCGATGGTCCTTCTGGAAACCGCCAAGGATGTTAAGTGTTTTCAGAGAGTGAAATCAAACACAACAGCATAAGGCCTGTGGAGAATTTTCCTAGAAGATGAAACCCCCTCTTAAAAGTGATTAAGTCCTTAGTGGTCATCACAGACCTCCAAATTCCATGGTCCCATATACATAAACCACATCTCCAAATGCACTGAAATTATATCTCGGGCATAAGCTTTCTTTTTTTCTGATGCCAGTTTGTAAGAGATCTTCACGTGAACAAAAGCTTCTGTCTTTACAATAACCATCTTTCTTTAGAAAAGGCAAGCAATATACTTTTGGGATGCCAAGTCACACAATAGAGGAAACCAAATAATTCCAGGGAGGTTTGATGAGCCCTCAGCAAATCCTACAACAATTCTAGTCATCTGTCACTCAGGAAGTATCTCAAAAAGAATTGTGTGGCATTGCTACTGTCTATTACCTGTAATGTTCCGTTTGGTTCACTTGAGGTGTTTTTTGTTTTTTTTTTTTTAATATATAATGAATGCATTCAATAATTGTTTGAATTGCTGCTGTGCGTTCTGTCATAAATGGTTTATGGATAACCATCAATTGGTTCTGCTCATCAGTCTAACAAGTTCAATGTACTACTCAGAGCAAAGGATGACTATTTATTTAACAGCTCTTGGCAGGAAAATTTGTTGCATGCCACAACTTTACAAAGAACATTAAAATCAATGACAATTTATAAACCAAAGGCTGGGAATTATGCTTTGGATTCCCATAATTCATCAGAATAAAGCTGTCAGATACCTTTTATTATAAATTAATAGCATGTTGTCTAAGAGCGCTGGAGAACAGATGTTTAGCCAGTTCGGTACTGACATCTAGTGGACAATGAAAAATATTCCCCCATTTTCTCCCAACTGGATTTTCCCTTTTTTCACAAAAGATGTTCGTTGCCGCTGCATCCGTCAGATTTTTTAACATACAAGAAATTGTACATGAGTTCAACTTTTGTGCATTTGTGTTTGAGCTAACCAAATGTCACAAGTTTGAACTTTTAGGGATCATCATTGGCAATATGTACTTAATTTAAAACATACTCAATAACCTTTAAAAAAAATCTGTTTTAAAAAAGAACTGAAAAATATCCTCACACACTGGCAACCTCATATAACTTAAACTTTTTAGTATTCTTTCATACTCCGGGACTTAATTACTTCTTATTCTCTACTATTAAATTAATTGTGCTATATTAAAGCATCAACATCCAACTCCAGTGCTCTCAAAAAGAAATAGAACTATAGTTCTAAACAAAGCTCTAAAATAAACATTTACTTAGCTCATATATGATTAAAAGTAAGGGTTTAACTTAATTATGATGAATTTTTCTCTTCACTTTAATGTTATTTATGAATGACTGATACATTGCAAAAAAAAAAAAAAGAGAGATTGAAGGAAAGACTTCTTATATGCACTGTTTGTGGATTTTGCTTCTTTAGACGGTATTTTCAGGTTGGTCTGCACAATAATATTCCATATTCATTAACAGGTTTAAAAACTGAAAAATATCCTCATACACTGCAATCTCGCAGGTACACAGTCTTGGCAAAGGTACCCCCTGGGGCAGGGCTAGGATTTTTTTTTGCCCCAGGTAAGGGACAAATCAGAGGCTTTAACATATTCCATGTTACCTGATCTGCAGCCATGCTGGACTTGACTTTTCAGGGGATTAAGAAGGTTAAGGAGGGCCCTCTCTTCAGAGACTTTTGGAATACAGAGTACCTGAAAGTAAAGAAAACAGAAATGAAACCAGTGTTCACCATGCACCTGCTTCTGTGTCTCGCACTGTGATAGCACTTCACATAAGAGATTAATGGAGTATGGGTCAGGGATGAAAATTAATGGTCCAATCTGATATCCCTTAAAGAATAGCATGTGCTCTAAGACCAGCATCAAGCTGATATTTCCAGGAGAGAAGGGATAATACCTCTTTCTAACTTGATTGTTATTGGGAGACAACTAGTAAAACTCAACCAAAATCATAATATCCCCTATTCCACTTTACTGAACCATAAAATGGTGAGAATGGTATATGAAACCACCTTATAAATTTTGTGAAGTTTATAAAATCTTTTTTAGGTTACTTTGAAAGCAGTACATTACAATTATTTTGGAAGGCCTATGTGTTTATTATGAAGGTGAATAAATAGAACAGAACACAATATCCTCCCACAATAAAGAGAGACCAACTTCAGGAGTTCTTTATGTGAAAGTGGGGGGTAAACCTACTTAAAGCATAAGCCCACAATTTTTTTATAGAGTAATGTAAAAGGAGCTATTTCAGGATTTTCATGGTTTTCTTATTTAGGAAACTCTACAAGCCAATCCCAACCTTCAGATCTCTGTTTGAACATCTTTCTAAACAAGCTTTTAGCAAGTCATTAAAATAAAGACATTGCATGAATAAGGACAACTGAGTAGCATTTTACCAACTAACATGCCCTCTCAATGGGCAGCATTTTTGTATTACTAAAAGAAAAAGTAGGCTGCCTTCTGCTGTCATGAATTACTAACTTCAGTTCTTTTCATGAAAGAACCCTTATCACACACATACCAGTCTTTACTTAACATTCCCTTATTTTTAAAATAATTTTTAACTCTCTAGTCATTCTAAATTCCATATTCTCATCTAAGCTATGGGCCAACACTAACTCCTTGTATATAGATATATTTCTAAGATCCCCACTGATGGAGAAATCCACAAATGAATGTACAACTGTCACATTCAGTTCTGGAAGCAGTAAGAAAAGCAGATCACAGGAGGCAAGTCTTGGGAGCCAGTGAGGCAAATGCATATCTAGAAGCTCAGGGTGGGTGTTTTAACTTAAGAAGGATATAGGTTGAGTACAGTAAAAAATCCTCTTAATGTGGAAAGGACAACCAGTAAATGGGACTCATAGGTCTAGAAATAAAGATCATGTGGAAAAGACTCAAGCTGAACTTTAACCCTAGGGAAAGTCACTACCCCTTCAAATACTCCCCACTGTGCAGACAAGTCAGGGACCAAAAGTACACCAGGAGAACCAGAGATCCACAAGGACAACTTCCTCCTGATTAACATAGGGTCAAGTTGTTACAGTCATAATAATTTTTCTTAAAGCCTTCCTCCTACCCGTATTATTTTAGGTTGTGACTGAAGTAGTCAAAATCATTACACATTAGGTCTGGATGGGGCCTCAAAGAGTATTTAGTCCAATTCCTTGGACTCAGACAAAGAAAAGAGGCTCAGAGAGGTTAGGGGCATTCAGAAGTCAATAACACAATAACTGAGTGCCATCACAACACAGGATAGGAGGTCATCACAGCTGAGACTGCAGGAAGCCCTCAGGCCCAGGAAAGATTCAGGGCCAGGGGCAATGAGGTAAGGCTATGAGTAAGGACTAGAGGATGACCACCTGAGTAGAGAAGACCTGTCCCAGAAAAGCATGGTCAAGCAGAGTTGAAATTCCCAAATAAGGGGAGAAGGTATGAGCAAAGACACATCCAGGTGCCCATGACCAGAGCCAGGCTTTGTATCAGAACTCAAGTAGGCAAGTGGGAAATCAAGAGAAGCAACAGAAGAAAGGAAAATAGAACAACGTAGGTGAATTAGAATCCAGAGATCCACAAGGAAAAAAGACAGTCAGGCTCACAATCAAAATTGAGATTTCAGCCCCTCTTGAACCTCACTCAGGAAGTAAGATATTCTAACTCAAGCTCAGAGATTCTATATGGTTCTCTGAAGACAGGGTTCAATTCTGGCCCAGCTAACTTGGCAGATATGAGCTGGTTATAGGAGCACCTGGATAAGGTGATAAGTCTGTGGGCAAGAATGTCAAGAGAACAGACCCTTACAGTGCCTACGTTAGTTGGATGACTATAGATACCTGAAGCCATGAATCAGTAAGATGTGTGACTTATACATGTGCACAAGGTGTCTGTACACCCATGCACAGACCACAATCAGGAGACATTCCATGTTTATTTCATCACCTTATTTCCTCTCCCTTCAACTTTCAGTCATTTCACTGTTTGTTAATAGTCTTTCTACCACAGATTCCCCAATGCACTTTAAAATTATTTTCCTGGGTAAATTTACATCTTCTATTTATTTTTAAACTTTGTTTATAAAAATGTCTACTTTAAAATGTCATTTCCTAAGGAGCCAGAGTACATATTTATTTAATAAATGTTTATGCTTCTTTTGAATCTGCTTTGTATTCTGTGTCCAACTAGGGTCTCAAGAAAAAGACACGTGGTTAATTCAAATCAGTCTGTTTTCCAGTTGAGAATTTTGAATCTAAAGATTTTGAATCTTACTGAAACACACCAGAAACCATATTTTTACTGTGTATTTTAAAAACTGAGTAAAATATAATTAAATGGGTTAACTTAAATGATGAAAACTAAAATTACATCTATAGGAATTTTTAACTGAATAATTTCAGGTCAGAGACTAGCAGAAGGAAAGAAGCTGGGTGGCTTATAAATTAATGTATTTAATCAATGATTTATAGTTAATTTACTTAGGTCTCTCCTTCAATCTATCACTAAGACTTTTATCTTTGAATTTCAGAATGAAAAGCTAAACTATTATTTGAAGAAATGGGTGAACATGGGCAGCCAATTGAAAACTCCAACAGTTTTCTATGTATTCCTTTTGATATTTTATCAGTAAGGTTTTAATAGCTACACAAGAACCGCATGTTGATGTTATGTGATAGTCCCAAGCAGAGATATCAATGACTGTAACTGATGAAATAACTAAATATCAACAGTAAAAGGACCTCCAGGATGGTAGAAAAGAACATCACAGAGGGGGGAAAGCGAGTTTCTGGCCAACATGTAAACAAGAATTTGACTCTGTTTATTTCTTCCTTCCTTCAGATATATTGGAGAATTGCTTTGTGCCTTGTACCTCTCATGGTCCAATTTAATATCTTTCTGTTTTTTTAGAAGGTGGTTTATGCAATTTATTGGAATATTTCCAGGAAAATAAGAGAGACAGAGAGAGAAAGAGAAAGAGAGGGGAAGGAAGGAAGGAAGGAAGGAAGGAAGGAAGGAAGGAAGGAAGGAGAGAGGGAGGAAGAGAGGGAGGAAGACAGGGAGGGAGGGAGGAGGGGAGGAAGGCAGGAAGGGAAGGAAGAAGGAAGGAAAGGGAAGGGAAGGGGAGGGAAGGGAAGGGAAGGGAAGGGAAGGGAAGGGAAGGGAGGGGAGGGGAGGGGAGGGGAGGGGAGGGGAGGGGAGGGGAGGGGAAGGGAAGGGAAGGGAAGGAAAGGAAAGGAAAGGAAAGGAAAGGAAAGGAAAGGAAAGGAAAGGAAAGGAAACGAATATAAGGCTCAATACATAGTAATGTCCTTCCAAAAGCTTTCTAAGGCCCCCACTCCTGTCTTAAATTCCATTAGTTTATTATGATAGTGATTTCATCAAAATAGTGATGCTTGAGAATAAAGAGTTTTGTTTTGCCCCAAAATCAAAATACCAGAGAAAGAGCAAGGCAAATTTCCCTGAAGTCCTGCATCTATTTTCAATCCTGACTCGATCTCCTTCAGAGACTACAAAGCTGATCAAGAGAATTTCGGAAGCACAGTAACAAAAGACCCATCACCGGGCAGGTTGTTAAGACCTCTTCTGTGGCACACCATAGCAGTGGCATTGCTCAGGCATATTCTCACTAATTGTGAAATAAAGGAAAAAGACTGGGAAGACGGGGGTTTGAGACCCATGTATGGTTGTTGTGTGTTGCACTAAGCCAAAGAACCTACTAAGACTCCTTCAGCTTTGAGGACAGTGATGCCATCCACTGCCGTCTGCACTCAGAAACTACTGAAGGCTCTCAGACAAGTAGCAGAGAGGGTTGTAACCATCTCCTCCCCAGACTCTCTCAGGTTGCTTAGGAAAGAGTTGAAAGCTTCATCCTTATTCTATGAAATCTAAACATGGAAACTCCCAAGCTGCCTTTGTTTCCCACCTCTGAAGTGTACCCATGCTTCAGCGGTGTGTTATATAAATGCTAGTCAGTACATGAATGAGTTTTGTGATTTGCTATGTACATGACCTATAGATAGCTGTCTACATCATCATTGCCCAGGGTGGTCTCAGGAAGCAGAAACTGAATCTCTAATACAGACATACCTGGCTTTTTAAAAATCCAATATGTAAAAATGCCAGCATAGATAAATCTTTGCACCAGAAGACATCTCAGAGATCATTTTGTCTAAATTCCTCATTTTATAGATTCATTTATTCATTCATCTGACACATTAATCAATTAATTAATTAATCCCAGAATTTCCCAAAGACTTTCAATGACTTGCTTAGGGAAATGAAATATGTGTTCAGTATTGCACAGAAGTTTAAAGAGAGTTTAAAATACTGTATAGTACCATTTATATGTGGAATCTAAAAAAAAATAAAATAAAAGCTGATCTCAGAATAGAATGGTCATTGCCAGGCCTGGGGAAAGGGGAAAATGATACGTCAAAGGGTAGAGATTTTCAGTTACAAGGTGAATAAATTCTGTGGATCTAATATACAGCATGATGACTATACTTACTTATATCGTACCGTATACTTGAAATTTGCTAGAGTAGATCTTAAATATTCTCACCACACACACATACAAGGTGTTAACTGCGTGACATAATGGATACATTGATTAAACTGATCTTGGTAATTATTTCACTAAATATACATTATATATGCATATATATATACAATTCTATTTGTCAGTTATTCCCAATGAAGCTGGAAAAAAATAATTTTAATAAAGAGAATTTAAAGGTTCCTGGATTATCATCCGTGTTGTTTCAACTCTTCCAATGTTGAGACATGATTAATGGTATTTCCATGCCAACCAAATCAAAGCAAACTGTTAGAAATGTTTGTCTTTAGTTCCCCAATAATGCTCCTTAAGGAGCCTCTCTACATTCTTTCTCTTAAATTCATCATAGTTCCTCTTTTTTCCCAGTGGCAAAATCAGTGTGGAATTAATCACATAGACCAAGGGCAGCAAACTTTTTCTGTAAAGGGCTAGATACTTTAGGTTTGCAGATCATACAGTCTCCATCTCAACTACTCAATTCTGCCATCATAGCACACACAAAAAAAGCTGTAAACTATAAAGTAATAGGCGGTGGCTGTGTTTCAATAAAACTTTATTTTTTTAATGTTTTTTATTATTTCTGAGAAAGAGAGTATGAGCAGGGGAGGGGCAGAAAGAAACAGAAACAGAGGATCTGAAGCAGGCTCCACCCAGACAGCAGAGAGTCTGATGCAGGGCTCAAACCCAGGAACTGCGAGATCATGACCTGAGCTGAAGTTGGACACTTAACCAACCGAGCCACTCAGGCGCCCCTTCAATAAAACTTGATTTACAAAAACAGTTTGAGGGCTGGATTTGGCTCACAGGCTGTAGTTTGCTGACCCCTGTTGCAGACTATTACCTGGGTGTGTAAGAGCTAACTCACCATCTTTTTTAGAAGATAAATTGCCTTTTCCTCCCATTAAAATTCTCATCTCTTGGGGCGCCTGGGTGGCGCAGTCGGTTAAGCGTCCGACTTCAGCCAGGTCACGATCTAGCGGTCTGTGAGTTCGAGCCCCGCGTCGGGCTCTGGGCTGATGGCTCAGAGCCTGGAGTCTGTTTCCGATTCTGTGTCTCCCTCTCTCTCTGCCCCTCACCCGTTCATGCTCTGTCTCTCTCTGTCCCAAAAATAAATAAACGTTGAAAAAAAAAAAATTCTCATCTCTTAATGAATTCCTTCAGATAGTGCTCTCCAAAAGAACTTACTGCCATAATGGAAATGTTCTGTATCTGTGCTATCCAACATGATTACAACTAGCCACGTGTGGCTAATGGACACTTGAAACGTGACTAAGTAGCTGAGGAACAGAATTTTAAGTTTTATTTAATTTTTATTAATTTGAATTTAAATAGTCATGTGTGGTTAATGGCTACTCTGTTGGACAATACAGCTTTAAGGAGTAATGAAGACCATCAGGCACTATTTTAGATCAACCCAAAATACTGGAAAGTCTATTGTTCCCTCAAAACACAATGTGTAGATAGGTACCTATACCATTTTGCCTGACCAGCCTGTGGCATTTGAAAGGCATTCTTTTGTTTTGTTTTGTTTTGTTTTGTTTCACAAAATAATGCTTTTACATAATTACAAGAATAAAAAATTAAATTATAAACTTTGTATTTTTAAACCCCCTTTTCAGAGTCCTTCAATTGGATTAAATGTGTAACACCTTTATTTCTCTTTATATAGCCCTGTGTTAAACGTGAGTTCATTAACAGATTTCACCTACCATTGCAAGACTCAATTTATTGCTGTCTTCCATATGCTTGCTACCCTCTGAAAATATAGGCACAAAAATGAATTAGTATATTACCATGTTACAAAGTCCCTAATAAAGGAATATATTTCACTAATAGAAACACAGAACAACTAAAGTGCCCAAGATGGAGGAATTAGAAAAATATAAAAAAAGGAGGAGGCACTTGGGTTGGACATTGACCAGGAATAGTGTGGAAAAGTATTTCAGAAAAAAAAAGAATAGCTTTAGCATAGGGATGTAAATGGGGAGTGCATGCTGATTTGGGGGAATGATGAGTAATCCGGTATGACTAGAATATAAAAGGGAAGATGGAAATGGCTAGAGATAAACTCAGAAAGGTAAGCTAGGACCAGATTGAAAAAGCCATTGTATGTTTGGAAAATATCTTGCAGGCTCTGAGGAGTTACCATAGGTTTTAGAACTGAAGAGGTAACCACAGTTAAGATCTTTGTTATAATTCTGGCAACAGCGTGAAGGCACTTTACAAAGACTGGAGGTAGGATCGTGCAGGAGGAGGAGGAGTGTGCAAATAAAAGCTTTGTATTATTTTTTTGAAGTAAGCTCTATACCTAACGTGGGGCTCGAACTCACCACTCCAAGATCAGGAGTCACATGCTCTCCTGACTGAGCCAGCCAGCTGCCCCAAAACCTTTGTATTAATTTTTAATGCTGAAGATTAAAAAGATTAAGATCCCATATCACTGGATTAATGATCATGAATGTTACCAAAAAACTTGGTAAAACCTAAACAAAAACCTCATAAAATCTAGATCAGAGGTCACAAGCTGCAGGGGATCAAGCTAAACTTAGCCCACAAATGTGTTTTGTGTTACAATGTTCTATGAATAATTTTATTTGACTGCCAATATCTGTAAATGAGGGGATTTCACATGAAAATCCAGATTTCTCTCTAGAATGTTCATTTCCTTTTAAAAATCATAAGATTGAGCAGCACTGGGCCTTCTTTCTCTCCTGGCAACAATCAGCTATTACTGGGTTGCAGCCACTCATCTCCCCACAGAACAGCCATGCTCTAGTTTTCTATGGTGCCCACCACTTCCTAGTACTTGACTTCTACTTGGTTTCACTCTTTTATAATACCCACCAGGCCTCAAAGACACTTTTTTTACCCCAGCTTAAGGCTTGGTTGAAAGTTTAAAACTTCATTTGCTTTCAGAAACTTTCTCTATAAATATTAGCTTCTACAATACCTACTATATATGTGTGTACATATTCCATTATATATATATATATATATATATATATATATATTCCATTTATATATTCCATTATATATATATATATATATATATATATATATATATATATATATATAATGGAATATCAGTCAGACATAAAAAAGAATGAAATCTTGCCATTTGCAATGACACTGATGGAGCTAGAGTGTATGATGCTAAGCAAAATAAGTCAGAGAAAGACAAACACCAAATAATTTCACTCATATGTGTAATTTAAGAAACAAAACAAATGAGCAAAGGGGAAAAAAGAGAAAGAGAGAGGCAAATTAAGAAACAGATTCTTAGGGGCATCTGGGTGACTCAGTCAGTTGAGGATCTGACTCTTTCTTGACTTTGGCTCATGTCATCATCTCTCAGTTCTGTGAGCTAGAGCCCCACAACGGGCTCTGTGCTGGCAGCATGCAGCCTGCTTGAGATTCTCTCTCTCCCTCTCTATCTGCCCCTCCCCACTTGTGCTGTCTCTGTCTCTCTCAAAATAAAAAAAGAAAATAAATAGACTCTTAACTATAGAGAACAAACTGGTGGCTACCAGAGGCAAGGTGAATGGTACAATGAGGTGATGGCAATTAAGGAGTGCACTTGTGATGAGCACCGGGTGTTGTATGTAAATGTTGAATCCCTAAATTCTACACCTGAAACTAATACTACACTTCATGTCAACTGCAATTTAAATAACAACTTTTAAAAAATACCCACAGGGTACCTGGGTGGCTTAGTCAGTTGAGCGTCTGACGCTTGATTTCAGCTCAGGTCATAATCTCATGGTTCATGGGATGAGCCCCAGCTGGGTTCTGTGCTGACTAGGAGCCTGCTTGGGATTCTCTCTCTCCCTCTCTCTCCATCCCTCTCACTCACTCTCTCTCTCAAAATAAATAAAATAAACTTAAAAAACATACCCACTATATTTTTATTCTAACCACAGTGGGACTTAATAATACTGCTTTCTTTAAAATACTCAACATTCCTGGGGTACCTGTGTGGCTCAGTTGGTTGAGCAACCAGCTCTTGATTTCAGCTCAGGTCATGATCCCAGGGTTGTGAGATTGAGCCTCATGTCAGGCTCCTCACTGAGCATGGAGCCTGCTTAAGATTCTCTTTCTCGGGGTGCCTGGGTGGCGCAGTCGGTTAAGCATCCGACTTCAGCCAGGTCACAATCTCGCGGTCCGTGAGTTCGAGCCCCGCATCAGGCTCTGAGCTGATAGCTCAGAGCCTGGAGCCTGTTTCCGATTCCGTGTCTCCCTCTCTCTCTGCCCCTCCCCCATTCATGCTCTGTCTCTCTCTGTCCCAAAAATAAATAAACGTTGAAAAAAAAATTAAAAAAAAAAAAAAAAGATTCTCTTTCTCTCCCTCTGCCCCTCCCCCATTGGAATGCTCTCTCTCTCTCTCTCTCTCTCTCTCTGATTAATTAATTAATTAATTAAATTTAATATTCAACATTCCCAAACTTTTCATTACCGGAGGCATAGCCATCCTTCTTGAATATCTGCATTTCAAGAATATAGAATGAAATACTAAATTAAAGAACCAGAAAATATTGCACTTTAGCCATAAGCAGTTATGTTGCTTCTTCTGTCAGACCTTGTACAGTTGACAACTCTTAGACCCAACTGGCTTTCTCAAGAAGACTTATAGTGTACATCACTGTGCCATCTTCCCTGTGACCTCCTGGCAAGTACAGAAAAGCAATTGTCAGGATTTGGCCAATCCGGAAGCTTAGGTTTGGAACTAGCTGGGGAAAGCTCCCAGTTATTTCAAATGTCTAATAAACCCACCCAATCTGAGATAATCGTTCTAGTTGGAGCTTGGAGGTGCTTATCTGCTTAGTATCAATTAAGATGCAAATAATGTGCAATAACAGTGCAGGTCAAATCGGAAATCATTGGAATTGGAGAAGTTGTGGTACACCAAGTCCTTGACTGAGAAGATGCTGCAGCTTTGATAATACTCCTTACCAAATAACCAGCTGTCCATAATATGACAGTCAGTGAGAGGTAACATATTTTCTTCTTGATTGGTAAAACTGTGAGCATACTTGCTCATGTGTTTCTTTAGAACTATTTCTATTGTACAAAATATTGGATGAAAGTGAAACATGTTTCTTACATGTTCATAGAAAGCCTCTACAATCTTACACAGAACAGTATAAAACCACATTTACTTTATAAGAAATCTATATTCATTTGAAGACTCATAAAATGGGAAGGGGATGAAGCTGTGAACTCATGAATAATTCTCATTGTGATCATATGACTACAGGGACAGGAGGGCAAGGAAGGTTTATCAGGAATTATTTTCTTGGTCATTTACTGAGAGTTTAGAATGTCTCATTCTGCTAACTTTTTTAAATGGGGACTAACTAACCCAGAGGAGGGCAGAAATTATTTCACCATGTGGATCCCTATCCTGGACCCATAAGTAATCATGACATTTCAATCCTAGATCCTACTCTTAGGACAAATTTTGAGAGAGACGATTGTGTCAAGTCCTCAATTCTATAAATACTCTCACAAAGCACTTAGGAAAACCCCACAGAGCTGCTGAGCCCTAGGAGGTGCAGCACAGAGACAGCTGTCTCCACTGGAGGCTCAGAACTTTGATCCCATTTGGCTCTCTGCGAGCTTCGGATACTGGGCGGAGAGTCGAGAGAAGAAGGTCGTTTTGCTAGCTGGTGCTAAAAATTCCTCCTTCGTCATCTTGACTAAGCTAATGCAGACGATCAAATGCTTTGAGTATGCCAAGGCTAAATGGCAGGTAGTCAAATAGGAAAAACAATCAAGAAGCTGGAGGTCCAGGACTGTATCTCTGAGGCACAAGCCTAATTGCATAACCTGAATTCTACCAAGTATCCTTGGAAGTCTCTAGGGGAACACACTGAACTATAGCCTCTGTGTTGTCAAAGCACTTGCATTCCATGCTTGATAAGTTCTGTTTCACCTCAAAGGAAAAAACAACACAATAAAAAAAAAAAAATCTGCTTTCTATCTACACTTCTCCTCTTAAAAACCTCAGTCTTGCCTAAGCAAATTCATTTTAGACTTTGCTTGGGGACTATTTTCTATATCAGGATAATTTAATACAGCACTCTGACTCAGGGGATGGGTATAGGTATCTTCCATTAGCCATTTTGAAGCAAACCGTCAAAAGTCCTACTTATCCTCAAGGGATAAGTAGCTCTTATCCCTTACTCTGTCCCTAACCCATCTATTACATTCTAACCAGATTATTATAGAGGACTTTCTACTTTGTCCGTTTCAGTATTGTGTGGATTTTAGGAGGACATACACGACAAACTCTCCTAACCAACCTCCATTCAGCAAACTGACCAATTAATGGACCTCCATTCCCTCTCTCAACCTTCCTGGTTAATACCCACAGCACATTGATTGCTCAGCTGGTGGGCTTGATGTGTGCACACCAGGTTGCATTTGTTCCCCATCCTGTGTCAGTTGTATTTATTCTAATTATGTAAATTAATAAAAATAAACCACTTTAAGTATGAGTGTGAAAAGAGTTACCTCTATGAAAACTAAATTGAATGTTTGGAAAGATTTCCTAAAAGCCAGTTGCAAGAATAAACACAGAGTAAAAAACTAGGTAAGAGACAACGCAAAAGATTGTAGTATGGTGAGGTGTGCTTCATAACAATTTAGAAAGTTTCCATATTGCTTCATGAAAATCTTTAATTTCTCTCTACTTTAATAAACCAAAACTGCATGTTGGAATTATGGATACTTTAGAGAAGAAATACCAAGCAGAACTCTAATCAATAAATCCATAATTGATGAAGAGCCTTGACTCTGTATCAAAATGTTGGTAAATTAATGCACATTTAAAATGTTTTAAGCTAAAATAAAATGTTGAAGATACACATGTCTCACTTTTATGAGCCTGGTTTATACCACATTTTTCAATTTATCAACCACTACCAGTTTTAGTTACATCAGATAAGAGGACTTCTAATGTATTCTATTCATAATAGTCTAATGTATTCTATTCATAATAATTTTATTTAAATAAAGGGTTTTAGAGTATTTTATACCAGGGCACCTGGGTGGCTCAGTCAGTTGGGTGTCCTCCTACAGCTCAGGTCACAATCTCGTGGTCTGTGAGTTCGAGCCCCACATCAGGCCCTATGCTGACAGCCATGAACCTGCTTCAGATTCTGTGTCTTCCTCTCTCTCTGCTCTTCCCCCACTCAAATTCTGTCTCCCTCTCTCTCTCAAAAATAAATAAACATTAAAAAATTAATAAAGTTTTTTATACTAGATTAGCCTTTCAGAGGATAGCAATCCCTATATCCACAATCATCCTTATAAAAGAATTTTATTATATTACATACAACATATATATTACTAGGAGTGCTAAAAAAATGTCAGAAACTTAAAAAAGACTTTATTGTGTAGTCAGGAACTGAGGAAAAGTAATCTCACTATGGCTCAAATATTTCTATCTTCAGCATCTGCTGTAGATACAGCAACACAACACAACACAATTCTGTATTGTGTATTTCTGGGTATTTGTCTGAGGATTTGAAGTATAGACCACTTAAGACACAAGTGAATTCTCTGAAACTGTTAGCCACTTGCTTCGTAGGGACTGCCAGCCCTTCCTGAAATGTTCATACATGATGTGCATTTTGAATGCCTTATGATGTTGAAGCCCTGGCCTACTCCTCACCACATTACTTGTTCCGTTTCTGGGACTCACCTTCATTCAATTCCCACTTGATGCCTCATAAAAAAGACTCAAAATGGGGGTATCTCTTTACATGTTACTTGGTAACTTTTTAAAACCATTTTAACCATTTTTATAAGTGTATAATTCTGTGACCTTAAGTATATTCACAATATTGTGTAACTATCACCATTGTCTATTTCCAGAATCTTTCATCATTTCTTTTTTTTTAATGTTTATTTATTTATTGTGAGAGGGGAAGGGGTAGAAAGAGAGGGAGACAGAGAATCCCAAGCAGGACCTCTGCTGTCAGCACAGAGCCTGATGCAGGGCTCAAACTCACAAACTGTGACATCATGTCCTGAGCTGAAATCAAGAGTCAGATACTTAACTGACTGAGCCACCCAGATGCCTCCAGAATTTTTCATTATTTCAAATAGAAACTCTCTACACTTGGGGCGCCTGGGTGGCTCAGTCGGTTAAGCGGCCGACTTCGGCTCAGGTCATGATTTCGCGGCCCGTGAGTTCGAGCCCCGCATCGGGCTCTGTGCTGACAGCTCAGCTCAGAGCCTGGAGCCTGTTTCAGATTCTGTGTCTCCCTCTCTCTGACCCTCCCCCATTCATGCTCTGTCTCTTTCTGTCTCAAAAATAAATAAACGTTAAAAAAAAAAAAGAAACTCTCTACACTTGCAGAATTATTCACAACAACCAAGATACAGAAATAATCTAAGTGTCCATCAACAGATGAATGGATAAAGAAGATGCAGTGTATATATAGACAATAGAATATTATTCAGCCATAAAAAAAGACGGACGTCTGCTATTTGCAACAACATGGGCAAACCTGGAAGATATTATGCTAAGTGTAATAAGCCAGGCAGAGAAAGGCAAATACCACATGATATTCAGAATCTAAGAAAGTCAAACACACAGAAAGAAAGAATAAAACAGTGGTTTTCAGGAGCTAAGGGTGGAAGAAATAGGGAGATGTCAGTCAAAACGTACAAACTTTCCATCATAAGATGAATAAGTTCTGGGGATCTAATGTATAGCATGGTGACTACAGTAATAATACTGCATTGTGTGCTTGAAATTTGCTAAGAGGGTAGATCTTACCTGTGATCAGCACACACACAGAAAAAAGTGGTAACTATATGAAGTGACGAGTATGTGTTAATTAGCTTGATTGTGATAATCATTTCACAATGTATATCTATATAAATCACCACCATATCACATATGTGATGTACACAATTAAATATATACAATTTTTAATAAAGCTATACAAACACTTAAAAATATTTTTTCATTTAAAAGAAACTCTAGGGGCGCCTGGGTGGCGCAGTCGGTTAAGCATCCGACTTCAGCCAGGTCACGATCTCACGGTCCGTGAGTTCAAGCCCCGCGTCAGGCTCTGGGCTGATGGCTCATGATGGCTCAGAACCTGGAGCCTGTTTCCGATTCTGTGTCTCCCTCTCTCTCTCTCTCTGACCCTCCCCCGTTCATGCTCTGTCTCTCTCTGTCCCCAAAATAAATAAACATTGAAAAAAAAAATTTAAAAAAAAAAAAAATAAAAGAAACTCTATACCCATTAAACAATAATTCTTTATACCCCTCCCCCCGCTCCTAGCAACCACCATTCTACTTTCTGTCTCTATAAATTTAACTAGTCTATGTCTCTGATTGCACTTATTCCTCATATAAATGAAATTATATAATATTTGTCCTTTTGTATCTGGTTTATTGTGCTTAGCATAATGTCTTCAAGCTTCATTCATGGTATAGCATGTGTCAGAATTTCAGCCCTTTATATGACTTAATGTTTTTTATGTGTATACCACATTTTGTTCACCCATTCATCTACTGATGAACATTTGGGTTGTTGCTTGATAACATTTTAAAAGTTCAAAGTTTTATAGTTTTCATTGTTTTGTTGTGTTTCTTAGAGAAAGTCAAGTTGTCATATCGAACTGTTCACATTAAGAAAAAAATCCTAGGGTGCCTGGGTGGCTCAACTGGTGAGTGTCTGACTCTTGATTTCAGTTCAGGTCATGATCCCACAGTTCGTGAGATCAAGACCCTTGTCAGGCTTCATGCTGGCAGTACGGAGCCTGCTTGGGATTCTCTCTCCCTCTCTCTCTTTCTCTGTCCCTCCCCGCACGTGCACACACTCTCTCTCCCTCTCAAAATAAATACATAAACTTAAAAAAATATATATTGTTTCTCTCCTTCTTCTTCTGCCCTTCTCCACCCCCCCCCCAAAAAAAAAGAAAAAAGAAAAAATTCATGAATAAGAAGAATAGCTGAGTCAGAACAGATAGAGCCACAGCAACAGTGACATACTATGTGTTATGGACTGAATTTTTGTCCCCTCACCCCCAAATGCATACATTGAAGTCCTAACCCTTGATCTCAGACTTCCAGCCTCCAGAATTTTGAAGGGAAAAAAATCCTGTTGTTTAAGCCACCTAGTCTGTGGTAATTTGTTATGGCAGCCCTCACAGACTAATACCACACTTCCCAAATCTGACTAGTTATGACTTTGCACCACCATGATCTTGAAGACTAATCGTAGTGAAATTCTTATTTCTCCATGAGGACTTTCCAGATTACTACAATCAGGGAGATTTTCTCTTCATGCCTTCTTTCTCTAGTGCTTGGCACTGATATCAGCACCTGGGGTGATAAGAGAAAAATAAATACATACATAAGGACCCATGACCTCAGAGAGTTTACATTCCAGTCTGGGATAACATATAAGATGGAGGAAATAGATGAAAAACAGTAAGCATAATAATCAAGTAAATTATATGATATGTTAGAAGATGGTATGTGTGATGGAAAGATTAGAAGAGAAGAGGGGGACTAATAGTGAGGAAAGCAGAAGAGTTGTACTTTAGATTGGGAGGTCAGGTAAGTTTCTTTGAAAAAATGGCATCGGAGTGAAGACATCAAGGAGATGAGGAAGGGAGTAATGAAGATTTTTGGAGGAAGAGAGATCTGGGTAGAAGGAATAGCCAGTGGAAAGACCCTGAAGACAGAGCATATTCCTTCTTCAAGGACCTGAAAGATGATTGGTGGCTTGAACAGCACAAGCCACTAGAAGAGCAGGAAGAGATGAGAATAGAGCCTGAGTAAAACTGGGGGCCATTGCAAGATTTTGAGCAAAAGAATGACATGATCTGATTTACAGTTTTCAAAGGATCACACTGGATGCTGTGTTACAGTGTCAGAAGGTAAGAGAAGAAATGGTCAGACAAGCCAGGAGGCTATTGAAATGATCCAGGCAAGAGAGGATGGTATTAAGATGGCTTGGACAAAGGCAGCAGTGGTCCAATTTGACTTTAAGGGAGACCCAACAGAATTAAGTAGTTTGATGTAACAGTTGAGAAAAATAAGAGTACTCAAGAATGACTCCAAGGTTTTTGGATTGAGTGGCTCAAAGGACTGAGGTGCCCATTGCTAAAAGTAGGCAACAGTGCAGCCAGTGCAGGTCTGTAGGGTTTGTGGAGTGGTTGTGAGGAGTTCAATTTTGGAAACACCAAGTTTGAGACATCTATTAAACAACCAAGTGGAAATGTAAGTAAGCCATTGGATACAGCGGTATAGATTTCAGGGAAGGGAATATAGATATAAATATGTCAATATTTAGCCTATGATGATATTTAAAGTCTGGGACTGGAGGAGACCACCAAGGAAGTGAATATAGATAAAAAATGAAAGATCCAAGGTCTAAGCCTTAGGATACATCAGTTTAAGACACTGTCTCTGCCCTACTCGCTTGCTGAATCCTATTTATATTTATGTCTAATAAATTATGCATTTACCACAACCTGAAAAATTATCTATTATACCTCCCTTACTACTAGAGTATAAATTTCCAGAGTGAAGAGGTATGTAATATCCTCTTCTCCCTGAAATAGTAACATTACATATATATCTCCTACTGGTTCTTTTCTCTAGTGTACCCTGACACATAGAGATAGAGGTAGATAATAGACAGATGATAGATAATAGACAAAAGGTATATAGATGATAGATAGATAGATAGATAGATAGATAGATAGATAGATAGATATAGAAAGAGAGAGAGAGAGATGGAGATAGAGACAGAGATGTGAGAGAGAGAGAGGCTTTTATGTATATAAAATAAGGGATTAATTGTAAGGAATTGGTTCACATGATTGTGGAAGCTGGATAGGCAAGTCTGAAATTTGTAAGGCAGGAAGGGCAGGCTGGAAATCCTCAGTCAGCTGCAGAATTTCTCCTTCCCTAGGGAAACCTCAGTTCTGTTCTTAAGGCCATTTATGTGACTGGATCAGTCATACCCAGCTTATCTAAAATAATCGCCTTTATAATTTAATCACATCTACAAAATACTTAGATTATTATTTTGATTGAATAAGTGGGTACTATAGCCTAGTCAAGTTAACACATAAAACTGACCGTCAGAGGAAGATGGCGGCGTAAGAGGACTCTGGGCTCACTGAGCGACCTGCTGATCACTTAGATTCCACCTACACCTGCCTAAATAACCCAGAAAACCGCCAGAAGACTAGGAGAACAGATTCTCCGGAGCCAACCCTAGATGAGAGGCCCACAGAAGAGGGTAGGAAAGGGGCGCCTGGGTGGCGCAGTCGGTTAAGCGTCCGACTTCAGCCAGGTCACGATCTCGCGGTCCGTGAGTTCGAGCCCCGCGTCAGGCTCTGGGCTGATGGCTCAGAGCCTGGAGCCTGTTTCTGATTCTGTGTCTCCCTCTCTCTCTGCCCCTCCCCCGTTCATGCTCTGTCTCTCTCTGTCCCAAAAATAAATTAAAAAAAAAAAAAAAAAAAAAAAAACAAGAAGAGGGTAGGAAGGGCGGAGAGGCGGTGCGCACTCCACGAACTGGAGGGAGGGAGCCAGGGCGGAAGGGCAGCCCGCTGGCCAAGCAGAGCCCCCGAGAGTCTGACTGGCAAAAGTGGAGGGGCCGGACAGAGTGTGTTCCAACAGCAAGAGGGACTTGACATCTGGAAGGTTATAAGCTAACAGCTCTGCTCGGAGAACGGGAGGGCTGGGGGACAACAGGAGGAGGAGTTATTGAGCCCTGGACGACAGAGTTCAGCTTGGCGGGGAACTAAGGCACTCGCCAGCACCATCTCCCTCGCCCATCCCCCAGATGAAATGCCAAAGGGAACCAGTTCCTGCCAGGGAACTTGCTTGCACCTCGCAAACACCCAACACTGTGCTTCTGCGGATCCATCCCTCCGCCTGACTCCCTCCCGGTGCCGCAGGGCCCCTCCCAAAGCAGAACTCTGAAGGAAAAGCGAGCTGAGCCTACCCCTCCCGCCCCTGTGCACCTTGCCGATCCACCCCAGCTAATACGCCAGATCCCCAGTGCCACAAGCCTGGCAGTGTGCAAGTAGCCCAGACAGGCCACACCACCCCACAGTGAATCCCACCCCTAGGAGAGGGGAAGAGAAGGCACACACCAGTCTGACTGTGGCCCCAGCGGTGGGCTGGGGGCAGACATCAGGTCTAACTGCGGCCCGCCCACCAACGCAAGTTATTCAAGAGAGCACAGGGGAAGTGCCCCGCAGTCCCGCACCACTCCAGGGACTATCCAAAATGACAAAACGGAGGGTTTCCCCTCAGAAAAACGTCCAGGAAATAACAACAGCTAACGAACTGATCCAAAATGATTTAAACAATATAACAGAAAGTGAATTTAGAATAAGAGTCATAAAATTAATCGCTGGGCTTGAAAACAGTATAAAGGACAGCAGAGAATCTCTTGCTACAGAGATCAAGGGACTAAGGAACAGCCAGGAGGAGCTAAAAAATGCTATCAACGAGCTGCAAAATAAAATGGAGACAACTACAGCTCAGATTGAAGAGGCAGAGGAGAGAATAGGTGAACTAGAAGATAAAATTATGGAAAAAGAAGAAGCTGAGAAAAAGAGAGATAAAAAAAATCCAGGAGTATGAGGGGAGAATTAGAGAACTAAGTGATGCACTAAAGAGAAATAATATACGCATAATTGGTATTCCAGAGGAGGAAGAGAGAGGGAAAGGTGCTGAAGGTGTACTTGAAGAAATCATAGCTGAGAACTTCCCAGATCTGGGGAAGGAAAAAGGCATTGAAATCCAAGAGGCACAGAGAACTCCCTTCAGACGTAACTTGAATCAATCTTCTGCACAACATATCATAGTGAAACTGGCAAAATACAAGGATAAAGAGAAAATTCTGAAAGCAGCTAGAGAAAACGTGCTCTAACATATAAAGGGAGACCTATAAGACTCATGACCGATCTCTCTACTGAAACTTGGCAGGCCAGAAAGGAATGGCAGGAGATCTTCAATGTGATGAACAGAAAAAATATGCAGCCGAGAATCTTTTATCCAGAAAGTCTGTCATTTAGAATAGAAGGAGAGATAAAGGTCTTCCCAAACAAACAAAAACTGAAGGAATTCATCACCACTAAACCAGCCCTACAAGAGATCCTAAGGGGGATCCTGTGAGACAAAGTACCAGAGACATCGCTACAAGCATGAAACCTATGGACATCACAATGACTCTAAACCCATATCTTTCTATAATAACACTGAATATAAATGGACTAAATGCGCCAACCAAAAGACATAGGGTATCAGAATGGATAAAAAAAAACAAGACCCATCTATTCGCTGTCTACAAGAGACTCATTTTAGACTTAAGGACACCTTCAGATTGAGAGTGAGGGGATGGAGAACTATTTATCATGCCACTATAAGTTAAAAGAAAGCTGGAGTAGCCATACTTATATCAGACAAACTAGACTTTAAATTAAAGGCTGTAATAAGAGATGAAGAAGGGCATTATATAATAATCACAGGGTCTATCCATCAGGAAGAGCTAACAATTGTAAATGTCTATGCGCCAAATACAGGAGCCCCCAAATATATAAAACAATTACTCACAAACATGAGCAACCTTATTGATAAGAATGTGGTAATTGCAGGGGACTTTAACACTCCACGTACAGAAATGGATAGACCATCTAGATACATGGTCAATAAAGAAACAAGGGCCCTGAATGATACATTGGATCAGATGGACTTGACAGATATATTTAGAACTCTGCATCCCAAAGCAACAGAATATACTTTCTTTTCGAGTGCACATGGAACATTCTCCAAGCTAGATCACATACTGGGTCACAAAACAGCCCTTCATAAGTATACAAGAATTGAAATCATACCATGCATACTTTCAGACCACAATGCTATGAAGCTTGAAATCAACCACAGGAAAAAGCCTGGAAAACCTCCAAAAGCATGGAGGTTAAAGAACACCCTACTAAAGAATGAATGGGTCAACCAGGCAATTAGAGAAGAAATTAAAAAATATATGGAAACAAACGAAAATGAAAATACAACAATCCAAATGCCTTGGGATGCAGCGAAGACAGTCCTGAGAGGAAAATACATTGCAATCCAGGCCTATCTCAAGAAACAAGAAAAATCCCAAATACAAAATCTAACAGTACACCTAAAGGAAATAGAAGGAGAACAGCAAAGACAGCCTAAACCTAGCAGAAGAAGAGAAATAATAAAGATCAGAGCAGAAATAAACAATATAGAATCTAAAAAAAACTGTAGAGCAGATAAATGAAACCAAGAGTTGGTTTTTTGAAAAAATAAACAAAATTGATAAACCTCTAGCCAGGCTTCTCAAAAAGAAAAGGGAGATGATCCAAAGATATAAAATCATGAATGAAAATGGAATTATCACAACCAATCCCTCAGAGATACAAGCAATTATCAGAGAATACTATGAACAATTATATGCCAACAAACTGGACAACCTGGAAGAAATGGACAAATTCCTAAACACCCACACTCTTCCAAAACTCAATCAGGAGGAAATAGAAAGCTTGAACAGACCCATAACCAGCGAAGAAATTGAATCAGTCATCAAAAATCTCCCAACAAATAAGAGTCCAGGACCAGATGGCTTCCCAGGGGAGTTCTACCAGACGTTTAAAGCAGAGATAATACCTATCCTTCTCAAGCTATTCCCAAAAATAGAAAGGGAAGGAAAACTTCCAGACTCATTCTATGAAGCCAGTATTACTTTGATTCCTAAACCAGACAGAGACCCAGAAAAAAAGAGAACTACAGGCCAATATCCCTGATGAATATGGATGCAAAAATTCTCAATAAGACACTAGCAAATTGAATTCAACAGCATACAAAAAGAATTATTCACCATGATCAAGTGGGATTCATTCCTGGGATGCAGGGCTGGTTCAACATTCGCAAATCAATCAACGTGATACATCACATTAATAAAAGAAAAGATAAGAACCATATGATCCTGTCAATCGCTGCAGAAAAGGCCTTTGACAAAATTCAGCAACCTTTCTTAAAAACCCTCGAGAAAGTCAGGATAGAAGGAACATACTTAAAGATCATAAAAGCCATCTATGAAAAGCTCACAGCTAACATCATCCTCAATGGGGAAAAACTGAGAGCTTTTTCCCTGAGATCAGGAACACGACAGGGATGTCCACTCTCACCGCTGTTGTTTAACATAGTGTTGGAAGTTCTAGCATCAGCAATCAGACAACCAAAGGAAATCAAAGGCATCAAAATTGGCAAAGATGAAGTTAAGCTTTCACTTTTTGCAGATGACATGATATTATACATAGAAAACCCGATAGACTCCACCAGAAGTCTGCTAGAACTGATACATGAATTTAGCAAAGTTGCAGGATACGAAATCAATGCACAAAAATCAGTTTCATTCTTATACACTAATAATGAAGCAACAGAAAGACAAATAAAGAAACTGATCCCATTCACAATTGTACCAAGAAGCATAAAATACCTAGGAATAAATCTAACCAAAGATGTAAAAGATCTGAATGCTGAAAACTATAGAAAGCTTATGAAGGAAATTGAAGAAGATATAAAGAAATGGAAAAACATTCCGTGCTCATGGATTGGAAGAATAAATATTGTCAAAATGTCAATACTACCCAAAGCTATCTACACATTCAATGCAATCCCAATCAAAATTGCACCAGCATTCTTCTCGAAACTAGAACAAGCAATCCTAAAATTCATATGGAACCACAAAAGGCCCCGAATAGCCAAAGTAATTTTGAAGAAGAAGACCAAAGCAGGAGGCATCACAATCCCAGACTTTAGCCTCTACTACAAAGCTGTCATCATCAAGACGGCATGGTATTGGCACAAAAACAGACACATAGACCAATGGAATAGAATAGAAACCCCAGAACTAGACCCACAAACATATGGCCATCTTTGACAAAGCAGGAAAGAACATCCAATGGAAAAAAGGCAGTCTCTTTAACAAATGGTGCTGGGAGAACTGGACAGCAACATGCAGAAGATTGAAACTAGACCACTTTCTCACACCATTCACAAAAATAAACTCAAAATGGATAAAGGACCTGAATGTGAGACAGGAAACCATCAAAACCCTAGAGGAGAAAGCAGGAAAAGACCTCTCTGACCTCACCCACAGCAATTTCTTACTTGACACATCCCCAAAGGCAAGGGAATTAAAAGCAAAAATGAACTACTGGGACCTTATGAAGATAAAAGGCTTCTGCACAACAAAGGAAACAACCAACAAAACTAAAAGGCAACCAACGGAATGGGAAAAGATATTTGCAAATGACATATTGGAAAAAGGGCTAGTATCCAAAATCTATAAAGAGCTCACCAAACTCCACACCCGAAAAACAAATAACCCAGTGAAGAAATGGGCAGAAAACATGAATAGACACTTCTCTAAAGAAGACATCTGGATGGCCAACAGGCACATGAAAAGATGCTCAATGTCGCTCTTCATCAGGGAAATACAAATCAAAACCATACTCAGATATCACCTCACACCAGTCAGAGTGGCCAAAATGAACAAATCAAGAGACTATAGATGCTGGAGAGGATGTGGAGAAACGGGAACCCTCTTGCACTGTTGGTGGGAATGCAAACTGGTGCAGCCACTCTGGAAAGCAGTGTGGAGGTTCCTCAAAAAATTAAAAATAGACCTACCCTATGACCCAGCAATAGCACTGCTAGGAATTTACCCAAGGGATACAGGAGTACTGATGCGTAGGGGCACTTGTACCCCAATGTTTATAGCAGCACTCTCAACAATAGCCACATTATGGAAAGAGCCTAAATGTGCATCAACTGATGAATGGATAAAGAAATTGTGCTTTATATACACAATGGAGTACTATGTGGCAATGAGAAAGAATGAAACATGGTCCTTTGTAGCAACATGGATGGAACTGGAGAGTGTGATGCTAAGTGAAATAAGCCATACAGAGAAAGACAGATACCATATGTTTTCACTCTTAGGTGGATCCTGAGAAATTTTACAGAAACCCATGGGGGAGGAGAAGGAAAAAAAAAAAAAAAAGGAGGTTAGAGTGGGAGAGAGCCAAAGCATAAGAGACTCTTAAAAACTGAGAACAAACTGAGGATTGATGGGGGTGGGAGGGAGCGGAGGGTGGGTGATGGGTATTGAGGAGGGCACCCTTTGGGATGTGCACTGGGTGTTGTATGGAAACCAATTTGACAATAAACTTCATATATTGAAAAAAAAAATAGAAGAGGACTTGATCCTTGAATGCACCTATAGTTTGTGACAGCACAGACACCATTGAAAGCTGTGTATTAGCTGTGTATTTTAATAATGAACCTTTTACTATATTAGCACAGCGTAAAAATAAAGATTTGTATATGTTGACTTAAAAAAAAAAACTGACTGTCACAGGTCTTAATGAAAATGAACAATCAATTGGTTGTAAAAACTGTAAATGGAGTAACCTATTTCAGATCCTAAGTTACATAACATTTACTGAGCCCTACAAATCAGACACTGTGGCAGGTACTGGTTGCAGAAATGAAAAACCCAAAGTCCCTGCCCTGGGTGAGCAAAGTCTAATAGTAGAGATGAATACATAAATTCTCACAGTAAATTATGGCAGGATAGTGGTCATTCACATAATACATGCATCCACAGAGAAAAGAGAAAAGTCAAAAGACACCAATGAACTTCATCCAAGGATTTGAAATAAATTGACTCCTCAAGGAAAGAGTCAGTAGAGATTGTCAGGAAGATAATACTCAAAAAGTTCCCCCAGATAAAGGAATGGTGAAGTCAGTGTTGCTCCTGGGAGGGTGTGATGGGGAGTGGAATATATTACATCAGTTAATATATATTTATTTCTGTTTTTCTTTCTTGTTTATAGATTGAAGGAGAAAGAGTCCAGAATATTTGAGAAGAGAAGACAGATTAAATCTATGATTTGGACAAGTCTATTTGGATAACTGAAAGAAGCTTTCATTATAACATTTTATGTTTATAGAATACCTGTCCCCAAAAGCACTGAACTATTATCATTTTACTGTATTTAAATCAAACTGCCTGTTCCCTAACAGGTATACTTACCTTCCATAGAAGAAAATATTATTGTGCCTAATAACAATTTGTTTTAAGGAAGTATTTAATATATTTACAGTTATAAATATCAATAACAGGAGCGCCTGCGTGGCTCAGTCAGTTAAGCAATCAAATCTTGTTTTTGGCTCAGGTCATGATCTCAAGGTTCTTGGGATCAAGCCCCAAGTGAGGCTCTGTGCTGACAGCATGGAGCCTGTTTGGGATTCCCTCTTTCTCTCTGCCCCTCCTTTCTTTCTCTCTCTCTCAAAATAAACAAGTAAACATTTAAAAATAAATAAATTTCAGTAACACATATTGAATTTCTCCTTATTGCAAACTCCAATATATTCATTGTAGAAAATTTAGAAATACTGACAAGTAAAAAGAATAAAATAAAATTACCCATAATATCAACTCTTTGAGGTAATGGCTATTAATATTTCTGGTGTTTGTTCTTCCTACATTTTCTCTAAGCACATACATTCATAAGAGTGTTATTGGCTATTAAACATATAAACACAGGGGCACCAGGGTGGCTTACTCTGTTAAACATCCAACTTCAGCTCAGGTCGTGATCTCACGGTTTATAAGTTCGAGCCCCACATCAGGCTCTGTGCTGACAGCTCAGAGATCTGTGTCTCCCTCTCTCTCTGCCCCTCCTCTGCTCATGTTCTCTCTCTCTCTCTCTCTCTCTCTCTCTCTCTCTCTCTCTCTCTCTCAAAAACAAAGAAACATTAAAAAGAAACATAAACACAGTAAGCACATTTATAACCTACTCTCTTATTTTGGTAACATACCATTAACATCCTTCAATGTTGTTATATAGTCTTTATAAAATCATTTTTAATGGTCACATCATGTCCCATTGTAGAAATGTTTTTAGCTAATACCCTACTTTGGGGACATTTTGCTAGGTTCCAGTTTTTTACTACTAAAACAAGGCTGTTATTATCATCCTTACAGCCAAATTTTTCAACCAAAAAATTATTTCCCCAAAATACATTTCTAGAACCAGATTTGCAGGGTTAGAGAATATGTAAAAAAATTAAAATTTTGCCAATTATTGCCAAACTACTCCAGAAACATTGTGTATATTTATCAGTGAATGAATCCTTTTCTCATACGTTCTTTATTTTAATCTTTAATGTTCATTTAGGCAAAAAAAATTTTATTTTAATTTTCATCTCTGGAATAATTAGTAAATGGTAATCAACCTTGGTAATCAAAGCAGTTATCAACCTTCAAAGAGCCCATTTTCATATTAAAGACCTAAATGTCAGACCTGAAACCATCAAAATCCTGGAAGAGAACACAGGCAGTAATTTCTCATTGGCCATAGCAACATTTTTCTAGATATGTCTCCTAAGGCAAGAGAAAGAAAAGCAAAAATGAATGATTATGACTATATCAAAATAAAAAATATTTTGCACAGCAAAGAAAACCATCAACAAAACAAAAAGACATTGACAACCTACCAAATGGGAGAAGACACTTGCAAGTAATATATCCAATAAGGGATTAATATCCAAAATACATAAAGAATTTATACAATTTGACACCAAACACCAAACAATCTGATTTAAAAATAAGCAGAGGACATAACACATATTTTTTCAAAGAAGATATACAGATAGCCAACAGACACATGTAAAGATGCTAAACATCACCAATCACCAGGAAAATACAAACCAAGACCATAATGAGATATCACCTGACACCAGAAAGAATGGCTAAAATCAAAAGGACAAGAAATAACAAGTGTCAGGGAGGATGTAGAGAAAGGAACCCTCATGTACTGTTGGTGGGAATGTAACTTGGTACAGCCACTATGGAAAACAGTATGGAAGCTTCTCAAAAAATTAAAAATAGAAATACCATATGATCCAATAATTCCACTACTGGGTATTTACCCAAATAAAACAAAAATACTGATTCAAAAAGGTATGTGTATCCCTATGTTTATTGCAGCATTATTTACAATTGCCAAGATATGGAAGCAACCTAAGTGTCCATCAATAGAAGAGTGCATAAGGAAGATATGATACACACACACACACACACACACACACACACACCCCACACACACACACACTGGTATATTACATAGCCATAAAAAAGGATGAGATCATGCCATGTGTGACAACATGGATAGACCTAGAGGGTATTATGCAAACTAAAATAATTTAGACTGAGAAAGACAAGTACCATATGATTTCACTTATATGTAGAATCAAAAGAGAGTGAGAGAGAGAAACCAAAGAAACAAAAAGCAAAATCAGATCTGTAAATATAGAGAACAAACAGGAATGTTTTACTTCCAAGGTGAATATACTACAATTCTGATATCTCCTCCCACACCATAAGTTAGTAGTACAATATTCACTAAATACCAACAAGCCCAAAGACTAATAAAGCTGAGAAATTTTAGTGAACTAATATTTGGTATGCAGGTCTTTAATGGGTTTCAGAAGGGATCCTTTTAACAATTCTGCAATTCAGTGTGTACTAGGAGAAGAGAGATAGGTATTTACTTTAACCTATCCATCTGAAGTAATCTTTCGGTCTTTTAAAAGCTATATTCATTTAAAATTCAATTAATAAAACACTGGGTCTGTTTAAATGAGCCTGGTGAAAAAGACTGGCCCCCAAATATGACTTATTTGATACATCTATCTTGATTCTCCAAATGACTTCCATCTTCAAGTTAAAATTACCAGAGACTGGCAGGAAAAAGAGTAATGAATTTTAAATCAAAGTAACTGGGTCCTGCCCTTCTTGATTCCCCAATATAATAGTTGTTTAACCTTGGGCAAGTCATCTAATCTCTCATTTTCAGCCTCCTCATTCATTGACATGAATAGCAATACATACCACCAAGACTGGTGTAGAAATTAAAAGAAATGATATATTTAACAAAAACTTTTAAGTGTAGAGTGCTAATAAATATTAGAATATCAGTATAATAACAATCTTTCCAATCTTAATTACTGATTAAGAATCCTGGGGTGCCTGGGTGGCGCAGTCGGTTAAGCGTCCGACTTCAGCCAGGTCACGATCTCGCGGTCCATGAGTTCGAGCCCCGCGTCGGGCTCTGGGCTGATGGCTCAGAGCCTGGAGCCTGTTTCCGATTCTGTGTCTCCCTCTCTCTCTGCCCCTCCCCCGTTCATGCTCTGTCTCTCTCTGTCCCAAAAATAAATAAACGTTGAAAAAAAAATTTAAAAAAAAGGAATCCAAACTATGTGGTTTGCCATCCAAGAAGGGAGAACACACTTTGATTAAAAAAATAGAAATAAAATATTTTGAAGTGTACACTCAAAATGGATTTTTAAAAATCACATAAAATTAAGGAATTTATATGATGTTTCCAAACCACAAAGCAACTAATGAGAGAACTAATATGTATTAAAATATTGTTTTAAAATAAAGAAATGTTAATCCTTGAAATCTGAGAAAGAGAAAACCCCATTCATACAAGTATAAATAGAAGAATGTACCTCAAAGGGAAAGAAAACTGTCCAATTCTTATTCTAAAACCATCTAAAGTTAGGTACTTAGGTACCTGGATAACATCTAGCCCCTCAAACCTAATCATCAATCTCTACTTTATCTTTAATCTCAGCACTACATAGTGAAAAAGAATTTTAAAAATATATCTAAAAGCAGCACATTTACATCCATCACAAAATGATCATACCACTTCCCTTGTGGCCCAGAGTGCATTTAATGTAATTGAAGAGAAAGAGAAAAATTGTTTAAAAGGAAAAATGCTCTTTTTCTTTTCAAAAACAACTGAGGGAATTCTGCACTTCAGTCCAGGTGGAAGGACAGAAATCAGATGTGCCCTCTTGCTAGGAACGACTAAAAAAGTGGACAAAATATATGGAGCAATGTTTTTATAACATTGGATGTTATCAACAAAGGACAGAGATCCCTGAAAGATGAGAAACAAATGAAGTGAGCCCCATAGTTGTTTCAGTATATTTTCCTAAAAGAGTTTCTTAAGAGACACAGAAGAAGGGAATTTAAGGAAAGCTGGATATTTGACTGAGTTGAGGAGACCTTGCCAGGAGCTAAAGAGAGGCCAAGACAGTGAGCACTGTCTGGGCAGAGTGCTGGAGGGGAGAGAGCTGCACAAGAAGAGAACTTAGCATGTCTGCAGGTGATTCTCCTTATGACTTCAGCTGAGTGGCAATCAAAACATGCATGGGGGTAGCAACCTGAGTCTGGGGAAAGTACACCCAGAAAGAATTGATGGGGACAATCCTAGGATCTGAGAACTGAAACTAGTCTCTGTTCCTAGTAGCCAGAGTGGAGAATTTTATAATTCAAAGGCATCAAATAGAGGCCTCAGAAATATTTTACTGCAATAATGGGTCAAAATTATTGCATCTTGGTTCCCACCTTTAAAAAAATTCAACAGCAATACCAAAGAGGATCAAACTGATTCCAGTAACTTAACAGCATCCCAGAGCAAAGCACAAGAATATCACAGAAATACAAAAATATACAGAAATCATGAAGATGAAATCCTCAATGTCTAACATCCAAATAAAAATTATCAGGCACATAAAGAAGCAAATGTAGATATGTACAGTGTGTGTGTGTGTGTGTGTGTGTGTGTGTGTGTGTGTGTGTGTCTATATACCCCTTGATAAGGTTAAAACAAACTTAGAAATAACACAATAAAAAAATTGCAAACAGGGGCGCCTGGGTGGCTCAGTCGGTTGAGAGTCCGACTTCGGCTCAGGTCATGATCTCGCAGTCTGTGAGTTGGAGCCCCACGTTGGGCTCTGTGCTGACAGCTCAGAGTCTGGAGCCTGCTTCGGACTGTGTTTCTCCCTCTCTCTCTGCCCCTCCCCGCTCATGCTCTGTCTCTCTCTCTCTGTCAAAAATAAATAAACATTAAAAAAAATTTTCTTTAATTTAAAATTGCAAACAAAGCTATTAAGATACTTAAGATACCTGTATTCCACATGTTTAGGAAGCTAGAAGAAAGACTGAATATGTTAAGCAAAGACATAAGACATCCAAAAAAAAGACCAAATCAAACTTATAAAAATTAAAAGTACAAGCTATGAGATGAAAGATACACTGGCTGGGTGAAGTGCTATTTAAGATTGCAGAAAAAAAAGTCAACGTGAATACATAGGAATAAAAACTATCTAAAATGAAACTCAGAGAGAAATATTACTTTAAATGAACAAGTCATCTATCAGCTATGGAACAACTTCAAGCAGCCTAATATATATGTATTTGGAGTCCCCAAAGGGAAAATAAAAAAAAAATATTTGAAGGAACAATGGCTAAATGTTTTCCAAATATTTGAAAATTTTTAAACCACAGATGCAAAGTGTTAAATTAACTCCAAGCACAAGGAAAATGAAGGAACGTGTACAAAGACACAGTATAATCAAATTGCTTACAAAATGGTAAAAAGAAAATATAAAAAGAAGCCAATGCAAAAAAGCCACATTGTGTACAGAAAAATAATAAGAATGATAGCAATTTACATGTTGAAAATAATATAAGCAAGAAGAGAGAAGCAACATCTGTAAAGCACAGAAGAAAGAAAAATAAAACTGTCATATTGGAAAGCTTGACCCAGCAAAAGCATCTTTCAAAAAGAAGGCAAAATAAAGACTTTTTAGACAAACAAAAGATGAAAGAATTCAGCAGCAGCAGACCTGCACTAAAATAAATGTTAAAAGAGTTTCTTGCCTTTCCTCTTCTGGTCCTACGTGCTTCAGGAGCAGCAGGGTTCCATGTAGATGTGGTCAATTCCAAGAACTGTACCTCACATATCCAGTCCAAAAAATGACACAGAAATAGTATCAAGAAACCCCAATCACAATGAAATGAATCTCTTAAAGTGTTGAAGCCTATGTTCCTAAGGAACATTCGCTTTGCCAAGAAGCACAGCAAGAAGGGCCTGAAGAAGATGCAGCCTAACAATGCCAAGGCCATGAACACATGTGTGGAGGCTATCAAGGCCTTGATAAAGCCCAAGAGGTCAAGCTCAAGACCCCCAAAGAGCTGCAAGTGCAGTTGACTTACCTACATTGCTCACCCCAAGTTTCAGAAACACGTTCATGTCCACATCACCAAGGATCTCAGGCTCTGCCAGCCAAAGACCAAAACCAAGGTTCAAATCAAAGCCAAGCCTATGGGTCCAGATCCAACTCAGGCTCCCAAAGATACCTAGACCCCCACATAGCTTCCAGGAGCAGAAGCCTCTGTCAGTGGGGAAGAAAGGACTGCTGTAACTCCTGGGCTGCTGTCTACATGGGGCTAGTGTTCTCCTGTGCAATTTGTACAAAGAAACCTGAGGCAAGAAAAAAAAAAGAAAGAATTTCTTCAGACAGAAAATGATACCAGATGGAAATCTGAATCTAGACAAAGGAACTGTGGGCACCAGAAATGGTAAATATCTGGATAAACATAAAATAATTTTCTAATCAAAACTCTTAAAAATCACTGACTACGGGTTTCTGGGTGGCTTAGTCCGTTAAGCCTCCGACTCTTGATTTTGGCTCAGATTGTAATCTTGCTGTTGGTTAAGATCTAGCCTTGCTGTCAGTGCGGAGCTTGCTGGAGATTCTCTCTCTCTCTCTCTCTCTCTCTCTCTCTCTCTCCCCCGCCCCCCGCTTATGCACATGCACTCTCGCTCTCAAAATAAATAAATAAACATTTAAAAAATAAAATAGGGGCATTTGTGTGCCTCAATTGGTTGAATGTCTGACTTCAGCTCAGGTCATGATCTCATGGTTTGTGAGTTCAAGCCCTGCATCAGGTTCTCTACAGTCAGTACAGAGCCCACTTTGGATCCTCTGTCCCCATCTCTCTCTGCACCTCCCCTGCTCACCCTCTCTTTCTCTCACAAATAAATAAAAGACATTAAAATAAAAAAATTAAAAATTAAATAAATAATATTTAAAACAATTTACATAAAAATTATTTAAAGCAAAACTAAACAATTTAAACAAAAATTATTTAAAACAAAAACAAAACAACATAGTATGGTATTTATGACATGTAGAAGTAAATTACAGTGAAACCTTGGTTTGCAAGCATAACTCATTCTGGAAACATGCTTGTAATCCAAAGCACTCATATATCAAATTTCAAGACCCATCGGCTCAGTTGTGATCATGCGACATTCAGTGTCACATACTATTCGTATTGAGCAAGATAAGAGCAAGATGTTGCTCTTTTATCGAGTAAAAATTTATCAGAAATATTTGTTTGTCTTGCAGAACACTCATAGAACAAGTTACTTACAATCCAAGGTTTTACTGTATATGATAACAATAGGACAAAAAGCAAGAGGGGAAAAATAGAAGCACTCTGTGTACCTTTCTTACCCTATACATGAAATGGGATATTATCACTCAACAGTAGTTGACAATGGTAAGTCAAAGATGTACACTATAAAACCTAAAGAAATACTAAAATAATACAACAAAGAGTTATAACTAATAAGCCAACAAAGAAAATCCAAAAAAAAAAATCCAAAATAAGGCAGAAAAATTAAGGGAAAAATTGAACAACAACAACAAAAAATAGCAAGTCAGTAGATTTAAACCCAACATAACCAATAATCCCATTAAATACAAATGGTCTAAACATCCCAATTAAAGGCAGAGTTTGTTGAATTGGATTTAAAAAAGCAAGATGTAGGGTGCCTGTGTGGCTTAGTTCGTTGAGCATCCAACAGTTGGTTTCTGCTCAGGTTACAATTTCACAGTTTGTGAGTTCGAGCCCTGCATTAGGCTCCAAGCTATATGGATTCTCTGTCTTCCTCTCTCTCTCTGCCCCTCTCCACTCACACTGTCTCTCTCACTCTCTCAAAATTAGGAAAGAAAGAAAGAAAGAAACAAACAAACAAACAAACAAACAAAAAACAAATAAAAAAAAGAAAGATGTAACTATATCCTAACTATAAGAAACATACTTAAAATATAAAAGACCCAAACGGGTTAAAAATAACAGAATGGGAAAAGATAAACTAACTGAAAAAATCTGAGTATCAGATAAAGTATATTTTGGAACAAATAATAATATAGTATCAAGGATAAAGAAGGTCATTTCATAATGATAAAGAGGTTGGTTCATCAAGAGGACATTACAATCCTAAAATATTTATGTACATAACACAGGGCTATAAAATGTATAAATAAAAAAATGGATAGAACCATAAGGAGAAAGGCAAATCCAGTTAGAGTTAAAAATTTCGATAAACCTCAATCAATAATTGACAAAAATAGCAACCATGTAGACTATTTGAACAACCTTAAGTTCAGTAGGGTTGACATGACTGACATTTTTAGAATGCTCCACCCCACAATAGCATAATAGATACTATTTTAAAATTATTTTAACCCATTTATGTTATGTGATAAGGAAATAACAGAAGAAAGAAAATAAAAGTATTTGGTATAAAAATAATAGTAAGATGTGGAAGAAATGTTCGTAAATACTATAGTCTCCCTTTCTGCAGTAGGTAACATGTTTATTTATATCCGGTATTTATGACTCCCTTCTTTCTCCACCCATTCCGCATTTCTTTTGCCTTCAGCAAGCATCTCAGCTTGTTTGGTAGGTCTGGGCCACTAATGGTCCTGCCTTAATTGGGCTTTTGTAGTAGTTTTCCATTAACCTAATCAAATACATCAGAGTACTAAAAGAAACCTAGGGGATCCCTTAGATTTCATACATAGTCCTCCTATCCCAATGTGTAATAGCAACCCAATCCTGACTTGGTAGTCAGAATCAATCACCTCAACCAATACAAGGCATGAGGAGCCCCATGTGGCCTGGTGGTAGTTTCAAATTCAAGTTCAGTGAAATCATTGTTGCATCCCAGTTGGAAGTATTCTCCCTTTGGAACTGAGACTTTGAAATCAGCAGAACGTATGATCCATGGGGACAAAGAGCAAAAGTTTATGAGTAGTTAACTAGGGGCAATAGCAAAAAAAGCCATTTCCATTCCTTAATCCCTGGACACATGAATCCTGACCATGGAAAGAAACAGCACCATATATTGGACAATGACTTAGTGCATATACCACATTCTGGAGGACAAAGATCTAGCACTGCAAGGCATTATCATCTAGCTGGCTCCATCTACAACTGAGTCTTGAAAAGTCCGTTTCACTATTGTATCAAGTCAGCTGCTTCGCAATCGTGGTGAATGTGCTAAGATCAGTGAGTTTACGAACACAGACCCATTGTCACACTCTGTTTACTATGAAAATGAGTTTGGGATCAGAAGTGATGTTGGACTGAATTCCATGATGGTGGATAAGACATTCTGTGAGTCCATGAATGGTAGACTGGTAGAAGCATTGTGACCAGAGAAGAAAAATCAATATCCAGAATAAATCTCTATTCCAGTAAAAGCAAAGCACTGTCCCTTTCATGATAGAAGTGGTCCAATTTAATCAATATGCCACCAAGTAACTGGCTAATCACCCCACAGATATGGTGTATATCAAAGGCTCAGTGTTGATCTCTGCAGTGGCAGACTGGGCACTTAGCAGTGGCTACAGCCAGGTCAACCTTAGCGAGTGACAATTTACATCATTGAGTGCACACATAACCCGCATTCTTACCACCATGGCCACTTTGTTCATGAGTTCATTGGAGAAATGGATAAAAATGTCTGGGGATAAAGGCTGGCAGGAATCCACAGAACTAGCCATCCTATATATATGATTATTAACATGTTTCTCTGCCAAGGTTACCCATTAATAAGTATTTATAGGGACCATAAATACTTTCACATTCTGTGTCTATCCAGAGAGATCTATCTACAAACCTCATCTGAGACCTTGTCGTCAATTTTTCTAATCATATTCATTCTAAGTCCCTGACCAGCCAACCAAATGGTTGGCTACAGTTCGTGAATTGGTATACAATTACACATCTGGCCATTTCTCCTTCCAAGCAAAATGAACAAAGAAATACATTTCTCACAGTTCTGCCCACTGGGAGGATTTTCCTTCACCACTGACTTGCAGGACTGCCCCAGAGAGGGGTGGTAGTGCTGCATCTGTCCACTTTCAGTTGATGCCTGCATATTACACAGAACCATCTATAAAATGGACTTGAGTTTTTTCTTCCTCAATTTGTTATAGAAAACTCTTCATGAAACCACATGTATGGAACAAAAAATGTAGCAAACTAGAAGAAAATATAATTTGAGCACTTCAAGGACTGTCCAAGTACAATTGTACACACCACTTCCATTTGATAATGAAGTTCTACTGTGCACATCCTACCTTTTGGGTAGGTGGGTCAGTCAATTCCCAGTTCATGATGGGTAGCTCAGGATGCATAGTAACTTGGTGGATCAGGATATGTGGTCATATGACAGGGCCCCAACTACAAAGGAGACTTAGAAGGTAAGCTTAAATCTTGGAAAGATAGAACTTGTAAGATAAAAAAACAAAACAAAACAAAACACCATCCCTAAATATTAGAAAGGGGTTCTGAAAGTGTTTTGGCAGCAGAAAGTCATAACAAATTTCTACCACAACCCATTCTTTGAATTCCCAATATCATTTACATCCTTCTTCCATGCTTAAATTTAACAGCACCTGTTACAACAATAAAACGCTATCAACTAATGTTAAACAACTATCCTCAATAAGAAAATTGCCTCAAATATCCTCAATAAGAAAATGGCCCAAAATAGGGCCACTGAAAGAACTGTCAGTTTCTGCACCTACCTCTCATTCAGGTCTTTGAATATCTAATCTTCCTTTAGTTTTATTTTAATGCCAACTTGACATTTTGTAAGTAGGCTAAATCGCTACATTAACCACTACCACCAAAATATACTATATAAATACATGGGAATCAGCAATGAGAAAATTAGTCAAAATATATACATGAGATAGCAAACAAAATATGGATAGACACTACTTCTAATTTCTCTTCACAAGTCTATGTTGGTATTTATGAAATCTGCATCAGTTGACTATGTTCACAATTATGCTGTATAATAAGCAATCATAAAATTTCAGCAGCACATATTTCATGAATCTACTGGTCACTAAGTTCAGCTGGTCTAGGCTGACCTCAACTGGGCAGTTTTGCTGCTCTCATTTGGGCTCATTCACATGTTTGTAGCTTATCTAGACTGGGTTTGGCTGGAGGTAGCAATGCTCCATGGACCTCCTGGAGGTACATGGGTTTGGCTGGAGGTACCAATCTTCCTGTGGCTGGCAGAGTAATCCAAATATGTTCTTTCCATGTCTATAACTAAGGTGTAAGATTACAAGTGGAAACTTGCAAAATATCTCAAGGCCTAGTCTTAGAAGTGGCACATCACCACCTTTACCTCATTTTATTGGCAAAAGCAAGTCACATAGCTGAATTCAAAATTAAGGAGCAAAGTGTATGAGGCAGGAAGCGGTGAAGAATACATGCTACCAAAGCTTTTTTCTACCACGCATTGCATGTTTCCATAGCTCTTAGCCAGCACCTCAGCAGGTTGGGGATTTTGCCTGATGGGGTGATACAAACAACATCTCTGAAATATCTGAGCCCTTAGTTGTCCTACATGTATGAGATTTTCCTAAGTTTCTATTCCCTTTTTCCAGTGGCCTTGGCTTTCACCTTATGGAGTTTTAATTAAATGTTTAATATTTAATATCCAGAAAGATACTAAGATACAAAGGACCCCAAGAAAGAATGGCCACAGAGGCAGAAAATTCAAAAGTGTGGTTTTATAATACAAGAAAAAAGAGTATTTCAAGAAGAAGGAAATGACCAAAAGACAAGTAAGATGAATACTGAAAAAGTATCTTTGGGTTTAGCTACCTGAAGTCCTTTAATGACTTAATAAGAGCTGTTTCCATGGAGTAATAGAGGGGATAGCCAGAGAAATTCTATATAATGATATATATCATGGATTATAAACTAGTTACGTAGAAAAACATAGAGACAAGCTAATGCTTGGTTTACCCACCCACCCACCTACACGAGTGTCCCTATTCTTCCATATCTCACCAACCCCATGAAGTTAGGAATTCTGATGGGTTCAGCAACATTTCTGCCACTCGCTCCCAAAGCCTACTGTTCCTTCACATGCAGTGAGTTACAAGTCACCCTACTTCTTCCTTCTTTCTCCCAGTTCCATACCTCTCTTACAAACTTTCCTCAAAGTTATGGCATATGGCTCTCACCTTTCCAATATTTCCAACATTAATACAATGTGCTTGATCTTTGTCTTTTCTTTTAGACGTGATGGTCAAAATCTAGGAAGAATTATATTTATGTATTTAATATATTATATATATTAAATATATTGTTACTGAATACATATTATTTGCCAATAATATTTATATTACTTAATATATATATTAATATATACACTGCCTTATACCTAGAACTCTTAGAAGTTTAAAATTTTTCAACAAACTATCAAGTATTCTCTTTATGATTACTGTCATTTCTTTTAAGTTTAGAAACTTCTCTATCAAGAGATAAGAAATGTATTTCCTTCCAGTTTTTTCTATTGCTATGATGGTATAGCTTTTTCAAACAGTTTAACAATTATGTGAAGTAAGAGAAGGGACTAAATTTATAAATTTGTAAGGAAGTTTACATCTATGGAAGAATCAGGTCATGAAAAAAATGTGAAAAAAAATACTATTGTTCTAAAACCTAGCTATGGACGATCTTTCTTTATATAAATCTGAAAATTTGTGTTCCTTGAGGTCAAAGTATATTCATGCAATTTCTTCAAAAATAATTAAATATAGAAAAATAAATAGGTATTATCCATCTTTGATTTCTCTGATTATCTAGCCATCAAAGCTATTGCTTAATGTAAAGACTTTGTAGAAAAGATGATCATTAGCTTGCAAACACACAGCTGGCAACATGGACAGTCAATCATCATGGTGTGGCTTCAGCGTCATTATTATTTCTGAATAAATACCAACACTTTGATCCATCCTTTTAATGTAAGCAGAAATCCTTTTCTTTGAAGAAAGACAGTATTGATTTACAGGTATGAAAATGACACAGTAAAACCTGAAACAACTGTATCCTAACTAAACCAAATTTATGTTCTGTTATTTTCTGCTCTAATGAGAATAAGATGAGAATACCAGTGGCTAACATTTATCGGAGCTTTCTATGAGCAGGTTGCTTTTTACAAGTTAACTTACCTATTGTTTCCATCCTACAATGAGTCAGGGGCTAGTGGTCACTCCATTTTATAGGTTAGAAAAGCTAGGCTTAGATAGGTTGCTTAAGACACACTTTTCTTAAGTATCCCTGAATCAACTATAACGTTGAATTTGCATGACACAGAAAGACCGCTACATAATTGTGAACAGTGTCTCTCTACCATTACCCAACCTCCCTCCCCGAGGAATATTCTCCCACAATGCTGCCCCATATTCTATTGTAAAGCTCTCCAATCACCTTAACATTGAAGAAGACTATTTACTCCAGTGAAACTTATGCGACTATTTTCATCATAAATGATATATTTCACTATGTATATGACAGTGAGATTTTTACAATATATGTCATGCAACAATTTCTAAGTAATTTCATATCTTATCATAAGAATTATTTGACATTTCTTTACACTATACCTCAATGTTGGATTTAAAGAACATTTTCAATCTCAGTATTCTGCAGTATGATATCTTTGGCGGTGAATATCAATATAGTTGTTTCATATAAATGTAATTCATACACATCCCTGTTTCTTTATTTTTTTATTAAAATTTTTAACATTTACTTATTTTTGAGAGACAGAGCAAGACAGAGCACGAGGGTCCGAGGGGAACAGAGAGAGCAGGGGACACAGAATTCAAAGCAGGCTCCAGGCTCTGAGTTGTCAACACAGAACCAAGCACAAGGCTCAAACTCACTGACTGCAAGATTATGACCTGAGCCGAAGTCAGATGCTTAACTGACTGAGCCACCCAGCCGCCCCAATCCCTGTTTCTTTAAAATGAAAAAAGCAGTCTCAAAGATATCCTAAGACATATGTTTTAAATGAAATGCATGTTGGGGTTCTTGGTATTTTATTTTAATAAGCTCCCTAAACCTTCCTATCACTACCATCACCTAATCAGATATTCTTCATTTTTAGTGTCCTTTCATATTACCCCCACATCCTGGCAGTTTGCCAGATTCTCACAGACTTTCAGAATTGACAAAACACACTGTGAAAAATATCTTAACAATGTGCAAAGTTTTTCATGTATTTTATTGAAATGTGTGCATATTACTTACAATATTGCTTAATAAGACATAAAACTGGAAAGTGTTCAAAAGTTAAAGCCCAGGCTTCTGTCACCATCTTCATTCTTGTGAACTTAAATTACTTTTGGTAAAGAGAAAGGAAAAAAGAAAATAAATTTGGGGTTCACAAAAATATCCCTCCTAGATGCTTAAAACAAAACAAAACAAACAAACAAAAAAGACTTCAAAATCAACCCAAACTACAGATTAGCTCATCCAGCAGCGAGATCTGGCCAAGACTCACATTCCCCTACTCTGTCTCATTCAGGTGAGGTACAGAGAGGAAGAAGGCAATTCAGTTCTACTGCATCGTCAGTAATTTCCAGCCATCATGAACTGTGGAGGATATTAGGCCTAACTAATCCCTTTCCTTTATAAATGCAAGAAAAAAAAAAAAAAAGCCCATCCGTTTCCAGAGTAAGCCAGTGGAAGAATCAAGAGACAAATGTAGGCTGATCCCATCCCAGTGCTTTTTCTTTTATGGTGCATGACATTATTCAGATAGATGTAGTTCTAGGAATAGACCATTGCTTTCATTACTGACTGAACGATCTGTATTATCCCCATTTCAATAAGCTAATAAAGAACTTAAATTAAGCTAATAATTTGCCAATTTCAATGTTAAAGAACATTAAATCTGCACCTCTCAAGATCTTCCCTAATGTCATAAAGAATATAAGATAGTTTATGTATTTTTATTTTATATTATATACTTAAAAAAATAAAAATGCAGAATCAACAAAAATAAATATAACAAAGGGTCAAGATGTGTTGGGCTGGTGTGGATTGGACAGGATAGAATATATGTTTTGAATTCCACAGTTTCTACAATGGAGGCTCAGATTTAACTCTGAGATTCTGGGTGGCCGCATTGAAAAGGGAAATCTAATTGTTTGAGTTCCATTCTCCTTGAGGAAAACAAAGTGTCTCATAAAATTAGATTAGAAATTAATATTATTTTTCTAGATTTAACTAGCGAAAGTTATAAGTATCCTTAGAAAAAATATGTAAAACTATTTGTAATAAGTGTTGATTGTCCATAACTTAAGCCATTTAACCACCTGAACCCACTAAACTACGTAGGGACCTGATAGGGTGGCTCGCCACTAAATAGCTTATAAAATCTGACTTATTTCCTCATTCTACTTTTCTATTTTCCTTTCTTTTTTTAATGTTTATTTTTTTTAATGTATTTATTTTTGAGAGAGCGTGAGACAGATTGTGAGCAGGGGAGGGACAGAGAGAGGGAGACCCAGAACCCCAAGCAGGATCCAGGCTCTGAGCTGTAAGCACAGAGCCCAACATGGGGCTCAAACTCACAAACCAAACCATGAGATCATGACCTGAGCCAAAGTTGGATGCTTAACCAATTGTGCTACCCAGGGGCCCCTCAATGTTTCTTTATTTATTTTGAGAGGGAGACAGAGAACGAGCAGGGAAGGGGCACAGAGAGAAAGGGAGACAGAAAGCTCCATCCACAGTCAGCACAGACCCTGACATGGGGCTTGAGCTCATGAACTGTGAGATCATGAATTGAAAGCTGAAACCAAGAGTCAGTCACTTAACAGAAGAAGCCACCAAGGCGCCCCTCTACTTTCCTTTCTAAAATGAGAAATCTCTTTTCCTGAGTCCTTTTTAGAGCATCTATTCTCCTTCATGTTCAAGTCCATTTGGAATAAATGATTGTACACACACACTCATACACACATGCATACATGTCAGAATCATAGATTTGTTTAGAGTCAAACTGAATCTTACATATTTTAGTCTAACTCATTTGTTCAACAGATTTGAAAATACATAACCAAAATGTATAATATTTTACCCATTGCTTCAAAATTAATTACTTTCCAGGCATCTAAGAAATATCTTTTCTCTCTCTTGGTGTTAACAAAACTTTGGAAACTCAGTCTTAGTAATGGCAACTATCATTTTGCTCCAAACTGTACTAGTGTAACTGCTGCAGGGTTACCAGAATGTTGCCAAAGATATACCATAGTACTATGTTTTCAAGATACTATTAATGCTTATTTCAATGTGTATATTTTTTTCTGAGGGGCCAAATAACACATGACAGTTTGAATATGTGTCTGATTTAATGATCAGTCTTTTCTACCTTCTCAGTACAATCATCAACAAGGTATTTAAGCACTTTTTTTAATAACACTGATAATTAGGGTACTCTTACTGTTAATACTGAAATTCTCATATCATATAAACAAACTGTATTGCAATCTCAGTTACGAGCATACTCCAGATGAGGGATTTAATGGAAAGATCTTGAGTAGCTCACAAATTGCCATAACAATGAAATTTTGGAAGAGGGAAGGAAATGAGATTTCCAGGAATACAGCCAGAGCAACACCACAAAACCAGTCTAGTGAGGACAAAGATGCACAGTTCTACATAATAGTCACCACAGCTTGTACTGGCACCACCAGACCTGATACTGATGCTGCCACTGTGGCTTTACCACCATGCCCTTGGACCTTGGCATCACTGACACCACCATCAAAATGAATCTTCTGTGGTCCTGCTTCTTGCATCAGTTGCTCCCAACTCAATGTTCAGAGCAAATGCATCCAAATGTCAATTCTCCCATACCTTAGCAGCAAAGGAAACTGAGGGAGGAAAAAGTGCCAATTTTGAATCCACAGTAGGAAGTGGGATACCCCTTCTACCAAGATTCTTAAAGTGGGAAATCCCCCCAAGTAAAGGCATGGGGTTCTGATGAGCTGACTCGTGATAATCAACTAATCAAGTCTTATGCAAAATCCCATAATCAAACCTTTTCATTCAGTGTTCTAATTGTACTAACAGCAACATTATTAGTAGCATTGACAACAAAATGGTTAATTGATAGTGATCAGTCTTGAAAAAAAAAAAGCAGGTTAATAAATCACCTTGTCAGCTACTCCTCAATCTGAAAGTAAACTACATATTCATTGACTTTATCCAGATTATGACTCTTTCTGTGGTGGCAAATATTTCTCCATGAATAAAAAGAAAAATACTATTCCAAATCTAAAATTTCCAACCAGCATCTTCTAGTTGCCAAATTAGCACACATCTGTGTGGTAGAGAGAACTTGAAGGATTTTTCCATTTCATTAAAAATTGTCCTTGGGGCGCCTGGATGGCGCAGTCGGTTAAGCCTCCGACTTCAGCCAGGTCACGATCCCGCGGTCCGTGAGTTCGAGCCCCGCGTCAGGCTCTGGGCTGATGGCTCAGAGCCTGGAGCCTGTTTTTGATTCTGTGTCTCCCTCTCTCTCTGCCCTTCCCCCGTTCATGCTCTGTCTCTCTCTGTTCCAAAAATAAATAAACGTTGAAAAAAAATTGTCCTTAAAAATGAAATTCAAATTAGTACCAAGATGTATTTACTACTGAACACAGTGAGGAATACCTTTTTCTGAAGAAAAATATTCTAGCAGAGCAATCCAGTCACTTCTGGTATATCAAGGGTCCACAGGTCTAGGAGGGGCTGCCCCAGTCACAGGTTTGACTAATCAATAAAATGTTTGATAAAAACTATCAATTCTTGAAATTTTCCTGAATGGCTATCTAGATATGACAATGTCATAATATGCTGACGTAGCAAGACTGCTTTGCAGTATAGACAACCATCTACATAGTATAAGGTGCATCCAGATAAACTCATCCCTTTGTCTTTTACCAATGCCTTAGATTCACGGTGTGCCCAAGAAATTATGGGCTTCTCTGTTAGACTGATTTATGAAATAATAATATTCACAATTATTAGTTGTTCATCCATGATAATTTATTTAAATTTGGTAACCTTTAGTTCCTCATTTGTACAATGAGATTAGTAACTCTGACTTTATCAGGTCACGGTGAGACTTAAATACAGCTGAATAAGGGTGCCGGCTGGCTCAGTTGGTAGAGCATATGACTCTTGATTTTGGGATTGTGAGTTTGAGCCCTATGTTGGATGTAGAGATTACATACACACATACATACACACACACACACACACACACACACACACACACACACAGCTGAGTAAAACGCATTGCCCCTCACAGAATAAGCACTCAATCCATGCAAGTATCCTTGCCCATTATACCATAAGACACTGAAGGTATTGAAGGCCTCTGTTCAAATACAGATGTTGCCTGGCAAGTGGTTAAGTGGGTATTGAGTAGAAGCAGAGGGAAAGGTAGAGACTGAAAGGTGAAAAGGCAGAGAACATGGGTTGTAGGCAGCCCTGTTTGAGGCACTGGAAACACTGGTTAACAGGAGGAACATGAGAGCTGTACAGATCTAGCAGCAAATTCTAACAACCGTTGGCAGAAGGAGTCAAGAAGAAAAGAAAAAAGCACTTACAATAGGATAAGCCCCCAAAATAGGATAAATAATTGAATATAATTAATGAGGCTAATAGGTAAAGCCTCACTAAGCTTACCAAATCCTTATACAGACTAGAATAAGAGAACAAGAATTTAGTCTCATAGGTACAATACATTCCTCAAGATTTAATTCAGATAAAAACATTTCCCATCCCCACTCAGACTATTAAGATGTGACAATTTGGAAATCCAGTCAAAATTTGTTAATTATGCAGATAACAAACTTTTCCAGGACATAATTTCTCTCTGCTTTCTTGAATAGTTTTCAAGAAGGCTGATTACATGCTTTGCCATGAAGCAAATATCATTTCTCCATTCAAAAAAATTAAAGTAGCCAAGTAACAATAGGGTCGAGTAGCTTAATCTTTGTGATATAGAATTTACTGAAATGAACAAAAGAATAAACCTAACAGGTGAGTGGTACAACTTAATTACCAAGCTTCAGCATTCATTTTGACAAAGTGGTCTCTTTTTTTTTTTTAGTGCTTATTTACTTTTGAGACAGAAATAGAGAGAGAGAGAGAAAGCGAATGGGGGAGGGGCAGAAAGAGAGGGGGACAGAGAATCCAAAGCAGGCTCTGTGCTGGTGCAGTCTAATGTGGGGCTCGAACTCACAAATCGTGAGATCATGACCTCAGCCAAAGTATCATGCTTAACTGAAGCCACCCAGGTACCCGGTCTTTTTTTTTAATAAATGTAATTAGCATTTAGAGACACTGCCATGATGGCAAATTATGTGATCGGTTTTTCAGGCAGTTTTTCAGTTTGAAAACATGGAACTATAAAAGAACTTTAATATCCTAAAAATATTATTGAACATTCATTTAGATATACTATCTAAGCTGCAAAAGGGGGAGATAAGGGCTTGGTCAGAGTCAGAGACTAAGAACACTTATTGTAACTTTAATCATTACTTCACTTTTGACTCTTTTCCTATGACTTTGCCCAATTTATTCAATTTACTTTGTAATTTTATAATATCTTATAAATGACCAAATTCCTTGTGTTACTAGAGATACCTTATCTTTACTGACTCAGAAATTTTACTAGAGTAATAGTTATAAAATGATTTGAAAGATTTCCTTATTTGAATGCTAAATTTTCTAAGAACCCTTATTTATGCATTTAGATTTTCTGATGGAACAAACTCAAATATATTTGCCTAAAAAATGTAGAACTCTAAGGCCTTTTGAGTTAACTCAAAGCAATTTTTTCCAATAATATTTAATAGTCTCCATTTCTTTTTAAGGAATAATAATGCCATGAGCATTTTTTGTGATATTTCATCCACTAAAGTAAAAACTTATGGCAGTTTAATTCCCCAAATAAAAAGGGGATGCTGTAAACATAACTGAGCTACCAGGAAGCAGATGGTTTTAATTATCTACATAAAAAGCTATTTATATTGGGAATTTGAAAAAACAATCTAGAAACAATACTCACTGTAGACACATACATTTTAATTAATTTGGGCTTTAAAAAAGAATAAGGAGTGATTATTAAGTATTACCTAAAGTCAAACTGATGTTAAAGGCTGGATATGGAAACCCTGAGTGCCTCTGTGGCAAGATCTAAAGAAGTGCAGCTGCATATGTAATTGTATATTTGATCTCTTATGAATAAATTGAGGGGAAGGGGATTACTTGAAATCAGCACAAGGCCACTTGCATGATAATATACAATAATAGCCTTTTTGAGCCAGGAGGTAAACATGCATATGCTATACTGTATAAAGTATCCCAAATTTCACATCCAGGAACATCCATTCATTGGGACCTCAGAACCAAGGGCAAATCATACTGGATGATATTTCTCCCTCCTTCCCAAGAGATTTTTTTTTTCTGATTAGGATAGAGCACAGGATAGTGATTAACAGCAAACAATCCGTGGGTGTAGGGTTGCCAGATTTCACAGTAAAAATACAGGACATCCAGCCAAGCTTGAATTTCAGATAAACAACAAATAAGTTTTAATTATAAGTATACCCCAGTGTGCATAAGACATACTTATACTTCAAACTTATTTGTTGCTTACCTGAAATTCAAACTTAACTGGGTGTCCTATATTTAATTTGATAATCCTACCTTTTCCATCTCAGTCACATGTTGGCTATGCGAATTTGGGCAAGCTTTTTAATGCCTCTGCGCCTCAGTCTCCTTATCAGTACAATGAAGATGATCATAGGACCTAATTTACAGGTTTGTTTGACAAGTAACTGAACTAATTTCTATAAAACACTTAGAATCATGTTTAGTGTATAGTGAATGCTATATGCCTTGTCAAATAAATATTATTCCTGCCTCAGAGGAAAAATTGAGTCAAAAAGTCAGCCTTAGAGTCTATGTGGAAAGGTACATGTGCCTCAAATCTTTCTCCCTGACCACCCTCCATTTACTCTTCTATCACCACCTCCCACATCCACCTTCCTCTTCTGTCCTGCCATTCCCTGCCCCCACCCTCACCAAGTCATTGCTGACACTCTGGCTCTACAGAAGTCACCCCCTGACCCCTTGGGATTACACAGCCTTTGACTACTCAAGTAGTCTCCTGTGCAGAACAGCCACATTTAACCAGAATAGGATGAACACAGAGCAAGTATAACTCAAAAGAATGTCAGCGGAGGAAAAGGGGGGAAACATTTGAAACTGAGATCCTTAGCTGTGAGATCCAAGATGGATATTTAACCATGTTATGTGTGCATAATCTAGGAATCTGTATTCCTCCCTGGCACTCACTGTTTTCTTCTCGATCTCCCAATAGAAAGCTATCATTCTCTCTCCCTCACCCCCACCCCCACCCCCCAAAAATGGAATTGGGCCACCTGCTGCAATTGAAACATAAAGGAATGTACAAGCACAATAGCAGGCACTGGAGGGAGTGGGGGCAAAGTGAGGATTTCATAAGGAGCAGAGCAGTCAGTCAGGATAATATGCAAATAATATTAAGAGACTACCTTGGAGGGAGAAAACCCATTCAAAATTCTAAGAACAAGACTTGGATCTTAAAGTCAACTTTCAGCAATGTTTTCTAAAATTCTTTTTTTATAGATAATTTTTTTTAACGTTTATTTATTTTTGAGAGCCAGAGACAGACCACGAGAGCAGGAGAGAGGCAGAGAGAGAGAGGGAGACACAGACTCTGAAGCAGGCTCCAGGTTCTGAGCTGTCAGCACAGAGCCGGATGCGGGGCTTGAACTCACAGACCTTGAGATCATGACCTGAGCTGAAGTCGGACACCCAGGCACCCCTCTAAAATTCTAAATTGACACTCAGGACCCCTTATTAATCTCCTCAGGCTACTGTAACAAATTACCACAAACTGTGTGGCTTACCAACAATCGACATTTGTTCCCTCACAGTTTGGGATGCCAGACGTTGGAAATCAAGACATTGACAGGTTTGTATCCTTTTAGAGACTCTAAGGGAGATTCCACTGCAAGACTCCCTCCTAGTATCTGGTGGCCGTGACATTCCTTGGTTTGCACGTGCATCTCCCAGTCTCTGTCTCCATCTCCATATGCCCTTCTTCCCTGTGTCCCTCTGTGTCTTCTTGCCTGTCTCTTATAAAAGCCCACCCTAATCCAGGATGAACCTCTCTCAAGATCTTTAATTACACTGCAAAAGCCCTCATTCCAAATAAGGTCATACTGTAAGGTTCCTGATAGACATTTCTTTTTGAGGGGCTAAGGGGGGACACTCCATTCAAATTACTAGAGACTGAAAAAAAACCCAACTAATTGACCTTCCAGGGTAGACCAGCTTAGAATGAGAGCAAAATAGAGTGTTCAGAGGAAAATTAGTAGAACCTGGACAGTACAAGATGAGAGGAATTTAGTTCAGTCCTGAATGGAGACCTGCTTCTTAGGAATATTAGAATAAAGGGTTTTCAGATGTATTTAGTAAAGAAGAATTAGAGATTGATAACAAAAACTCACTGTAACAGGTAATTTGCTAAATACTATTTCTAATAAGCCTTAATTTTTAGTCATTCTCAACAAATAATTTTTATTATCTTCAAAATTCTCCCAATTATTCAGCTTCCCCTAATTCCAATACAAAGATTGTTATAAAATAAATAATGACAAGAATGTGGTGCCCATAGTCAGAACTAGGTAAATAGAATAATTCAGAGAAAAACTGCCTTAGCCAAACATTTTTCTGTAGAAGTGTGGTGGTACCTGCTACCCAGGGATATTCTGGAAACTGCCCGAGGTCTCCTGTGGTCAGATAATTTTAACTTTCATCTTTAAGAATCTATTAATTGGGGGGCACCTGGGTGGCTCAGTCGCTTGGGCATCTGACTTTGGCTCAGGTCATGATCTCACAGTTCACGGGTTCGAGCCTTGCATCGGGCTTTGTGCTGATGGCTTGGAGCCTTGGAGCCTGCTTCAGATTCTGTGTCGCCCTCTCTCTCTCACCCTCTCTCTCTCTGTCTCTTTTATTCTCTCTCTCTCTCAAGAACCTATTAATTGCCAGTCACTAAACCAGAAGAGGTGTTTCTTTATACTTTATGTTTTTAGAGCAGTTTTATGTTTTTATGTTTTTAGACTTTATGTTTTTAGAGAAGTTTTAGGTTCACAGCAAAATTGAGGGGAAGGTACAGAGATTCTCCATATACCCTCTGCCCTCACACATGCATCACCTCCTCTATTATCAACATCCCCCAGCAGAGTGGGACATTTGTTACAATTGAGGAACTAACATTGACCCATTATAATCACCCAAAGTCCACAGTTTACATTATGGTTCACTCTTGGTGTACCTTCTATTGGTTTGGATGGATGTATAAAGACATGTATGGTATCATTATGGTATCATACAGGGTCCTAAATATCCGCTCTGCTCCACCTATTCATCCCTTCCCTTCCCCAAACCCCAGCAACTGTCAATTTTTCTTTTTACTGTCTCCCTAATAGTTTTGCTTTGAGAACTTGTTTTTAATATTTTAGATAATTCTTACAGCCATGCTATAATGTAGGTATTACCTACATTTTTGTAAATGGCCAAGTCAGGATGTGAACCTAGATCTTTTTGACAAATCCATACTATTCCCTTAATATACTGTCTCCCAGTCCCTCCTACTAGGTTGAAGAGTACATTTTAGATCTGGAAACCCCTCCAGTTCTGAGGATCCAGCATTCATTTGCCAGCCGCAGCATCCTTCTTTTTATCCTTGCAATATGTAGCAGAGTGCCACATGCTCCGTGTGCTTTGTATAAATAGATGATGACTTGGGTGCAGAGTGAAAGGTCCTGCAACAAACCTGGGCTAGCTAATTAGGCAGAGCCCAATTCATTATGTAATACCAAGAAACTAGTTAACAAACTTCTGCACATGTCTGAGAAGTTCAATTAGATAGAATGATGAGATTTTTCACAGTAAATACCTAAAGTCTGGCCAGGCAACCTTCAAGGGCTAAAACTTCTGATTCAGAAAAGTGTCTTTTCCTAAAAATGCAAAGGAGGAAACAAGAAGACAGCTGTGTTGATTCAGTTTCAGTAACAAGGCCATGCTGTTTCGAATACCATTTAAAGGTAGACCATATGAAACTCAGTATTTATACATTGCAATGCAGATTTTGTGGTTATTAAAGAAAAGTACCATGATTCTTTAAATCTCACAGATTATTCTCCACCCATCCGTCAGAATAATGTTTGAAACTAACTCTTGGTGCAAACCACTATATTGGACACCTGAAACTAACATAACATTGCATGTCAACTATACTCAAATAAAAATTAAAATTAAAGAAAAGCTGACATAAAAAAAATAAACTACGTCCTGGTCATTCAAGTTTGTTTATTCCATTTACCTAGACCCTTGGCTTCTCCTCCTTATTAGTAATGACAATAACTATGAGTTTTGTATTAAAGAGCAAAAGGAACATAGAAATAGACATAAACTTCAAGCTAAACAATTTAGATAGTAATTGCTGGTTCATAGGAAAAGTTTGGTAGAGAAAATGACAGCCACCACCACAAAATAAAACATTGATCAAAAGTTAGTTTGGGAAATTCGCAGATGTTCTCTATCTGTGGTCTCTCTCTGCCTGTCAGTATTCTACCACATCAGGAAATGGAAGAACATTTCATTCTTGTTCTTACTAACCACAATGAAGAGTAACATCAGGGATTTCCATTATGTATATCTCAAAATTTTGAAAGTCTGTAAAAAAACCTAAAGAGTATGTTCTGTCCTGTTTAAACTGCAAAAGTACAATCATGATATAATAACATGGTTCTATAGAGGAATAGTTAAGAGTTTTGCCTCCTATAACTTTCCATGAATCCAATCAGCTGTATTTCCAAGCCAGGAATTGCTAGAATTTAGAAAGATTTTGTGCAGGTTTTGATTGTATTCATTTCGGTATGTGGTATGTTCGCAGGGAATTGAAAGCGATTCACCCTAAATTAGAAGTTGTGAGGCTGTGTCTCCCATCAGCATAACTAAGGGGTCTTTGTTTCCCAAGGACAATAGTAGAGGTGGGAGAGGTAGAAGTGTGCAAAGCAGAGCGCAGTGTAATGGGAAAAAAGGGAAGAGTAGAGCAGGCTTTGGCTACTGACTCTGAAAGCCACCTGCCTGTACAAGAGGTAGGAGATGGAACCTAGTGACAAGACCTAGCCCGTGGGACTATGAAAATTAATTCTTTGGTACCCTTGAGTTGCCAACAGCACCTGACCTATGTTCATTTGTCCATGCGTTCAGCAAGTATATATTGGCTCCAGACTCTAGCTGTATTTGGACAACTTCCCCAGGTTGTTAAGGCCTCTTGAAGTCACTAAAACAATCAAGACAATTAGAGAGGTATCGGATAATAAATACCTAGGAACATAGTAAATATCTATCAATAACAAATTAATTAAATTTTCTTCAATGTACACAATGGAATACCATAAATTCACCTTTAAAAGGATGCTATGTAAGATACGCAACCTAAGAAAAATGTATGACATACTATTAACTAAAATTTAAAACCATATTAAAATATAATCTCATTTTGTAAAAAGGATATGTAATCTATAAATCAATATTTTTAAAAATACTGAAAAGGTATAACCAAAATTATAACAATGTTTTTCCCTGGAGTGGTAGAATTACAGAAATTTGTACATTCTAAATATTTTTAACAGACAGAATATTGCCCTCTCCCACCCCACACACCCAAAAGATATTTATGTTCTAATCCTAGAAATTTTGAGTATGTTATTTTACATGGCAAAAGAGATTTTTGCATATGTGATTGAGATTATCTTGAATTGTCTGGGTGGGCCCAAAGTAATCACCAGGATCCTTACAAGAGGGAGGCACAAGGGGGAAAGTCAGAAAAGGAGATGATGTAATGGAAGCAAATATCCAAGTAAGGAAGCCATGAACCAAGGAATGTAAGCATCTCTGGAAGCTGGAAATGACAAGGAACAAATATTACCCTAGAGGCTCCAGAAGAAACACAGTCCTTAATTTAAACTGTAAACTCCCAGCTCCCTAAGCAAACAACTAGAACTCTGGTATGTACTAGGTCCTATAATAAAAGCCTCTACACATATTCTCCTTGTGGCATACTTAATTTGTTCATGATAGTATGAGATGAAAGGACACCAAGAGAAACAGAAGTCTTGACATGAATATAAAGGCAATAAACAAGAGCCTTGTATGTTATTTCGTGGTATGCCTACTTCCTCTCTGCCCACACTCCACCCCATCACTACTATCCCTGTTCCCATTTAATTCTGGTAAGTACTTTAACAGCATTTTTCTGCCGTGGCGACCTTTATGTTTTTATTGTTGCAGTTTCTGTTCTGTTTTGTTGTGCGTGGGGTAGTAGTTTTTATTTTTGGGACAGAGAGAGACAGAGCATGAACGGGGGAGGGGCAGAGAGAGAGGGAGACACAGAATTGGAAACAGGCTCCAGGCTCTGAGCCATCAGCCCAGAGCCTGACGCGGGGCTCGAACTCACGACTGCGAGATCGTGACCTGGCTGAAGTCGGACGCTTAACCGACTGCGCCACCCAGGCGCCCCGAACCTTTTTTTTTTTTTTAATGTTTACTTATTTATTTTTGAGGGAGGAAGGGAGAGAGAGAGATAGAGCACAAGCGGAGGAGCAGAGAGAGAGGGAGACACAGAATTCGAAGTAAGCTTCAGACTCAGAGCTGTCAGCACAGAGCCCGACGCGGGGCTCGAACTCCCGGACCGCGAGATCGTGACCTGGCTGAAGTCGGACGCTTAACCGACTGCGCCACCCAGGCGCCCCAGTTTTTATAAATCCAAGTGCCTTCACTTTGCATTTGGACATTTTTTTCCCTAATCTGTGTAACCTGTCCCTTTATACTTTTGTCTAATTCAAATTATTATCCCATAGATCAACAGTATACACAAATTCCATGTGTTTATAAAAGGTAAAATTTATCCTTAAGGAGTTGACAATCTATTAGAGAATCCAAAAAGAGACACATGGTAAGGTAGAGGTCAGCATGGGTCACAACTCCTAATCTAATCCTAGGAAATCCAAGAAGGTACTACTGGGAAAAATGATAACTGAGCTCTACAGAGCCTGAGAAATGTTGACAAATCTAAATTTGGTAAAATACAGCTAAAACAATTCTCGAATTTTTGCTCCAGCCAATAATAACCTAACTAACACTGGCTCAGAACCTCAAAGCACCGTCACAGCCATGATTCTCTCAATGTCTTGTAAGTTAAGTGAAACCACATCTCTTACTGTTATCCTTATTGAATATTTATGAGAAGAGAGCAGGTAAGTTAAATTAGCAGACCAAGGAAACACAATTGTCACTAAGTAAGTATCTTCCATCACCAAGTTCCTTATCACTACGTAGTCACACTACTTCCTAAGAAGAGGAACACAATTAAAAAAAATTGTTTGATGTTTATTTATGTTTGGCGGGGGAGGGGCAAAGAGAGAAGGAGACACAGAATCCAAATCTGTCAGCACAGAGCCTGACGCAGGAATCAAACCATGGACTGCAAGATCATGACCTGAGCCAAAGTCAGACGCTCAACCAACTGAGCCACCCAGGTGCCCCTTGAAGAGGAACACAATTTAAATGAATCATTAGAGACTACATCATGACTTAAGAAAAATATATCTCTAGAAAAATAATCACTTAAAAATGGTATTCAGCTACTCGCCAATGAACATCACAGCCATCTGACAAAACTGTCTAAAAGTTATCAGTAGAAAACTAGATTCAGTAAAATTAAATGTAATTAACTAATACCAAATCACAAGTTTTCCCAGTAAGAGCTAAAACCAAAATGACAAAAAAGAAAAAAAAATTAAAGCTAAGTTATTTTTTAAGGCTAAATTATTTTCAGTAATTATTTAGAATGAGATAGTCTTACCACCATCTCCAATCTTCACCAAGTGCCAATTCCAAGAAAAAAGGAAGAGGTTTTTTGAAGTTATGAGAATTTTTACCTTAACAAAACACAAAATCATGATCCTCAAAACCAAGTCATAAGTTATTTAGGACAATATTTTAATACAACGTCTATATGGAACTATTTCTATATCAGTTTCGGGTGAGAACCCCAACTATTCCCAAATTCCAAACTGACAAACAAGACCAGCACACAATAAAGATGGCCAAAGATCTGTTTTGAGACATAGCTCCTCACCCATATCAAGTTTACATTAAGGAAAACAATCTAAAATTTGGAAGTAGAGCAAAAAGATTACAATGTATCCTTTCAAAGTAATAGAAAGGCAAGGTCTATCAAGACTGTCCAGGGGTTATGTGATGCTCTACAGTAGAAGTGAGCAATTTTTTTTTTCTGTAAAAAGCCATTTAGCAAATATTTGGGGCTTTGTGAGCCATATATGGTCTCTATCTCATCTATTCAATTCTTCCACAAAGCAGGGTGAACACAACCATAGGCAGCACATCAAAGAGTAGAAGTGGCTATGTTCCAATAAAACTTTATGTATAAAAATAGACCTGGCTTCCTTGGACCTGCAGATTATAGTTTGTCTACCTCTTCTCTAGGCAAAACTAACTTTCCTCTTTACTATAGCTTGGGTCCCAGAACCTGTGAAATGAGATATTAATTTGTAAAAGAGTTCTAAGTCACAAATTATTTTTGTCCAGTAGGGATGCAAATGATCTGCCTGGCAGAAAAAAAATAACCCCAAAGGGCAATGTTTCCTTGATCTGTAGGACATTAGCCAGTTTTGCATCTCACTTTTGCATCTTGTTTCAGCTTTCTTTCTTTTACCACTGTATTACACTTACATACTTCAGAATCTCTTGTCTTCAGTTGACCCATCCCTCATCTTCACCACTCATTAATGAGTAATATAAATCTTTGGCATGTGCTCACTGCATATTTGTATAAGGATTATGCTTATTTTTTTGAAAAATACACATTGACAGGTATAAAAGTGTAAAGCAGCAACCTGGAGAAGGAGGTCTTTGAAGAGAGCTAGCTTGTGAGCACACCACCACGCAGCTCCTTGGACAAAAGTACATCAGCCTGCTCCTCCCCTCAAGTCTAGGGAATGGGCTTCATTAGGATCCCTGAGAGTGCTGGATGTGTATCACCTGCAGCAGGAGAGATACAGTGGGCTGATGTGTGATTCATCCCTGTAAAGTCAAAAGGGAAAGTGACTATGGCTTGCTGATGGCTGCTCTGATGTTGGAGTAAAGAGACTTGGCAGCTAGGATGCCCTACACATCCAAGGTTTGTCAGAGCAAAGAAGGCTGACAAACTACTACTCGTGTGGGCTATGCAAGAGGAAGCTAGGCTGGAATTGCCTTAGATTCAGTCAAAGAGAGCCCTAGGCCCCACCATATACCTAGGAGCTGAGAAGAGTTAACAACGAACCAGCCAGAGTCACAGGCTTGCGTGGTGGAGAGTGGATCTCCAAAGAATTCATAAAAAGCACCCTAAGAGAAAGAAGCCCAGAGAGGGCTGACACTAAACAGTAGTATCAGTCAGGTAAAACCTTTTCTTCTCTCTTTGGCCTCCATTCTCCTGCTGCAATTCCAAGAAGGTCCAAAAAATTGGCCTTAGTGGGGGAGGGATAGAGGAGGAATAAAAATTCAGGCAGGGAAACAGGTCCTGCCTTTCTAACTACAGGCAGCCAGTGCTCAGACACAAGGGGGGGATAGAGGGGAAATTTTAATGAAACAGCACATTCTGAATGTTACAGTAGTCTGAGCATATTAATCACTAAACTGAAAATACAGTGATCAGAACAATCATTATTACCAAGAGTCACCAGAAGGAGAGTCTTCAGACATTCCTGAAAGAGGAGGTTTGTCAGGCAATGAGGAGAAGGAATAGGGTAGGGTTGGTTTTCTGATGACATTCCCCTGCCCTAGGACTGTCAACACATATCAATCAGCCTTCGAGGGGAGTGAGAGGGGAAGGTGAAAATCTAGCTTCCCTGTAGGGAAAAATAATAAGTGCTCAGACTTTCTCACTTGGAAGTCACTTTGCTATGCCTGGAGATCAGGAAGAGAGAATGCAGCCTGTATAAATCAATAGGGAAAGAGAACAACTGAAAATCAAGATAGGTTCTGAGGGACTGCATTTAGCATTGGATATTCCATCTCAGTGGTTTTGGTTTTGTTTGTTTTTTTACTAAAGAAAATTTTGTCAACCATATTTTAACTTATTTTATCATCACACAGTTCTTACAAATTCATTTTAGACTTAAGTTAGTGATTTTTTTAAATGTTTATTTAATTTGAGAGAGAGCACAAGCAGGGGAAGGGGCAGAGAGAGAGAGAATTCCAAGTAGGAGCTGCACTGTCAGTGCAGAGCCAGATGCCAGACTCCATCACAAACCGTGAGATCAATGACCTGAGCGGAAATCAAGTCAGACACAACAAACTGAGCCACCCAGGCACCCCAGTGATTTTTTTTTTTTTAATTAAGTACACATGCCATCTGAGAGGCCATTTAAAACTTTTAGGTTTGCTTGACTTTCTGTGAAGAGGTATAGATGAGTGATTATTAACTAAGAGTGATTTTGCTACTCAGGGAACACATGGCAATATCTGGAGACAGGATTGGTTGTCACAACTAAAGGGATACTACTGGCATCTAGTGGGTAGAGTCCAGGATGTTGCCAAACATCCGACAATGGACAGGTCAGCCTTCAACAGCAAAGCATTATCGGCTACAAAATGTCAACAGTGCCGAGGTCGAGAAAAACCTCATATAAACCGATCTTCATAGATAAGGTGTGTTCAATTGTTTTAAGGCATAGAAACAAAATATAGCCATATTCTCCTGTGAGTTGTAGATTACAATATGAGCTAACATAAAATTTTAGTGTCTTAAAACTTTTAGTCTAAATCTCATTTTTTTTTAAATTTTCATTTCAGGCTGAGTTTCATTTAAGGTGAACGCTTACATTCCTATTTTTTGTTAAATAAATATGTTACAAACATCCAACTGTTTATGTGGATCTAATCCTTAGTTTTCTTTATCTAACCCATTTTTATCCCCTACTGTTCTGAGAATTTACATGCTGCCAACTGCGTAAATGCTTCTCACATGTTCATCACATGCTTAATTTTCAAGCAACTTCTCAGAGAAGATGCTCCCGAACAGATACTCTCCTTTCCACTGTTTACTGCCTTTCTACATAAATAACAGATTGCAGTAGTGATATCACTGGATCTGGTAGGGGGAAAAAAACACCAATAATAATGTTTTTCTTTTCAGTCAATCCATTAGCAGTATGTGTGCCTTTCCCATGAGCCATTTTTGCTACCCATTACCAGACCTACCAACCGTCGAAATTATCTTTGATTTTAAAAATAACTTCTTCCTTCAGAATCCTGGCTGTCATTTATTAGGTTGGAAAAATTATTTTTGTTTTTTTGTATGGATTTAGATTTATGCCTTCTAACGTTAGTGGTAAGAGATAAACTCATTATGGTCTCTGCATTACATTCTCAAATTTCATAGAATTGAGAACAAACAATAGTATTGAGATATATATATTTTTGTATATAATATATATAATATAGATAGATAGATAGATAGATAGATAGATAGATAGAGTGAGTGAGCAAGCTTGGAAAAGCTCTCAAATTTTAATTCTCAAATTTCAAATCCTCTTTATTTTAAAACCTAAATGTATATAAGGGGAAATAATTTCATTTTTTTCTGACTAACCTACAATTAATTCAAGACACAAAAGCATGGATATCCAGAAGACTGCAGAGCATGTTTTTATCAATCTAAAGCTATTTCTTGAAATCCAAATGTTTAAGTGGACCACTTATTTAAAAAGATTCAAGTTCTCTTCTAAAAATAAGGCCATATGGTCCAATTCTGCTGAGCAGCATAAATAATTTCACAAGGCAACACTGGCTTTACAGGTCAACTAGACAATGTCTAGAGTTAACTTCCTCTTTTCTGCACTGGCCAACAGCCATGTGTACCTTTCTCCCCTCCTCACACTTACAATTACCAACCTTCTGCTCCTCTCCTTCTTTACCTTCCCTCTGGTCCCTCTAACATTTATTTAATTTGTTGGATGTGTTATTTTAACTTCTGATTGAATGCATTCAGCATTCATTGAAATTAGTTTTGTATTCTGTTTCATGATTTTTTACCCCAAGTTCCAAGCTTGTGGAGGCTGCTATTGTTCACAGTGGAAAGAATTTGGTCCTTTAGTAAGAGCCGTAACGCTGAGATGAATAGCAAGAAACAGATACAGATAATGAAACACTTCCACTCACCCAGGATTCATCAACTGCTTCTATTTCTGCTGTTGGCATATGCCTTGCTACTCATCCGCTATAGATTGCAAAGCAAGACGTTGCATTTCTATACACCAGTTTTTCTTAACATTTAGAGATTTTGAGTCTTGTGGAAAAGGAATGCAGTTTAATTAAATCATTTGTATCTAGTCTCATATGTTGTATGTGAAATCTCTCTCACCCTTCCAACTCCTATTTTCTGTTCGGAGTTACTTATGATTGATTAGTGCTCACTTGCCTTTTTATTTATAGGCATTGGCTTTCCATTTAATATTTCTTCGTGCACTTATTTTTTTTTAACTGCTGCTGCTCTGATTTTTTGGCATCCACACTAGTGCCTTCTGGACTGTGCTAAGCTTTGACAAGACTGAAGAGGAGGCCCGACTGGATTTGTCTAGTACAGCTAGCACTCCACTCAAAATAACTTTCCCTTTAAAAAAATCTATTTTTACTGGTTCAAGCCTCGTCTAATCTTTCAATCATAAGGTTGAACCTTGCATTTTGTTTTCAAGCACAAGGGGTTACATTGGAGACATTAATAAATAGGGGAAAAAATCATTTTTAACTCTGTACATTTAACATTGGTTAATTTGATAAAATTAAATCTGTTGTTTGGCTCTTCTGAGCTAATCAGCTTTGTAGGCCAAAAATATCAAACACTTGGCCTTTTCCAGTAAAATATCTTATAGTGAAAATCTTTTCTGCCTTTGCCAGTTCTTGAACTTCATACATGACACGGAGCACTATTTCCAATCATAAATGAATAATCATGTACGAAATTATCTGGCTTGTCACAAGATGGCTTATAACAGAACTTGTTCGAACACAACTGCCCGTCCAGTGTGCGTATCTACAACTGATGCTAAATGAGCACCATATGACTTATTTGCTTTTTTAGGGAAATAGAATTAACAAAAGAAATGGAAATTATTGAGAGATCATGAGGAAAAATGTCTTAATTGGTCCAGGTTTGCTTGTGCCTGTCCAGAGTATTTCATCATATCCCAGGGGGCTCTAGGTTCGTTATGTTCTTTGAAGCTTTGTGGGAAATTAATAAGATAAAATGGGAAATGAAAAGACAAAATTAATTCAAGAAAAATAACATTATCTTTAGATTCCCATGATCATGGAAAGATTGTAGCTTTTGATTCAAGAAACAGATGAATTTTATTTCATCTTGTTTCTCTTTTGAGCAGGTAATAAATGTGCCTGGTTGTAAATTAAAACAATATTAAAAACAATGCAGTGAAAGGTCTCACTCCCACTCCTGTTTCTCTCTGCCCTGTTTGCCACCTGCCACCTTCAAAGGTAACCAGTTTTATTAGTTTCTTATGTATCTCTTCAGAGTTTCTTTATGCAATTATAATCACACATAAATTTATATTCATTTTCTTCTCGCTACTTTATACAAAATATAGAATATTATATACACTGTTCCAGATCTTTTTGTTTTTACAAATCAATACATCTGGGAGAATTTTCTATTTCCGTATATAGAAAACTTCTTTTTCTTTTATAGAGCTGCCTTGTATTGCATTCTAAGGAATGGATCGAAAATTTTTTTAAATCAGTCTCCTAAGGTGGTCACATAGGTTATTTACAAACATTCTCTATTAATAACAAGGTTACAACAAACAAACTTGTAGATAAGTCATTCTCTCTGTGTGCAATTTTATCTGAAGGATAAACTCCCAGAATTGAGACTTCTGGGTCCAAGGAAAATGCATTTATAATTTTGATAGATAATGCCAACTTGCACTTTATAGGGATTGTACAATTTCAAACTGATGAGTAAAAAATTGTTTCTTGGTATAGGTTTAATTAGCATTTATCTATCTTATTATAAATTACTTTGAACATATTTCACATTTTTAGAGGTCCAGCTGTATTTCCTTTCCTGGGAAGTGCCTCTTTATATTCTTTGTCCACTTTAAAAAACACATCTAGCCTTTTTCTTACCAACCTCTAGAAGTTCTGTATATATTAAGGACATTATTTATTTACCCCTAAGAATTGCAGATCATTTTTCCCAATTCATCTTTTGATTTGCTTATGATAGTTGTTGATGTGTTAATATATATTTGTTTATTGTGGTCAAAATTATCAGTCTCTTTTTTTATGACTTCTGAATTCTTAGTCACTGTTAGAAACTCTTCCCCATTCCAAAGCTAGAAAGTAATTCACCCATCTCTTTTTCTATTACTTTTATGATTCCATGTTTATAAGTAATACATTTGGAATTTATATAGTATTTAGTATAAGCTATAGATCAACTTTATTTTTCCCCGTAGACTGTCTTATTATCCCAATGCCAATATCATTTAATGAAATTTTATCTCATCTTCTCCCCACTGATTGGAGATGCCACATAAATTTTTAAAGAAATAAATAAATATATTTGCCAGATTTAGTCAATAAATTGCTATTTTTTAGCTTAAGTACTCTAACCATATTGCCACATATCATATTTTCAGTTCTCTCTTCCTTGAAACATACATAGAAATGAGTAGCTTAATTCTAAAAAAGACTTGATTTTTGCCCAGTCTATGATGTGTAAGGGAAATCACTAAATTCATAGGAATACTTCTTTAATCCTTCCTGGAAATAGCTTGTCAAAGGTCCCTCTAAAAGAACTATGATCAGAGATGACCATTTAAAAAATATGTATTAATAATAGACAATAGCCATTAAACACCCATGAGTATCAGATAATTGATTAGGCAATATTGTATATTTTATGTCATTTAATTCTCATAAAAAACACATCCATTTATTACATTTATTATATCCATTGTGTGGCTGAAAAACAGCTGAGGCTAGTAAGTGCACAGCAGAGCCAGGATTGAAATTTAGATCTCCCCTTCTTCCAAACTCATGTTCTGTGTTAAACTGATATTCATTCTCTCTCTCTCTCTCTCTCTCTCTCTCTCTCTCTCTCTCTCTCTCTTTCATGTGTGCTAGGCATTGTTAAGCACCTTGCACATTTAACTCAACTGGTCTTCATTTAAAAAAATCTTTGGGGCGCCTGGGTGGCGCAGTCGGTTAAGCGTCCGACTTCAGCCAGGTCACGATCTCGCGGTCCGTGAGTTCGAGCCCCGCGTCAGGCTCTGGGCTGATGGCTCAGAGCCTGGAGCCTGTTTCCGATTCTGTGTCTCCCTCTCTCTCTGCCCCTCCCCCGTTCATGCTGTGTCTCTCTCTGTCCCAAAAATAAATAAAAACGTTGAAAAAAAAAAAAATCTTCTCTTGGGGCAGCTGGGTGGCTCAGTCAGTTGAGCATCCAATTTCGGCTCAGGTCATGATCTCACGGTTCATGAGTTCAAGCCCCACATTGGGCTCACCATCAGCCGGTCAGCATAGAGCCGCTTCAGATCCTCTGGCCCCGCTCTCTGCCCCTCCCCTGCATGTGCTCTCCCAAACATAAATAAATATCTTATTTTTTAATTGTTTTTAACGCTTATTCATTTTTGAGATACAGAGAGAGATCGAGAGAAGTGGGGGAGGGGCAGAGAGAGATGGAGACAGAATCTGAAGCAGGCTCCAGGCTCTGAGCTGTCAGCACAGAGCCCATGCAGGGCTCAAACTCACAAACCGAGAGACTATGACCTGAGCCAAAGTCGACACTTAACTGACTGAGCCACCCAGGCTCCCCAATATTTAAAAAAAAAAATGTTCTATTAATTCCATTCCCAGATCAGGAGCCTGAAGTTAAGAACGGTTAATTTGCCCAAAAGTCATGCACGTAATAGGAGTGGAACCAGAATTTGAACCTGAATAACATGGCTCAGTGCCCTTCTGTTACCTACTTCATTATATTATCTCATTGTACACATGTCTAGCAATAAATACCATTTATAGGTTAAAGTTTATCCTATATCAATAAATCTTCAATTAACCAAATGCTCAGAGACCGAGGCCACTAGGCTTTTTGGTTCCCCAAGTGTTACATGGCTATTCTACTCTTCTTATAAGTTCTTTTTCTTTTTCTTAGCATCTTGCCCTAGCAAACACAAAATACAGAAAATAATGCAATCTTCTTTTATAACTAAATATCCTATGGGAATATCCAGGTATCATTGAAACCTTAATAGAACTCTTCATTTGTCTCTTCCTCTCTAGGGCTTTCCTAACCAATGCCCTCTTTCAGCCACTGTCTCAGAGGCTGTCTCTGCCATGTTCCAGCCCATCTTAGAGCACTTTTGTGACAGCTGTTGGCACTTCACATTACCCCCAGATTTCCTGTCCATCTCCCCACTTCTCCCTCAAGTCATTCCTCACTCCTGCTCCCATCCCTACTCCCATTTAAAGGCACTGACTTATGCATACTTATGTCCAGACCCCAGCCCAGCACATAAGAGTGCTTATATGTGTTTGTTTTATTAGATAACACCATAAATAATCTCCCACTTCCCCTTTCTGTACCTCCCCTTTCTGCACTTTGTTTCCTGGAATGCCTCACTTTCATCTTCCCACCAACCTCAGACCCACCTTTAGCCCTTATGCCTTCATGTTGCCCACCACCAAACCTCTAAACAAGCAGTGTCCTGTGATGAGATTATTCCATGCTTCACAATTATCCTTAACTCATTTAATAAGATTCTTAGGTTATTAGTGCTGGATCTCAGCGAAATGGCTCTGAGGGAAAGCAAATCAACAGAAACCGGTATGAACGTAAACAGCCCAAAGTATTGGTTCTCCAAACGAAATCTGATTTTAAAACCAAAGAAATGAACTGCCAATGAAACAGTGTAGCTGCTTTTGCAGAAGAGAAAGTCACCTTCGTGAAATTCCTTAAATATCATCTACACAAACTACCCATTCTTCACATCTCCATTGTGGATATAGATGTATGTACAAAATTTAACCAAAAGGAGATGAAACCCCAGACTATATTTTAAATATTTGGTCTTTGAGGCGCCTGGGTGGCTCAGTTGATTAGGCATCCAGCTTAGGCTCCCGTCATGATCTCACAGTTCACAGGTTCGAGCCTTGCATCGGGCTCTGTGCTGACAGCTCAGAGCCTGGAGCCTGCTTCAGATTCTGTGTCTCCCTCTACCCCGGCCCCTCCCCTGCTCACACTCTGTCTTTCTCTCAAAAATAAATAAACATTTAAAAAAATTAAATATTTGGGCTTTATAGCTGCTACATTCTCCATTTTCCTAAAATCCTCTATTTTAAAGCCAAGCATAGAAGTTTTTACTTAATTCAGTTTTCAGATTACAATCATTTTAGGTATTACTGTTTATTTTCCAATATCACTGCTTCCTTTTTTAGTTTCTCCCACAGAGAATTTTACCAACCTGCATAGGCTTATTTGTAGCTAATTACATTTTTGTTTCATTGATAGCACGAAAAGAGCTGGAAAATACCATTAATTCCTGTACACATGAATTTTTATGGCGTATTAAATCACTATTGCAATCCATTCAAGTCACCCTATCAATAAAATAAAAAATAAAACCATATGATCCTCTCAACAGAGTCAGAAAATCTTTGACAAATCTTACATTCCTGATAAAAACTCTCAGCAAACTTAGAATAGAACTTCCAAAAGCTGGTAGAAGATACCTATAAAAAGCCTACAGCTAACATACCTAATGGTTGTACTGGTCTGGTAGTTCTGCCATAACAAAATACTGCAGACTGGGTGGCTTCAACACCAGAAATGTATTTTTTCATAGTTCTGGAAGCCAGGCTAAGAGGCTAGAAAATCAAAGTTTCACTCAGAGGTCCTCTCTTTGACTCCTAGAACTTTCTGCTTCACATGGTCTTTCCTCTCTACTACTTGTGTGTATGTATGTCCTAATCTCCTCTTCTTCTAATGACAAGAGTCATATTGGATTAAGGCCCACCCACATAAACTCATTTTAACTTAATTGCCTCTATAAAGGCCCTATCTCCAAATACAGTCACAGTCTGAAGTACCACAGGTTAGGACTTCAATGCATGAATTTGGGAAGACTACAATTCAACAATGGTAAAAGACAATGCTCTCCTAAGATCAAGACAAGGCAAAAACGTCTGCCCTTCCTACTCTATCAATACTGTGCTGGAGGTTCTAGTCATTTCAGTAGGCAAGAAAAAGAAGAGGTATTCAGATAAAAAAGGATGAAATAAAACAACATGGTCATCTATATAGAAAATACAATATCTTGGGGTGCCTGGGTGGCTCAGTCAGTTAAGTGTCCAACTCCGGCTCAGGTCATGATCTTGCACCTCTTGAGTTTGAATTTTTTTTTTTTCAACGTTTATTTATTTTTGGGACAGAGAGAGACAGAGCATGAACGGGGGAGGGGCAGAGAGAGAGGGAGACACAGAATCGGAAACAGGCTCCAGGCTCTGAGCCATCAGCCCAGAGCCTGACGCGGGGCTCGAACTCATGGACCGTGAGATCGTGACCTGGCTGAAGTCGGACGCTTAACCGACTGCACCACCCAGGCGCCCCGGAACTCATGAGTTTGAGCCCTGCCTCAGGCTCTGTGCTGACCGCTCAGAGCCTGGAGCCTGTTTCAGATTCTGTGTCTCCCTCTCTCTGACACTCCTCTACTCATGCTCTCTCTTTCTCTCTCTCCATCAAAGAACAAAGAAACATTAAAATTTTTTTTTAAATAAAATACAGGGGCGCCTGGGTGGCGCAGTCGGTTAAGCGTCTGACTTCAGCCAGGTCACGATCTCGCGGTCCGTGAGTTCGAGCCCCGCGTCAGACTCTGGGCTGATGGCTCAGAGCCTGGAGCCTGTTTCGGATTCTGTGTCTCCCTCTCTCTCTGCCCCTCCCCCGTTCATGCTCTGTCTCTCTCTGTCCCAAAAATAAATAAACGTTGAAAAAAAAAATTTTTTTTTAAATAAAAAAAATTTTTAAAAAATTTGTTTTAAATAAAAAAAATAAAATAAAATAAAATACAATATCTACAAAAAGCTACTAGAACTAATAAAGGATTTAGCTAAGTTTTAGAATAAAAGGGTCAAGATATGAAAGTACATTAATTTTTACATATGTCAATGAGCAATCAAAAATTGAAACAAAAATACCATTCACAATAGCATCAAAAAACATGAAATAGGGATAAATCTCAAAAAAATATATGTGGAAATCTGTACCATGAAAACAAAACAAAACAAAAAAAAACTGCTGATGGAAATTTTTAAAGACTTAAATAAATAAGAACATATACATTTCATCGATCAGAAATCTCTATATTGTTAGATTCAAATTGATCTGTAGATTCAACTGAATCCCAAATAAAACATCAGCAGGATTTTCTATAAAAATTGGAAAACTGATTCTGGAAATACAAAGGGCCTAGAATGGCCAAAATAACTTGAAAAGAAAGAACAAATTTAAATTAACTCTATCTGATTTCAAGACTTAGTATAAAAATACAGAACTATATTTATTGAATAAAGATGCTCAAATAGACAAGTGAAACAAAACAAAGATACTACAAATATCCCTACTCATATATGGACAATTGATTTTTGAGTAAGATGCAAAGGCAATTCAATGTAGAAAGGATAATCTTTTCAATAAATAGTATAACATTTTCAACAAATGAATCCTAAAAGAAATGAATTTATCTCATAAATATACAAAAATAAACTCAAAATAGATCATAGACCTGAATGTAAGATCAAAATTATAAAATTCTAAAACAAATAGTATCTTTGTGACCTTGGGATAGGCAACAATTTTTTAGAAATGATGAAATAATATGGATATGAATATCCATAAAAAGAAGAGTTAATAAATTGGAATTTACCAAAATCAAAAATGTTTGCTCCTCAAAGACACCGTTAAAAGGATGAAAAGACAAGCCATTCATTGAAAGAAAATATTTTTAAGTCCAATAGCCAACAAAGGACTGTATCTAGAGCAGTCTCCAAACTCAATTTTAAAAAATTAATAAATGAAAAAATAAATAATAATAAATTAATAAATGAGAAAAAGATTAAACATACACTTCTCCAAAGCAGATATTCTGATGGCAAATAAGTACATGAAAAGATGCTCAGTATCATTAGACTTTAGAAAAATTAAAGTTAAATCCACAATTAGGTACTACCAGACACTGATTATAATGGCTAAAATTTAACCCCCTGACTATATCACGTGTTGACAAAGACCTGGAAGAACTGAAACTCATATGCATTGCTAGTGCAAATGTAAAATGGTTATCCAATTTGGAATGGTTTGACAGTTTCTTAAAATTTTATGCATACACCTACCATACAATCCAACTATTCTACCTCTAGATATTTTCCCAAGAGTAATGACAGCATATGTCCATGTAAAGACCTCAGCATGATTGTTCACACAGATTTATTTGTATTAACCACAACCTGGAAATAATCCAAATTTCCATTGACAGGTGAATAAACAATTTGTGGCTTACTCATACAATGAAATACAACTCAGCAATATAAAGGAATGAACTACTGATACAGATAATAGCATAAATGAATCTCAAAATAATTATGCTAAGTGAAAGGAACCATAACAACAAAAACAAAGGAGTTAACTGTACAATTCTATTTATACAATGACAGAAAGCAGGTCATTGGTTGTCTGAAGGGGCCACAGGGAGGAATTATCAAGGGGCACAAGGAACCTTTGGGGGTGATGGATATGTTCACTATATAGACCATGGTGGTTATTTCACAGGTGTATGCATATAACAAACTTATCAAATCATACACTTTAAATATGTGCAGTTTATTGTATGTAAAGTATGTCTCAATAAAACCACTGAAAGGGGCGCCTGGGTGGCGTAGTCGGTTAAGCGTCCCACTTCAGCCAGGTCACGATCTCGCGGTCCGTGAGTTTGAGCCCCGCGTCGGGCTCTGGGCTGACCGCTCAGAGCCTGGAGCCTTGTTTCCGATTCTGTGTCTCCCTCTCTCTCTGCCCCTCCCCTGTTCATGCTCTGTCTCTCTCTGTCCCAAAAATAAATAAACGTTGAAAAAAAAAATTTTTAAAAAAACCACTGAAAAACAATTCATAGGAAACACTTCACTCACCAGATATTTCTAATTTCTAATTTTCATCAAAATTTACTCTGCCTTTGCTTATGCAATTCTCTCAGATAGAAAGCTCTCTCCTTTCCTACTCTTACCCTCTATTATCCCACCTCTGCTTATTGAAATCCTCCTCGCTCTTCAGTCTAATTCAAGCTCAAATGAAATGCCTTCTCCTGCACAAAGCTGGTCCCAATATTCCATGCTAACATGAGCAGCTCCTGTCTTTAAATCTAATCTGTTTATTTCACTTTGCCTGTGTAATATAGTTAACTTTTATATTCTCATCAGCTCCACTACACTGAAAGTTCCTTGAGAGGGGCTGTTCATTTTTCTTAAATTCTACCTATGGCCTCGCAGAAGTTTTGACTATAGAAGTACTCCAAAACTGCTTCAAGGATGAATAGATGCAAAGAGGGAAGGAACAGAAAATAATATATTCCATTCCCTTAGCTCAAATTTTCTTCTGGAAGGCAACTTCTATTCTAATAATCCAATCAGTGCAGATGTGTTAAATGGTACACAAGGAGCTCATTTTAAACATGTCTCCCTAGAGATAACCTCTTAACCCAAAGGAGCTATGCTTGTGGTAAACATTTCAGATGTTCTGGAAGGCTGGTGGGGAAAATAACACTAAGAAAACTAAGACCTTACAATGCCCTTGCATGATCCCAGGCTGGCAACCCACCCTCAGAAGAGGGGTGCAGTAAATGACTCTCACCAGGCAAGCCAATAGATTTTTTTCAAGGATCCTCAATGCTCTCTAAGGAGTAGCTGTGAGACTGGGAGAATCTGACTTTTTGCCTCTAAGTAATCTGAAAATGAGCAATTTCCATTAAATTATTTAGTCTTTACAGGACAGGAGACTCAGGGGTAAAGCTGCTCAGAGGTCATAGAATAGTTTAGAGGCAAAACAGACTCCCATGCAGGGTCTTTTAGTTCATGTTGCTTTAATATTTCATTAACACTGGAAAAATATTTGACATCCTACCAAAATTTTTACACACTAAAAAATAGAATATAGTAACAGTAATACTAACAGTTTGAGAACACAGATTATTTGTCTAGATAAAATAGAGCCCAGCAATATTTTCATCAGTGTCTTAATTTAAGAGCTATTTCTTTTTTATAAGCTGCTCTAACCTACTCAGAAAAAAAAAATGGAATGTGTGTTTCATGTGGCAGCACCTAAACAGAGGCTGCAAAGACTGTGGGAAAGACCTTCGAGATTGAATTTAAGAAATATTAACCCCTTGACGACTCGTATACCTTGTGAGTATAACATATTATGCACTTTGTGAGATGATAAAAATCCATGAGGATAAGAACTGTATCTTGCTTCTTGATATATTTCCATTCATTCATTTATTTATTAAATATTTCTTGTGTAACTAATATATGAAAGATTATTTTGCCCTGGGGACATGGTAACAAGGAGATAGACAAAGTGCCTTCTCTTACAGAGCTTTTATTCTGGGAGAAGACAACCATCAGCAAACAATTCACATAGTAGAGAATGATGCATTCTCTTCAGAGAACCGAAATAAGGGAAGTACTTGAGAGTGACCAGGCAGCCACTAGATTGGGTAGTTAGAGATCTCTCTGAAGAGGCAACATGTGGGCTGCGAACTGAATGAGGAAGAGAAACCAGGAATGCAAAGAGACAAGAAAGCATCTTCCAGTCTGAAGGAACAGTTTGCTAAGCCACAAAGGAGGTTGGCATGTTCAGGAAAAAAACAAAAAACAAAAAACAAAAAACTTTAGCTAACAGCCTGAGAGTGAGCGGAGTGCTGAACAAAGAGGAAAAAGGGGCAGTCAGGGTACAATGAAGAAGGGCTTTATGAGAAAAAGGAAGGAGCTCAGATTTTATTCTAAGCATGACAGGAAATCAGCAAGAAGTTTTGGGCATTACTCACATGATCTGATTTACATTTTTAAAAGAACCCCCTGGTTACTTCATGGAGAGTGGGTTGTGGGAAGGCAAGAGTAGAAAGAAGGTAGCCAGTAAGGATAATATCACAGTATCTAGGGAGGAAAGAATAGTGACTTGGACTAGGGAGATAATAGCAGCAATGAAGAGATGAATGGGTTCAAGACATGTTCTACAGGTAGAACTGACTTAATGCTAAGTCAAATGTGGCATTTGTGGAAAAGGATTCAAGGATAATGCTTAGATTTGTAGTTTCACTAACTAGGTTACTATGACTTAATAAGATGCTTTTAAAAAGTCATTGTTTAATTATATTTTAATTTACTTAACCTCATAAGACCAACATAAACCACCATAAAAAGTCAGAATTGAAATTTTAGACACTTTACAATTCAATGTTTTACAAATGATGAAACCATATTCACAGCAAGTGGTTAAGACACTGCCCAACATCAGACAGTTTGTGACAGAATTGGCATTACAACACGGATTTCTTTGACTTTCAACCACTTCTCTTTTAGTGACACCATGCTAAGTACAACATAGTCACAGAAGTTATTATTCCGACTGCTTCCTGGCAATAGGACAATATTCAACAATATTAGCTATGTTGTGAAAAATGGTCTCTATCTCCAAATGTACATGCAGAACCAGGAACATGAGCTGGTCAACACCTCTCTCTCCTCTGCGTGCAATCTCCAATCGAATGATAAGACTTGTCCTTTTTATATTCTACATAATCTCTCTACCCAAACCCTTTAGTCCACCTCCTCCACCACCTCTCTGGTCCAAGCTCCCAGTTCTCCTTCCAATACAGACTTGCCTCTTCCGGTCCATTCCTACCAAAAGGAGACATCTTTCAAAAGATAAGTTTCCTCAAGTCCCTTAGAAGTGTCATGCTCCTGGGGTGCCTGAGTAGCTCAGTCAGTTAAGCATCCAACTCTTAATTTTGGCTCAGGTCATGATCTCACAGTTCATGAGATCGGGCCCTGCCTGGGTCTCTGTGCTGACAGTTCAGAGCCTTCTTGGGATTCTCTTTCTCCCTCTCTCTCTGCCCCTTCCCCACTTGTGTGCTCTAAATAAATAAAAAATAATTAAACAAACAAACAAACATCAAAAAAAAAAAAAAAAAAAGAAGAGGAAGAAGTGTCATCCTCCTTCTTGCTCAGGGAGACATATGTGAACCTTCTTCCTGAAACCTCCCCCTTGTCCAGCCCTCTCCTTTTTACTTGGGCTTGGTTAATTCACATTCTCCTTCTAAAACTTTGCTTACATTTTGTTTCCTCTAGGAAGTATTTTTTGCCATCCACATCCCACCAACTAGATCAGACATTCCTATTCTATTATTTACAGATCACTGTTAATTAAGAATTTACTGTTTTTTAACAATTAATTGTGAAATTAACTGTTGAATATCCATCTTCTCTGGTTGGATGTCTGTTATCTCTGCTACAATGTAAGATCAATGAAGATTCAGACTGTATCAGTCTTGTCACCTCATCTATTTTATATTACTAAAATGTTTTATAAATGCTAATTTCATATAAACTATGTTTGGCTGGAAATTAAACAATTAAAAGATAAGGTTGCATAACATACACAAAAGAGAAAAATGTGAACAGGAAACAGGGATTGGGTGAGTTCAAATTTATGTAATGTGACTTGACCCCACTAGCATACCTTGCACATGGTCACTACACAGTAAATATTTATTCATGACTGACAACACTGAGTTATCTGGACAACTAGGCAATGTAGGAATTATTATTTTTTATTTTTCATATGACAGAGCTATTTTTCTAAAAGCATGAATGACTACAGGCTCAGAATTGTTCAATTTGTAAGTGACTAAGTCCCAATTCAAACTCGGGATTTTGGGGGCGCCTGGGTGGCTCAGTCGGTTAAGCGGCCGACTTCGGCTCAGGCCATGATCTCACAGTCCGTGAGTTCGAGCCCCGTGTCGGGCTCTGTGCTGACAGCTCAGAGCCTGGAGCCTGCTTCAGATTCTGTGTCTCCCTCTCTCTGACCCTCCCCTGTTCATGCTCTGTCTCTCCCTGTCTCAAAAATAAATAAAACGCTAAAAAAAATAAAAATAAAAACTCAGGATTTTGTGCTCTCCAGTGCAAGGCTCTGCCCACAGAATAGAACCCACACTTGTTGAAGGGCCTAAAGCTGGAGGGTAGTTTATTAACTAAGAATTAATTTCTTCATTTAGAGTGATATTTCCAATTGTTGGGACCACGTTGTAAGTGAAATACTTGAACAAAGCTTCCGGCTTCACTGGAAGGATAAAACTGGACAATCAACCAGCAACACACTGTTTCTCAATATCCTAAACAGATTTGATGATGGCAGGAGAGGAATCCATTGGAAACTTGGGTTGAAGATGAGTAGAACAAGAGTTCATTGTTCTACTGGGTAGACCAATGGGTAGACAGGGAAAAAAGTTTCAAATAAGCAAGGTGCCTTATGAACATCCCACCATTACCTGACTGGGGATGCTGTCCCGGTCATTGCCACTGTCATTTCTCATCTGGGGAGAGTTTCTCAAAAAGGCCCAGAACTACCTGCATCAGAAACAGCTATGCTGCTGGTTAAAAATGGAAATTGCTGCACACCAACCCAGAACTGATAAATCACAAACTCTGGGATGGAGCCAACAAGTGTACCTTTTTTAACAAGCACTCTGGCTGATTTTTATGCATGTAAAAGTTTGATCACCACTACTTAAAACTTGGGATTAACATGTCGAGATGATACCCAGACACACTAAAGAGCATAAAGATCAGGGTGTAAATACTCCCAGCTCAGGCCTGATGTGGTTAAGAAAAAAAAAAAGTTTAATGCACAAGTATATCTTGTTATGATTTTGTTTCTGCACAGGTGAACGCAATCAGGGTAATACTCCCTGAAACGTTTGCTTTGATTTTTTTCCTCTTTGGTTACCATGAAATTTCCTATGAAAATATTCAGTAAGAAGACTCTTCAACTATCCACAAGCTGATTACTAGCAGTGTTAATGGTAACACATAAACTTGTCTGCTTATTAATTAGTATGTAACTGGAAGCAAATTTTATTTTTTTAAGTTTATTTATTTTGGGGGGAGGAGGGGCAGAGAGAGAGCCAGAAAGAGATCCCAAGCAGGCCCCACGCTGTCAGCACAGAGCCCATTACACAAGATCATGACCTGAACCAAAAGCAAGAGTCAGATGTGTAAGTGACTGAGCCATACAGGTGCCCTGGAAGCAAATTGTATTTTTAATTTTTGTGACATCTTTGTTTTCTACTTATTTGATTTATTGGTATGAGTAGGGACACTGAATGACAGATTCTTGGTCAAGGTCTTCACACTAAATCTACAAAATTATATGTGAGAATAATAATGGCACCTTCCTCATGGAGTTTTTGTGAGAACTAAATGAGCTATCAGAAACAGTACTCAGCCCACTGCTTGGAGCATATAGACGTTCAACATAATGGGACATATTATTACTATATTCAATTCCTAAATAAGATGTTCCTATGTCCAAATATAAAGAAAGGAGGCAAAGCTTTTGAGATTTCTATTGTTTTGTTTCTCAAAAGGTATTCTAAACCAAGCCTGAACTGTGCAAGGTCACCCTGTTGTTTTGGATTTACCACTCTTCACCTTGCCTTTATCATTGGCATAGATAACAAGAGCCAACCACCATTCCAAAGGAAGACAACCACAGAATCTGATACCCTACAACTCACCCTTCAGGGAATGAAGCTGCAACCTGGAGGGCAGTGCTCCTTTGTTGGCCTAGACTCCAGATCTTTCCATGGCCTCTTCTTCCTGAGATGGTGTGGCCATCTTCTAAGGCATGTGACCTGGTCATGTTTCTTTCTTTACCCAGAATATGTCAAACTTGCCCCCCTCTAGTTACTTACTAATCATCAGAAAGGAACATCAAATTCCCAAGTATTTCTCAGAAAGTTAATTTCAAATTCTTTATCACAACTTACTTTTCAATAATGATATTTTAGTGGACTTCCCCAAAGGATGAGCCATCTACCTACTTCTTAAAACACTTTAAATTTTATCCTTATGAAGCTAGGCACTCAAAGAGCTACCCATCTGGATGTTTTGACCCCTCATAGAAATGCTTTTATGACACATCTCTCCAGAGTCACATACAGTGCTCACCAGGAGCATATTCAGGGCCACCATATCCTATATGTCACTTACACAAGGACTCACAGAAGACAATTTTCTTTCAGGCCCTGTGCAACTAGGTAGCTCAAGAAAGAACCCTCTAAAATCCGAGGACTTAAACCTGAAAGTCTAACACCCCAGTGTAAAAGATCTTTTCCCTGAGTTTCTAAAAGAACAAGCAGGCAAAGGAACACCTGTTCAACTCTGCAGGTCACCTACTCTAGCCCTTGCTCTACTTCATGTGTGTTAATTAGAAGAGGAAACTGTTTTTATGCCAATCTTACAATACAAATGGAAACATTTGTTTTTAGAAAGATTATCTTGGTCTACAAAGTAGAGATTTACCACTAAAAATTTTCTCCACTAAAGATTTTAAACTGGAGAAACTATGCTTTCTAAGGATTACCCAGTAAAAGCAAAGATATGATCTCTGATCATTATTCCAAGGAGAGTTGCCTAGTATTGGTCAAGCCTCATATTTCCATGCACCAGAAACTAACTCTGACTCACTTAAGTAGAAAAGGGATTTTCTTTTTTAAATTTTTTTTTAACCTTTATTTATTTTTGAGACAGAGAGAGACAGAGCATGAATGGGGGAGGGTCAGAGAGAGGGAGACACAGAATCTGAAACAGGCTCCAGGCTCCGAGCATGTCAGCACAGAGCCTGACGCGGGGCTCGAACTCACAGACCGTGAGATCATGACCTGAGCCGAAGTCGGCGCTCAACCGACTGAGCCACCCAGGCACCTCAGAAAAGGGATTTTCAAAGGGATGTTGGGCATTCACAGAGTAAGAAAACTGGAGAATCAAGTCTGAGGGGTGATAGTCAGAAACCGTTCTCAAAGTCATCATTGCCACCCCCAATGGCAGGGACCCTGTAGATGGCACATTGTCAGGTATCACCAACATGAGGCATTGGACCAGTACACCACATTAATTAATGCTCCCCACTACCTCCAGGAACAAAATACAATTGTCATCCCTGTCATCACTTCCATCTGGTGGAATCTGAAATTCCTCTTGTCTTCACCAGCTTCCCACACAAATCTGGGAAGACATATGTGTTGGCGAAACTTTGAGGTCATGTGCCTATAACCTATGTGCAAGAAATACCATGAAGGTGATTATCTGATATGCCCAACTTTATAGTGAGAAGCAGTATCTACTTCATAAAGAGGGGAATTCCCAGATGTTGAAAAAAGATATTAGGTAGGCAAAAAGTATAAACCACTATTTACAACAGCAATTGGCCTACCTGTTTTTAGTAACTGAATTTAAAATGTCACTTGAATATGGGACATATGAAATCTTTTTGAATCAGGGTTTCCCAAGAAGGGGTATTTCTTTTTCCTGTCTGGTATGGCCCTCCAAAACTGTAAGCACAGAAATTAAGATACAATAGATACTTCCAATTTTTCACAAAACAGAGAACCAGCCCTTCATATCTTCTGACTTAGTTCATGATTCCTCCATTCTTCCCCCTTCCATTTTGCATCCAGTGATGTTTTTCCAGGGAAGGTGGCAAATGAAAGTATCCAATTTTGGACTGTATTCTGAATATACCACAGCTAACCCTTCAAGAGGACAGTTCAGTCAAAGAAGAATAAATTTAAACCTTATATCATGATGTATAATTATTTATTAGGTATCAAAGAATATTTCAAACATTTAACAACAATATTTATGGCTCCTAAACATAAATCCTAGTTGGTACTCTTCCTGGCATTATTTCATCAGGTTCTCCTAATTACTTAAGAGTAAGCCTTATGTCTGCCTAACATTTTCTTTTAGCTTCAAATTCTCAATTATCTATCATGTACTATATGGCAATCAATAGAACCACCTAGAGACCTAATCAAGGACAGAGAGAGGTAAGCTCAAGCTCCAGGAAGTAGGAGAAGGCCTGGGCATTTGTATTTTCACAAAATTCCCCAGGCAAAGCTGATTCCAACCAAAGTTTGAGAACCACTGGCCTAGAACACTAGCTAATGGATGAGGAGAACTGCAGCCAAATATCTGAAATACTTTAAAGACTTGCCTAAGTGAGAAATTAGATTCTCCTAAAGTGATCTGTGTTGGACTTCCTACTTCACAAAATGCATCTTAGGGTATTTTAGGTATTTTAGGGTATTTTAGGTATTTAGGGTGCCAATCACCTCAGGCACCACAGATTTTTAGGTGTGAAGGGTAAAACACATCCCCCCCAAAAAGGGATTGAAACACAAGTTATATATTGATATGTTGAAACACAAGTAATATGATGCCTTTACTACATTGTCCTTAGCTACAGTGTCTAGTGTTTAAAAAAAGAAAAAACTGTCAAGTGGGGCACCTGAGTGGCGGTTAAGGGTCCAACTTCTGCTCATGTCATGATCTCGTGGCTCATGGGTTCGAGCTCCGCGCGAGGCTCTGTGCTGACAGCTCGGAGCCTGGAGCCTGCTTCGGATTCTGTGTGTGTCTCTCTCTCCCCTTTTCCCCCCTCCCCATAATAAATAAACTTTTTTTTTTTAATTTTAAAGAAAAAACTGACAAGAGTCTCTTTGTCTTGCTCTTCACTCTTCAATTTGGTGTTTGGCCACTGCAGACTTCACATAAACATGATATCCTGAGCACTGGTCTCCGCATGCACTCAAGCTGCCATATCTGGCACGTCTCTGCTCCACGTCATTGAAGAACTGGGCTTAAGGAAAGAGCCAGCTTCTCGAGTGTATTTATCAAACAGCCACTGCTCTTTCCCTCACCTTGGCCTTTGGCCAATACATTTACATGGTCTTAGTTCTGCCTGACTTCTGGTTGACTTAATTAACCAGCTAACTAATTAATTAGTTAAAAATAAAAATTGAACAAGATGAGATATCAGAAAAGTTACCTCCAGTGCACAAAATCCTGTTCAGGAAATGTGTTTTATTCCCCCCTTTATGGTCATAATTAAATATCTGGACAGGACATCTTCCTTAGAGTTTTATGCCATTTTGCTTATCCTGATAGAGAAAAAGGAACCAGCCAACCCCATGATGTTTCTTTTTGTTTGTTTGTTTTGTTTTGTTTTGTTTTGTTTTGTTTTGTCTTTTTTTATTTGAAATTCTTGATTTCAAGGCTGGGGGCTTTGCCATACACACTGCTGTCCTTTTTTTTTTTTTAATATGAAATTTATTGTCAAATTGTTTTCCATACAACACCCAGTGCTCATCCCAACAGGTGCCCTCCTCAGTGCCCATCACCCAACCTCCCTCTCTCCCACCCCCCATCAACCCTCAGTTTATTCTCAGTTTTTAAGAGTCTCTTATAGTTTGTCTCTCTCCCTCTCTAACTTTTTTTTTTCTTCCCCTCCCCCATGGTCTTCTGTTAAGTTTCTCAGGATCCACATAAGAGTGAAAACATGGTATCTGCCTTTCTCTGTATGGCTTATTTCACTTAGCATCACACTCTCCAGTTCCATCCATGTTGCTACAAAAGGCCATATTTCATTCTTTCTCATAGCCAAGTAGTATTCCATTGTGTATATAAACCATAATTTCTTTATCCATTCATCAGCTGATGGACATTTAGGCTCTTTCCATAATTTGGCTATTGTTGAAAGTGCTGCCATAAACATTGGGGTGCAAGTACCCCTATGCATCAGCACTCCTGTATCCCTTGGGTAAATTCCTAGCAGTGCTATTGCTGGGTCATAGGGTAGATCTAGTTTTAATTTTCTTGAGGAACCTCCACACTGTTTTCCAGAGTGGCTGCACCAGTTTGCATTCCCACCAATAGTGCAAGAGGGTTCCCGTTTCTCCACATCCTCTCCAGCATCGATAGTCTCCTGCTTTGTTCATTTTGGCCACTCTGACTGGCGTGAGGTGGTATCTCAGTGTGGTTTTGATTTGTATTTCCCTGATGAGAAGTGGCGTTGAGCATCTTTTCATGTGCCTGTTGGCCATCTGGATGTCTTCTTTAGAGAAGTGTCTATTCATGTTTTCTGCCCACTGGATTATTTGTTTTTCAGGTGTGGAGTTTGGTGAGTTCTTTATAGATTTTGGATACTAGCCTTTTGTCTGATATGTCATTTGCAAATATCTTTTCCCATTCTGTTGGTTGCCTTTTAGTTTTGTTGATTGTTTCCTTTGCAGTGCGGAAGCTTTTTATCTTCATGAGGTCCCAATAGTTCATTTTTGCTTTTAATTCCCTTGCCTTTGGGGATGTGTCAAGTAAGAAATTGCTGCTGCTGAGATTAGAGAGGTTTTTTCCTGCTTTCTCCTCTAGGGTTTTGATGATTTCCTGTCTCATATTCAGGTCCTTTATCCATTTTGAGTTTATTTTTATGAATGGTGTAAGAAAGTGGTCTAGTTTCATTCTTCTGCATGTTGCTGTCCAGTTCCCCCAGCACCATTTGTTAAAGAGACTGTCTTTTTTCCATTGTATATTCTTTCCTGCTTCGTCAAAGATTAGTTGGCCATACTTTCGTGGGTCCAATTCTGGAGTCTCTATTCTATTCCATTGGTCTATGTGTCTGTTTTTGTACCACCCCATGATGTTTCAACAGCATCTGAGGTGTATCTTTATATGTGGGAGGAGGAAGGGATGTGTCATCAGGGTGTTTGTGATTGAAGAATTGGGTTAGGCATTATAGCCCTAAATTACACATGCTGAATCTGAAATTTTCTGTCACTCTAGATAAACTGAGGGCCTTGCCCATAACTGGCATGGCCACTGGTTCTAGAACCAAAACCTGTTTCATTTCCTGTCCTGATTATGGACAGGAAAAAGAGTATTCTTTTTTTTTTTTTTTCAACGTTTATTTATTTTTGGGACAGAGAGAGACAGAGCATGAACGGGGGAGGGGCAGAGAGAGAGGGAGACACAGAATCGGAAACAGGCTCCAGGCTCTGAGCCATCAGCCCAGAGCCCGACGCGGGGCTCGAACTCACGGACCGCGAGATCGTGACCTGGCTGAAGTCGGACGCTTAACCGACTGCGCCACCCAGGTGCCCCAAAGAGTATTCTTAAAGTTTTGTATCCTCTATTCTTTCAGACAACTGACCTTTGAAATGTTCACATCAGAAGCATCTATTATGTGTTTGATGCATTCATTTAAACCTGTTTGAATCACTATACCAGGCCATGAGTATTCAAAGATGAAAAGTAGTGTCTCTATCCTCCAAAAGTTCACAATCTATCCAGTAAAAAAGAGAAATGATTGAGAAGAAGACTGGCTTATGCCTTCCAAACAATCTCCAGTACTGTCTCAGGAATCTCTTGATATTGTGATGCTTTTGTGAGAGTCTTTTCTCAAACCTATATTTACTACTTGCTTGTCTTTTTCAAGTCAAAGGTCATTCCTTTGAGGTTCCGATCTACAGCATACCCAAAGCACTTTTGTTCTATGATCAACATTCCTAAGAGCAAGAGCATTTTTCATAAAGTGCTAAAGATATCTAGTCTTAGGCTCTTCACGGTGCCTGGGTGGCTCAATCAGTTAAGCGTCTGACTTCAGCTCAGGTTATGATCTCACAGTTCATGGGTTCGAGCCCCGCATAGGGCTCTGTGCTGACAGCTCAGAGCCTGAAGCCTGCTTCGGGTTCTGTGTCTCCCTCTCTCTCTTTCCCTTCCCTGCTCACACTCTGTCTCCATCTCTCTCAAAAATAAATAAGTATTTTTTAAAAAATTTTAGTCTTAGGCTCTTCAAAATCCCAAAACTGCAAGAATGCAAACCCTCCCTGAGAATATAAAATGACTGTCAAAAAAAAAATTATGTATAACCAAAAACCTTAATAAGAGCCAGAGCTATGCAGTTGTCCATGTTGGAAAGACAGAGACAGAATACTGAAACAAATAGAACTGAGGCTGATTTTAAACTCTAAACTTTCAGGCTATGTGACATTTAGGCAAATTGCTGAAGCTTCTGAAATTTAGTTTCTCAATGTTTAGGTGCATATAAAAACTGCCTTGCACTGTGACTGTAGGACTAGAAAAATGTTTGTGGCATGCCTTGTACATAATGGACACTTTATAAATGGTAGCTATTACTGCATTATTCCTAGCTCAATTACTTCTGGAAATTAAATTATTAACAACAACTTGGATAATTAGACACCAATAAAATACATCAAAAATCTGGCTTAATAATGAAAGCTTAGAATAAAATAGTTTTGTTTTTAAGAAAAATAGGTTTTCCTGCCATATGTACTTAAAAATACACAATTATTAACCTAGTTGATCACTGCTGAAAGACTCCCAGTCATACTGAGCCTGTCCTAGAAAAGGGATGAACAGTCTCTCACTCAGCATCCCTCCGCTAACACTGGCTTCCTTAGCCCCTTGCTTCCTCTGCCTTCCTTATCTCTCTCTCTCTTGCCACACATGCTTTATGTGTTTCCCTTTTAGTACTTCCATCATGGAGATGAGGACATACAAAACATACACAAGGAAATACTAAGTAGTCAAAGCTCCTTGGGAAGATAGAGAAACTATTTGCCAAGTTAAGGCTCCTTTATTATCTACTTTCTGTTTCCAAATTCTCCTTACATTATTCTTTGTTGACCAAAATCATTAAAAATTCCTGATTATGGACATGCTCTGCATGACAAGAATCTGAGTAGCCAATGACCAATGAAAATACAATCCTTCTAGATTAGGGTCCTTAATCTAGAGCCCTTGAACTACTTCTAATAATCCATAAATCTTAATAGCTTTATGAATAGTTTACTCATGATAAGACTGGAAGGCTAAATAAAACATCAAATGTAATTACTTCCGGTGATAAATTTATCACCTGAGTAAGCCATCATCAGTTACCTCATGCTACTCAGAATTTTTGAGTGGTACATACTACATGTACAAATCATTCAAAATAATGGGAAAACAGACCATTTCAACAAAGAAAATGTTTTGAAATTAATTTGTAAGTGAAAAATTAAAATAATAGTATTGGGGGAGTGGAAATTTTGGAAGACATTAGTCTATCTAATTTATCTAGTAGAATTTTATTAAACCATAACACTTACTCAGCAGCCCTCCCCATTGCCAACATCACACATTACTGAGTGTGGCTTGTGATATTATGGCTGAGCCCCTCTTTCTGTTCTTGGTGGCATCAGTCAGCTTCTGTGCCTCTTGGTGGCTAAATCATCAACCACCATTTCTCAATGGATAATCAATAAGAACTAAAAGAATGAATGTGTTGTGTAAATTAAATACATTCGTGTGTTTTCCAGAATTGCATAATTTATAATGAAAAATCAATTAGCAAAACTCATTCATTGTAATACATTCACAGAATACCTCAAGAGCTACAGTTACAAATAAAAGTTATTGCCCTGAAGCATTCTAAAGCCTGTTAACAAGCAAATACTCTATTGTAAAACAAACTAATTATCACAACAAACCTGTTTTAATTAATTTTATTTATTTATGTGGCTCTCTTAATTGCATTTCCCTTACCGGACTCATACCTTTTTAACACTTTATGGTAAGACAAAATATGTCTGTCTGCCAAGAACAAATTCTTGCCAGACAATTTTTAAGGAATATCTTCTACCAAGATAAACACTGAAAGCCCTTTCCTGATGATAAAATGGATTCTTGACTTGCCAAGCCAATCATTTTTCTCTCTCTGAAGGAAGAAGTAATGAAAGAGACACAAAAACTGTCTTGCTGTGTCTTCGTGATGCTGGATGGAGAATGGAGGAACCCTGGAAAAATGCAATCATTTCATCAGAGAGTATGTTACAGCCCGTGATAAGAAGACCAGTGCTCTAAGAAAATAGACTCAGAAAAAGTAGTTGGGTAGGATTCCTTAGACAGAAACCAAGAAAGGAGATGGCTCAAGAGGGAAGGAACGCTCACAGAAATAAAATTCTGATAACACAGTGTCAGATAATCCCGCTGAGGAAGAGAAAGAGAAGACGTGGCAATCAAAAGTAGGTGAGCTACAAATGTCATGGAACTGAAAGAAGAGTGTCAGGCAGGCTAAAATCTGAGAATATGAAAAATCTTTCAAAAATGCTAACAATCAGGGGCCCCTGGGTGGCGCAGTCGGTTAAGCGTCCGACTTCAGCCAGGTCACGATCTCGCGGTCCGTGAGTTCGAGCCCCGCGTCGGGCTCTGGGCTGATGGCTCAGAGCCTGGAGCCTGTTTCCGATTCTGTGTCTCCCTCTCTCTCTGCCCCTCCCCCGTTCATGCTCTGTCTCTCTCTGTCCCAAAAATAAATAAACGTTGAAAAAAAAAATGCTAACAATCAACAAAAAGAGCTTTTTTTTTTCCTTTAAAGCAGATGAAAAAACTAAAAAAGAGAAAGAGGGAGATACACTGCTTGGGGCCACTAAAAGTGAAGATAGTTCTGTGTTTATCTTCTTCCCTTCTTCCCTTCTGTCAAGGGAAATGCTAGTAAGCCCAGAAAAGCAAAAATGAACCTCAGACAGTGGAATTAAAAGACCAAGATTGGACAGAATCATGTTCAAAATACCAAGCAGTTTTATTAGATGAGCTAAGTGCTTCTGATCAGGTGAATTCCATTTCGGAATTCTGAAAGAAATCACACAAAATGAAGTGGCTGAACCTCATTGGAATTTGCACTGACGAAACTTAGAGAAAAGGAAAGGCACCAGAAGACAGAGGTGAGCTAATATTGACTTAATACACTTAAAGATGAGGAGTGGGGGAGAGTGAGTTTCATTAATTGAACTCTTAAATTCTGTGTTGATTCTGGTCAAGGCAGGAATTGAGAAAATCAAACAGGATCAGTATGGAGCCAACACAGATTTATAATGAACAATGCAAGCCAGACCTAGCTCATTTTCTCTTTTGATAATTTACTAGACCAGGAGACAAGAAAAATACTGTGGACATATATGTCTGGATTTCAGCAGGGCATTTGACAGGCTCATTTTACTTTTGCAGGGAATACTTTTCAAATTGGTGTCTGCAAAGAACAGACTAACACAGGATATGCATGGGTATGCAGGGAGCAGGGTTCATACACAAGTAAATTTGGAAAACATGAGTTAAACAAAATACAAATTTTGAAGAGTAATATATATGATAATGTGCACTGTGGCTCTACAAGAAAAGAATGTAGTGTGCAACATCTCCCAAACTTTTTAAAATATGGCATTCAATTTTATTTAGGTACATCTATTAACATCTTCTTGAAACAAAATTTGAGAACTGCTTTATGGGACAAGAAATATATACCGAATGAAATTCACATTTAGAAAGTGTCCTGATTATTAGATCAACCATAGCCATAATCAAAACACTGATCTGAAGAGAGGTCTCCAGTGGGATGACACAAGGCTCTATCCTTAATGCTACCCTTAACATCATCATTATTGATTTGTTTGAAAAACTGGATGGCACTTTTCAAAACTATGGATGCTATAGAACAGGAAGAGATAGCCAATATGTCACCTTACAGAGTCAAAATTCAAAGGATTTCAATTGGATGCAACCATGAGTTGATTCTAACAAGATGAAGTTGACTAATAAATACAAAGTCCTAACAAATGGTATAGGGAAAATGTACGAGTACAAAATGGAGGTAGGTTGAGGAAGGAGAAAGTTAATAGCTGTGTATATGGAAGAAAAAAAAACTTCAGATTTTGCCAAAAAGCTCATTTAAATCAACAGTGAGATATAGCTAGAAAATAATCTTAATATGCTCTTAGACATCAACAGAATTATAGAACCTGGGAAAATGAAAGCAGTTGGCTATATCCCCTATGCTTTTGGTCCCATCATATCTGGGAATTGTATTATATTTCAAGGGCATACTTTAAAAACCCATTACCAAACTGGATGGGATCCAAAGGAGTTACCAGCAGGGCAAATGGGCACAAAACCATGTCACCAAGCATTAAGAAATGTGGCAAAAGCCTAAGCACCCATGGATAGATGAATGGATAAAGAAGATGTGTTATATATATACAATGGAATATTATTTAGCCATAAAAAGACTGAAATCTTGTCATTTGCAATAACATAGATGGAGATGGAGAGTAGAATGCTAAGCAAAATAAGTTAGTTGGAGAAAGACAAATACTGTATGATTTCAGTCAGAGGAAGAATTTAAGTAACAAAACAAATGAACAATGGGAAAAAAAGAGACAGAGAGAGGCAAACCAAGGAACAGACTCAACTATAGAGAACAAACTGATGGTTATCAGAAGGGAGGTGGAAGGGGAGATGGGTGAAATAGGTGAAAGGGATTAAGAGTACACTTATCATGATGAGCACTGAATAATGTATGAAACTGTTGGATCACTATATTGTACACCTGAAACTAATAAAATACTGTATGTTAACTACACTGGAACTAAAATTAAAACATAATAAAAACAAAACAAAACAAAGAAACGAGGCAGAAGCTAAGACTGCTCAGTCTACAGAAAGAGAACTGAGGGGACAAAATATGATCTCCAAAATGTCTGGGGAACTGTCTTGTAGATGTAATGATAAGCTTCTATAAGACAGAACTGTGTTGAGCAAAGGCTCTAGGAAGCGCAGTTTTGCCTGAACCTATTCTTATAATTAGAACACTTTGAAAATAAGCCAACTCTGACACTTGTGAATTCCCTGTCATTGGTATGTTCAAACAGAGGCTTAACAAATGGTTAATGGAAATACAGTAGAGGAAATTCATAGGAGAGAAAAATGGACTATATGGATTCGAGGATTTTTTTTAATATTAAAGATTTATATTTTGGGTTCAGGACACAGGTATGATGGTACTCACTTGCCTAGAGTTACTGGAGAGAATAAAGAAGTCAAAATCAAGACTGGAAACTGTGCACCAGGGCACAACTAAAGGGCAGCATACGTCCCAAAGTCTTAACCTCTTGATTTTAGTCTCAGGCTTGAGGGCACCCAGGTCACTCTAGAAACAAGAAGGAGCCTGAGCCTTTATGACAAGGTCACCAGATCTCAAACTCACTTTACCAAAATGAGTTTGAGTATTTTTTATTAAGTTTTTTATTTTAATTCCAGTATAGTTAACATACAGTGTTCTATTAGTTTCAGTATATATGTATATGTTTATATGCATTATTAATATTATTATTTAGCCATTTTTAAATATATTATTTAGCCATGAAAAAGAATGAAATCTTGCCATCTTGCCAACAACATGGATGGAGCTAGAGAGTATAATGCTAAGTGAAAGAACTCATATATATATATATATATATATATATATATATATACACACACACACACACACACACATATATATATAGTGCAAATACTAGATTGTAGGGTAGTTCTATTTTTAATTTTTTGAGGAACCTCTACACTAATTTCCACATTGCCTACACCAATTTGCCTTTCCAACACTGCACAAGGGTTCCTTTTTCTCCACATCCTTGCCAGCACATGCTGTTTCTTACATTTATTTTAACCATTCCGATAGGTGTGAGGTGATATCTTACTGTAATTTTTATTTGATCTCCCTGATGATGAGTGACATTGAGCATCTTTTCATGTGAGTTTGAGGATGTTGACCTACCTCTAGATATCTATTCCCCCCACCAGAACTAGCCCAGCAACTGAAACAAAACGGAGTCTTCAGGGGATATAAGCTGGGGGAGGTAACAGACCCTTCTAACCACGAGAAGAAAGTGCAGCAAATGCTGGAGAATGATAAATCCATTACTTTATGAATCATGGACCTATAATTCTCATCTGTAAGGAATATATTATCTCCAATGTTACAATTTCAGATTAAACAGTAGGTACTTTTTATTCCAACTTTAGACTTAAGACTGGATTTAAGATAGAAAAAAAAATGGTTCCCCGTTTGGGTAGAAAAGTGAATTTGCATAGGAATATTTGAAAAAATCATGGAATACCTAACTATAAAAGAGAATAGGTTGATTGAGCTTGAGATGACTACCTCATAGAGAATACATTAAAATTCAAAATAACTAAGAAAAGCAGGATTATCTAACACATGAAAACAAGAATAACAGTACTATGAAAAGTAATAAATAATGACAATAATGATAGAGACACTATGTGGCAAGCACTTTTGTATGCAGTATATATGTGAAAAACTTTTATTCCCATCACAACCCTGAAGTGGCTACTGTTATTATGTCATTTTTAGAGAGAAAAAGCTGAGGCAGAGTAAAGTAATCAACATAAATACAACTGAAGGGTAATATACTTAAGCAGTAAACAAAAAAGGCACAAATTCAAAATGGGTCACATATTTAAAAAAGGAAAGAAGAGAATCCTAAAGCCCATGATGCTCAGGGTACAGGAAAGCAAACATCTGACATGTTGATAGTAGAGTATAAACTGATTAAGAGCATTTCTGGAAGGGATTTGGCAATAGGTATAATAAGCCTTAAAACTATTCATTCTCTTTTTCAATCTAGTAATTCCACTTCTGGAATTTTTCCTAAAAAAAAATAAGTATGTGAGGTGTGCCTGGGTGGCTCTGTCGGTTAAGAGTCCGACTTTGCCCCAGGTCATGATCTCACGGTTTGTGGGTTCAAGCCCCAATTTAGGCTCCGTGCTGACATTTCAGAGCCTAGAGCCTGCTTCGGATTCTTTTCCTTCCTCTATCCCTGCCCCTACCCCACTTCTCTCAACCTACCCCCCCCCCACTCAAAAACAAACATTAAGAAAATTTTTTTAAAGAAAAATAAGTATGTAAACAAAGGTTTCTCCACAACATTATGCATTGTGTTCTTGTTTGTAATGGGAAACAAATTGTTTCAGCAAATATAACTAAAAACACTAAAATGTAGTGCAGTCTCTAAAAATGCTGCAGTACATATATCTGTACATATACATATAAAGATAGTTCTAATATTTTCTGAGTGAAGCAAGTAGCAAATTTTTCTGGAAAACATGGGGCTCCTGGATGGCTCAGTTGGTTAAGCCTCCGACTTCGGCTCAGGTCATGATCTCATGGACCATGGGTTCCAGGCCTGTGTTGGGCTCTGTGGTGACAGCTCAGAGCCTGGAGCCTGCTTCAGATTCTGTGTCCCCCTCTCTCTCTACTGTGCTATCTCTCTCTCTTTCTAAATAAACATTTTTTTTTTAATTTCTGGAAAATAAATCTGGAAATGTATATATCAAAATAAAAATGACAGTTTATCTGTATGGTGGGACTGTCAGTTAATGTTACTTCCTTCCTTAGGAGTTTTCTATATTTTGTGATATTGTGACAAAGAGCCTGTTACATGCAAAGTAGTTAAGAGTGTAACTGAGTGGGTTCTGGAGACCACATACCAAAATTCAAATCCCAGTTCTTCTGTTACTCACTGAGTGATGTTGGGTAAATTGCTTATTTTCCTCATCTGTAAAATGTGAATGAAAATGATCCTCACTTCATAGGGTTGATATGGGAATTAAATGAATTCATATCAATAAGATAAAAGCACTCAGCACAGTGCCTAAACCTCGGTAAACATCAAAGGAATTAGTAACCATTATTATTATTTATAACATTAAAAAAATTCTCAACAAAAAAAAAAAAAATATCACCTAGTGAAATAGAAAGTCCTGAAAAAAATGAAGTCCTCAACTTTTAACCTATATATTTATGAATTCTCATAGATAAGAACTAAGCAACATTCCACTTCAGACAAGAAAAAAAGTCAATTTTGCCTGTTACCATTTCATTCTGAGAGCACCTGTTTGTTGTGTCTGTGTCTGTGTCTGGTTTTGAGGTATTTTACAATTATGCAGCTATTATTAGCCACACCATGTCCAGTTAAAAAGCAGTAGTTTGAAGTACAGTAATAAGAGGCATATGATTATGATAGAAATAAATAGACAATATTTTTTAAATGAAATGTTACACATACAGGTGACATGAATCACTGAACCTCAGAAAAGTCTTTAGGAAAAAAAAAAATCATGTGGCATTTGAAAAATGCCAGACCTATATGATCCACAGTAATCAGCAACAGATGAAGAAAAGTGAAGAAGGACAATAAACAACCGTGAGGATGTGGCCAGATGATGTGTATCAGAACTAGACATCTGGCAACCTAACGGTAATTCATCGTAACTGGCTATTTGCTTGAGAACTTAAATGCTGAATATAATCAATATGCTACTAATGAAACCTTTGTTATAAACCATGGATGAGTCCACTGGTCAAGGCCTTGTTTGAATCTGCCCAACTTCCTTATGGAGTCTAGAAAGGATGAGAATTTTACCTGAAGCATTAAGAAGATCCCCTATAGTAGTTATGGAGAGAATCAGGCTGGGGGCTCTAAATGGTCTCGGTAGAGTTGCAATGTAGACAAAACCAATATTTTGGGGTAAGTTGTCTGATAAATCGCATGTTAATTGAACAAATAGCTTCTTTCAACTATCCAAAATTGTATTTTGTGGGAACGCGCTTTTAAAATGCAAGTTTAAGCCCTTCTTAGGAGTATTGGTATAACTTTGTTATTAATTTTAAAGCTAATCCTACAACCTATATTATTCTTTTCAAGTTTAAAGTAGCATTGTATCATTCTAATTTATGTGCAAATGGATTTAGGAACAACTGTTTTATACCCAGAGAAACTTCTGTACTTAGGCTCAGTGAGGTGCCCAGAAAACTAGGAAAGAAAAAAAATAAAACCAGCTGACTAATACATCACGTATAGATATGCAAAGTCACCTGGAGGAAGCAGAATTGTTCCAGGCCAGCAAGACTCAATTATAATGAGACTAATTATTTTGATACATCAAAACAAAGAACAAATTAGGCAAAAAAGCAGTGTTCAGCCTAGAAATAAGTCATTGCAGTAAAGGCTGGCAGAGTCCATCCAAGCATTGTCCAAGAAAGAAAGGAGGCTAATGGATTCTGAGTAATAGTATTCTAACTTTGTTGGTAAGGCTAAGTCTAATGGAAAGGTGGATACATCTGATTATATCAGGCTGATTCCATTAAGCATGAAATTCATCTAACTTCCCATTTTATTTACTTGATCAACAAGCAACCCTCAAATTAAGAGCTGGCTTCCTATGTAGATATTCCTACAGACATGTGCTATTTTGACAAAGCCCATGGTAAACATTCTAGTCCTTTTAACCATAATTTCACATTGTACATTATTAAAATGTCTGATTACTATTTTACTTTTTATCTAGCTTGATGACAAAAAAATCCATATTAATTCTACATTCATACATGTGAAGACATTTCTCACTGCAGTTTTTTAAACTGGGCATTCTTATTTTATACATCAATCTTCCTATGATGAGTCAGCCCTTAAGAGATAGATCCACTCTTCTTAGAAACACAATGCAAGACTGAGGAACCTGACTTTGGGCATAACTAACTAAGGCCATCCTACACAATCCCCACTGACCTGCCTTGGTAGTAATGCCCTGATACTGCTGTTAGCATTATACATTTCTACAAAGAACAGATTAAGAATTCTCTTCCCACTCAATGGCGTTCATTTCAGTCTCCATTTAAAAAGTCATCAATTACATGACTCACAGTTCATGGGATTGAGCCCCACATGGGGCTCACGCTGATAGTGCAGAGCGTGCTTGGGATTCTCTCTCTCCCTCTCTCTCTCTCCTGCTCCCCCATGCATGCACTCACTCTCTCTTTCTCTCTAAACAAACAAACAAACTTAAAAAACATAGTCATAAATTGGAAAGGAAGCAGGGGAAAACAACAAATATATGAGACTTTGATTAACTACATCTTTTAATCCTGGAAAATACAAGACTGAGGGGAACAGAGAAGTGGTCACAATTGTATGACTGCAGCAAAAAGCGATTCTAGTCAGAACTAAGGAGACTATGGATTCTAATTACCACATCTTTTAAACATGGTGCACTCTTTGACACTGGTTTGGGAACACTGAGGATCAGACGGAATTTACTGTAATCTCTGCCTAACATATAATAGTTCTGCTTGCTGTCCATGATTGTTATTGATCACACAGGAGCTACTGTGCCAAGTTATAAAATGCCATCACTTTGAATTCACAGCAGCAACTTTACAGTGTCTGTCCCACAGAAATTTGAATGATTTAATCTACATATAGATATCTTTCACCCTTTCCTCCACTTCCTTGATGCACCATTTCTGTTATGTTAACTAACAGGAACTGACCTTCTCATTAAGTCAGATTTTTTTCACTACAAGAATGCAAGTAACCAACAAATGCTCCTGAAAAGGTTCACAGAAAGGAAGTAGTTAAATGATAAAAACGTAAAATGTTATGCAGCAAGCTGTGTACAATTAACTAGAATTCAAATATACACCTTGTTCCAATCCAAGCCATTTATCAGATAAAAATAGTCTGCTACAAGAATGTCATGATTAATGAGGTGAGACTCCAGCTAATTACTGTTTCCTCCAGAAGTAATTAGGTTGGCATTGCTAATCAAGATGAATGAACACTCTGACCCGCTTTTTTAAATGTAAAACTATGAGCCGCTACTGCAATAACATCATTTAGTTCAGGCAATGTAGTCTTTATTAGGCTTGTAGTTTGATTAAATTCTTTTGTTACACCAGGCTTTCCACACATGAACAGATGAATGCTGTGATGTTCAAAGAGTTTTTCACCCTTAATTAAAGACTGAAAAGGCTTGTTCAATTCACAGGGCAATACATAGGACAGCTCTAAATTGATAGCTTTTAAGTAGAGAATAACGGAAGGAGTCTTAGGGCTTGTCCAGCTGTGAGAGGTTGCCTCCTCCGACTGTAATTCACTTATTACAGTTGAGAAATAAATGTGAAATACTTTTATTATATTTTATTAAACAGCTTTCATTTCATCACAGCCTCTTTTAAGGGACACGACGCATATATCTGTACTTATTTTTTAACGCAATTAATATAAGGAGGGAGGAGTGGAGTTAATTCAATACCATCAGTAGAAGAAACTGCAGTGTGCAACGCAGGTCTGTAAAAGCAGGCAAGTCTGTACTGCTGATTCCTGCAGTTTATATTCCAGTGACTAACATTTCATACTAATGATTATGATGAGGCAAAAATTGTTTCCTCAAGATGTGATTGTATTTCATATTCTTTCAAACAAAGGGACGAACTCCCAGATTAGTGGCTGAATTTTTATCAAATAAACTCAGACAATGATCATTTGTTAGTCTTTTACCCAAAACGCCAATATCTTCGCCCTCAAATTCGTTTGCTAGAGGCCTGTCTCAGATCTTGGTGATCTCATCACTTCGACACACCTAATAGGTTTCCTTCCTCTGCCTCGCCTTTCTTTGCTTCTTCACAAATTTCCATTTTCTGATTCCTAATGTTTTTCTATAGTTATTCCAAAAGGGTAGGATTATCCTCTCCACTATTCCTCTGCCAGTTGGTTTATATTTCCACTTGCCAGGTTGGGAAATCCTATTTTTGTATCTTCTACTTAATTATATTCCCAGTCTAGAATGTGCTGTCTCCTCTTTGATTGACATGTTTGGACCTCCTGCTGCTTTGTTTTTCTCTGCAATTTTGTATACAGGAGGATAAAATAATCTTAAATTTTGACACCTTGTCTAGGTCTAGGAGTCAGTTTCTTTTTTGGGGTTTTTCCTTGTTGTAGAATTTCATAAAAGGCTTTTAGTATTAGTGATTTCCATTTTTAAAACATCCTGTCTTCATTTAGAAAGATGTGAATACGGCTGACCTGCAGGTCCTACAGTGTCTGTTCTCCTGAACTCCTTTTAACAAGCGGCAGAAGCCAGCCATTCTAAGCCCCACGCCTGACAGAGACACAGAGATGGAAAATGGGCCACAGGGGTGCACAAAGCCTCATTGTGCAAACAGAAAGCCTAGACACCACTGCCTGCAGCACCAGGATAGGTAAATGTGTCAGGACATGCCCCGTTGCTTGAGGGTAATTGTCAGGGTGTCATTATACACGACACTTCATTCTCTTTCCTAATTTTCCAGTTGGGTTTTGAATTTGTCATAGTTCCGTGTCATTTACTTTACTCCATCATTATTCTACACCAGGCTGCTTTTCTTAAATGTGGCTCCCCTCACGTCTACGGGTAGCGTTAGATTTCGTCCTAGGATGTTATATTAAATAGCTCCCAAGCTTTTTTAGACTTGTCTCTCGGGTTCTCTCTTTTCCTTAGTGCCTGTCTGTTTAGCACAAGGATAGCTCCTGTTCTGCCTGATAAACCCAAGCTGGTATCTTGTGCTTTCTGCCATGTGTTATTTAATTAAAACATGTAGTTCTTTCTTGGTCTTCTAAATAGTTCTGGCACCATAATAGTTGCTGAGGCTCAGGGCAGCAATAGAATTTAACATAGAGCTCTTGACCTTGATCTAGCCTTTCATGATTTCATAATTTTTTTTTTGTTTTATTATGTATTTTTGACTCCCTGGTGAGAATAAAGAATAAGCTCTTTGAGTTCAGGTACAGTGCCAGGGACTTCCAGCATATATTCCTAAGGCTACAACACATTCAAGAAATTCTTATTGGACTGAATTATACTTTATTAAAAAATAAAAGCACAGAAAAAAATTTCTATGAGAAGATAATGTCTTTAAGCCAGACACCATCACTAATCTATCGGTTGAAGTTTATGCAACAAAAATGAAGTTAAACATGTAGCAGAATATCCATCAATAAAGTAACTCACAATATTACCCCTTTCTTTTATTCTTTTCAAATATCATAATTGAATTATTCACTATATTTAATTGAATTATTAAGTTATTGAACTGACTTGAATTACTGATTGTTTATTCCCACATCTCCACTTCACCAGTTTGTTTTGAAGATACTACATGGAAAGTAAAAGTTAATCTAATCCTTCTAAGGCTTCCTGTTCTTTCCTGCACCACCCTTCACACCCCCTGCCTCCTGCAAATTAGAGTTCCTGATTTCTAACCCAAGACTATAAATTTTATGATTAAATTGCCTAATTTTAAGGCAGAATTTTCTTTAAATACACTTTTACTGGTTTCATAAGTATATAAACACTCACTACATCATAGCAACTGAACCTGAGTCATGATCCCTAGGAGTAATCAGGGAAAAAAAATTCTGTTAAGGCAGCAGTGATAAGTTTAGAAAATCCGAATCTCTTTTCTTTAATTATTATTTTAGGGGTGGACTAAGGATGGACAAACAGTGGTTTCTTGAGTAAAACAGGAGGGTGAGGAAGCCAGGGTTTGTACAACACCAACGTACTGGGGCCAAGACACAGACCCAGCCAACAGCAGGGGCTCCAGCAGTCAAGCAAGGCAAGTGTCCAGAAAGAGTGGCAAATTCTATCTTGATTTAGCCAACTGTCAGCACTAAGGTTGCAACAGATGGTACAAGATCCCAGCACTGTGAATGGGATCCAGAGGACCATTGATATTTGGAAGTTTTAAGATCAACTATTTCTAGTCTAAGGCCCTCTATCCATCTAAATTACAGGGAGTGGGAAGGAGGAAAGAGAACCAAGAATAGAACAGCAAGGGCCTTATCACCTTGTGGAGATTCAAGAGCAAGTCCTCAGAATCTTGGGAAGAGACCATAAGACAAGATCAAAAAACCCAAAGCCTTAGCCCAGTCTGGGACACTGGAGTGTACAAGAGAAGACAGGCTATGACCTGCAGAAGCAACCAGAGGACAACTGGCCTACAGAGTCATAATCATTCATTCAACAATCATTTAGTAAGTGCCCACAATGTGCACTATAAGCATGAGAGTTCCTACCATCATAGAGTTTACAAATGAGTGGAAAAAGTCACTAAAAGTCACTAGCAATAATAAAGTATGAAAATGCTGTAAAAGGCTACCTGGGAAAGACCACTCCCCCCCACCCCAGAAGAACTTCCGTTTAAGCTTAAGCTAGATCCAAGTCTGATCTGTTACAAAGAAGAACCTGGGAGAAATTCAGGAGACCCATGTTCAACTACATGTACTACATCCATGAAAAAGAGTATGATAGAGGAAGTCAGGGAAATACACATTACTTATTACTATTTAGGGACTTGATCCTAAATTATGTGGAAGCCTTGATCCATGTGAGTAGAGAGTAACACTTCCCTCTTGGATGATAAGCAGTTAAACAATTTAGACTCACATCTACCAAAGTATGTCCCATGGATCACTAGGTTCTTAGAATGAATAATCCATGTCAAAACGATTATATGGTCATTATTAAATTTATATATTATTAAAACATATACCTAATTATTATTTTAAGTTATTTAAATTTATATATTAAATATATAAATAAATAAGGTCATATTAAATATACATACACTTAAGGCACTAAAAAGATTTACAATTAAGAAATGTGCTGGCACAAAAACAGACACATAGACCAATGGAATAGAATAGAAACCCCAGAACTAGACCCACAAACGTATAGCCAACTCATCTTTGACAAAGCAGGAAAGAACATCCAATGGAAAAAAGACAGCCTCTTTAACAAATGGTGCTGGGAGAACTGGACAGCAACATGCAGAAGGTTGAAACTAGACCACTTTCTCACACCATTCACAAAAATAAACTCAAAATGGATAAAGGACCTGAATGTGAGACAGGAAACCATCAAAACCTTAGAGGAGAAAGCAGGAAAAGACCTCTCTGACCTCAGCCGTAGCAATCTCTTACTCGACACATCCCCAAAGGCAAGGGAATTAAAAGCAAAAGTGAATTACTGGGACCTTATGAAGATAAAAAGCTTCTGCACAGCAAAGGAAACAACCAACAAAACTAAAAGGCAACCAACGGAATGGGAAAAGATATTTGCAAATGACATATCGAACAAAGTGCTAGTATCCAAAATCTATAAAGAGCTCACCAAACTCCACACCCGAAAAACAAATAACCCAGTGAAGAAATGGGCAGAAAACATGAATAGACACTTCTCTAAAGAAGACATCCGGATGGCCAACAGGCGCATGAAAAGATGTTCAGCGTCGCTCCTTATCAGGGAAATACAAATCAAAACCACACTCAGGTATCACCTCACGCCAGTCAGAGTGGCCAAAATGAACAAATCAGGAGACTAGAGATGCTGGAGAGGATGTGGAGAAACGGGAACCCTCTTGCACTGTTGGTGGGAATGCAAATTGGTGCAGCCGCTCTGGAAAGCAGTGTGGAGGTTCCTCAGAAAATTAAAAATAGACCTACCCTATGACCCAGCAGTAGCACTGCTAGGAATTTATCCAAGGGATACAGGAGTACTGATGCATAGGGGCACTTGTACCCCAATGTTCATAGCAGCACTCTCAACAATAGCCAAATTATGGAAAGAGCCTAAATGTCCATCAACTGATGAATGGATAAAGAAATTGTGGTTTATATACACAATGGAATACTACGTGGCAATGAGAAAAAATGAAATATGGCCTTTTGTGGCAACGTGGATGGAACTGGAGAGTGTGATGCTAAGTGAAATAAGCCATACAGAGAAAGACAGATACCATATGGTTTCACTCTTATGTGGATCCTGAGAAACTTAACAGGAACCCATGGGGGAGGGGGAGGAAAAAAAAAAAAAAAGAGGTTAGAGTGGGAGAGAGCCAAAGCATAAGAGACTGTTGAAAACTGAGAACAAACTGAGGGTTGATGGGGGGTGGGAGGGAGGAGAGGGTGGGTGGTGGGTATTGAGGAGGGCACCTTTTGGGATGAGCACTGGGTGTTGTATGGAAACCAATTTGACAATAAGTTTCATATAATAAAAAAAATAAATAAATAAGAAATGTGCTTGGGGGCGCCTGGGTGGCTCAGTCCGTTAAGCATCTGACTTTGGCTCAGGTCATGATCTCATGATCCGTGAGTTTGAGCCCTGCATCGGTCTCTCTACTGTCAGTTCAGAGCCTGGAGTCTGCTTCAGATTCTGTGTCTCCCTCTCTCTCTGCTCCTCCCCCACTCACGCTCTGTCTCTCTCTGTCTCTCAAAAAATGAATAAACATTAAAATTTTTTTTTAAATGTGCTTGAATTTTATAACCGTGGTAACTCACAAACTTATTTAACCATAGAACTTACTTTTATGAATTAACTAACTAGTAATATTTCTTGGAGAAATAGTGCTCCATACATAATACTTCAGAAAACAATGTTTTATATAGGCATCATCAAAGTTTTTCTGTAAAGGGCCAAATAGTAAATATTTTAGGCTTTAGGGCCTATACAATCTTTGTTGCAACTAATCAAATCTACCATTGTGGTACAAAGGCAGTCATGGACAATACGTAAATGAATGGGCATGGCTGTTTTTTAATAAAACTTTAATTACAAAAACAGGGATTAGGCTGGATTTGGCTCACCAGCCATAGTTTGCTGACCCCTGTTCTAGACAATGACTCATTACCATAGGCCCCACACCAGAGTTTACCCTTAGCTATCCAGTAGCTAGTGTGCTACCAAGAGAAGAGTGATAGCCAACCTAAGTAGAGACAATCTTAGGCCTATATTACCTACAGGGAAGACTACAAGAAGAAGACCTCAATGAGTAGAAAAAGGAGACATCCAAGAGATTACACCAAGTAAAAGCAAAATAATTTAATATATTTGCTGGATGCACAATAGCTCCATCATTTACTACTGGATTAAACATGTCCTTGGTCATATCCCTTATCAGATTTTCCTGAGTGGAGTGAATGGGCAACACTTGAAGTCCTCCAGAGCCAATGTGTAGAAATCCTTTTAGTGAAACTGAAGAACACAAAGACGGGGGGTAAGAGCAGAGACTGACAATTCTCATAGATGCCTCTTGTCACTATTCCTGCTCCCTGTCTTCAAGTAGCCAATAGTCAAGGTCAGCCCTAACTATGGGGTGATAAGTCAACTTCCTACCTTCTGAAAGGTCTACAAATCCCTCCCACTGTCCAAAATTTCACCTTAGAGATATAAGTGAGCAACACTGTCTATGCATTAAAGCCAAATAGATCCAGGGGAAATGAATGTTACCTAAAAAAAGTACAGCATTCTCCCATAGTCATTGAAACACAAATTCAACATATTAGCAAGATAGGTGGAAGGTCAATAAGAAGATTCAAATGAAACAAATCCCCATGTGGTAGAGCACAGCCTATGACCAGCCCTAAGTACTTAAGTTCACTATGGATTGTTTACCTCATTAGTACCTCTCTACCCTCTCCTATATTTCTCATCCAAACCATTCCTTACCTTTTTATTCTTCAATGGTTAATACAGAGTTCTGGAGGTACTTACCTCCAAAACACATTTACTGGAAGGTGTCAAGAAGTAAGAAATGTAGGGAATAAGAGTGTTTGAGGAAGGCTTAGTAAAGAGAAAAAAGTTTTTAAAAGGACTTCCTCACTCGGAGCTCAGGTAATCAGTAGCCGGAGTTCTGCAACATTGTTGGATCAAGTTTAATATTGACACTTTATCCCTCAGAAGCCTTTTCATTGCTCACAGGTCAAGAAAGCAATAATGGAAACACCTCTCTAGGCTTAATTCTCATAAGCAAAGAAGTAATAATAGGAATCTTATAGGAAAGTAGTCATATCTGGTAAGAATCCAGAAAAGACAAGGAAAGGATGCTAGGAATAGTCAGATATATACTGTCCATGGCCTCCAGTCAAAGGACCACCAGGACAACACTTGCAGTTAAACAAACTCAGGTTTATTACATGTTGCAATGGAAGAGAACACACACCATTGGAAACCATGGGGCATCTCAGAAAAACCTGTTAGAGGATGTTCTAGGATTTGGGCTTTTCTTGGGTGTTTGTAGGAGGATTTTCCCTGGAAGTACAGCTTTGCTCTGGATTAGATGCTGTCAGAAAGCAGAGTTAATTCCTGTGATTGGGTATTTTAATAATTCTAATCTAAAGGTAAAAAGAACAGAGTGAGTCTAAAGTTGTGATTGGCAAAAAAGCAATGGTTTCACTTATAAGGGATGTTTGGTCATATTTGTGGTTTGGACAATTATAAAGTGGTCTTGTTTTGTCTTGATCCATCACAGTCACAGAGTGACCTTGTCTGATGTTAATGTTCTATAAAATTGTTATTCAACAAGAGAACAGTATGACCTAACTGTGAGTCCCAGGCCCGTTGGTAGAATCACCCCATCTTAGCTGAGAGTGCCAGGTCAGTTCCTAGCTGTCAGGAGCTACTTTTCCCTTTCTCAGTACTGCATTCTTGAGAAAAGCAGATTTGAGAAATTTCATGGGAAAAATAGATGTGATTAAATAGGCATGAAAGCTAAAAACAAAAAACAAAAAAAAACAAAAAAAAACGATTTAAGAGAAATGAGAAGTTAGGTTAGGTGACACAATATCAAGTAGTTCCCAATGAAGAAGAAAAGGGAGTGTCTTAAAAGGAATTCCAAATAGCACCAGAGGCATTTAAGTGCTCCAGGTTTTCAAGGGCTATACAAAAGAAGAAAGGAGAAACACAAAACTAACATTGGCTGGGAAAGGAGAGCATGAACCTATGAGGACAAACAGAATAGCCTGATACCCTGTGTAGCTAGTGACTTCCTCTCACTGCAGAGGTTTGTAGATAGGGAGGAATGCTGGCGTCAATGACTTCTATATCAGAGAACCAGCAAGGAACAGATGGTATGCTCAACTGGGGTAGTGAGATGAGATTAAGAAAGAAACTCTTACCGTCATTTAGGAAAGAAATAGGAATGGAGTTGGTAACAGCAGCAAGCTGTCATTATCTCCAGGTCTGAAGTGGCATGGAGAGGGATGACCATGGCCCAGTGGAGAGACAGTATGGAGGAGACTGTCTGAAAGCAATGTGGCCTTTGCCTAAGGAATAAGCATCCCATGGTGACCCAAAAGTGAGGAATCCCGGGAAGTAAACACCTCAATCTCACTTTTGGTCTTCCCTCCCATATCATGCAGCTGACTCTCAAATCCAACTGGCAGTCAAAAGGCAAGAAAATCTGTGAATGTACCCCATAAAGTCAACCTCCTGGGGCACAGAGAAGGATGGGGTGTGGATCTGGAGGAAAAAATGGAAAAGAAGTCACCTTCAACTCTTTAAAATTCCACCACACCATGGTACTATTTAGTACGTTCCATTCCCAACCTGACAAAGCAAATCAGGCCATGCAGAAAAATGAAGCTGCAACAATTACAACCTAATTTCCCCTTTCAAGAAGGACATACCTCGTTTGTTTGTTTTCACTCCTTTGTTTAGCCCTCCATGAGAGATCTACTCTCCACTCTCCCTGATCTATTTGCACAACCATTTCCACCTTAGTTGCACACTGTTAAACGACCTCTGGGCTGATTCCTAGATACATCTCCCTTCTGTCCAGTCCCAGCCTCTTGGACCTATTCAGACATCCTATGCATGCTCCTCCCAGGTGATCAGGTTCTCAAAGCTAAAGGAAATAATGATCTCTTTGTATGTTTAACTTTTTTTTTTTTTTTGGGGGGGGGGGGGGAGGTGAGAATAAGAGGATGTATTCAGAGCCAAAATTATTAAGAAATTCTCCTCACAAGAAAATTCCACAACTACTCTATTCAATTAGTCTTGAAATATCAAGGGCATTATACTACTTATTATAAGTTTACATGTGCACATTTATGATTAATCACTACATTCTAATTTAGGGGATAATTAAATTCAAGAAAATTCTTTTACTTCATTATTTTGGTTAAAGCTATCAAGCCAGAAATAGAAGTTGACTGTAATCTTCATCAGGGCAAAGACTATTTCTTATTTTGCTCACTAATATCTCTAAAGTGTACAGTTTGGCATATTCTTGGTTCTTAAAAATTACATTAGTTGAGGGGTGCCTGGGTGGCTCAGTCGGTTAAGCGTCCGACTTCAGCTCAGGTCACGATCTCGCGGTCCGTGAGTTCGAGCCCCGCATCGGGCTGTGGGCTGATGGCTCGGAGCCTGGAGCCTGCTTCTGATTCTGTGTCTCCCTCTCTCTCTGCCCCTCCCCCGTTCATGCTCTGTCTCTCTCTGTCCCAAAAATAAATAAACGTTAAAAAAAAATTTTTTTTTAATTACATTAGTTGAATAAGTAATTAAATGATGACATCTACTGGATTTCCAAAAGGAAAATCCATCCCAATTTTGAGCTTTATATATTTTTCTTTTTTCCCTTTAAAAAAAAATCCAGTTACAGAAATGAGCAAATCATTCCTGTCAGCTTATAGCTCATATTCCTAATCAATCCATTTAAAGGCCTGCTAATTTTTTCCTCTGTTATCCCCTTCATTTCTTTGTCCTCTCCACATTCCCCTCCTCAAAACAGGAGAAGCCTTAATGTATTTTTTAATTAAACTTTTTATTTTTATTTTATTTTATCTTATTTTATTTTATTTTTATTTTATTTATATCTTAGAGAAAGAGAGAGAGAAAACACAGACAGGTGAGAGGGAGAATCTTAAGCAAGCTCCACACTCAGCACAGAGCCCAATGCAGGACTCAATCCCATGACTCTGGGATCAAAACCTGAGCTAAAATCAATAGCTGGACGCTCAACTATCTGAGCCACCCAGGCGCCCCATAAACTTTTTATTTTGAGACAATTGTAGGCTCATATACAGTAGTAAGAAATATAGAGAGATCTCTCTACTCACTTCCAACATCTTGCAAAACTGTAGTACAATATCACAACCAGGATATTGACACTGATACAGTCAAAATACAGAACATTTCCATTATCACAAGAATCCCTCCTGTTGCCCTCCGATAATCACACCCACTTCCCTCCTACCCACACCTCCTCCTTAAGCCCTGGCAACCACTAACTCGTTCTCAATTTCCATAATTTTGTCATTTCAAGCATGTTATATAAGTGGAATCATACAGTATGTAATCTTTTGGATATTGGCTGTTTTATTCAACATAACTCTGGAGATTCATCATGCTTTTTGCCTGTAATGATAGTTTGCTCCTCTTCATTACTGAACAATGTCCCATGGTATAAATGTACCACAGTTCAACCATACACCTGAAGGAGGACATTTTAGTTCTTTCAGTTTCAGACTACTACAAATAAAGCAGGTATAGACATTCACATAGAGGTTTTTGTGTGAATGTAAGTCACATGGTCTAACTCAAAGCCAAGTAAGAAGTCTACCTACCCTGTCTACCTTGAGCCTGGCAAGGGGGTGGATGTATTACATTGTTATAGAAGAATGAAGCTTAGGGAACAATAATTCAATCTACCACAGATAAGTTACCTCCAGCTCTCGGCTACCAAAAATAATGAAGCAAAAACCCTTCTCTTTTTTTTTTTAAGATTTTTTATTTTTAAGTAATCTTTACACCCAACATGGGGCTCAAACCCACGACCCCGAGATCAAAGTTCCTACATTACACCGACTGAGACAGCCAGGTGCCCCGCCACAACCTTTCTTGAATGTGTTCCTTTATAAATCTTTGTAGGGTTCCCAAAGGATATGCACCCAAGAGTAGGAAACTAGTTTGTAAGGCATACACGTGTTTCTCCAAACATAGCAAGATTGCTGTCCACAACGATAATTAACCCCACTGTAAACGATACAAAAGAGTTCCTGTTTCTTCACATTCTTGCCAACACTCAATATTTATCCTCCTTTTTAACTTTTATTTTGTGATATGTGTAAAATTGTATTTCATTGGTTTTTCTTTGCATTTTATAGATGAGTTCACAAATCTTATACTATTTAGACTCTATAGTCTGTAAATTGTCAATTCTTATGTGTTGTTCATATTTTTTTCAGTTTTCTATTTATTTTTATTATTATCATTTTCAGTTCTTTCTACATTTGTATATTAACCTTTGTCAGTTTAATATGCTGGAAAGTTGTTTTGTTTTTTCAGTTCCATTCTCTGCTAATATTGTCACAATGTCCTTTACTGAACAGGAACCCATAATTTTGATGTAGTAGATTTCATTAATTTTTTATTTCCATTGATCTGGAATCCACTTTTATAACTGGTGTATGATAAGGATCTAGCAATATTTCTCTCCATTTTAGTGAGGTTTTTTACAGCATTTTTACCAAATAGTTCATATTTTCCTCCATTAATCTGTGATGCTTCATTTACTCTATGTTGAGTTCCCATATTCAAATAAATCTATTTCTGAGCTCTTTATACTCTGTTCGTCAATTTGCTTCTTCATGAGTCAGACCAAACTATTTTATTTCTTGTATCTATGTGGTATGACTTAATATCTTATAGGACAAGAAGCCTCATTTTGTTCTTTTTCAGATTTGATATCACTGTTTACTATATTATACATTTTGGAATGTGCTTGGCAAGTTACTCAAAAACACAGGTGGAATTCAATGTTAAGTTTATAGAGAACTATTTAGATAAGTCCTCTTGTCTATCAACATGGAATATTGTTCCATTTATTTTAGTCTTTTATGTTCTTTATTTAATAGGATTATAAAATTTTCCATTCTAAGTTCTTATGCATTCCTTGATAGTTTGATTCATAGATGTAGAGTAGTCTTTATTCTGATGTATATGTTATCTTATATTTTATTACATTTTTAGTTGGTTATTGCTGATTTGCAGAACACTACAGATTTTTGTTATATCTTTTATCTAGCAAATTTGCTAAACTCTTATTACCATTATTTCTAATAGCTTTTTTTATTGGTCCTGTTGGGTTTTCTATGTCATTTGAAAATAATGACAACTTCCTCTCAAATATTATATCTTACATATTTTTCTTGTCTTATAGCATTAAACATGACTTCCAAAATCATGTTACACAGTTGTAGTGATAGTAGTTATCTTGTCTTGATCTTAACCGTCATGGACATGTAGCTGAATTTTCTCCACAATATATATTTCCTAAAAATTTTCAATACATATACTTTATCAAAATAAAGAAATCCCTTCCATTCCTGATTTTAAAGGATTTTTTAAAATATATGTCGACATTGAACTTAGTCAAATGTTTTTTCTGCATCTATTAAGAAAACAAAAATGTTTTCTTCTTTTGTTCCATATATATGGTAAATTTATACTGATTGCTTCTCTGACATTAAACCATTATGGCATTCCTGGGATAAAATAATTATAATATAGCTTTAATGCATTGTTGGATTCAACTAGCTAATATGTTACTTAGGATTTTTATCTCTACATTCATTCACTAAATGTTGTGTGTGTGTGGAGAGAGTATATAGATACAGAGAAATATTACCACACCATGCAGTTTTGAAATAAGGTTGTTATAGTTGTATAAAATAAGTTAGGTAGCTCTAAATTGTTTTCTACCATGGAACAAGACAGGGACTATCAGAACTTTAACATTTTGGTAAAACTTATCTGAAAAATTGAGTGAGAAGATTTGGGGAGATAGGACATATGATTTCTATTTCCATTTTCTATAATTATTAGCTATTTTTCTTTTTTCTGCTCTATTTCTATCATTTGTGGTTTTTTACTTTATCAAACTTACTATCATATGGTTCATATTTTTTTAAACTTCATGTCTATAGTCATGTCTTCATTTTTATTCTTTATTTTATTTATACCACTCTTTTACCTTATTGATTTTTTTATAGAAACAGTTTTGGGTTTGTTAATCTCTATTTTTGTCATTTATTTATTTCTGTCTTTATGTTTTTTGTTTTCTTTCCTCTTAGAAAGATCTCCTTTAACAGTATTTTTCAAACTTTTCGATCTGTTTAGCTCATTTCTTTTTTTTGTTTTTGTTGATTTTTGGTTTTTGTTTTAATGTTTATTTATTTTTGAGAGAGAGAGAAACACAGTGTGAGTGGGGGAAGGACAGAGAGAGAGGGAAACACAGAACCCCAAGCAGGCTCCAGGTTCTGAGCTGTCCACACAGAGCCCTACGCAGGGCTCGAACTCATGAATCATGAGATCATGACCTGAACCAAAGTCTGACACTTAATCAACTGAGCCACCCAGGCTCCACCGAGCTCATTTGTTTTTAATAAAACCTCCTTCAAAGTACTATTTTAGCTGCATTATAAATATTTCATTATGTAAGTTTTCATTATTCTTCTAATAATTCTATTTTTTTATTTTATTAATATTTTATATTTACTATAAGGGTGTTTGCAGTAACATTGGTTTCCAGATTTATGGACATTTGGAAGTTACTTTTATTATTTTACTTTTTAATTTGATTCCAGTATAGTTAACATACAGTGTTATATTGGTTTCAAGTGTACAATACAGTGATTCAACAATTCTATACATTATCCACTGCTCATCATGGTGAGTATATTCTTAATTGTCTTCACCTATTTCACCCATTGCCCATATAGCAATCAAAGCATCTTCCTGAATTATTTCTCTCCTTCCTGGAGCATTTCTTCCAAGACAATTTTAAAATATGGTCTTTATGTGTCAAAACTTCTAAAGCCATGTCATGACTAAAACTATCTTTGTCATGATCATGCATTTAAAAGATAGTTTAGCAAAATATAAAATTATAGTTTTAAAAGACTTTGGAATTAGATCTGAGCTTAAATCCTTATTCTCCCACTATCTGTGTTACCATGAGCAAATTGCTTAATAGCTGTGAGCCTCAATTTCCTCATTTGTAATGAAAGGATGTTAATATCTAACATGCAGTGTTACCAGGGCAATGATGATACATGCAAGTTACTGAAATGTTATATTAACCAAGGACTTAATTGCTTTTTAAAAGTACTATAGTTTGAGTCCTTTTCCTTTAACATGTTGACACTACTGTTTCATTGTCTTCTTGCCTCCTATGTTGCTATTGAGAAGTCTACCTTCAATGTGACATTTTTAATTTTCTGGATCATCTTTATATTAAGAAACTTGTATAATTTTAATTTTTTCTCTTTGAATTTGATGTTCTTAAATATCACACCTGTAAGTGTGAGGTTTTCCTTCTTTAATCCCCATGAGGGTAATAAAATTCCACCTCTTTTTCTTTTTTTTAAGTTTATTTATTTGAGAGAGACAGAAACAGCACAAGTAGGGGAAGGGCAGAGAAAGAATCCCAAGCAAGTTCTTCACTGCCAGCACAGAGTCTGTCGTGGGGCTCGAAACTCACAAAACCATGAGATCACGACCTGAGCTGAAACCAAGAGTCAGAAGCTTAACTGACTGAGCCACCCAGGTGTCCCAACCTCCACCACTTAAAGTGAAAGAAGGATCAAAGAATTTGTAAGCATCTTTAAAAATAACCACTGAGGTTATTTTTAAATAACCTAGATGGCTCAGTGGATTGAGTGCCCAACACTTGATTTTGGCTCAGGTCATGATCTTACAGTCCTGAGATCCAGCCCCACAGTGATGGGATCAAGCCCTGCATCAGGCTCTGCCCAGGCTCTCTCCTGCATCAGCATGGAGCCTGCTTAAGATTCTCTCTCTTCTGCCCCTCCCCGACTCATGTTTATTCCCCTCACTCTCTCTGGCTTTAAAAAAAAATAAAAGGAAGGAAGGAAGGAAGGAAGGAAGGAAGGAAGGAAGGAAGGGAGGGAGGGAGGGAGGGAGGGAGGGAGGAAGGAATAAATGATCTCCCTTGGTCAACATAAGGTATAACAAATCAAATGTCATATCAAACTTTGGAACTTTCTTTGTAAATTAATCTTTTTTATCATTGAAGTCAAATTAACATACAATGTTATACTAGCCTCAGGTGTACAACATACTGATTCAACAGTCCTACACATCACTCAATGCTAACCACAACAAGTGTAGTCACCATCCATCTCCAAACAACATTATTACCATATTATTGGCTACATTGCCTGTGCTGTACTTTCATCTCTGTGACTTATTTCATAACCAGAAGTTTGTACCTCTTAATCCCCTTCACCTATTTTACCCATCCATCCCCCCACTTCCCTCTAGCAACCACCTGTTTGTTGTCTATATTTAAGAGTATTTTTTTATTTGTTGTCTTTGTAAATTAACAAAGAGTTTCAAGGATGTAAAAGCAATATGTCATGACATAGCAAATACTATTCAATCATTTCTCTAAGCCTTTATAATATTGAAAAATGCTGTTTAAAGTTATAAAAATTCTAAGATGTTAGAACTGTTCAGAAAAATTATCCAAAACTTGGAAACAAGGCAAAAAATGTCAGAATTACTTTTCAATGTCATACTAGAACACTGTCCAGCAGGTCTGCCCAAAATTTATTTAATTTCCTAGGGGATTATATCTTTGACTCATTATTTGCTGTTCATCATAGCCAATACCCTGTGACGATATATATTAATTTGTGGATTTCTGTCTGATTAAGTAATGAATTCTGTCCAATAGAAAAAAAATAATCCTAATGCTTATGGTTGTATTTCTCTGTAAAACATAACTTGTTCTGTCTCTTACTTAGCAAGCTTATTTCATCATGCCTTTCATAAAATGACTATATAAATCTTTGTTCCTTGAATTCTTCTTCAAATTAGCCAACTTTACCTTCCACTTGGATCCCTCATTAATGAATTAAATAAATCTTTGACACATTCTTTATATTTGTACGAGACTCATGTTTTTTAACTTTTTGATGAGTATGTTCAATAATTTGTGAGGTTTTCTCCACTGAGATAGACTCATCTGCTGGAGTCTATTCTACTGTATTACCCAAGACGTGTAACTTATGAGTTCTTCCCTGCCAGGAGCATCTCTTCTTGAATCCTGGAGTAAATCCTAAAGACATTATAACTTTTCCTCATTGAGTCTCTGTGTCTTTATTCTTCTAATTTTATGTCTTTATTTTTGTTTCTGGCTGTTCTTTCTGCATTTTATCCAATTTGTGATTTGGGTCATGTCTTCCTCTACCATGCAGCCTAAGGATTCTCAAATTATGAACCAGTAGGTCAATCTCAACTAGGTAGCTAGAGATCACTCTACATATACATGAGTCTGATAAGTTATTCCCCACGGTACAGACAGCGATTGGAAACTGATTTTATGGTATGACTACTTCGTGATCTCTGTATATATAATGGCACCTACTTTTTATCAAGTGAGTGACGACAGAAAATCGTTTGTTGGACTTTTTCGATTGTTGTTTTGTATGCTCTTGAGTTCAACCCAATTAGGAAAAAACTGAAAAGGAGAAAATCTCTTTAAAATCTAGAGTGGTGAGTGCTTTTGTTTCTGTTTACTGTAGACCTATGTCTGTAGTTACAGAGTTGAAGCTGCAAGCTTTCTATGTGTCTCTGTTTCAAAAACTGAGAAAAGTATTTTCCTTTCATGTATGGGCACAAAATATTTTCCTACTTCTGTCAGATATTAATACATTAAACTACAAAACCTCTTAAAGAAGCTCTGTTCTGTTTGGTTATACAAACCAAGTAGGATTTGCATAAATTTAATACTTCTAAAATTCTTACAAAAATAAAGAAACTTAACTTCTAATAGTCTGAGTGTATTAGCCTTTAAAAAACAAAAAACTTTTCACAGATACTGCCAGCTCAGAAGTATTTTTATATAATAATTCAAGTTCATGTAATTAAAGTGAATATTATTGGACAAATCACAACAGATTTTCATAATTTTGCTTAAAAAGAGTTTCATGTCAGGGCACCTGGGTGGCTCAGTCCCTTAGGCATCTGACTTTGGCTCAGGTCATGATCTCACAGTTTATGGGTTCAAGCCCCACATCAAGTTCCTCATTGGCAGTGTGTGGAAACTGCTTGGATGCTCTCTCTTTCCCTCTCTCTCTGCCTCCCCCCTCCCCGACTCATGCTTTCTCCCTCTCTCTTTCAAAAATAAATAAACTTAAAAACAAAAAAAGAACTTCATGTCTTTTCCCGATTTTTATCAATATGGAACATAATAAAAGCATACTTTCTAAAAATTTTTTTAATGTTTATTTTTGAAAGAGAGAGAGTGCACACAAGTGAGTGCGAGCAGGGGAAGGGCAGAGAGAGAGGGAGACACAGAATCCAAAGCAGGCTCCAGGCTCTGAGCTGTCAGCCCAGAGACTGATGTGGGGCTTGAACTCACAAACCATCAGATCATGACCTGATCCAAAGCCAGACACTCAACCAACTGAGCCACCCAGGTACCCCTAAAAGCATTTGTATTTTTTAAGATTTGTATTTACTTCTCACAAAGGAACTAGGAATCTGAAGTTCCTAGACAACTTATACTGATTTGTAAGTTCAGATAAGTTACTTTTCCTTTACATAGTGTTTTAAATTGAGAAACATTATATGTTCAGCTAAATAGAATTATAATAATAAAGCTGATAAACATTTTATATCAACAGTAATTATGTCCTAAAGTATGTCTGCTGAAACTTGTTATTCAAGATCTTTTTTTAAACATTCATGATTTGGGTTTTGTTTTTTATTTTGATTTTTTATTTGAGAGAGAGAGAGCAGGGAGAAGAGCAGAGGGAAAGAGAGAGAAACCCAAGCAGGCTCCACTCTCAGCACAGAGCTCAACACAGGGCTCAATCCTATGGCCCTCGGATCATAACCTGAGCAGAAATCAAGTGTCGGTCACACTCAACCAATTGAGCCACCCAGGTGACCCAAGATCTTTTTTTAACTTTAAGACAAAAAAAATAATATTAAATTGAGTTAATTAATGGCTAATTCTTGGATACCTGTATAGTATCTAACTATTTTTATTGCTTTCTAATTTTTTTAATATGGTTGACACACAATGTTACATTAGTTTCAGGTGTAGCATAGCTTTAATATATGTGCTTTTCTTTCTTTTTCTTGTACATTGTAGAGAGGCTATGCCTCTATGCTCTGTTAACAAATGTGTATATTTTTGCTACTATAAAAGGATATAAAAAGCTGTATGTGACTATCGAGGATGTGTGTGTTCATGAGTTTTGTGGTCACTAAAATAGACAGTTCACAATGAGCTACCTCCAGATTTCCTCTGATTAATAGAAATTAGTTATTTTGGTTAAATGCTGAGTTGTTGAAGCTATGCTAAAACTATTAGAGCAGAGAAGTACAAATGTATATGCATAAAAATGAGATGGGTGTGTTTCTCTTCCAAAGGAAAAAAAGAGTGGTTTTGTTTTAAAGTAAAATATCTTATTGTTTCTGAATATGGAAGGGAATAAAGAAACAACATTTAAATGGATATAGAAAGTTGCAGAAGGTTAGAGAAAATAAGCTCTATTTGCTTTGGTTTTGCATACCTGCAAACAATGAACCGGAAATGAGGAAATGAAATACGTAAAAAGAGGATCAGCAGAGTATGTTTAGTTTGATGAATTCATTCAAAATACAATGCTTTTATGAAAGTTCAGGTTATAATCTCAGGGTCATGGAATAGAGCCCCACATCAGGCTCTGCACAGAGCATGCAATCTGTTTAACATTCTCTCTCTCTTTCTCTCTCTCTCTCTCTCTCTCTCCCTCTTTCTCTCTCTCTCTCCCCCTCCACCCCCTCTCCCACTTGCATGTTCTCTATCTCTCTCCCTAAAATTAAAAAAAATAATAATAAAGAATAATCTTTGGAGATTCTTTACAATTGCGAAGAAGTGATTTGTTAAAAAAAAAACAAAAAAACTTTTTTTCCAAAACCTGAAAATAAAGCAAAAGGATAACAGCTTATCTTTTCAATGTGACACTGAATGTTACACACTCTTTAATAGGTCTGTCCCAAGTCTATTTAAGAATGTGCTTTTGAGTTACTATTTACCATTGATTATAATCCAGACTCTGAAGTTACACACTCTAATTTACAGATTTTTATCCAGCAGAGATACAAATGACTTCTTGGATACATGTTCACTTTATATTTGAAGAAGTGCTATTTTCAATTTTTTGAAATATTTGGCAGGATGAAATCACTGAAATACAATTTTTGAAAAGTCAAATGACCACCCATGAAACTTTGGTTGTAGGCAGAGACTGATACAGAATCTTCTCCAAAGAGCTATTTTGTGTGTTTGTTTTTAGTGGATGATTGATGTAGCCTTAGACAATTTCTTGTAGTCGCTGATTTCATGAGGCAAACAAAACCTGATGTATAGGATTAAGTGCTGCTTTATAAATCATTAAAAAGCATCCTAAAATCAATTCAAAAATTGACCAGAAGCCACTGCACTTTGCTCCAAAGAGAAATAACATGCTGAGTAAGCAACGCAAATGCTACTCACTCTTCTCCAAACTGAAGCAACCTGCTGGGTCAGCACTGTGACAGCTAACACCAGTGGACAATGGCAGTAAAAGTCAAAAACAGCAAAACCTACCAAATGAAAGCCAAAATATTGGAAATTTCATTTACTCTGTGGTTAGTAACTATTTTAGTATAAGTTTCTAGGAAAAGGGTTAAGTCAGAATGTGACATTAAATCATACACCAAAAAAAAAAACCCAGTTTTTGAAATATACTAGAAACTGATGTGAAATATGCTAGAAAGCTACCTCAAAAATAAGAGAAATGCCATCAATTCCCATAAGATAAAATAATCAGTTTTTTTCATATCATCTGTTATTGACCAACAGACCTAAATTCAAATCAATTTGATGTTTTGACTCCAAAGATCAGCAGCATACTCTGCAACAGAAGTAGCAGCTGTTTTCCCACAGATTAGGTCTCTTTAAGCCACTGTCGCAAGTCTTCTCCTAAAGTCACCAGAATCAGACATTCTAAGCTCCCATAAACATACTAAGGTCCTGCTGTAATGGTTCTTGGGGCCCTCACCCTATGATGTTATTGTAGATGATATTTATTAAAAGTATCCTTCCAATGTCTTCAAAGCTTACAGAGTCTTAGTTGAGCTCAATAAATATGTACAATCATTTCCTTACCTCTCCCCCAACCTCTCCCCCCACCACACACATACACACAACCTGAAATAAGTAAAATTCCAGAATATGCCATGTAATAATGAGAGAGACGTTGTTAATTGAAGATTAACAATTCCATGCATACATGGAAAATAGTTTGAGAAAGTGGAGAAAAAAATACTCAAAATCCGATATTTTTGAAAAATGTTATGTATTTGCTTTTCTATTTGGGCCTGAGATTACTACATCCAGAAGCTTATCCTGGCAATGCAATAACAGTTATGAAGTGGGAAAGAAATAGAAAGAGGGTAACATTTCAAGTTTGATTTTTTTTCTCATAAAGTCCATGGATTATGGAAGAAAAGTAAAAGACATGAGGAGAAAAATATAGCATTAATTAGAGGACATAGTTTTGAAGAAACTTGGGAAAAAATATGTTTTTTGTTGAGTGTTTTGGGTTTTTTTGTTTGTTTGTTTGTTTTAATTTTATAAGCCTGTTATACTATGAGCTCTGTGGTGCAGGGACTATGCTTATATCCCCAACTCCTAGCACATGTAGTACCAAGAATTTCTAGGCATCAAGGAGCACCTGGCTGGCTCAGCTGGTAGAGCATGCAACTCTTGATCTAAGGGTTGTGAGTTCAAGCCCCACATTAGGTGTGGAAATTACTTAAAAATAAAAAATCTTAAAAAACAAAGAGTACAGTAGGCACTCAAATACTTACTAAAGACATGACAAAATTAACCAATTATTGAGCTGTTAACAAGTGCCTATAATGGTTAACATTATTTACAAATCAAATTTTAGTTAGGACTAGATATGAAGAAGTGTTCTGGGCCAGAGCTTCTCAAACTTAAATGTTCACACAAATTACCTGGATATTAAAATGCAGATTCTGACTCAGTCTAGGGCGGAGCTGAAGAGTATGCATTTCTAACATGCTCCTAGATGATGCTGATACTGCTGGTTTGTGGACCACATTTTGAGAATCACCATTCTGGGCAATCTAATGCTTCGTGTCAATAAGGAGGCTTCAGAGCAGGGTATCAGTGAGCACCAGTGTTGGGGCAGATGACTATCAAGGGAAGAAGTCTTGGGCTAAACAGGCAAGGCAATAGTAGGAGGGTAGATGACTACCCAAGGAGTATTCCACTGTCCTGTTCCCTTTTCCTCTGTAAAATGAAAACTGTTATGTTTTATCTGAAAAAAAAAAAAAGAAAAAAGAAAAGAAAAGAAAAGAAAAAGTTTCAAGAATCAGAAAGCAAATGGAAGAAACTATCTTGTAACCTTGAAATCATATTATGTCCATCCATATGGCTTTAGGAATGGAGTAATAAGAAGGCTTGTGAAGTCTCCTCCCATTATGGCACTTTCTCAAGGACTTTCATTTCCTGGAGGAGAAATTGTGGTTACAACCACAGGAGGCCTATTCCCAAGAACTCTGAATTTAAAGGAGAGTGTTCTGGCACCTCTGGCCTCTCAAACAGATTTCACCAATTAGCTACCCTTTCCCTCTCTCCCTCATTCTACCCACTCTAATCCCACCCACTGTGTTCCAAGACTCACAAACTCCAAAGATACCAAGATGATTCATACTCTGCCCACCCTCTCCCCTGTGTCTGCTCAGCCATCATTCTCCATCATGGCTGTCCTGCCAATGGTGGCCACATGCACTCAAGGAGATTGTCCCTTTTCTGAAAACGTTATTGAAGGGTCTGAGAGACTGAATCTATTCACCTAGGTTATTGGCTCAGAAGTTATGTAGATCTCTCATTTGAAACTCCTGAAGTTATCTTTTGAGCTCAAGTTTTATAGAAGCACAAAATACTTAAAGATGATAGAACCCAAAGTATGAAAAAAAATATATATATATACGGTTATTTCCTATTTCTCACTCTTTACCAGAGATGTGATGTGTAGTAAGTAGTTTCCTGCCTCCCCTATTATTACAATAGCGTTTATTATTACAATGGTGCCACAAGCCTCACAGCACCAACTAAGAGGCAGGTATGAAAATGGGAAGGAGGAAGCTAAATGCTACTGGGATGCCACTGTTGGGGCAGCCACTTTACACAGTTCCAGGGGGTGTAATTAACACAGAATACAGGGGCGCCTGGGTGGCTTGGTCGGTTAAGCGTCCGACTTCGGCTCAGGTCATGATCTCATGGCCGTGAGTTCGAACCCCGCGTCGGGCTCTGTGCTGACAGCTCAGAGCCTGGAGCCTGTTTCAGATTCTGTGTCTCCCTCTCTCTCTGCCCCTCCCCTGTTCATGCTCTGTCTCTCTCTGTCTCAAAAATAAATAAACGTTAAAAAAATAATAGTAAAAAAATAATAATAAATAAATAAATAAATAAATAAATAAATAAATAACACAGAATACAATGTGAAAGGCACCCCCTGGAGCTGCAGGATCCTGTAGCACTAGAAGGGACTCTGGAGAAAAGATGACCCACAGGAGAGGACTGTGGAAGGGGGGTGCACGAGGGTCAAGGAAGGGAAAGGAATTCCAGCACTCAGGAACTTTTCTCCAAAAAGTTTCTCCTTGACTCTATATGGATATATGTACTGTAATCATGATTATTAAAATGCATATATTGCCTCAGGAAACTATCAGTGGCCATTCGCTATTTGCTAGAGAACTAATGCAGTTATCTCCCTGGCTTTGTAAAAGAAACACAAATTATTATCTCCTGTGTAGACTATTGAGCATTTATCCCTAATTATCATGCTTTACAAGAAGAAGTATGCATAATACTGAATGGGGTAGTTTATATTGTTGGGAGTCTTACTTTATCATAACAACAACCTATAGATTTTATGGACTATATGTTCCTGAACCTAAATTCAATAAGTGCAAAGGAAAAGAATTAGTAAAAGGATCAGCAAGAAATACATGACAAGATGGATGGGCCACCTATAACATAAAGAGAAAAACTGAGTAGTTGAATTTTAGCAGAAACAAAAAACCAATCATGACTCATATGTGCAATCTTATAAAAAATAAGCAATGTTAAATGCATACTCAGTATCATTTTGCTTAATCTAATTTCATCCTAGCAAAAATCCTATTAAATTGGTACACTTATGGTCCCCATTTTATCCCTAAGCAAAGTAAAGCACAAAGAAGATCAGTAACTCACCCAAGGCCATACAACTGGTAAGGGACAGAACTGGAATTCAAGCCCAGGCAGGCTGGCAGCAGAGCCCAAGCTTTTGTCACTAAGATGTAAATACTCCCTATTACAAGCAACAAACATTTGTTCCTCTCTACCTATGTAATGTTTCACAAACATTATATGAATTATTAACATGGCCATATTTAGTTCTACTTAGGCTAGTCTGAAAAAAGAAACAACATCCAGAAGCCCAGAAAATGTAAGCCTAAAGAAGAAGAATTTCTTAAAATTTATCCAGGATAGGGGCGCCTGGGTGGCTCAGTCGGTTAAGCGTCCGACTTCGGCTCAGGTCATGATCTCACGGTCCATGAGTTCCAGCCCCACATCGGGCTCTGTGCTGATGGCTCAGAGCCTGGAGCCTATTTCAGATTCTGTGTCTCCCTCTCTCTCTGACCCTCCGCCATTCATGTTCTGTCTCTCTCTGTCTCATAAAATAAACGTTAAAAAAAAATTTTTTTTTTTTTAATTTATCCAGTATAATCCAGGAGAGGCAGCACTCTGGCCAAATGGTGTGAGCAGTCAAAATAACTTGACCATAAAGAAGGATGTTTCAGATCAAGGTCATCCAACCAATTGCTCTTGACCCCATACCATAATTACCAACCTTCTGGTTATAATTCATTTTTATTTTTTTAGCTATTTTTTTCAGTTTTATTGAGATATAATTGACGTATAACAATGTATTAAAGTACACAACATAATAATTTGAGATATGTTATATTGCAGAATGATTACCGCAGTAAGTTTAGTTAATATCTACCACCTCTCATGGTTGCAATAATTTCATCTTTTAGGTTTTCTTTCCCTCTGTAAGGAGAGAATGGAGAAACAATTGGCACCACTTCACAGCTTTCTCAGAGTAAACTAATAAATTGGTATTCTGAGTTATACATCAGCATTTCGTGAGTTGGGATAAATCAAGGCTGTTTGTTTGCTTTTGTGTCATTTACATGGTGACCACACCGAAGTACTGAGACTTTGTTGCTAAAGCAGCTGACCTCCTGGCCTTTCAAGATAATATACCTATTTTATGTCTAACTAAATGTATATGTCCTTATTTTTTTCGTTCATGTTTCTTCAAGCCCATGCAGTTTTTAAAACCAGGGGAAACTTATTTCTTGACTATGGATTTGTTGGCATAAATTCTAAAGTATACAATTTTTTTAAAAGGAGGAAATAAAAGAGAAGGAGAAATAACCACTGATTAATAGCCAGTGGTATGGAATCTAAAAAAAAAGAAAAAAGAATAATGAACTCATTGATACAGAGAATAGGTTGGCAATTGTCAGAGGTGGGAGGCGGGAGTGGGTGAAATGAAAAGTGGTCAAAAGGTACAGAACTTCCAGTTATAAAATAAATACATCATGGGATGTAATATACAGTATAGCTAATAATACTCTATTATATATTTGAAAGTTACTAAGAGAGTAGGTTTTAAAAGGTCTCATCACAAATAAAAAAATTTGTAATATGTGGGGCAATGCATGCTAACTAGACTTATTCTGGTGATCATTTCACAATATATACAAAATCAAATCATGTCGTACATCTGAAACTAATAAAATGTCATAGGTCAATTATATCCCAATTAAAAATATATGACAGGGGTGCCTGGGTGGATCAGTAGGTTAAGCATTTGACTTCCACTCAGGACTCAGGTCATGATCTTACAGTTCGTGGATTCGAGCCCCGCATTGGGCTCTGTGCTGACAGCTCAGAGCCTGGAGCCTGCTTTGGATTCTGTGTCTCCCTCTCTCTCTCTCTTTCCCTCCCCACTTACATTCTTTCTCTCTCAAAAATAAATAAAGATAGATAGATAGATAGATAGATAGATAGATAGATAGATATGTATATAGATATAGATATAGATGTCAGAATGAGGATGGGGGTGTGAGGGAAAAGTCAGAGATTTACTTTCCCGGAAGAGTAATTTTTGTTAATGACTTCTCATTTTACTAAACAAGGCTTCTTTTTTTTTTTAATGCTTATTTATTTTTGAAGAGAGAGAGAGACAGAACGCGAGCAGGGAAAGGGCAGAGAGAGAGGAAGACACAGAATCTGAAGCAGGTTCCAGGCTCTGAGCTGCCAGCACAGCTGACACAGAGATAATGACCAGAGCCAAAGCTGGATGCTCAACCAACCGAGCCACCCAGGTGCCCCGTAAACAAGGCTTCTGTACAACAGATCTGGCTACTTCCATCCAATCAACTATACTTCAATTAAGAATAAATGACAGACTTGGTTTTCCTCATATACCATGCTTAAATAAGGTGAGTAGTGTGATAGAGTGAGGAAATGAAATAATGAAATTAATAAATAAAGACAGCAGAAGCATTATTGGCAAGAAAGACTTAACAAAAATTAATCGTGTTCCCAATAGAAGAAGTTGAATAGAAAGATAATCCAAAGTCACACGAAATCAAGGCTAAATAGAAGCCTCAGAGAAAGTCAGAGTTCTTTGGTCTCTTCCTAATTTCCAGAAAATGCTTTTACAAATGGTCAGGCAACTGAGCATCTGAGATCTAATTGTGTCACGTCTAACAAACTGGTTTGATGTTCTCCTTTTAGAAGAGCAGATGGAGTCGTCTAAAGACTAAGAGAAACCCCTGAAGAAAGATGTGACAGCCTGAGGGACAGACTTAAACTAATGTTTAAAAAATAAATCTTTGATGAATTAGCAAGGATTCTGCAACCCAGATCTAAATGAGATTTTTCACCATTCTTTAAACAAGGCCAAAGTAATTTTCTGATTTTAAGGAAGAAAAGAAGACACAAATTTAAGAAGTTAAATAAAAAGCAGTTGATGAGAAGGAGTTAAACCATGAATACAACATCAAGGAAAGTCACTTTAGATGCTTTCTCTTCATTAAAAATTCCTTTAAAATACAAGGCATTGCAAATAAAAATATAATAAAAGCTATGTATCCACTACCCAGTTTTAATAAATGTTATTATTTTGCCATACTTGCCTCAAATCACTTTTGAGGGATATATATGTTTGACTATTTCTATATTTCCCTTCCCAGTGCAATATTCCTCCCTTTCTCCCAGAAGCAAACATTATTGAGTTTTGATAGGTACTACATCAACTATACATCAACTACACCGACTATATATGTATGAAAACAGATAACACAAAACATACATAATATACATATGAAGTACATGCAGTATTAAAATATTAATTGGAAAAACAAACTTGTATAGCTCATGTGACTCATATATATATATATATATATATATATTATTAAAATTGCCTTTAATCTGGGAAATTTTAGAGAATGAATTTCAGAGCTAGTTGGCATGGCTAAAAAACAGTGGTCATTTCTTCTTGGAAAAAAAAAAATAAGAATAGAAACAAAATTTAGAACAAGGACTTTGTTATAGTGAATTTGGAAGCTATTTTACAAGCTCTAAGAAGATACTGAGAATGGGAAAGGATTTCAAAGGTGGTAACATGATCAAATTGCTACCAAGAAGCTCTAATTTTATAAATTTGAAATTATAAACGAGACGAGTCCAAAACAGATTTCAAAGGTGAACCCAGGTACTAAAAAAAGATTACGGTTACTCATTGAACTCTCTTCCATGCATGCTAAACTACTCTCCAGGAGTAACTTACACAGCATCAGAAATTACATTAATTCTTCAAACCTCCAGGGTACTGTTTAGTAAGTTATTATCTGATGTATTAAATTTTCTTAGCACCTAAATTATTCTCACAACATCAGCTATTCCCTGGGTAATCCCAGTTATGGCCTCCATAAACCCTATAGCTTTCTGATTACTTAAGAGTTCATGTGACTCCCAAAAGTGCTCAATTTATTCACAGAAGTAATTTAGGCCACCTAGAAAATCCAACTAAACAAGTGAAATTCACTCTGATGCCATTGTGTCCGTATGCTTAAAGACAACAGAGTGGGAAAGGTCAATCTGATGTATGCAAACCTATTAAAGACAGAATCTATTGACTGTACAGCCAATCCAAATGGACATTATGATTGGCAAGCAAAGCCAATTAAATAAAGAATAGTTCACTTATTGGTTTTATGTAGTCAGAGCTTTAGTAAGTTATAAATGCTCCATAAGTCTGGCTCTTAGTCAGACTTCCTGGGATCATTAACAGTCTCTTGGTAATTTTATCAAAGAGAGACATATTGATCCTGTATTCCAGCCAAATTCTAATTTAAAGAATTATAGTCTACTCTCCTCCAAATTCCCTCAGATTAAGTGATATGTTCTGAGAGGACAACCACCCCCACTTCTAAGATGCTTCTCCCAACCTCAAGCCTCTCTTGGGAAAACCAAAACTTCTCTCTGGCCCAACTCTATAGCACAGATGCCTTGATGGGTTCACAGAAGCCTCTTTTCTCATCACCCACTTCACAATAAAGTGTACATATTCTAATCCTTTTTTTAACAAGAGATGTGTTTTTTATCATTACACAGTTGATCTCAACTGAACAGGTCATGGACAAGTATTTATTTACTACTGATTTCTCTACATATCATCCCAGGAGTGATAAAGAGAAGGTAAAAGTGTGAGGAGCAAAGTTGTGAGCTTCAACTCTTCCTAGAAGAAGAGAAAATAATTAGCTCTATTACTATTCCTCTTGGAAATAAACATTAGCCTTAGTGGTTCATAAATAGAGGCTGGAAAACACCAAACCATCCCATTGTGGTAGCCAACCAGAAATATGATCATTACTTTTTTCATTAAAACACCTAGGGGAGGGCAATCCCTATCAAAATTACACCAGCATTCTTCACACAGCTAGAACAAACAATCTTAAATTTTGTATGGAACCAGAAAGACCTGAATAGCCAAAGCAATCTTGAGAAAGAAAAGTGAAGCTGGAGGCATCACACTCCCAGACTTCAAGCTGTAGTACAAAGCTGTAATCATCAAGACAGTATGGCACTGGCACAAAAACAGACACTCAGGGGGTGTCTGGGTGGTTCAGTCAGTTAAGCTTCCAACTTTGACTCAGGTCATGATCTCACAGTTCGTGAGTTCAAACCCCACATCGGGCTCTGTGCTGACAGCTCAGAGCCTGGAGCCTGCTTCAGATTCTGTTTCTCCCTCTCTCTCTGCCCCTCCCCTGTCTGTGCTCTGTCTCTCTCTGTCTCCCAAAAATGAATAAACATTAAAAATTAAAAAAAAAAAAAACAGACACTCAGATCAATGGAACAGAACATAGAACCTAGAAATGGACCCACAAACATATGGCCAACTAATCTTTGACAAAGCAGGAAAGAATGGCCAATGGAATAAAGACAGTCTCTTCAGCAAACGATGCTGGGAAAACTGGACAGTGACATGCAGAAGAATGAACCTGGACCACTTTCTTACACCATACACAATAATAAACTCAAAATGGATGAAAGACCTCAATATAAGACAGGAAGCCATCAAAATCCTCGAGGAGAAAGCAGGCAAAAACCTCTTTAACCTTGGCCACAGCAACTTCTTACTCAACACGTCTCTGGAGGCAAGGGAAATAAAAGCAAAAATGAACTACTGGGACCTCATGAAAATAAAAAGCTTCTGCACAGCGAAGGAAACAATCAGCAAAACTAAAAGGCAACCAACAGAATGGGAGAAGATATTTGTAAATGACATATCAAATAAAGGGTTAGTATCCAAAACCTATAAAGAACTTATCAAACCCAATACCCAAAAAAACAAATAATCCAGTGAAGAAATGGGAAAAAGACATGAATAGACGCTTCTCCAAAGAAGACATTCAGATGGCCAACCGACACATGAAAAAATGCTCCACGTCACTCATCATCAGCGAAATACAAATCAAAACCACAATGAGATACCACCTCACACCTGCCAGAATGGCTAACATTAGCAACTCAGGCAACAATAGATGTTGGCAAGGATGTGGAGAAAGAGGGTCACTTTTGCACTGCTAGTGAGAATGAAAACTGGTACAGCCACTCTGGAAATTAGTATTGAGGTTCCTCAAAAAATTAAAAATAGAACTACTCTATGACCCAGCAATTGCACTACTAGGCATTTATTCACAGGATACAGGTGTGCTGTTTCAAAGGGGCACATGCACCCCAACATTTATAGCAGCACTATCAACAATAGCCCAAGTATGGTAAGGGCCCAAATGTCAATTGACGGATAAATGGATAAAGAAGATGTGGTATATACATACAACGGAGTATAACACAGCAATCGAAAAGAATGAAATCTTGCCATTTGCAACTATGTGGATGGAACTAGAGGGTATTATGCCAAGCGAAATTAGTCAGAGTAAGACAAATATCATATGACTTCACTCATATGAGGAATTTAAGATACAAAACAGATGGACATAAGGGAAGGGAAGGGAGGGAAAAATAATGTAAAAACAGGGAGGGGAACAAAACATAAGAGACTCTTAAATATAGAGAACAAACTGAGGGTTGCTGGAGGGTTTGTGGAAGAAGGGATGGGCTAAATTGGTAAGCAGCATTAAGGACTCTACTCCCGAAATCACTGTGCACTATATGTTAACTAACTTGGATGTAAATTTTTTTAAATAAATAAATTATTTTAAAAAAACACACACCTAGAGGGGCACTTGGGTGGTTCAGTCAGTTAAGCGTCAACTTCAGCTCAGGTCATGATCTCATGGTTCATGGGTTCGAGCCCTGTGTCGGGCCCTGTGCTGACAGCTCAGAGCCTGGAACCTGCTTTAGATTCTGTGCCTCCCTCTCTCTCTGCCACTCCCCTGCTCTCAATCTTTCTCTCTCTCTCTCAAAAATAAATAAACTTTTAAACACACACACACACACCTAGTAGAGATTATCTATAAGTGAGCATGAACTAACATGGAGCAAAATGGCAGGTCTGATAGGGTAAGCGTGCATGGTGGGCCACCAGTCTGCAGGATAACTTGGGGTGAGATATCACAAACTAGATTTTTTAAATCATCACCAGTCTTACAATTTTGTCAACAGAAAACTAAATAGTTGGGTATTTGTTTGTGTGGTTTCATTTTAAAAATCAGTTAATTCAGTGAGAAAAAAATGAATTACTCTGGTTTGACATCACATAGGCATTAATAGGCATCACATGGGCATTCACAGGTTGACAGGGTTTTAGTTTCCACATGCATGTTTTGTATCATGTTTGCAAAGTTCGAGCTACCTACAAGTAAGACATTTCTTTGGTAAAAAAGGTAAGAGGCATTGTTATCATGGAAAATAATAAAAATGACCATAGCTCAGAAAGCATTAATGCCATCTCTATGCATTTAAACTACAGCATAGTTGGCTGTGAAACATAAATACATCTAGTTAACACATAAGCACATATTGAGCATCTAAAAAATCATCTTTTCTTTTTTTAAGCAATACTGACACTCATTAGCACCTTTGAATATAATTTCATGCAATATATTTTTTTTATTTATAAAACTGTTTCCAGGTGTGATTATTATTCACCCATCACAAGATATATTTTTAAAAATAAAAACTGACAGCATTCACTTCCAAAATTTATGTATGCTGGTAAAATACTCTAATTATACAACAAGGTAATTTTGTTAATGTAATTTTTTGGTATCAGTTTACACCGCCTAAAGATGTTTGCAAAGTTAAAGAAAAAAAATTTTTAACTCCAAAGTGTAGGTATTTTCCATTAATGCTATTCACTATTGCCTTATGGATTACAATGGATTACAGCTATATGTAACCCAGGGTGATGTCTGGCAATTCTTTCTCAAATTCCTTTTCTTAATATGCATAACCAGAATCCCAAGGATGGGAGGAAATATCATCTTTGATATAACTGCAAGTTTATTCTTACCAAAGCAAACTGTGACAGCAGAGTATGAAAGAACTCCTTCAGAAGGAGGGTCCTAAAAGTGAGGAAACTCAGGAAAATTCTAGACAATTCAAATTCACTAGTTGTGATTCCAGGCAACAAAAGTACAACAAATTACCCCCAGTACTAAAGAACTCCAGAAAGGTATTCCACTTTAGATAGAAATAGAGTTGTAATTATTTATCCACTCGATATTTATTGAATACCTACTGGATGATAGGTAATGTGCTAGGTGATGAGCATCCAGAAATAAAAAGCATGGGTTTCTGCTCCACTCTGATGGGGGAGACAGATGCACGAGGTGATTTGCCTGTAGTGATTAAGTTTCAGTGTGGAAGTTGAGATTCTCCTGGGAATGACAGTTATTCAGGAGAAATATCAGGTCTACTCTGCAGGAAGATCATCTTGATAAAGAACAACAAAGAACAAAAGGTACCGGCCTCAGGGCTCCTCTGAGCATCAGAGTCTGCCAGCAGGGACCCTGGGGTCTCCTGCTTAAAAGGTCCCCCTTACATTCTGAGTGCCCATGGACAATGTGTCCCATAGAGGGCTTTCCCTGACAACGGGACCTGTTGGGACTTTCTGCTTACTGCATTGTTTATTTTTCCTTTCTCATAATTAAACTTTCTTTAATCCTACAAGGTAATAATATTTGCAAATGAAGAACACCTGCTTATCGAACATGATGAATTTTCCAGGCTTCTGGGGAAAAAGTTGTTCAAGCCAAAGAAATCTAATACACACCTAGAAAGTAACCCGAACTCTCCATGATAGGAATACATGGGCACAGGAGTTAAGTGTATATTCATACAGAGAAACCATGAAAATTGTGCTTCTGTGTGTGCGTGTATAACCACAGAATTCTAAGCTTGTAGGGTGTGCTTTATATCTATATCATATGTTATCCAGATACCAGTTGTATATTATAAGCTGCATATGCAATACCATATGGACACCATAAAATATCACATGTGTTGTCAGGATAATTTTACATTTAGTGCACGATTAAAATGTCTTATATACCTAGTTTTTCTGTGTATACATGGATTTATCTAACAAACTGCTTTCATTATCAAATTCAGATATAGATCAAAGTTAAAGTCTCTTTACTTAAATTTAATAAAAAGCAATATGGAAACGTGAATACAGTTTGTTTTTCTTCACTAGATTTTTCTGCCACGCAGCATTTAACACTGGTGCAGCTGTCAATACCCATTCATCTGCTATCGGGCAGCTTTTTCCTTTCACTCACTGTGACATTTTTAAAGTGGCAAAAAAAAACAGCTTAAAACAGCATATTTGTCACTTTTTTTTCCTAGTGACCTTTTAAGCACTAGGGAAAATTATATGTACTAAACCTTTTAATCATTACACACACATTTCACAATAGTGCTTTATATAGGGGTATCATTTAATTAAATTTAAGAAATTTACATGGTACGTGCTGCTGTTCATTTAATTATTCAAAAATTTAAACATAAGAAAGCCTCATAGCTCTTAGCTATGGCAACCATGTAACGCAACTATAATTTATATTAAGAATCATTTTTTATAAGTGGAATTTCAGAAATAACTTGTACATACCCGCAGTTTCCAGCTTTTAAGATAAATAGCTATATAAAATACTTTTCTTCAGTAAATAAAAAAGGTATGTGAATGGTTAGGCATCACAAGGAAGGTTTTGAAAAAGAAGATGCAAGAGTGAGTCTCAACCTTATTTTAGATTAGCTGTGTGACCTTGAGGGAGTCACTGTGTATCTCTGATTTGTAGCTACTATCTCATCATGTACAAAATAAGATACTCATAGCCACTTCTATCACAGTGCGATTATGAGAATCAAATTAGCAAATATTTGTGAAAGTGCAATGAAATCTCTACAAAATGGAAAGTAATACTACTTTTAGCTGAAAAACAAATATTGTGTTTCCTACAAGTAGTAGAGAAATGTAAAATTCTTATAACACATTAGAAAGAAATAAAATTTTCAAAACAGGCTAAAATATCAACATTAGCAATACAATATTTAAAGTTAGTGTCCTTTATAAAAATAGAAACAGAAATATTGTCATGCCTGCCATAGCATGACATTAAAAATCGTAAAAGTTAATAATTCTGGATTCCCCATTTAGTCTCATTTTTGTTCTTACACTTTCACTATAACTGACATATCTTTAGAAGTGACCACGTCTTTTTCCTCCAATCCTTTCTACTCTGCAGCCATGAATACAGAAAGTGAATGGGCTTTACACCCTAAGACAGAATAGCCACTTCACCACTTATGAGTTGGTCATCAAGAGTACTTAGCTTCTCAAAGCACCAGATTCCTCATCTCTTCAAAAGAGAACATAATTCTTCTCGCACAGGTTCTTTTGTGGGTCATAAATAGTGTATATTCAGGGCCTGATATGTAATAAGCTCTTGGTCAATGGTACTCATCACTGTTGTTCAGGGAAGAAACTCTCTTACCACATTTTGCTCTGACAGCAACAGGGAAGACTTACTGATTCTACAGTTGAGCCAGAATCCTGTCAGGAATCAAGACACAGGCCTTCCCATCCTTCAGGCGGTCCTCTTGGAGCCCTCCTCATTTGGCTTTGGCATCATGGTGAAGCGACAGCTGGGAAGGACAACCCTCCCTTCAAGGTCAAGGGTCACTGTTGGTTTGCAACCTCAGGAGTTTGTTTTGTAACCTGGGTGAAATTTGAAATTGGCCCCCATACAGAGAGGACAAGGAGAGATGAAAGAAGGAGGCAGGCCGCTCCAGACTGGTAGGTGGCAGTTTTAATAAGCAAGGGAATTTGCAGACTAGGCTTATCTTGAGCAATCACAAAATGAGAAAACCTCCACACATGCCCTTGAGAATCTTAGACGTTTACACACAGGCTTTAACTGGGTTTAGTCACACATGCTATCCAGATGATCTTAATAACACTTTATTCTCGCAAGGTTATGTCCAGGAAATAGTTCCTCATGTGGGAATAGTGGGGTGAAACATGAATTCTAAGGACAGGGGAAGGGGTGAGGAGCCTCCAATTATCTGCATCTAGCTAGCGGATCAACCAGTAGTCACATCCTTTCAATGAGCAACTCCAACAATCATGGTGTCCTTCTCCCCTCCATGCCAGTCTCTTTATATAGACAGGGAAATGGGGGGAATGGACCCAAGTCATGCCTGGTAGTAACAGGACTGTTCTAATAGAGATCACTAAACATCATAAGAAAGATGAGTATTAGGAGAACTCGAAACCATCATGTCCGGGAGATTTGGGACAACTTGGGCTGGGTCTTAAAGGATGAATGAAATTTGTCAAGGTGGCAGGATTGAGTAGAAAGATTCCCTGACAAAGACAATAGCACGTTCAAATCTCAGAGAAGTGAAACAGTATGAATGGTTCTTTTCATATCACTGAAGCATTGTTCGGGAGCAGAAGGAGATCAACAGTGATTGCATCATCATGGTACCATCTTGGAAAGTCTAAGTTTTATCCTCTCTTCAGCTAGGACCCAGTAAAGTTTTCAGCAAGGAAGCAACACTCCCAGATTTGTGTTTTAGAAAGATTGCTTTAATGTTTATATGGAGAAGAGGTTGGAAAATATTGCACAATGAGAGATTAAGTAGCAGACTTTAGAACAGTCTAGACAAGAAATAGTGTGATCTTGAGCTAAGGCCGTATGGGGGTAAGTGAGAGAAGGGGGCAACTAAGAGAATCAACAGAAATTAGTGAATGAAGATAGGGAGTGAGAATAGAAAAGTTGAGGATTATTCCTACCTAGTTTCCTGGTTAGTGTGACTAAGTGGATAGAGGACAGATTACACATAACACAATGAGCTAGATTTCATAATAAAATGAACTTGTGCTAAAACACAATTACACCAGAAGACAAAATGAAGCAATCTCATGTTTACACTTATTTATGATAAATGTCTGGATTTAAGAGACACTGTTTTTCAGTATCTGACATTTTGGAATAAAGCCTGAATAACTGTATTCCTGTAAACTTAAAATCACCTTGAATGTGTAGCAGATGCTAGGCCATCTTATGGGCAATGATATGCATTTCAAAACTGGAACACAATTCTTAGTAAAGTTATATCATGCTCAATAATGTTCTCAACAGAACATGGTATAATTCCCCTTCCATTTACATTGTAGTTGCCTTAGAAAATTCTGCATATGTTTAAAATTACATAAGTACAAACTTATTCATGTTCTTAGGTAAAATGGAATACATTCTAGGCTTAGGAAATTCTAAACAGCTTTTTTCACCTACATGAATGGCTACTGGGAATATCTGAAGTTGTACAGAATACAGGATAATTCTTTGGGTGGACTGTTCCGGGTAATAACAAAACCTTGAGAATCCCTGCTTCCTCATATGCCAAGTCACTGTGGCACCTAAATCATTGAGACCATTAAAAATCTTCCCAACAAATTTGGGGCGCCTGGGTGGCTCAGTCGGTTAAGCGTCTGACTTCGGCTCAGGTCATGATCTCGCGGTCCGTGAGTTCGAGCCCCGCGTTGGGCTCTGTGCTGACAGCTCAGAGCCTGGAGCCTGTTTCTCCCTCTCTCTCTCTGACCTTCCCCCATTCATGCTCTGTCTCTCTCTGTCTCAAAAATAAATAAACGTTAAAAAAAATAAAAAAAAAAATCTTCCAAACAAATTTACAAAACATTCTCCAGGGAATGGTATCACTCTGAGCCCTTAAGAATGAGTATGCTTAGGAAATGTTCCAGAGAAAACATCACAGTATCCTTTTCGTCGGCATCTGGGAGGACTGTTTCAGCCCTGAAATAAAAAATCACCTTCCTTAAAAGGAACATTGATCCTACTAATTGAGATCATCTTAGTTTTGACTCAAACTGTAATGGCCAATCAGAAAGTATGAGAAGGGAAAAGACAGTATCATATCTATTCTTTAGTTTTTAGAAAAAGCCTCCTATCTTTCTCTGAGTGCTTGTGTGACCTTAGACAATGCAGGAACTCTACAGACCCTGCTAGTCCAGGGGTAGAGTGGGGTTAGATACGGAGAATGACCATATCTTTACTTTATGGCTGCCCCTGCCCACTGGCTTGTTGAATCCAGGAGTCTATTGGAGGAATCTCCCACTGGCTTTTGAGAACCAACCTAAATTTTCTAGAATTCTTCGAGCTGGTTGACAATACACTGGCAGCCTGTAATTGGCCATGATTGTAGCATTTAAACTGCAGAAAATGGCAAACACTACAAATCAGGGCTCTCCCTAATACCCAGAGACAGTTGTTAAACATTACTGGTACCTCACTGGTTGAAGTTTTCTTTTATCCTATAGGAAAGGGAAAGATCGTCACCGAGAAGGCATTTTACAAAAGCCCATCATCCTCTACATCCTGTCTGGCCTCACAGCCTGCTCATTATAACCTTAAATCTTGTTAGTGGTGGACTTCACAATGCTGTTGCTCTGAAGCACCCATGCAAGTGTTTCATGGATGAGCAGCCTCTGTGCCAGCCACAGATATATATATATATATATAGGCAACTAAAATGACTCACCCTAAATAGACACTTCTGGGAAATCCTAGCACTTCTACCTGTCAAGGAGTGAATTCCAGTCCTCCCTTAATCCTCGTACAGCAGCTAAGTTTTACTCAAACCTCCCCCTTGGGCATAAAAACAGACACGCTCAGTTGTCCCCCACTCTGCTGCCCCTGCAAGATCAAGCTTGGGGAAAAGCCACAATAGCCTCAATGCAACTTGAAACTGACAAATCCCTGAGCTTCAGCCTCTGGGCCAAAAAGAGTTAAGAGTTTTGTCAGCTCCGAGTCACTAGAGGCTTCAGAAGTCAGTCAAATCTGCCCACTCAACACATTTTGCTTTAAATAGGAAAGATGCCAACTGAAGTTGAATGGCAAAGGAGATTTCCAGGCAGTGGTAAAACTAAGAAGAAGGCAGGGAAAGGGAATACATAATAATAGCAATGATTCTTACTTCGAACAATATGACCTCACTTTGACTAGATGTTCTGTCTCCTTTCTCACATGTCCTCTGAGTTAAGTGTTATTTTGGCCATTTTACAAGTGGCAAAGTTAGAATGGTCAGATAAATAAGCCATTCCAGAACATCTGGAGAAAACAGAACTAAAATCTGGGTCTTCTGATATCTTTCTCTCAATCATTCTGACCCTAGGTACATGTTTCCCACTTAGTAACTAGAATATAATGTAACTAAATATCCCTCCAACCACAAATGTGCTTAGGCTTTTATGCACAGGAACCAGTTTTTATTTTTTATTTTTTTATTTTTTTATTTTTTTATTTTTTAACGTTTATTTATTTTTGGGACAGAGAGAGACAGAGCATGAACGGGGGAGGGGCAGAGAGAGAGGGAGACACAGAATCGGAAACAGGCTCCAGGCTCTGAGCCATCAGCCCAGAGCCCGACGCGGGGCTCGAACTCACGGACCGCGAGATCGTGACCTGGCTGAAGCCGGACGCTTAACCGACTGCGCCACCCAGGCGCCCCAGGAACCAGTTTTTAAATAGCTGAAGAGTCAAATATCCATTTACTTCAATTGAATTGTAGCATGTTTTAAAAAAAATCAATATAAACTACAAATAACTCCATATGCTATCTACTCCTTATATCTTTTTTCTTCTTTTTTAAAAAAGTTTTATTGAGCTATAAAAAGCATATGATAAACACAGTAAGTGTACAATGTGATGAGCTTCGATATATATATATATAAACCCATGAAACCATTACCACATTCAAGATAATGAATATTCATCACTCCCAAAATTTCCTTGTGCCTTTTGTAATCATTCACCTACCCATCCCACACACCAGGCAACACCTGATCAGTTTTCTGTCAATACAGATAAATTTTCGTTTTCAGTTTTATAAAAATAGACTCATACAATATATAGTCTGTATGCGTCCTCTTTCATTCAGCATAACCATTTTGAGATATATTCATGTTGTTGTACATATATGTTGTGTTCCATATAGTTCCTTCCATTTTATTACTGAGTGCATTCCATCGTATGGATATACTACAATTTGTTTGTCCATTCACCTATTGAAGGACATTTAGTTATTTTCCAGTTTGGAGCTATTACAAATAAAGCTGCTATGAGCATTCATATGAAAGTATTTGTAGACATATGATTTCTTTTCTCTTACAATAATACCCTCCAGTGGAATGACTGGCTCATATGTAAGCGTATGCTTAACTTTTTAAAAACTGTCCAACTTTTCCAAAAGTGGCTGCATAATTTTATATTCCCAACAGCACCATCTGAGAACTCCAGTTCCTCCGTATCCTGGTCAACACTTGGTAGGTCAATCTTTTTCATTTTAACCATTCCAATAGGTATGTATCTCATTGTGTGGTATCTCATTGTGGTTTTAATTTGCATTTCCTTAATGAATAATTATATTGAGCATCTGTTCATGTGTTTATTTGCCATCCATATAGCTTCTTTGGTGAAGACTGTTTAAATCTGTTGCCCATTTTTAATTGGGCTGTTTTCTTATTATTGAGTTTTAAGAGTTCTTTATATATTGTTCATACAGTCCCTTCACAGATATATGCTTTGTGCATATTTTCTCCCAGTCTGTGGTTGTCTTTTCAGTCTCTTAACAGCACCCTTTGGAGAGGAGAGGTTTCTAATTTTTATGAGCTTTAGCTTACCAATATTTTATTTTATAGACTTTGGGTGTCATATCTAAAAAATCTTTGTCTAACCTAGGGTCACAAAGATTTATACTTTCTTTTTCTAGACACTTTATAGTTTTAGGTTTCACATTTAGGTCTATGATCCATTTTGAGATTTTGACTTAATTTTTGCATATGGTAGAAGGTTTGGATTGAAGTTTGTTTTTTTGTACATATAGATATACAATTATTCTAGCACCATTTGTTGAAAACACTATCCTTTTTCCATTGAATTATCTCTGCACGTTTGTCAAAAATCAGTTAGCCATGTGTGCCTGTTTCTATAGTCTATTCTGTTTCAGTTTCATTGATCTGTCTATCCTTACATCATTACCATAGCTTGATTACTGTAACCTTATGATAAGTCTTTAAATCAGGTGATATTAGCCTTCCAGTTTTATTCTTAATTTTCAAAGTCATTTTAGCTACTCCAGGTCCTTTGCATTTCCATGTGAATTTTAGGATCAGCTTGTCAACATCACAAACACACACACACAGCCTGCTAGGATTTTAATCAGGTCTGTATTGAATCTACAAACCATTCTGGAGAGAATTGACACTTACAATAGCATCAAAAATATGAAATATTTAAAAATAGTTCTGATAAAAGATATGAAAGACCTGTTCACTGAACAGGTGAACTAATTACAGAAGTTCTACAAAACTGGAGTGATATGCTCTGTTCATAGGTCAAATACTCAGTAGTGGAAGGATTTCTTCTTCCTTTTAATAAAAGAAAAGTCGTCACCTTGTAGCTTCTCTTGGAAGTAGGTGTTCCCATTTCACTAAAAGTATCTAAGCAGAAGAGATATGTATAATCTCTGGGTCATATCTTTTTCACTTTCTGTTTTTCCCTTCCCATGGGCTGGTGAGCATGAGGTCAGCGCTCCAGGCCAAGCGTCTTCAGTGTGGTTTCCTGACCAGCAGCAACAGCATCACCTGGGAACTTGTTAAAAATGCAAATTCGTGGTCCCCACCCCAGAGCTATTGAATCAGAAATTCTGGAGTTGGAGCCCAGTACTCTGTTTCTAAAGTGTTTCAAAGGATTCTGACATGTGCTAATGTTTGAGAAGATCCACCCTCAGAACTGCAAAACATCAGTTAGAACCTGGTTGGCTGAATATCCCCACAGACCAGAGTTGTCCACTCTTCCAGGATTACCAGCCCATCTCCATCCTCACACATGACAAAGAAATAAACTTCTCTTGCTTGAGACTTTTGTCATAACTGTCTCTCTGTTATACCAATTTACCCCATCCCTAACTATAACTCCATCTTACCTCTATGTGATAGTATCTTGCCCTTGTGTCAGGGAAGATGCTCTTTTCAGATATACTGTTTATCTCAATGCTGGTATCAAAGGAATCACTTCATGGCAGGGACTGTGTTTGCAAGGATTGCACACTGATGGGTAGACCACAGTAGCAAGTAGTACCTTTCCTATATAAATTTTTACGTTCTGAAAAGTTGGATAGGGGTGCCTGGCTGACTCGGTCAGTTAGGCATCAGACTCTTGCTTCCAGCTCAGGTCATGATCTCATGGTTCAGGAGTTCAAGCCCCACATCAGGCTCTGATCTGACAGCACAGAGCCTGCTTAGGATTCTCTCTCTTGCTCTCTCTCTGCCCCTCCCCTGCTCATGTGTACTCTCTCTCTCTCTCTCAAAATAAATAAATAAACCTAAAAATTTTTCTAATAAAAAAGGATAATAAAGTTACATTAGTATGCTACATTCAAATAGATATAATTTGGGGTGCCTGGGTGGCTCAGTCGGTTAAGCGGCCGACTTCGGCTCAGGTCATGATCTCGCAGTCTGTGAGTTCGAGCCCTGCGTCGGGCTCTGTGCTGACAGCTCAGAGCCTGGAGCCTGTTTCAGATTCTGTGTCTCCCTCTCTCTGACGCTCCCCTATTCATGCTCTGTCTCTCCCTTTCTCAAAAATAAATAAAAAACAGTAAAAAAATTCAAATAGATATAATTTATAAATTGTCATATATAAGTTAGTCATAAAAATTAAAATAAGAAACATATTTTCTGCCACTTTCCCTTTTTGCATAATTCCCTTTCTTTTTCTCTAACTTTGAAAAGGAACCACAAGATTTTTTCTTCCCCTCCAAAGTGTTTACTCTTTCCAACTCCTTCACCTCATGTAGGTACTTTAGTTGTCAATAGCAGCAAGAATGGCCCAGAAGACTCTTTCAAAGGAATTAAAAAAGTTATGAATAGCCCTAGTTCCTAAAAGTAATGGAAGTAATGCTTTAAATAATATTCACACTTGATTGTTCTAATCAAATCTTCAATCAGAAAAAAAAAAAAAAGAGAAAGAATTATGACCTGGAAAAAAATGTATTGTTTTAATTAGTTAGATATTTATCTTTTTATATATCATGATAGATGTATATAAATATATATATACTTTCACTATATTTGAAGCATCTTTATATTTATAGAAATGCTTCAAATATAGTGGGAGTACAATCCAGTAACTCTTGGAAACTTTTCAGTGGTTCATCATGAAGCACTTCTTATGATGCTTGAATGAGCCTGTCAAACAACTTAAATATTTCCTGTTGGCACAAGATTCAAGTCTTCACAGCCCATTCAATACTCTACTTATTTGTTAAGTACCTACTCTGTATCAGGCAGCCTCTTCAATTTTTGAACAACTTTAATTGTTTAAAAGTTCTAACTCATACGGAGATTAACAACCTCCTTGTAAATAGCTTCAACACAGCTCCATTGCAGAAACACATTGTGCTTGGAACTGGGGTTATAGATACAACTGCCTTCAGGGAGCTTATAGTGTCATGGGGGTAGGGACAAGTCATTCCAAGATGACTTCCTCATTCATGAACTTGGTACCTCTGTGCTCTTTGGACTCTCCCCTCTGCCACCTTTTCCTCCTCCTCCCAACAATGGAATTAATCTGACAATGAAATTAATAAATGCCAATGCACAGATGCACAAAGTGTTTTGAGAAAATGGAGGAAGAAGCCACTAACTCTGCTAAAGGAGTGTTCAGAGAAGACTCCAGAGAGAACAAAGTATTAGAGAGAGTTCTAAAAAATGAGTAGGGGGGCGCCTGGGTGGCTCAGTCGGTTAAGCGGCCGACTTTGGCTCAGGTCATGATCTCGCAGTCCGTGAGTTCGAGCCCCGTGTCGGGCTCTGTGCTGACAGCTCAGAGCCTGGAGCTTGTTTCAGATTCTTGTCTCCCTCTCTCTGACCCTCCCCCTGTTCATGCTCTGTCTCTGTCTCAAAAATAAATAAACGTTAAAAAAAATTTTTTTAATAAAAAAATAAATAAAAAATGAGTAGGAATCAAAAAAGAAAGAACATTATGGGTATAAGGAAGAGTATGGGGCAGCATGGAGGCATAAGAGAGTATGACATTTTTAGGAAACTTCAAATAGCTCAGTATGTCCAGAATAATAGGTCGTGGGATAAAAGATAAGACTGGCACAAATCTGCAAGAGACAAATTAGGAAGAGACTTGTACATGATGATAAGGGGCTTGGTTCTTTATTCTCCAGGCACTGGGGAATCAGAAAAGAATGTTCAGCTCTGATTAGAACAATTAGTCTGACTGAGGCACTTGGGTGGCTCAGTCAGTTGGGTGTCTGACTCTTGACTTCTGCTCAGGTCATGATCTCACAGTTCACGAGATAGAGCCCTGCATTGGGCTCTACACTGACAGCATGGAGCCTGTTTGGGATTCTCTCCCTCTGCCTCTCCCAGCCTCTGTCTGTCTCTCAATAAATAAATAAATAAACCTTAAGATTTTTTTAAAAAAGAATAATTACTCTGACTGAAGTGTAGATAATGACTCAGAAAAAGGGGAAAATATAAGAAAGCATAGAGAAGAGAACTATAAAATGTTTATAAGTTTCTTCCTGTTTCTTTCTCCTACCCTCTCCCTGTTCCTTCCTTCAGAAATAGGAAATATGTCTAAACCAAGGTTGCAGAAGTAAGGGTACAGATGAACCAACATATTTGAGAGAGAAGGAAATAAGATCATCATCAGGACTTAGCAACTAATTCAGTACTGGGATTGAGGGAGAGGGCTCTTATTCCCCTTGGAGCATCACAAAATTCTTCCCTAGGATCTCTCTTCAGTCATCTGAGAAAAATTATCCCATTCTTTTCCTCACTCACTACTCAAATAAACTAATCCTCATCTCTTCAACCTAAGAACAATAAAATGCCATTCCCCAGTCTTACCACCCTCCAGTGTCTAATTAGGTAAAGAGGGTGCCTTATGTAAAATTTCTTCAACTCAATAATACACTCAAAACTTAGTAAGTTGATAAATTCACTCCTCTTCAGCCTATAGGTATTTACACGAGCCAAAACATCTCCCTCACTGTTCAGTTGTCAAGAAAATATATTAATGCCTCTAAATCAAGAACAAAAATAAAATCACTCAGAAATAAAGTTTAACATTTCATATTTTTGGCACTTAAAATATTCTTCTATTTGTGCTATCCTAACATGAGCATATGACTTGCAAAGTAAGGTAGCCATAAATCAGGCTACTATAACACCCCTCCTCACAGATATTTGTCAGGAAAAAGAATTAGTATACTGGCTAAAGGAACACTAATAAAGTAGTGCATTTCATTTCATTTGGTCCTTATTTAACAATGGCACAAAAGACAAAGAAAATTAGAATTACCATTATCCTGTAACCAGCCCTACTGATGAAACACATTTCTTGCTGCTGGCAAAACTCCTGGACCCAATCTTTATTTTTTAACCTATTGATCCTTTTCCATCAGTGACAGACTTGTTCTGCTATAAGAGTTGGGTTTCCAAATTGGCCTTAAGGAGGCATGTGGGTTAGAAACAATATTGTCATTCGCCTAGTTTTGGCAGGATTGGTGGAAAATCAGACAACTGTTATGTTTTGGAGTTGTGGGCTAATAGTGCCCTCTGTGTTCCATTTTTTCTCCCATCAACAGAATTACCAGATGGCCAAGAAGCCACTAGAATTGAAGTAATGTTCCAATATAGTGGAAAAAGACCAACCCCATAAACACTCTAACATCTATCCAGTGGTTTGAAATAGCAATTTAAATGTTGAAAGGTGAAGAGAAAAAAAAAAAAGAAAGAAAAGAAAAGAAAAAAGCAAATACTCTGTAACAGGCAGCCTTTCACCATCATATCTTGCCTTTTAGAGCAATAAATTCATTACATATTCCAGCACTCTCAGAATATCACACCCATCCTCCCAAATGTCAGACCTTATAGCTCAGAGAACCACAATGACCTGAAAGATTTGTAAGATGCCTCCTAAGTCCCCACAGTAGGTCCACAGTGAAGCAAAGGAAAATTTTAAAAATCTCTCCAGCTGATTCTGATGGTCACAGTGGCGAATGATTTAGAAGAGTCTCAGGTCTACCTAAAGGAAAAATTTTCAAGTGAGCGTGCTGAACAGGGAAGTCATCAGTTGGGTAGCATGTCAGTTTACATACATCCTATATCCTCTGCTCCTACCTCCCAATTTCTTCTGTGTCCCCCAGTGAAGAGAAGTATAGTACCCAGGATGACTGTGGTCCCCAAGTTGAAAACCAATGCTCTTTGGAATGACAAGTCAGGGAACTGCCTGAAGAAACAACAACAACAACAACAACAACAAACATTCCTTTCTGAAAGTGTGGACATGTAGAACTACTAGAATTCAATCATAAAACCACTGTCTTCTTCACTAGTGCCCTTGGTTTTGATTCATTCCATGGAGCTGATTCTTCCCTTCTGCCTGTAAGAAATTCTGGAAAGATGGAACTGGGTTTTCCAGGCATTCTCAGATAACAAAGTCATTTTGTCTGGAAAAGTCTCATTTTATAATTAAGAATCAATTCAAAACTACAGGGCTTAATGTGAAAATTTTCTTCCTTCCCCATTTCAACCTGCACTCCCAGTTTGGGACGGCACATTCAACTTTTTCTCAATTTCCTTTCTTGCTTCCCCCCACCCTTCCCCCACTCTGTGGGCTTCCCTTTCTCCATGAAAGACTGAAGGTGGGACTGGGGTCAGGAGAGGGAAGGGAAAAAAAACTAAGGATACAGAGAGAAATGCCTTGCTTGACCAAAACTGATTCAATCTGACACGGTTGCTGATTCATAAAACTGACTCTCACCCCTGAGATGTAAGGGAAGTTTCCTTGGAGGCCCCTGCTCTCACTGAGACTGCTTATCTGAAGAACTAGAAGGATTCATTTGCTCAGGTTCATGACTCACAATTCCTCCCTCCAGCTCCTGACTTCCACCACATGCCTGTAGCCTTTCTTGGACGAGCTTCCCCTGCCTTCTCAACCCCAAAGTACCTGGGCAGTACCTAAGGCATTTTGAGGCCAGCTTTCTTTCTCACATGTGGCCCACCTTTAATGCATGGAAAAGACTCATGTGTCAGTCCCCGTCCCGCCATCAAGACAGGAACTCTAGCCAGAGCATCTTATTTTTAGGTTCTTCAAGCTTGTCTCAGACACCAGTCAACTGTGTCTCCCAAACAGTAGAGAACAGTATCAGGATATCCACTTTACCCCTTTGAAGCCCATTTTGCTTGACTTGAGGCTTAGAAGAAGCCTTTCATTCAGTCCATCTGAATGATGTAAGAGAATGAGCAGCATACTAAAAACTCTCTCTAAAAAATCCTCTCATATCTCCAACCACCTCCTCTTGATCCCTCCAACTTCCTTGGGAGATTGGAGGTGGACGCTCTGTAAAATCAGTTCATAGCTACCATCTTCTCAAAATGTGTTTAAGTGATCTTGCACTCGCCCTTGGCATGCAGTGTTTCTATTGTCTTCAGGCCTTAGATGAAAAAGGGTTTAAAGAGTCCCATTTTGCAACTGGGTAGCTAAAATCCTAGTCCTTTAGACTGCCAAACTGAGAAGGGCAATGGATTTCCATTAGAGGATCTGAACATGCCCTGCATTCAGTTGGCTCTTTGACATTTAAAGTCTGGGCAGACTGGCAGGTCCCATTTGCCAAGGAGCAATTACTTCTGTAGTAATTAGGTCTGAAATGATGTTTCCTCTTTGAATCAAAAGCAGTTATCTGCACAAGATAACATTCAACCAGTGCAGACACAGAAAGTAAATAAACAACCAATGTTTCTTCAACCAGGCACAGCACTGAATTTCATAGCAGATAAAGATTCTGAGAGTATTAAACATTATAAGACTATAATCATAAGGATACCAAAGACATTTATTAATTAAAGCCAAAATCTGGAAACATACACTGAAGCTATTATTTATATTATAATAGAAAAGGAACAGAGGGAAAAAGGAGGAGAAAAGAAAAAATCCTAAATGAAAAGCGAAATTATAAAAATTTAGATAAACCAAGTATTCTAAAGATCAACTAGTTTAATTCTTATTTTACATAAAACAGTAACAATAGTAATAGGCAGCCCTAATGAGCATTTATTGTGTTTCAAGTACTTTATATATGTTATTTCACTTAATCATATGAAAGGCTGTGGTAGATTTGATTATTGTTCTTTTTTTTAAGTTAATTTATTTATTCTTTATGGGGGAGGGGGAAGAGGAGCAGAAAGAGAGTAAGAGAGAGAATCCCAAGAGGGTTCCACACTGTCAGCGCATGAGCCTGATGCAGTGCTCAACCCCACGAACCACAGGATCATGACTTGAGCTGAAACCAAGAGTTGGAGGCTTAACCAACTGAGTCACCCATGTGTCCCTTGATGATCTTGGGTCTTCACTCTCTCCCTCTCCCTGCTATGGAACTTTATAATGCACTGTAAGGGGAAAGTATAATTTTCCCCCTCATCCCCACATTGATACCGGGCTTGGCCACGTGACTTGCTTTGACTAATTTGTTATTAGCACAGGTAACACAAGTAGAGGAATTATGTGTGTTTGTATGATTTGACTTGTCATCTTGTATTCTTGATATCATTGCTGGTACAGGGAGAATTAAAAAACATAAAAATGGAAGGAAAACTTCCAAACTCTTTCTATGAAGCCAGCATTACCTTGATTCCAAAACCAGACAAAGACCCCACTAAAAGGGAGAACTATAGACCAATTTCGCTGATGAACATGGATGCAAAAATCCTCAACAAGATATTAGCCAACAGGACCCAACAATACATTAAAAGAATTATTCATCACGAGCAAGTGGGATTTATACCTGGAATGCAGGCTGGTTCAGTATCTGCAAAACAATCAATGTGATTCATCACATTCATAAAAGAAAGGAGAAAACCACATGATCCTCTCGATAGTTGCAGAGAAAGCATTTGACAAAATACAGCATCCTTTCTTGATAAAAACCCTCAAGGAAGAAGGGATAGAAGGATTATACCTCAAGATCATAAACTCCATATATGAAACACCCACTGCTAATATCATCCTCAGTGGGGAAAAACTGAGAGCCTTCCCCCTAAGGTCAGAAACACAATAGGGATTTCCACTCTTACCACTGTTATTGAACATAGTATTGGAAGTCTTAGCCTCAGCAATCACACAACACAAAGGAATAAAGGCATCCAAATTGGCTAGGAGGAAGGCAAACTTTCACTCTTCTCAGATGACATGATACTCTGGAAAACCCAAAAGATTCCACCAAAAAACTGCTGCTAGAACGGATCCATGAATTCAGCAAAGTTGCAGGATATAAAATCAATGCACAGAAATTGGTTGCATTCCTATATACCAATAATGAAGCAACGGGAAGAGAAATCAAGGAATCGATCCCATTTACAATTGCACCAAAAACCATAAAGTACCTAGGAATAAACATAAGCAAAGAGGTGAAAAATCTAAACACTGAAAACTATAGAAAGCTTATGAAAGACATTGAAGAAGACACAAAAAAATGGAAAAGATATTCCATACTCTTGGATAGGAAGAACAAACATTGTTAAAATGTTGATACTATCCAAAGCAATATACATATTCAATGCAATACCTATCAAAATGACACCAGCATTCTTCACAGAGCTAGAACAAACCATCCTAGAATTTGTATGGAACCAGAAAAGACCCAAATAGCCAAAGCAATCTTGAAAAAGAAAACCGAAGCTGGAGGCATCACACTCCCGGACTTCAAGCTGTAGTACAAAGCTGTAATCATCAAGACAGTATGGTACTGGCACAAAAACAGACACTCAGGGGGCGTCTGGGTGGTTCAGTCAGTTAAGCTTCCAACTTTGGCTCAAGTCATGATCTCACAGTTCGTGAGTTCAAACCCCACATTGGGCTCTGTGCTGACAGCTCAGAGCCTGGAGCCTGCTTCAGATTCTGTTTCTCCCTCTCTCTCTGCCCCTCCCCTGTCTGTGCTCTGTCTCTCTCTGTCTCCCAAAAATGAATAAACATTAAAAATTTTTAAAAAAAGACACTCAGATCAATGGAACAGAACATAGAACCTAGAAATGGACCCACAAACATATGGCCAACTAATCTTTGACAAAGCAGGAAAGAATAGCCAATGGAATAAAGACAGTCTCTTCAGCAAACGATGCTGGGAAAACTGGACAGTGACATGCAGAAGAATGAACCTGGACCACTTTCTTACACCATTCACAATAATAAACTCAAAATGGATGAAAGACCTCAATATAAGACAGGAAGCCATCAAAATCCTCGAGGAGAAAGCAGGCAAAAACCTCTTTAACCTTGGCCACAGCAACTTCTTACTCAACACGTCTCTGGAGGCAAGGGAAATAAAAGCAAAAATGAACTATTGGGACCTCATGAAAATAAAAAGCTTCTGCACAGCAAAGGAAACAATCAGCAAAACTAAAAGGCAACCAACAGAATGGGAGAAGATATTTGTAAATGACATATCAAATAAAGGGTTAGTATCCAAAACCTATAAAGAACTTATCAAACCCAATACCCAAAAAAACAAATAATCCAGTGAAGAAATGGGAAAAAGACATGAATAGACGCTTCTCCAAAGAAGACATTCAGATGGCCAACCTACACATGAAAAAATGCTCCACGTCACTCATCATCAGCGAAATACAAATCAAAACCACAATGAGATACCACCTCACACCTGCCAGAATGGCTAACATTACCAACTCAGGCAACAATAGATGTTGGCAAGGATGTGGAGAAAGAGGATCTCTTTTGCACTGCTGGTGGGAATGAAAACTGGTACAGCCACTCTGGAAAATGGTATGGAGGTTCCTCAAAAAATTAAAAACAGAACTACCTTACAACCTAGGAATTGCACTACTAGGTATTTATCCAAGGGATACAGGTGTGCTGTTTCAAAGGGGCACATGCACCCCAATGTTTATAGCAGCACTATTAACAATAGCCAAAGTATTGGGGCACCTGGGTGGCTCAGTCGGTTAAGCATCCGACTTCGGCTCAGGTCATGATCTCGCAGTCCATGAGTTCGAGCCCCACATCGGGCTCTGTGCTGACAGCTAGGAGCCTGGAGCCTGCTTCAGATTCTATGTCTCCCTCTCTCTCTGCCCCTCCCCTGCTCACACTATGTCTCTTTCTGTCTCTCAAAAATAAATAAACATTTAAAAAAAATAAAAAAAAAAACAACAACAAACAATAGCCAAAGTATGGGAAGACCCCAAATGGCCACCAATGGATGAATGGATAAAGAAGATGTGGTATATATATATATATATAATATATTATATTAGTCAGAGAAAGACAAGTATCATATGACTTCACTCATATGAAGAATTTAAGATACAAAACAGATGAACATAAGAGAAGGGAAGCAAAAATAATATAAAAACAGGGATGGGGACAAAACATAAAGGACTCTTCAATATAGAGAACAAACAGAGGGTTACTGGATGGGTTGTGGAAGGGGGGATGGGCTAAATGGGTACGGGGCATTATGGAATCTACTCCTGAAATCATTGTTGCACCATATGCTACCTAAGTTGGATGTAAGTTAAACAATAAATTAGATATACATCTTTACTGAAAGTCATAATATTTTACTGAAAGGCATAAACTATAAATAAATGAGAGAGGTACTACTTTCATGGGTTATATAAACATATGTATATATTGCAACCATGTTGACTATCACTAATATGTTCTATATATTCAATTTAGTTCCATTCACCATCCAATAAGGTTTTATGAGACATTAAAAGCTATTTTAAAAATCATATGTAGATTAGTGAGCGGATAGTTATGTGACAGAACAATATAGTAAAATGTTTGTTGTAGCATCTAAGTAGTGGGTTCACCAACGTTAGCTTACTATACAATTCTTTCAACTTCTTTTCATTTTTGAAGCTTTTCATAATGAAATATTGAGGAGAAATCATATGGAAAGATCAAGGGCTAGAATAGGTCAGACATTCCTGAAAAGGAAGAACCAGGTGCTTTACCATATAAGAAAAGTTTGAATAGAAGTTATAATAATTGGGAAGCCTGCATGGCTCAGTTGGTTAAGTGTCCTACTGTTGGTTTCTGCTCAGGTCATGATCTTATGGTTTGTGGGTTCAATCCCTGCATCGAGTTCTGCACTGTCAGATCTGCTTCAGATCCTCTGTCTCCCTCTCTCTGTCCTTACATTCTCGTGCGTGCTCTCTCTCAAAAATAAATAAACATTAAAAAAAAGAAGTTAAGGGGCGCCTGGGTGGCGCAGTCGGTTAAGCGTCCGACTTCAGCCAGGCCACGATCTCGCGGTCCGTGAGTTCGAGCCCCGCGTCGGGCTCTGGGCTGATGGCTCAGAGCCTGGAGCCTGTTTCCGATTCTGTGTCTCCCTCTCTCTCTGCCCCTCCCCCGTTCATGCTCTGTCTCTCTCTGTCTCAAAAATAAATAAAACGTTAAAAAAAAAAAAATTAAAAAAAAAAAAAGAAGTTAAAATAATTAAGAAAGGGTGGCAGTTTGAGAATAGAAAAGTGCAAAATGGAATATAGTAGAATGCAGACATTTATGCCAGATCTGACATTATTGATCTTGGGGAAAGGATGGGCCATTCAATAAATGGTGCTAGGAAAATTGGCTATGCATATTAAAAGTTATAAGAATATTAGGGACAAAACTTTAAAACTTATTTCAAAAAAGTAAATACATCTTCTAAATATCTTTGTAAATGGGAAAGTTTTTAATGACAAAAAAGCATAACCCATAAAGGAAAAGAGAAATGTAATGTATCATAAGATAAATTTTATTACATTAAACTTAAAAAGTACCTGGGGCGCCTGGGTGGCTCAGTCGGTTGAGCATCCGACTTCACCTCAGGTCATATTCTCACGGTTTGTGGGTTCAAGCCCCACGTCGGGCTCTGTGCTGTCGGCTCGGAGCCTGGAGCCTGCTGCAATTCTGTTTCTACCTCTCTCTCTGCCCCTTCCCCGCTCATGATCTGTCTCTCTCTGTCTCTCAAAAATGAATAAACGTTAAAATTTTTTTTAATAAAAAATAAAAAGAAAGAAAGAAAGAAAGAAAGAAAGAAAGAAAGAAAGAAAATTAAAAAGTACTGTTCAACAAAACATGGCATTAAGGGAGTAAAATATTGAGGTACCTGGCTGGCTTAATTAGAAGAGTATGCAACTCTTGATTTCAGGGCCATGAGTTTGAGCCTGTGTGGGTGTAGAGATTACTTAAATAAATAAACTTTAAAAAAAGAGAGAATAAAAGATAATTCCACAATCTGAAAACAGTTACTTTTCAACTCCTATACCTCAGTAATATCCATATTCTATAAGGAAATTGTGTAAGTCTTTGAGGAAAACAACAAACAACCTTATGGAAAAAATGGACAAAAGACACAAACAGGCATCTCACAAGAAACAAAGTACAAATAGACCATACGTATATTAAAACACGTTCAAACCATTAGTTATAGAGGGAATACAAATTAAAACCACAATGAAATGTTTTAATTGGGCAATATGTATGTGAATATTTATTTTGTTAATGTTTTTAAACCGTACACATATATACAATTTGCTGTATGATTTTATGATACCTGTCTCTTAAACAAATATATTAAACATATATGTCTTAAACAAAAATTTAAAGTGGAAAAGAATGTTGAAAGCCTAATACGGAAGTAAAAATCTAAAAATCTCATCAAGACGGAAAGAGATAAGCAAACTCCATTGGAAATCTTAAACATTTCAGTACCCTTCGACTTCAACAGAAATAAGGCAAAACAAAGGTGCCACTGGTTTATAATATACTTTAGTAACTTTCCTAAACATTCCATAAAATATAATCTAGAAGCTTAAAAACCACATAGGAATTGATGAAGTCTTATTTATTACTGTCATCAAAATTTATGAATTGTGGTTAAGTATATCTCTGTCCTAGGAAAGAGAGCAAAGGATGGAAACTATGAGCAAATATCTCTTTTTTTCCTTCCTTTCCTTCTCCCTCTTTTTGTCCCTCTCTCCTTCCTTCTCTTCCTTCCTTCTCCTTCTCTCCCTCCTTCCTTCCATCCTTTCTGTCTCCTTCTGTATTCGTTTTCCATTATTGCAGAACAAATTACAAAAAAACAAAAAACAAAAAAATTAGCAGTTTAAAATAAAACAAAACAAATTAATTAGTTCAAGGTTTCTGTGGGTCAGGAGTTTGGTGGCAGATTAACTGTATGCTCAGGGTCTAACCAAGCTGAAAACAAGGTGTGGCCAGGGCTAGGATTCTCTTCCAAGCTCATTCAGGTTGTTGGCCAAATTCAGTTCCTTGTGGTTGTAGGACTGAGGTCCCAGCATTCTTGCCGAGTATGGGTTGAGGGGTCACTGTCAGCTCATAAAGGCTGCCCTCAGGTTCTAACTACATAGTGCTCCTCAAGAAGCAGTTTACTTCTTCAAAGTCAGTGGGAGAATCTCTCTCATGCTTCAAATCTCTCTTGACTTCTTTTAAGGGTTTGCCTGATTATGTCAGGACCTCCTAGGATAATCTCTGTTTTGATTAACATAAATTCAGCTGACTAGAGACTTTAATTACAGCTGGAAACCACAAATTATTTAAGATCTCTGAAACAGAGTGACAGGTGGCAAGTGGGAGAAAGCTAAAGATATAGAGGCTAAGTCACACAGGACTTTGTAAGCCATATATGGAATGTGGCCGTTGTCCTAGCAACAGTTAGAAATCACTGAAGGAGTGAAGGTTTTTAAGAACAAAAATGTTAGAATGGAAGGGTCAGATCTGCATTTTAAAAGGATGGCTCTAGGGAGGAGTAAGAAGGAGAAAAAGGGCAATTGACTTGAGCAAGTATTTGTGGGATGAAGAGAGAACATGTGGCAAAAAATAAGTCTAGAAGCTATTCCAAAACACTATGGCATGCTCTCAGAAATTCTTTAGTTTGAAAAAATTATGTAGCATTTATTCCATGCCCACGAACAAAGCATGTAACCAAAAAAAAAAAAAAAAAAAAAAAAAAAAAGAAAGAAAAGAGAAGAAAAGAAAAGAAAAAAATTATGTCCCTTCTCCTCTAGCTTACTACAGATATGCACACATGACTTTTGATAAAATAGTTAAGAGAGAGCAAAAGGCAAAGTGCAAAAGAGAATAAAATTTAGGGACGAAGATTAGCACATTCCAATTCACACCACGTCTTCATCTATTGTTGCCAAGTAGAGTAAAATTTCATTCTTAAATGTCCTTGAAGTCAAGGTATGCAGAAAATGTGGTCAGTTACAAATGTCATTGTATCCACAGGATAAACTGCTCAGGAGAAGAATAAACATGCCTGATGGCAAGCTTGAGCAAAACTTTTCCCAAGGATCCTCTGTTATTTTAAGTAATACACGAAGCATTGAAAGAGGTAAAAATAGAAGAGTGACCAGTGCACAGCTGGGTTTGCCAAAAAAGGTCTCCTGATGAAGGAAAGAGACTATGTCCCTACAGAGAGAAGAGGTAAATCCTACTAATAAATTTATATCCATAAGCAGCATTCGGCTGCTTCTTACTCGATTTGTCAAAGTGCTTATTTTGTGATTGGAGCATCCCATGTGTATAATAAATTGCTAACTTCATCTCTGACTGATTTGTAAATCTTGGTCCTTTTCAGGGATTAACTACTTGCTAAATTCATTTATCAAAATTAAAACTAGGTTTTCAGTATGCTGCCCTCCAAATCCCAAGAAACTGTGAAAGATTAACCTTTTGCAGATCCTTCCAGACTGAACACCAGTGGGTGACATCAATGCAAGTGATTAATAGGCACTATCTAAGGTCTGGGGGAGATGCTGACAGACATTCCCCATGGTGACAGCATAAGTCATCTCATAATCAACCTAAGAAAACACACACTCCAATACTCTCCACACTAAGGTAACATCTCCAATTCATATCAGAATATCCATAGGCATTCTATTTTGTACTAATACCAGAGGTTTTTAGAAGTATATCAGACCTCCTTGATTCTGTAAAACAATTCATTAGCTCACTCTTTTTTTAATTATTCTAGAAGAATCAGTAGCAGCAGCAGAATGAAACATCAAATCCAGAATGAATTAGTCATAGCGTCTCTGTGATGCCATTCTGAAAAAAGGACACTGGCTAACATTTTTGTATCCCACTGACCCTGAACCATTTGAGTTGTGTAGTCTATGTATTCATCGTAGAGAAGCACACTCCTCTTCTGGCTTCTTTCTCCCTTGTCTATTTACAGCCTGCGGTGCTATCTTGGGGCCTTAGAGGCATTTCATCCGAATATCCACATTCACACAAAATGTTCCAACACCTTCCCAGTACAATCCTTGACATTTTCTCTTCCCTCCCTGAGAGGCGCATGCTGTGAGCCTGCTTCTTCTTGCATGTGAAATGGCAGCTGGGCTCGTTAATGGTTCCCTCAGATCCTCTACCTCCTTTATTCCTCTAAACAAACTCTTTGCCTCAGTTCACAACAGGTCTGATGATATCCTAAATAAAGTGCCACCAATACTTTGCTTCCCACTAAAAGGTACAGGTTAGACCCAGTTGGAGATATAAAACGGCATGTGCCCTACCAAAGTATTCCCAGATTCCCTTAATTACACTTCATGGAATTATTCCCTTTGAATCCTCCAAACCAGTTGTGAGTGATCTTTTTTTTTCCCCTTGGGGGTACAGTATATTTTACAGTATAATCACTTGGGTGCAGATCATACAGGTTATGCTAACTCCATTCATTTTACAAGCATCTGTGAAAGCTAGCATTACTGAGCAAGTAAGGTTACCATGCACTGTGTGAAGTGATTTGTATGCATTATTTCCACCAAACTTTACGATTCTGTGAGATATATTCAATTACCAATATCCATTTAAACATGAGGGGACTGAGGCACTGGAAGTGTATGTAACTTGCCCAAAGTCACATAGCTAGTGAGTGGCCAGACCAGTAGTCAGACCCTGGCCTGCCTGGCCCAGAGCTCTGGCCTTCTGATTCACCACCTGGGTGAAGCTCCACAGTAGGTCCTAGAATCACATGGATGGGTGAGACACACGGAAGCAGAAAACAATATTTCTGCCACACCTCCACCTGGGGTTTTAATTCCAAGGAAAACATGCTAGAAGCTATTACAGAACTAAGAACAGTGTGGTGGTCCAGCATGGAGGATGGAATAGATAACTCAACCTGAAAGATTGAAGAAAGCTTCCTGAGATGGATGAGATTCAAGCTGTAAACGTGATGAACAATATTCAAGGCAGAGGAATAGGCAATGATCTAAAGTACAGTGTTAGAAGAGGGCACATACTAGCAAAGTCAAGAAGCTGGACGTGACATCAGTAGAGTGGGCAGTGACAGGAGACTAAAAAGGTTAAGTTGGGCCTTAGTTGCCATGCTAAAAAGTTTGGATATTATTTTTCAGGTAGGGGAGCCCATTGTTTTTAAGGAAAAAAAAAAGCATTATTAATGCTGACTTTTATTTTAAGGAATATTAGCCAAGTGGAAATACGGATAATGGAGGAGGCAGTGGAAAGACTAGAAACAAAGGCAGGATAACAGTAAAAAGGAGATTGTAGAGAAGGCCTGAGCCAGACCAGTGGCAGCACCAGTGGAAAGGCCAGAACAAGATACATTTAAAAATTTCTCCACATTATTTGCCATCATCTTTTACACCATGTATTTACTTAATGATTTGTGTATTTTCTATCTCCTACCGAGTTGTAAATTCCATAAGAGCAGGGATTTTTGCTGATCCCTGTTGCCTAAGACACTTTACCACAGAACCTCCATGGGCATATTTAGAATAAATGAAGTAAATTTAAAAGACTTTAAGAATTGATTGGATTTAGTAGATGAGAATGTTAGATGACTAAAATTTCAAGCTTAGAAAACTGAATGGATGGTGACAGAGATCAAGAATTCACAAGACAGAATAGTCCTGAAGCAGCTGCAGAATTCGAGATTGATAGATGTGCAGGCCATTTAGTGTTGGAGACTGGAGCACAAGAGAAAAATTGAAACTACTTTTAGAGAGTCTGGAGGCATCAGTATAGAATTAGAAATGGTGTTGAAGCTATGGAAATGGATAAAACCAGGCAGAGACTATGAGGGGTGAGAAGAGGGGAGTAGGGAAACCATGAGCAACCACAAAATTTAAGAGATAGGAGAAGCCAGCCAAAGAAACAAAGAAGCAACAGTGAAAAAAACAAGAGGAGAACCGGAAGAAGAGTTGTTCCTGGAAACACCAGAAGACAGAGTCCAGAAAAGCAGACACCAGCACTTTTGGGGATGATCAGTTGTGCCATTAGTTAAAAAAAGAACATGGAAGATGGGTCATTTGTTTTTGACTGTTAGAATCTCTAGAGAGAATAGTTTGTGGAACAGAGGTGAGAACTGAATGCAAATTGTTGACATTTATAGAAGAGGTAGGAGCAGGGATACCACTAGCTCACAGACCCCTTTGTGCACATTAGAGGAAAGCACCATTCCTTGCACAGGACACATAGACTAGCAGGCAGAGCACCCGCTCCCATGTGCCCAACACCATCAATTGTTTTAGGATACTGAAACCAGAACGCAAGGACCAGTGAAGAGTCAATCTAAGATGAAGGAGAAAAGGTCACCCACCACAGGGTACAGGCAGGATGCAGAACGAATATGCCTTAGAATTTAAGGAGCACAGTAAAGGTTTGATATAGGAAAATAAAATGTATTAGGGGCAAGAAAAATGACGATTTGGTCTGTATTGATACTCATGCCACAAATTGTGCAGCTGTGTAATTTTTTTTCCATTAGTGTTCAGAAGTTCAGCAACAGAAACAAAGAAAACAAGTGGTTAGCATCATCTTAAAATGTTTGAGAAAATTACAAAATGCTTCACTACTCATTTTAAAAATTGACATCAATCATAAAAATCTAGACTGTAGGAAACTACAGGAAAAAGAACTTAGTTCCCTCAACAAATAAACTGAAAGTTGAAAAAGAAAGCAAAAGAAAGCAAGGAACGTATATAGTAAAACACACATATATATATACATATATACACACATATATGTATATATACATACATATATGCACATATGTGTACATATATATGAAAAGAGATATATATATATGAAAAGAAATCAACCAATTACAATGTATGTACTTTATTTGAATACTGATTCCAACAGACAAATTTTTTTTTTTTAACTTTTTTTTTCAACGTTTATTTATTTTTGGGACAGAGAGAGACAGAGCATGAACGGGGGAGGGGCAGAGAGAGAGGGAGACACAGAATCGGAAACAGGCTCCAGGCTCCAAGCCATCAGCCCAGAGCCCGACGCGGGGCTCGAACTCACGGACCGCGAGATCGTGACCTGGCTGAAGTCGGACGCTTAACTGACTGCGCCACCCAGGCGCCCCCCAACAGACAAATTTTTAAATAATATTTAAAAATCTGCAGTGGGGGAGGCATTGGAAATTTGAACATTAATTGGATTTTGTAATATTAAGGAATTGTTAACATTTTTGAAGCAACAGTGCCAACAGTATTGGCATTGATGTTTTGTTTAAAGAGTCCCCATGTATGAAAGATATATACATATATGTTTACAGATGAACTCATTACCGAACTGGAGCTTGCTTCAAAATAATTTGCAAAGCAGTGAAGCGGGTGGAGATACAGGTAAAATAAGATTAGCCATGAGTTAACTTTGCATAAGGAAAATAGGTACATAGGGATTCATTATACCATTCTGTGCCCTTCATACAGGTTTCCATTGTTCTACAATATCCTTTGTTTAATTTCATGACAAAGTTCTATTCAGTGAATAATGGAAAAATTGCATCACTGCTAATGATGGCCAGTTAAGGAGGATACAGATAAGGGAGGATATATAAAGCAGAAAGAGGCAGAAAAATTAAAAGGACTGAAACTCAGAGAAAAAAAAGGCATAAATATAAACAGAAAAAGAGGAAGCAAGGAGAGTGAAGGACAGACTTGTGAAATGACATTACCACCTTGTGGTCTTTTAGGATATTGCCCCCAAATATGTACACCGTGATGTTTTTTCACACCTATAGGCATCTGTGGGGTTACTGTGCCTATAACTACACCAGGTGTAACTGAGTTAAAGGCCATCCCTAAGCTTTAGTCTGGAGGTTTCTTACTTGTGACTTAAACTTTCTTGACTCGCCTAATATTTTCTGATTGTACCTCCACTCATTGTCACAAGGTCCCTACATTTACTAAGCTTTATTGTCCAAAATGTCCCTTTTTATATATTCATGATTAGTTCCTAATTTGGTTTTTCAGGACTTTATGAACAAATCCTTGTTCACTTTATCCAAACTCCTAATGGTTTAATTTTAAAACAAAGGGAAAAAAAAAAAAAAAGCTTTACTGAGTTACAACTGATATACAAAAAACTGGACATACTTAATGTATACCATTTGATGAGCTTGAAGATACACACACACATGTAAAACCATCACCACAATCAAGGTAATAAACATATTCATCGCCTCCATTTATGTCATCTTTTCATCATTTTGTCTCCAGCCTGACTAATCTTAATTTATAACTCTTCTTTGAGCTTTCTACTCACCTTTCTCTAATGTTTTCCAACTCCACAGAAGTTATTTTTCTTGCAGTATATGACAAAGCAGCATAATGTATTCATGTATATGGGGTGGCACCATAAGACAAAGGAAACCAAATGTGGAATCAAAGGGATTCTTTTTTCTTAATGTTTATTTATTTATTTTGAGAGAGTGTGAGTGTGAGCAGGGGCGGGGCAGAGAGAGACAGAAAGAGAGAGAATCCTAAGCAGGATCTGAGCGATTAACACAGAGCCTGAAGTGGGCTTGAATTCCCGAACCTCGAGATCATGACCTCGAGCCGAAATCAAGAGTTGGACACTCAACCAACTGAGCCACCCCGGTGTCCCAAAACAAAGAGATTCTCAGGCTAAAATGGCCCCACAACTCAACCAGATGACCCATGCCATAACACTCCACCTCTCTCACAAATAACAGCCCAAATAGCCCAAATGCTGTATCACCTGTGTTACCTTCTAAACTCACCCTCTTCTCTGTCCACTTTCTTTCTGTGTGAGCACTTGCTCTCCTGAGTGCGTGGACTAATGCACTAGAGTCCTAGCTGGTCTCCCTGCTTCCAGTTGGCAGCCTCTTCCATTGACCTCCTCACTGCCTCCAGTTACTTCTCCAAAATGCAGGTCTAACCATGTAACTCTGTTTAATACCTTCCAGCACTCCTCAACACCCACGAGAAAAGAATCCTAAATGTTGACAGCCAGTGTTTTCATAACCCAGTTTGTGCTGCTTTCTACTCTCATTCTTTCTGCCCTTCCCCCAACTTATACACTCTGCTCCAGCCATACCAGGCTGCTTGCTGTTCCCAACAAGCCGCCCAGTGCTTCCCACTTCCTTGCCTTGGCACACATTGTTATCCCTTTCCAAAAATCCATTTTTGGTTTGTCTTAACTCTGATGCTGAGTGAACACTCAGACCTAATATTCATGGCAAGCCTCACTTCCCAACTGAATGTTCCCATAGCTCATTCACACTATTACTCTTAACTCATAGTATTGTAAGAATATGAATACTGGTCTTTCTAAATCCCTTCCTTTAGTCTCCTTAAACTCAAATGTAAGACAACCTGACAAGTGCTATGTAGTAGTCCTTCCTTACCCACACAGGACACGTTCCAAGATCCCAGTGGATGCCTAAAACTACAGATGGTAGTAAACCCTATATACACTATTTTTTCCCCCATGCCTATATACCTGTGCTGAAGTTTAACTTATAAATTAGGTGCAGTAAGAAGTTAACAATAGCTAATAATAAAACAGCAATTATAACAATATACTGTAGTAAAAGTTATGTGAATGTGGTCTCTGTCTCTCAAAATATCTTATCGGACTCACTCACCCGTCTTCTTGTGGTGATGTGAGACGATAAAATGCCTAGGTGACGAGATGAAGTGAATGACACAGGCATTATGACACAGCGTTAGGAACTATTGACTTTGTGCCGATTTGTCAGGAGGATCATCTGTTTCTGGAGCGTGGTTGACCAGGGTAACTGACACACGGAAAGCAAAACTGCGGATAAGAGGGGATTACTATATTTACTTAAGTATTCCCAGAACTTAGCACAGTGCCCGGAAAGGCAGGGGTATGCAGTAAAGATTGGCTGCCTTCTACTACAGCTATCTGTTGTAATCTAATTTCCAAAATATAGGAGGATAAAAATAGAGTGAGTGAAATGATGGGGCACCTGGGTGGCTCAGTCAGTTAAGCCTCCGACTTCGGTTCAGGTCACAATCTCAGTCTGTGAGTTTGAGTCCTGCTCGGGGCTCTGTGCTGACAACTCAGAGCCTGCAGCCTGCTTTGGATTCTGTGTCTCCTTCTCTCTCTGCCCCTTCCTCGCTCGTGCTCTGTCTTGCTCTGTCTCTCAAAAACAAATAAATGTTAAAAAAAAGATTAAAAAATAAAAAAATAGAGCAGGTGACCAAAGCTTTAATGAAGAAAAGAAGATACCATTTGGGACTTACTGGATTGAGTTGTGTTTTTTTTTTTTTTTTTTTTAAATATGAACATTTTTTTTTAAATGTTAATCTTCGAGAGAGAGACAGAGACAGACAGAGTTGTGAGTCAGCGGGGGGTGGGCTTCGGGGGGTGGCACAGAGAGAGAGGGAGACACAGAATCTGAAGCAGGCTCTAGGCTCGAGGCTGTCAGCACAGAGCCCAATGCAGGGCTCAAACTCAAGGATCATGACCAGAGTGAAGTTGGACGTGAAACCGACTGAGCCACCCAAGGGCCCCGGATTGCATATTTTTTTAATTACAATTAGCCAGTGTTGCAAGCATTCTCAAACTCCAAATAGGAGTATTTGTTTAAGTCATCTGGATGGAAGTAAATACAACAAAATATATCAAAAATATGTGCATCATTAGACCCAGAACTCTACTCACAGGGATTGAAATTGGCAGTGTACACAGATTTAGTATTAATACAGTCTTTTTTTTTTTTAAATCAAGAAACCCAAAATGTCCAGAATCAGAGCTTAGCAAAGTAAATTGTGTTATAACCATAGAATGGAATTCTAGGCAGCCATTAAAAATGATATAGTATGAAACTGAAAATTATTCTCCTAGAAAGCAAAAAACAAACACTAGTTATAAAACAACCGTGGTCAATTGTGTGTGTGTGTGTGTGTGTGTGTGTGTGTGTGTGTGTGTGTTTCTATCACGGACTAATGCAATAGATTTATGTACATACATACATCTAATAACAAACACAAGATAACCATGCACAATGGAAGTTTTAAAAATATATATACCAAAATGCAAATCAGTTTATAAATAATTTGTTGACTTCTCTAATTCTGATTTTTCTCCAGTGAACAGGTATTGTCTTTATAATGATAAGGGAGGGACGCCTGGGTGGCGCAGTCGGTTAAGCGTCCGACTTCAGCCAGGTCACGATCTCGCGGTCAGTGAGTTCGAGCCCCGCGTCAGGCTCTGGGCTGATGGCTCAGAGCCTGGAGCCTGCTTCTGATTCTGTCTCTCCCTCTCTCTCTGACCCTCCCCCGTTCATGCTCTGTCTCTCTCTGTCTCAAAAATAAATAAAAACGTTAAAAAAAAAAATTTATAATGATAAGGGAAAAAAAAATTAAGTGGTGAGTTTTTTCAAAAGACGAGGAAGAAGAAAGGAGTCTAAGTCCCCAAGGCCATCAAGAAAGAAGAATATAGAAAGCTGGCCTGAATTTAAAAGAGCATCTGAATCTTAATAACAGAAAGACCTATGGAATTTTACAGAAGGTTAAGCCAATTGGTCATATGTGCTGTAGTGTCAAATACTCAGATCAATATGTTCTTGAGGTCAGTGTCAGTGAATGGAAATGATCTGGAGAGGAGGGAGCTAGGAGGAAAAGGTGATATGTGTCAATATATTGGGTCAGACTATTCACATAACCCTTCTTTCCTTGGTTGCCCCAGCCCTACCCCCCTATCCCCCACTATGGCTTCCTCCTTACTATAGGGATTTGGAGAATACTAGAAACTTACCTTTGTTCATGGAGAACAGGAAGGTTACCTGTGGAATTAGTGAAAGAATATCTAGGCCATACACCTGTCCAGTATATCTGGATCTACTTCACTAGACTTGGGCTTCCCTCTCCTAACCAGAGGTTAGTGGACAGACTGATTCTTTCCAAATGCTTGGAAACTTATTTAAGTTCAGGTTTCACCCAAAATTTTGCACTGGTTTATTTACAAAGAAAACCTATAAAGAAACTCTCTGCTCTCACTAGGACGGATATCATATATTCATTTTTAAAACCCTTTTGTTCAAAAAATGAATAAATAAACTAAAACCATAATAGATGAAAGAGGAAGTTGAAGGTTATAAGGTTATCATTTCAGGTGTTAACTTGACTAGGCCAAGGGATGCCCAGATAGCTGGTTAAACATTATTTCTGGGTGTGTCTGTGAGAGTGTTTCCAGAAGAGATTAGCATTTGAATTGGTAGACTGAGTAAAGCAAATGGCCCTCCCCAGTGTGGGTGGGCATCATTCAATCTGTTGAGGGCCTGAATAGAACAAAAAGGTAGAAGGGAAGAAATGCTCTCTATCTCACTGTTTGAGCTGGGCCATCCATCTTTTCCTGCCCTGGATGCTCTTGATTCCCCGGAGTTCAGATCCAGAGTGGAATCAACCCTATTGGTTCTTGGGCTCTGAGGCCTTTGAACTACACCACCAGCCCTCTTGGGTCTCCAACTTGCAGACGGCAGATCATGGAACTTCTCAGCTCCCATAATCATGCGAACCAATACATTATTTTATATTTGTTTCTTACTGGTTCTGTTTCTCCAGAGAACCCTAATAAAAAAGGTGAAGAAGTGGAGATAGCAAGAGTAAATTAATATTCCAAGAACTTTGGTTATGAAGTTAAATATAGAAATCTGTAGGTAAAGGGAGGTATTTACTTATTGTTATTTTGTTTCTCTGTTTTAAGGTATGAAACTTCAGTATTTTCATGTCCTATGAGGAAAGCTATTAAAGGGGAAATATTGAACATAAAGGAGAGGACACAGAGGGAGGCACTGGTATTGAACAAGATAAAGGGCATTAAAGCATCTCTACTTCTAAGGCTGCAGAAAAGCAGATGATGAGGATACATAATACTTGTGGTTTTGAAGATGTGATGCAGTGGGACTTTTTGATTCTTTGTTAAACTGGAGGCAAGATCAACTGCTAGAGAGAGAGGGAGGTACAGGGGTGAAATAGTGGTTTTTAGGAGCATGATATATTTTTGGAAGAACCACCACAAATAATGCCTTCTTGGAAAAGACATGTCACAGGAGGTATTCTCTGGAAAGCAGACACAGAGACAGTTGGGAGTACAAAGGATCACTGGAAAGTAACACCTATAAAAGAGGACTTATGCCATTCCAGAAGCTCAGTGTTGTTCTCTTTTGTTGGTTGGATATTCAAAGGCAGCAGATACAACTTCGTAGGTAGGAATTCATGCCATTAAACCTACACATAGCCTTCATCACTGCTAATGTGGCCACTTCGTGTACCTATCATGCTAACTCCAGGGTGGCCACTAATAAAAACTGGCTAATGTCAATGGCCAAGACATTTTGTCTACCTGGTTGGTTAGTGCCTCTTCGATGATGGATTGCTATCTGGGGCATGTTAATGTATGATAGAAAGATCTTAACATTTTTGCCCACTCCCATATATCCATCTATATGTCACTATCTCAGATCTTGTCACTGATTTCTCAGTCTTCTTTCCTTTCATCTCTGACCAGCTTGTCCCTGCTTACTAGTCCTTATATAGTGTAAACTTCCACACAAAGTGAATAGCCTATGATACCATACGGTACTCCCTCCACTGGGAATGTTTTCTTTTACCACTATTTTTCAAGAACACCCTGAGTGGAGTGGTAATTCAGCTGCTGTCCACATCCAGTTTACATCTACATACCAAGCCAACTTGTCTATAAACCAAGCTGAGGCCTTTTCTCTTTCCTTCAGCTGGTCATACAGGACCTCCCATATGACCATAGGTATAAGTTGGAGAAGGGACAATGTGCAAATATGATGACATAGAGAACAGGTTATCTGCTCAGTCTACTTAAATCTTTTGGTACTATTCGTATTTTGTCCCAGACATTCTATTGTCATCAAAAACCAACCTTCATCTTTCAGAGCCAAAATATAATGTGAAGACAGAGTTGGGGTTAAAGAGGGACAATAGTGTTATTGCTTTGCCAGGCAAAGGAGGCTGCAGCAGGCTACAGCCTTCAAAAACTGAAAGCCTTATGTAAAGTCATCTACCTTGTCCAAGGGCCAAACTGGCAAATTAGATATGAGAGGATCTACCATTTCTGCATCTTTTAGATCTTTAAGAGTGGGACTAATCTCCATCATATTCCTCAGGATGCAATAATATTTTTTATTATTTTACTGGCTTGGGTGAGGGCAGTGTCAAAGGCTTCCATACGGCCTTTCCCACTATGAAAGGCCACTGATATCCCACTGATATCACCTCATAGGCCAAGGATCCAATATGGAAGTTACTCAAACGTCCAAATATATAAACTCCAGTTTTTCAGTGGTACTGGGAAAATGACCACCAAGAAGTTTTATGAACCTAATAGATCCAATACAGCCAGACTTTGATAAGGACTCCACTTAGAAACTGATCTCCACATGCCCCAACTCTAATGGGGGGGGGGAACCATCATGATACTTCTGTCTCCAGTTATTACTACTCTATGTTCAACAGACCTCAGATTTTCCAGGTAAGTCTTCTTTTTCCAGTGTACAGTCTCAATGGCTGTAAGTCCCTTCAGATAAGGACTGGAGAATCATTACAATTTTATTTAACTATGGTGTTACAGTTACCATCCCCCTGAGAATCTAGCCAACTCCTTTGTAAATGGATTTCAGATGTGAAAATTGTTCCTGTCTTTTTTTTTTCAATTTTTTTAAATCTTTATTTATTTCTGAGAGAGACATAGCGTGAGCAGGGAAGGAACAGAGAGAGAAGGAGACACAGAATCCGAAGCAGGCTCCAGGCTCTGAGCTGTCAGCACAGAGCCCGACATGGGGCTCGAACCCACAAACTGCGAGATCATGACCTGAGCCGAAGTCAGACGCTTAACCGACTGAGCCACCCAGGAGCCCTGAAAATTGTTCCTGTCTATTGATTGGGCAGGAGACTTGTATTAGCAAAACTGCCCTCAGGCTTTTGCTCATCCAGTTTTGCTCTTATTTACATATAGTATGCTCATCTCTTTTGCCCCAGGGAATGCTATTTTCTATTAACCATCTCCACCAGAACCAATCCTTAGGTGCACAGGGCTCTGAGCAAATGTTTTATTGTGGGGTTCGGTCCATATTTTAATTAGATTTAAAGTGTAATACAAGGGCCACCTGGTGCTTCAGTTGGTTGAGCGTCCAACCCTTGATTTCGGATCAGGTCATGATCCCAGGGTGGTGGGATCGAGCCCCACACCAAGCTCTGCACTGAGCATGGAGCCTGCTTAAAACTCTCTCTGCCCTTCTGCCTCTCTGCCCCTCTCCTGCTTGCTCTCTCTCTAAAAAATAAAAAATAAAAAAATAAAGTGTAATACCAAACTTATAGGCCCATGTGAAGTATGGTGACTTATCAATGAAGTTCTAGAATAATAGAGAAGAAGTAATTTTACATATTGTTTTTCTGCCCAGTCAGTGCATATAAGGATTCTTTGTAGTGTCCAGAAACCATCTCTTTGTGTTTAGGTCTAGGAACCATCTCTTAATGTTCTTTATTCTCAAATGCACCATGACTGGCTAATTTCCGATCCTCTACTGTAAAAAAAAAAAAAAAAAAAAAAAAAAAAAAGTAGCAACACTATTATTAATCACAATGTTATGGCTCTTCAGAATGTTTGCTTTGAAACAATAAAGATCTTTTTGCATCTGCCTGCAGTTCCTTTATACCATTTATTTAATATTTGTTACATCATTACTTATGATCCTGCATCATCCTTTGTAGTTTCCATGAATATTGGCTTCCACTGACTCTCTCAAAGTTATTCCTGTGCTTTATTGATGATAACTGCAAATGTGAGTCTTACCCAGAATGCAAGAAAATGTGAATAATAATGTGTTAAATTTACCATTTTGGGTTGTATAGCAAAAATATGGAATAATGTATCTTCCACCCACGTCTTCTCTTGAACTCTTTAGGCCGTATCACTGCATTCCAAGAATATAGTCCCTTTTTACTTGACATCACTGTCTTCCATATACTACCACCAGCAGGGAGAATAGATGAGGGATGCTTTAGTGGAGTAAGAACAAGGGTCTTATTTGCAGAAAGAATGTCTATCTTTCATCTGGCATGGCTCAACTGTGATCCACGTTAATCAAAGGCAAAAGACCCTTTGTTATCACAGAGCCATAGTCTTGAAAACCCTCAAAAGAGTTAGCTGCAATCACCCCGGGAAAATTGCCTATGCTTAAGGAAAGAGTGGAGCGACCACTCTCAGTACTAGTGGGAGGAGAGCTAGCAGAGTAAAGGATGTCTAAAGGCATACCAGTTGCCCTTGTGCAATAGAACAAAGCTAGTACCATGGTCAAAACATACATATTTGAGTCAATGCATGGGCCTACATACATGTGGTTTAGTCCCAAGAGTCAGCAGTAGACCATTGGTAGGCCAGAACCCTAAACTCATTCTGGTCCTACATGAGTCAGTCATTCCAAAACCAGCATGTCAGAACTATTTAGGTAGTGGTCTTAAATGATCTGTGATGTGCTAGAGGTGGCTGGTACTAGCTCATGAAAGCCAACTGTTAACATCTCTTCCAAACTCTGCATTCAGTGACATCATGTTAGTAGCTTGAAACTGGCCATCATGAGAGTTATCTACACCTTGGGAATCAGCAAACTCTTCAGGGCCTTTTTGTGAGAGAGCTGGTTGTTAAACATTTATCAGCACACAGCTGACACGATCCCATGAAAAAAATACCATGATGAGTAGTTGTGATCCACTCACCGACTGGCCTCCTATAACTCAGGCCTGGCCACAGGGCTGCAGGACAACCTCATAAGCATGAGTTCCTGAGCTCGTTGGGACATCTGGTTAACCCCAGATGAGGGAAGGGGGCCAAAAAGCTCTTAAATGGAAACATAAGAACTGGAGCCCAGGGGCACCTGGTCTAGTATTGCAGTATTCTGCCTGGATGACAGTCCCAGCCCCACCTGGGACTAGGCACCAGAGGAAGACTTAAGGTTCTCCAAAACACAGAGCCCATAGTAGGGGCTCTGCTTGCTCACATTTAATAATCTCTGTTAACTCTCAACTCATCAGGCTCCCTTGGTTGCTACCTCATGCTTGTTGTTTGCCTTGGTAATCATGACCACCTCGTTAACCATCACCGTCTGGCCTATACATTAAGGAGCACCATTATCCTTGCTATCACTGAGAAAAGTTCTGTGATAGCTTCTCCTACTATCAATCCTGGCTTCCAGAGAAAGGCCATTACTGATCTTTTTGGTGATGCTGGTAACCCTTTCAGCTGCCCGTTACAGATGTCCTTTGTGAAGGGTGTATCCTCCAAACCTCCCTGTGAAACATAATCCTCCGTTGAGTCTTGTGGCCTCATACATCCAGTTTCAGCATGTATACACTTTCCTGCCCCTTTAGTACCTTTTTCTAATGTCTACCCTGGCAATTCAGGCATTTCAATCTCACCCACTGCTTTTTGCCTACTTCTAGGAACCACCCTAGCAGCAAGTCTGCATCACCCTCTGGAGCTCTGACTCGGATGTTAAACTGTACACCCCAAGAGAATGCCCGCAAATCAGTCAACTCATTGTAAGCTACCAAAGAGACGAGCTCTATTACTTGACTTGTAATTCCTCTGTTAAGTGATCTAGCTTTTCATTATCCAACTGCAGGGTGTCGATGTAATTTACTAACAATAATCCAATTCTATTATCTTCAGATTTATCATTCTTCCTATTATTTCAAACTCCTGAATGATCACACTGGCCAATGCATTTCCATCTACCAGCACAGTACCCTATTTCATCATCAGTGAAAGTTTTATCAGTTAGTTTGCCACTTAGTGCCAGGACCTGTCTGTGTACCACCTACTAGGATAGTGAGTGAACCAGCTCCAAACTCCTATCTTACTACTGCTTTCTTGGACCACTCATCACCAAGTGCTACAGACTCGGTTTTCTTGGAAACAAATGCCAAGACAAGAGTTTGACATGTAAAAGACTAATTATTAGGGAATAGCACCTGTGAAAGAGGAAGAAGCAGGATTTGTCAGGGGAAAATTCCAGATGATGAGGCATGCCTGACAGTCTCTGCCAGATCAATGGGGAGCTCCAGGGCAAAGACTCCCCACTGGAAGAGTTCCACACTGGGAAGAAATCATTAGGTCTTTGTACCACTGGCTGGGGGCTGCCCTGAAAGGAATGTGATGTCAGTTTGAATGAGGCAGAGCCTGAAGGAGCTAACAGCTGGAGGCTATCAGCTAATCACACTCCATACAAAGTTTTTTCTTAGAGATCTGAGCACCACATTTCCAAATCTTCCATAAATATACAAATATTGATAAGTTCAAATACTTACCTTGTTATGGTAAATATATATGAATGTGTTTATAAATTAAGGTTAACCATCTTAAGAATAAAAATAGAACGCATAGGGGCGCCTGGGTGGCTATTTATGTTAAGTGTCCAGCTCCAGATTTCGGCTCAGGTTGTGACCTCACGGTTTGTGGGTTCAAGCCCTGTATCTGGCTCTGTGCTGGCAGTGAGGAGCCTGTTTGGGATTCTCTTTCCTTCTCTCTACCCCTCCCCTCCTCTCTCTCTCTCTCTCTTTCAAAGTATATAAATAAGCTTTTGAAAAAATAAAAAAATAAATAGAATGTATCACCTTTAACCCAGTCATCGTAAATTTTATATATACAATAGAAAGTAGGGAGTAAAACAAAACAGAAAGTACAATAAAACATAATATGAGATACTGAGAACGAAGTTTTAATTGCACTAAAAGTAAATGTTTTAACTCACCAATTAAAAAAGACCCTCAGAATGAATTTGGTGATACACAAATTGTTGCTTTTAAGAGCCATTCAGAGCAAAAAGACACAGAAAGGTTGAACATAAATAAGGGAAAAAGGTATACCAGGCAAATATGAACAAAATAAAGCTAGGTAATCTATAGTAGCAGGTTTAATATCTGACAAGAATATATATTCTTTTGAGGTAGATGATGATAGAACGATATAGATGCAATAGAAATGTTATTCACTGATAAAAGGAACATTAGAACAGTCCAAAGAGCTACCTGGCACTTCTTGATCAGAATAAATATGTGCATACTCTACAACCCAGCAATTCTTCTCCTTGGATATAACCCCAGGAAATTGTTACTCGTGTCCACTAGTAGATACGTAATAAGGAAGTTCATTATTGTATCGCTGTTGGTGGTGGCAGAGTTGGAAGCAACCTGGGTGTCCATCACTGAGAGAAAGGATGAGCATAGTGTGTTGGAGGAGCACCATGAAGTATTATGCAGCTGATGGACACAGTACCTTAGAGATGCATATTCACACAGCTACACAAATTCATCTTTACAATGTAGTACTTGGTGAAAAAGTGAGAACAAGAATGAAATCAAGAACATCAGTTGTGTGAATTTAAAACTATACACATACTGTCAAAGTACATTCAAACAAAAAGGTATATAATAAAATGGTTATTTATGAGAAGTAGGGAAATAGGCATAGAGGACATACCTGAAAAAAAGGAATCAAAAAATTAAACAGCAAACTAACTAGAAGGGCTTTGTTAGGACCAATAGTGGTAACACAGATTTAGCAGATGAGTACAATAAACTCAGTCCTCTTAAAGGTCCATGCTACATTAGAGATTTTGGAACTAACTGTAGAGGCATCAACTAGCAGAACTGCGTTACCCAGAGGAGGAGTGGATGAGGCACATGGTTGGACACAGCCAAGCCTAAAAATTGGCTGGACATTGGTGGGAGAAAAACAGAGGTGGTCAATAGTTGAGGATGCTTGGCAGGAGGTTCTGAGGTGACATACCAGTATCTAGTCTAGGGTAACTGATAGACCAGATGAAGGATGTTTGCACAGAAAAGGAAGAGGTCCAAGTTCTGGAAGTTTTAATGGGCTAAATGAAAAGGTAAGGTGAAAGGAAAGGAAAGGTAAGGTGAAAGGAAAGGTGAAAGGAAAGGAAAGGAAGGAAAGGAAAGGAAAGGAAAGGAAAGGAAAGGAAAGGTGAAAGGAAAGGAAAGGAAAGGTGAAAGGAAAGGAAAGGAAAGGAAAGGAAAGGAAAGGAAAGGAAAGGAAAGGAAAGGTGAAAGGAAAGGAAAGAAAAGGAAAGGAAAGGAAAAAGAAAAGAAAAAATGAAATCTGGATAAACAGGAAAATGTAGACAAAAATAGGTATAATAAAGGTTTTACATTTCTGCGGCACATTTCAGATGATGAATTAGGCACAGACTATATCCATGCAGTTAGGCTGTTCATATGAAACGGAAATGAAGAATACAGAAGTTTGAAGACACCAAAGAACTTTCAGCTTGAGTTACTGGAAGGGATATTCACAGGTACAGTTAGGTTTTCTGTGGTGATGCCAGCAGTAAGAAAAAGAGAGGACTGTGACTCAGATACTGAAGCTCTTCATGAGTAAGGAGGTGTAACCAGAAGAGTAAGAAAGAATAGTAAGGACAAGTTGAGTATGATCTAGCCATGTTTCATGAATTTCACATAGGGCTAGTGTTTGTTGGAGAGAAATAGCAGGGAGGGCCTAAGAAAATATCCTCCATGCTGAGCCCTGGACACAGGGATTAATGAAAGAATGCACAGCCTTTGCTTTGGGGACTGTGACTAAATGGTACCCTCAGGAGAAAGGCTATTCTCACTTAAGGCAAGAAACTACGTACCCTGTAAAACAGCTAATATTTATATATTCTCATCCCTTAAACCCCACCTCCAACATACACACATACACACACACTCACTCACTCACACCCCTTCCCTTATGTACTTACAACAGAAAAGTTCTAAGACAAGCCATGTTCCTATGATCTGTATTAATTGGTTCAGGCTGCCATAACAAAATATCGTAGATGTTGTGACTTAATCAGCAGATATTTACTTTCTGTCTATAGGCTGAAGTCCCTAATCAAGGTGCCATTTGATTTGGTTTCTAAGAACTCTCTTCCTGGATTGTAAAGGCTGTGTGCTCACGTGGCCTTTCCTCAGTGAGCGTGTACTTGGAGAGGGAGGGAGCAAGCTCTCTAGTCTCCTCTTATAAGGACACTAATCCTATTCCACCCTTATGAGTTAGTTCATTTACTCTTAATTACTTCCTTAGATAAACTCCATCTCTAAATATAGCCACACTGGGGGTTAGCAGACTACAGTACATGAATTTGAGGGCAACACAAACATTCAGTTCAGAATAATCCAAAAAGTAGGTGGAAATGGCCCCTATTCAAAAAGAACCTACATAATATTTCATAGATCAAAGATTTGAAAAAGTAAAGCTCAAAGACAGCTCTCCAAAGACAAGATGCCTTCCTGTGGTAGCCAGTGTTCTGATACAGTGGGATCATCAGCTCATGTACCTTCTGAAAGAACAGGGATTTTAAGCAGGGAATGCAACAAAGGAAGAAAAATAATATGCCAAAGTGACAAAGTTATATGAAAGAGTCCCAATTTTTATGTGACATCTTTTCAAAGGTATTTTGGTTATTGTAATGAGAAAATGAAGCCCATAAAACCCATCATCCTTGTTGGGAGTTCCTGCCACCTGACCAGGGTCTTTCCATTACCCAACACTTAACTCTAGTTTCTGGATGTCCCCAAAGAGATACTCTGAGTTGACAAGGAAAAAGAAAAGCAGAAACTAAATTCCATTCAACTATTACAGTGTCTATTAGCAAACCCCCTTAGCTTTCATTTTTTTATTGCAAAAGATAACTTAAGCTGATGTTGTCAACACAATATCAGCTAACATAAGAGGAAAGAAAAAAAAAAAAACAAAAACGACAACAAAAAACTGCTCCTCAAACTGAGGAAGGAAACTCACTAGCAATGGGAAATGTGGTCAAGTGGTTACATTTTCTTTCTTGTTTATTTTTCTTTTTAGAATATTTCAAAGCTGGAACTCAAAATCTTTTTTAGCAGGATTGCTTTGGGTTCTTGTTAGGGATGTCACTAAGACAGCCTTTTACAAGGCACCTACACAGCCTTCTGCTTCCATGTGAAAAAAAAAAAAAAACAAAACTGCAAGAAGCACAATAAAATTTTAAATTCTTTCCAAGTGTTACAAAACTGGGAAAAAAGAGAACAGTTTGAGTTAGACTCTTAAAATGTGGTGAGAAGACTAAAATGGCAATCCTTTATCAACCAATTACTAATACATGTCTTTGTAAGAGACAAAATAAATTTTCAACTATTCAGATTCACAATATAAATAGTTGAGAAAACCAACCAGAGAAATTGCAGTACAAAGTAGGACATTTGGTTCATGATCTTGCATTGCAATTAATTAATTAAAATAATACAGCAAAAAAAATATGTCAAAAAGTAGCTTTACACAGATTCCTCTTTTGTGATATCCTGGCTAAGGAACAGAGGACATAATCCAATGCAGCTGCCAAATCTTTAGAAAAAAGTAAACTGTTGCTTGCATAATGAATTATTAATGATGGCCACTTTAAATAATAAAGTTCAAGTTGGTGATGCTTACCTTGGGTTTTATTGACATTTACACAATATTATGACAATAACAATTACAGATTTTGACTGAAACTCATGTAAAGAAAAAAATCTTGCTTGTTTCAGTGTTATAGACATATATATTTTTTATTTGTTTTTGAGAGTGAGAGAGAGCCCAAGTAGGAGAGGAGCAGAGAGAGAGAGAGAGAGAATCCCAAGCAGGCTTTACACTGTCAATGCAGAGCCCAATGTGGGGCTTGAACCTACGAACCATGAAATCATGACCTGAGACAAAACCAAGAGTCGGACACTCAACTGACTGAACCACTCCATTTAAAAAAATATACTTTGGGTGGGGCTTGAAAAGCTGCTGGCATGCTAGACTCTAAGAACATTGTATTCTGGGGGCGCCTGGGTGGCGCAGTCGGTTAAGCGTCCGACTTCAGCCAGGTCACGATCTCGCGGTCCGGGAGTTCGAGCCCCGCGTCAGGCTCTGGGCTGATGGCTCAGAGCCTGGAGCCTGTTTCCGATTCTGTGTCTCCCTCTCTCTCTGCCCCTCCCCCGTTCATGCTCTGTCTCTCTCTGTCCCAAAAATAAATAAACGTTGAAAAAAAAAAAATTAAAAAAAAAAAAAAAAAAAAAGAACATTGTATTCTGGTCTCCGCTAGGCAATCAATGAGAGTTAACAAAATATCTACATACTTCGGTAAGTTTTGGCTCAAGTAAATAAATTAAAACCAAATCATGCAGAAGTACATGGTAAAAAAAATGGATCTCTAACTTCCAAAGTAGTTAAGTACAGCTTCCCCAATGAAGTAGCTTTTTGTGTATCATATAAACTCAGGAAAAGTTATCCTAAATCGTCATTTCCAGGGTTTCTCTCTCTCCAAGATCAAATACTGTCTTTACTGATTTTTTGCTTGATTGGAAATACTTCCTATTACTTTGATTCATTCATTTAATGAACTAAGTGAGGTCCTATTATGTACCTAGCACCATGTTATAAAGAAAGCTCATGTTGTTAAGGAACATAAAATCTACTCAGGAGGCAAACTCATAAACAGTAATATGTGAGGTAAGTTCACTGATAAGCGGTGTTCTTGGGCACTCAGTGAGGTGGAGGAAGAGGACCAGAGGACCAGAATGGACAATTAGCCAAATAGAGAGATGGCTTTCTGGAAGGGACACTTCCAAAGGAGTTTGAATTGTTTTTAAAAGTTTTGGCAAGGTAAACATTAACCTGGTCAAGAGGATGAGAAGCATGAAAAAAACACAGATATGTGAACAAGACTGGCAATGTGTGCCGGAACCATAAGCAAATAGACAGGTGTTGCTCTACTCAAAGTATAAGGCAGCGGGAGGTGGAGAGGGACGGGGAGGTGAGACGATCTGAAGCTGAAGGGAAGCGACAGTAAGCCACGCAAGTCTTCAGCACTATGTGTGAGGGCCATTTTAAACACTGAAGATGCCAACAAAAAGCACAAAAAGTAAGATATGTGGCATTAAATATATGGTGAAAGGGACACTTGTTTATGTCAATGGTTTATGACAGTCAAACAAGAAGGCAGTGTCAGCTTGTTCCACCTGAGCTGGGAATGTATATATCAGGCACTCAAATTTTTCACCACTCTGCATATGTGCATATCTGCAAATGACCACAAAAGAGCCCCAAGAAATGACTTGGGGCTACAAATTTCATAAAATAAGCAAATATGTAAATATGGAATCCATGAATATTGAGGATAGACTGTGTGTGTGTCTGTATGTGTAACACCACACCCTGACAATAGAGAATATTCCTTCTTCCCAAGAATGCATGGAACATTCCCAAAAGTGGATCATATATTAAGTCAAAACATCAATAATTTCCATAAAGTAGAAATATTACAAACACCTGGAATAAATCAAGAGATTAAGAACAAAACCAGATATTAAAAATGTCCTTCCACCTAGAAATGAAATAACTTTTTATTAAACTCTTGGGTGCAAAGGAACAAATTACAAAATTCCTGAAAAATAGTAACTAAAACACTGCAAGTTAGAATATACAGTATTCAGTTGAAGATAGTATATAGAGAAAATTTTAGAACATTTCACACCCATACCAATTTAAAGGATCAATTATATTCCCAACCAAAAAAACTAAGATAAAAAGTTCTCCATTGAGGGGTGCCCAGGTGGCTCAGTCAGTTTAGCATCCAACTTTGGCTCAGGTCATGATCTCCTCGTTTGTCAGCTCGAGCCCCACGATGGCCTCTCTACTGTCAGTGCAGAGCCTACTTTGGATCCTCTGTCTCCATCTCTCTCTGCCCCTCCCTTGCATATGCTCTCTCTCTCAAGAATAATTTTTTTTTTTTAAAGTTGTACACTGAATGATGGAGGAATGACTCCTACTGGACCAGGATTCCCAAGAATAACCATAAACTTGGGATATACTATATAAAACTACCTAAAAGTGCTAGCAAATAGCAACTTGTAGCAAAAAAAAAAAAAAAAAAAAACCAAAAAACCAAAAAACCAAAAAACCTAGAACAGAATTTACACTTAGAAAAAGGGAATGAGGGGCGCCTGGGTGGCGCAGTCGGTTAAGCGTCCGACTTCAGCCAGGTCACGATCTCGCGGTTCGTGAGTTCGAGCCCCGCGTCGGGCTCTGGGCTGATGGCTCAGAGCCTGGAGCCTGTTTCCGAGTCTGTGTCTCCCTCTCTCTCTGCCCCTCCCCCGTTCATGCTCTGTCTCTCTCTGTCCCAAAAATAAATAAACGTTGAAAAAAAAAAATTTTTAAAAAGAAAAAGGGAATGACACCAAAAAAATTTTTACTAACACTATGCCTGAGGACAAGCCATGAGTCAGAGGTTTGTGGGGTTGCTAAAACTGAGAAAACCTGCACTTTTACTTGAAGAATGAAAAGATAGAATTCAATGCAACCTCAGCAGCTGGAAAGTATGAAAAGGAATTCCAAGAAGAACCAGAGAGAAATGGCCTTAAAATCTGTGTATATCCACTTTGCCCAAATGTCTGACAGACCTCTGATCTACGCATGTGTGTGTGTGGGGGGGGGGGGGGGGGGGGGGGGATACTCCAAGCAGTCAAGCTAAAGCGAAAAGAATTGAAAATTTTAGCTGCCGCTTACCAAAGAGTTTGAGGTTTGAGTACAGCCAAGTTATACTGCCTACTAAAACAAACAAAATCAATACTTTTCAGATGATCGTAACAGAATCAAGAGTCACTATAACATATCAATCACAATGTCTGGTATACAAATCAAAACTACTAGACATACAAAGAAAATATAAACCATACTCAAAAGAAACCTTATCAACAAATAATCAAATGGAGATTCCAGAACTGAAAATAATATCCAAAATGAAAAAAAGTCACTGGAAATGAGATGGGGGAAAATGTCCATGAAATATGAAGACTGACCAGTACAAATATTCCAATCCAAAAAAAAAAAAAAAAGAAAATAGATATTGGGAAAAAAATGAATAGAAAATCAGTGATGTGTCAAACAGTATCATACAGTCTTTGGAGACTCACAGCAAAAAGAGAATGAGGCAGAATATGTATTTAAAGAAATGGCAGAAACTTACCTCAAATTTGGTAAAAGATAAATTTACAGATTCAAAAAAGTCAAAACTGAAGCAGGATAATACAAAGGATGCACATTTATATACATCATAATCAAATTGCTGAAAACCAACTAAAATGAAAAACTCTTGAAACCAGAAAAAAAATAACACTACATACACACACACACAAAAAAAATGGAGGTGAGAAGGCAGTGTTCTTAGGACATACAAGTATTGAGGGGTAAATGATATTTATGAGCACGAACTGCTCTCAAATAATTCACAAAAAAATAATATAAAAGAGAAAATGATAAAGAAAAGGAAGTGAAATATTGAGGGACTTTGAAAAAGATATATGGCAGTGCACTGAACTATTATTGTAACTTTTCCTAAGTCAAAGGATTTTATTTTTTTATTTTTTTTTTTTTAATTTTTTTTTTTTTCAACGTTTATTTATTTTTGGGACAGAGAGAGAGCATGAACGGGGGAGGGGCAGAGAGAGAGGGAGACACAGAATCGGAAACAGGCTCCAGGCTCTGAGCCATCAGCCCAGAGCCCGACGCGGGGCTCGAACTCACGGACCGCGAGATCGTGACCTGGCTGAAGTCGGACGCTTAACCGACTGCGCCACCCAGGCGCCCCAGTCAAAGGATTTTAAAATAAAGTCATGGGGGAGGAGCCAAGATGGCAGAACAGCATGGAAGTTTTTTTGTGTCTTGCATCCATGAAATACAGCCAGATCAACACTAAAACATCCTGCACACCTGGAAAACTGATTTGAGGATTAACAACAATAGACACAACCTGAACCACAGAATTCAGCAGGTACACAGCGTGGAGTGGTGAACTTGGGGAGAGAGAAGCCACAGAGGGCAGAGAGCTGTATTTGCTTGCGGAGAGAGGATGGAGACAGGGCTGGGCGGGGAGTGGGGGTAGTACAGGAAAAGCTCCCCACCCCCCGCCCCCCACCAAAAGCAGCTGGAGAGAAAGTGAGCTAAAAAAGGAGAAAGGAGAAAGGAGAGGGTGTGAATTCCATTAAGACTCTATAAACAGGAAGTGCAGAGTCTGAAACTCTGCAGTTCAATACCTGGCGGTGCTCTGGTGAGAAGGGCGAATCCCCAGGTACAGAGTGAAGTCAGGGGTCCTCGGGCCACTCAGGGACAGGTGGTTCCCCTGCTGGAAGGGCATCTGGTAGAGGCTGTGTGGTCCCCTACAGGCAAAGGTGCCAGCAAACCCCGGATAACAACCACATTCGCTGGTGCTGGAACAAGATCATTAAGCGTGAAGCATGGTGCCAGATGTGTTTGTGATTTCCCATAATCCCTGAAACGCTGCTGCTACGCGACCGCGGGAACATTTTCTGGGGTGGGCTGGCACCCAGCCGCAGTCTCTGGGCATCGGCAGCAGCTCGGTCAAGCAAATGTTCCTGGGTGCGGCCAGCACATTGCTCGGTGAGAGACCCTCCCCTAGAAGGTCTGAGCGGGTCAAAGCCACAGTCCCTCAGAAGTGAGGGGTTGGGAAACACAGCCGCATCTGAGTTAAAATTCAGAAGGGAGGTGCCGCCTGGCAACCTGACGGCTTGGTCACCAACAGTATACAAGCAGGCAATGGAAGGAGGCCAGAGACAAAGGCCGGATGCGCGATTGCTGACCCAGAAGAGAGCTCCGACACTACACACTAGAGCTCGGAAACGCCATCTTCACAGCCCCCGCGCATGTTCGTGAACACACCTACAAGCGCCACAACAATCCACCCTGGTAAGCTAGGGAGCGCCATCCAGTGGAGAACGGAGCCGTTACACTAAGCCCCGCCCAACTGGACAACCTTTGCTCTTCAGGAACACAAGTCTCTCTGCCTGCTTAGTTTATAGACTATAAATGCTTCATAGTTTGACTTCTAGGGAAAAACAATGTAATTTCAATCATATTTCAGTCTGTTCACTGGTCCATCTGTTCAATTTTCTTTTTTCTTTTTCATTTTTCTTGAGTACAGAAAGAGGAAAAATGTTTTCAATTTTTATTAAAAATATTAATTTTTTCTACTATATTTTTTACTTATTTGTAAATTGTTCAAATTTTATTTTACTTCCATCATTTCACTTTATTCTATTTCATTGTATCCATTTTTTCAAATTTTCAAACATCTTTTTTTTTTCCTTTTTTCCTCTAATCTATCAAGCTCCTTTCAAAAACCAGACCAAAACACACCTAGGATCTAGCATCATTTATTTGATTCTTTTGTGTGTGTGTGCTGTTTTTAATTTTTTAATTTTAATTTTTTTCCCTTAATTCCTTTTCTTCCTTCAAAATGACAAAATGAAGGAATTCACCCCAAAAGAAAGAGCAGGAAGAAACAACAGCCAGGGACTGAATACAGATACAAGCAAGATGTCTAAACCAGAATTCAGAATCATGACAGTAAGAACACTAGCAGGGGTCGAAAATAGATTAGAATCCCTCTTTGCAGAGATAAAAGAAGTAAAAGCTAGTCAGGATGAAATAAAAAATGCTATAACTGAGCTGCAATCATGAATGGATGCCACGGCACCAAGGATGGATGAGGCACAGAATAAAGACAAACTTATGGAGAATGATGAAGCAGAAAAAGAAAGGGGGACAAAGGCAAAAGCACGATTTAGGAATTAGAGAAATCAGTGAGTGACTCATTAAAAAGAAACATCAGAATCACATGAGTCCCAGAAGATGAAAAGAAGAGAAAAAGGGGTAGAAGGGTTATGTGAGCAAATCATAGCGGAAAACTCTCCTAACCTGGGGAAAGACACAGATATCAAAATCCAGAAAGCACAGAGAACTCCATTAGTTTCAACAAAAACCAACCATCAAGGAAGCATATCATAGTCAAACTCACAAAATACTTAGGCAAGGAGAGAATCATGAAAGCAGCAAGGGAAAAAAAGTCCATAACCTACAAGGAAAGACAGAACAGGTTTTGCAGCAGACCTATCCACAGAAACTTGGCAGGCCAGAAAGGAGTGGCAGGATATATTCAATGTGCTGAATCAGAAAAACATGCACCCAAGAATTCTTTATCCAGCAAGGCTGTCATTCAAAATAGAAGAAGAGATTAAAAATTTCCCTGACAAACAAAAATTAAAGGAGTTTGTGACCACTAAACCATCCCTGAAAGAAATTTTAAGGGGAAATCTCTGAGGGGAGAAAAAACGAAAAAAAAAAAAAAAAAAAAAAAAAAAAAAAGACCAACAGCAATACATTAGAAAGACCAGAGAATACTACCAGAAACTCCAACTCTACAAGAAACATAATGGCAATAAATATGTATTTTTCAGTACTCACCCTAAACGTCAATGGACTAATTGCTCCAATCAAAAGACATAGGGTAACAGAATGTATAAGAAAACAAGATTCATCTATATTCTGTTTACAAGAGACCCACTTTAGACCTAAAGACACCTTCAGATTGAAAGTAAGTGGATAGAGAACCACCTCTCATGCTAATGGTCAACAAAAGAAAGCTGGAGTAGCCATACTTACATCAGACAATCTATAGACATTAAAATACTAACGGTATAAAGAAGGGCATTATATCGTAATTAAGGGGTCTATATCCAGAACATTTCATCCTAAAGCAGTGGAATACACATTCTTCAATGCACATGGAACATTTCCCAAAATAGATCACATACTGAGACACAAATCAGCCCTCAGCAAGTACAAAAAGATCGAGATCATACCGTGAGTATTTTCAGACAATAATGTGAAATTCGAAATCAACTACAAGAAAAAATTTGGAAAGATAAATACTTGGAGACTAAAGAACATCCTACTAAAGAATGAATGGGCTAACCAAGAAGTTTAAGAGGAAATTAAAAAGTACCTGGAAGCCAATGAAAATTGTAACACCACAGCCCAAACCCTCTGGGATGCAGCAAAGGCAGGCATAAGAGGGAAGTATATAGCAATCCAGGCCTTCCTAAAGAAGGAAGAAAGGTCTCAGATACATAACCTAACTTTACACCTTAAAGAGCTGGAAAAAGAACAGCAAATAAAAACCAAAACCAGCAGAAGACAGGAAATAATAAAGATTAGAACAGAAATCAATGCTATCGAAACAAACAAAAAAGGTAGAACAGATCAATGAACCAGAAGCTGGTTCTTTAAAAGAATTAAGGAAATTGATAAACCCTTAGCCAGTTTTTATCAAAAAAATAAAATCAAGAATGAAACAGGAGAGATCACAACCATCACAGCAGAAATAAAAACAACACGAGAGTATTACCAACAATTATATGCCAATAAAATGGGCAGTCTGGAAGAAATGCACAACTTCCTAGAAACATATAAACTATCAAAACTGAAACAGGAAAAAAGAGAAAATTTGAACAGAACCATAACCAGTAGAGAAATTGAATTAGTAATCAAAAATCTCCCCAAAAAACAAGAGTCCAGGGCCAGATGGCTTTCCAGGGGAATTCTACCAAACATTTAAGGAAGAGTTAACATCGCTTCTCTTGAAGCTGTTCCAAAAAAAATACAAATGGAAGGGAAACTTCCAAACTCTTTCTATGAAGTCAGCATTACCTTGATTCCAAAACCAGACAAAGACCCCACTAAAAAGGAGAACTGTAGACCAATTTCCCTGATGAACATGGGTGCAAAATTCCTCAACAAGTTATTAGACAACCGGATCCAACAATACATTATTCACCACGACCAAGCAGGATTTATACCTGGGATGCAGGGTTGGTTCAATATCTGCAAAATAATTGATGTGATTCATCACATCAATAAAAGGACAAGAACTACATGATCTTCCTAATAGACACAGAGAAAGCGTTTGACAAAATACAGCATCCTTTCTTGATAAAAACCCTCAAGAAAGTGAGGATAGAAGGATCATACCTCAAGATCATAAAAGCCATATATGAAAGACCGAACGCTAATATCATCCTTAATGGGGAAAAACTGAGAGCTTCCCCCTAAGGTCAGGAACAAGACAGGGATGTCCACTCTCGCCACTGTTATTCAACACAGTATTGGAAATCTTAGCCTCTGCAATCAGACAACACAAAGACATAAGAGGCATCAAAATCAGCCAGGAGGTAAAATGTTCGTTCACTCTTTGCAGATGACATGATACTCTATATGGAAAACCCAAAAGATTCCACCAAAAAACTGCTGCTAGAACTGATCCATGAATTCAGCAAAGTTGCAGGATATAAAATCAATGCACAGAAATCGGTTGCATTCCTATACACCAATAATGAAGCAACAGAAAGAGAAATCAAGGAATCAATCCCATTTACAATTGCACCAAACCCCATAAAATACCTAGGAGAAACATAACCAGAGAGGTAAAAAATCTATACACTGAAAACTACAGAAAGCTGATGAAAGCCCTTGAAGAAGACACAAAAAAAATTGAAAAACATTCCATGCTCCTGGACAGGAAGAACAAATATTGTTAAAATGTCGATACTACCCAAAGCAATCTACATATTCAATGCAATCCCTACCAAATAACAGCAGCATTCTTCACAGAACTAGAACAAACAATCCTAAAATTTGTATGGAACCAGAAAATACTCCGAAAAGCCAAAGTAATCTTGAAAAAGAAAACCAAAGCAGGAAGCATCACAATCCCAGACTTTAAGCTCTGCTACAAAGCTATAGTCATCAAGACAGTATGGTACTGGCACAAAAACAGGCACTCAGATCAATGGAACAGAATAAAGAACCCAGAAATGGACCCACAAATGTATGGCCAACTAATCTTTGACAAAGCAGGAAAGAATAGCCAATGGAAAAAAGACAGTCTCTTCAGCAAGTGGTGCTGGGAAAACTGGACAGAGACATGCAGAAGAATGAACCTGGACCACTTTCTTACACCATTCACAATAATAAACTCAAAATGGATGAAAGACCTCAATATAAGACAGGAAGCCATCAAAATCCTCGAGGAGAAAGCAGGCAAAAACCTCTTTGACCTTGCCCACAGCAACTTCTTACTCAACATGTCTCTGGAGGCAAGGGAAACAAAAGCAAAAATGAACTATTGGGACCTCATGAAAATAAAAAGCTTCTGCACAGTGAAGGAAACAATCAGCAAAACTAAAGGCAACCGACAGAATGGGAGAAGGTACTTGCAAATGGAAAATCAGATTAAGTGTTAGTATCCAAAATCTATAAAGAACTTATCAAACTCAACACCCAAAAAAACAAATAATCCAGTGAAGAAATGGCAGAAAACATGAATAGACACTCCTCCAAAGAAGACATCCAGATGGCTAACAGACACATGAAAAAATGCTTAACATAATTCATCATCAGGGAAACAAAAACTAATACCACCTCACACCTGTCAGAATGGCTAACATTAACAACTCAGGCAACAACAGATATTGGCGAGGATGCAGAGAAAGAGGATCTCTTTTGCACTGCTGTTGGGAATGCAAACTGGTGCAGCCACTCTGTTAAACAGTACAGAGGTTCCTCAAAAAATTAAAAATGGTATTTATCCAAGGGATACAGGTATGCTGTTTCAAAGGGACACATGCATCCCAGTTTATAGCAGCCCCACCTACAATAGCCAAAGTATGGTAAGAGCCCAAATGTCCATGGAATGGAGTATAACTCGCCAATCAAAAAGAATGAAATCTTGCCTTTTGCAACTATGTGGAAGGAACTAGAGGGCATTATGCTAAGTAAAATTAGAGAAAGACAAATATCATATGACCTCACTCATATGAGGACCTAAGATAAAAAACAGATGAACATAAGGGAAGGGAAGCAAAAATAATATAAAAACAGGGAGGGGACAAAACATAAGAGACTCTTAAATATAGAGAACAAACAGAGGATTACTGGAGGGGTTGTGGGAGCGGGGGATGGGCTAAACAGGTAAGGGGCATTAAGGAATCTACTCCTGAAATCATTTTTGCACTATATGCTAATTTGGATGTAAATTAAAAAAAAATAAATTAAATTTAAAGTCATAAGAACAGATGGAGAAGGAAATACAGATGTTATTTTAGAAATATATACATATATGACTTATATATATACATAACCATATAAAATTTCCTGATTCTGTCAACTGAAAGAATATAGAAGCAGTAACACGCTCCAGTAACAATGAGCACACCTGGCACCCAGAGCTTAGTTTCTAAATCTCATTCTCTATAAAAAGTCAGGGCTCCTTGAGGGAATTACTGAATTGAGGGCTGGGGCAGGGAAAGTCCAAGCCTCACCTGGAAAGCCTTATGTTGCCAGAACAGAAGTGCTCAAGGAGTAATAGGAGCATACTGAAAGGATGTAGCAACCAACTTAACTGGAGCTCTCAATCACCAAATGAACAAACTGAACAACAAAATGATTGTAATGGATTACAACCTATAGAATTAAAGATCCTTCTGTTGAGATATAGTTAAATAAATAAGTAAACTTAAGGAAACTATAGCTCTCCCTTAGAGTAAAATTCCAATTTTAGAATTAAAATTGAAAGAGAGAAAGAAGGAAAGAGAAAGAGAAAATCAACATTAGGCAAACATCACAATAACTGCTGCAGGCGAAAACTGCTAATGGATGCTAAAATAGCACAAAAATCACATAGTTTCAAAGTATCTCCTCCCACTAGATACTTAGTAATTATAAGTAGAAAATGGGGAGAAACTTGGCAGCCACAACTTTAATGAAATGACCAAGGTTAAACTCACTAGTAATACATAGATCAACATTTTATACCTCGTGTAATACAATGAAAAGGGCACATTAATTCTATGGTATTCCTAACAAAAATACCTATATTATCACAGTAAGGAAAAGGGAGAAACAAATATAAAATAGGAGAGGCAAGGGAAAACTGTGAAGGTAAATTAAAAATTGGAAGTGTCAAGGGCACCTGGATGGCTCAGTTGGTTAAGAGTCCGACTTCGGCTCAGGACATGATCTCGTGGTTTCTGAGTTTGAGCCCCACATTGGGCTCTGGGCTGACAGTGAGGAGTCTGTTTGGGATTCTCTCTGCCCCTCCCCAACTTGCACTCTCTCTCTCTCTCTCTCAAAATAAATAAAACCTTTGACAAAAATTGGAAGTGTCAGTATGCACTCACAATTTCTAAAATATATATTTACATGTGTGTGTGTGTGTGTGTGTGTGTTTCCTTGCTCTGCCAGCTAAAAAAGGCCAAGAATGTCATAACCTAGAATTAATGAGCATACCTAGTTCTCAGATTTAAGTTTCTAAGTACCATTCTCCCTAAAAAACAACAAAAATGGCTGATTCCAAGACTCTCAAAGGTTCCAAAATTAGTCTAGAACATCTTATTTTACTATAAAGGAAGTGCTCAAAAAAATGTTTTGGTACACCAAAATAAGCCAGAACTAATTGGGCTCCCCTAAGCAAAATCTCATTTTAACATCAATGTAAGAAAGTACAGTAACAGATTATAATCCACTAAGAAAAAAAAAAAAAAAAAAAAAACCTAAGGGGGTGCCTGGGTGACTCAGTCGGTTCATGATCTCACAGTTCGTGAGTTCAAGGCCCACATTGGGCTCTGTGCTGACAGCTCAGAATCTGGAGCCTTCTTTGGATTCTGTGTCTCCCTTTCTATTTGCCCCTCTCCTGTTCATGCTCTGTCTCTCTCAAAAAAAGAATAAACGTTAAAAAATTTTTTTTTAAAAATAGCAACCTAAGAGTCTGTACTTAAAATACAGTCACATGAATGCTAGATGACACACACACACACACACACACACACACACACACACACACACACACTTATACACACGGATGATTCCTTGCAATAAAATGCTGATACATGTGTACCACATAGCAGAACTGAAAATGACTATTTTGCAGCCATGATAATAAAGATTGGTTTAGACAATTATCAAGTGTTATGGAAATGAGATGTTTGACAAGCAAAATACTTACATAATCTTTTTAGTGTTTCTCTCCATACATTACTTTATTTCCCCACAAGGGGAATAATAAATACTACACAGTGAAGATACAGAACATTCAAAATCAACATCAACATCAACAATGAGTTCCTCAGATGATCAAAATCAACATCAACAATGAGTTGATGTGATACTCTAATAAGGATACATCACTTTTGTAGTATTTTGGCTGGTGATAACCTCATTCTAATCATTAGAAAAACCCAAAAGATAACCCATTAGATAAACCCAAATTGGAAAACATTTTATAAGACACACACTGACACACAGCTATTTTTGCTATAGAGAACTGATCTTCATGATTATCTGATGGTAGAGATATCTTTGTATCTCCACTATCACATTACCTGATAATTAAAGCTTAATAAACAATGGTTGAATGGATGGATATTCACTGCCTCTACTGTAAGATGCTAAGTTCCAGTTTATCTGTTTCCAGCCCTCATCAGAGTGAAGATACAAATCACAGTGGTTAGAATAATTAAATTTTAAACTAAGTAAATAGAATTTGTTCATTGAGTTACATAATATCCCACACTCTCATCTCAACCAAATTTCTGAAAGCAAACTTTTTTCAAAACTTTTTAGGGGCGCCTGGGTGGCTCCAGGCTCAGTTAAGCATACATCTTCAGCTCAGGTCATGATCTTGCGGTCCATGGGTTCGAGCCCCAGGTCAGGCTCTGTACTGACAGCTCAGAGCCTAGAGCCTGCTTTGGATTCTGTGTCTCCCTCTCTCTGTGCCCCTCCCCTGCTCGTGTTCTGACTCTCTCAAAAATAAACAAACACTAAAAAAACATTAAAAAAAACTTTTTAACACTGGGGCGCCTAGGTGGCTCAGTCAGTTAAGCACCTGACTTCAGCTCAGGTCATGATCTGGTGGTTTGAGAGTTCGAGCCCTAGGTCAGTCTCTGTGGTGATAGCTCAGAGCATAGAGCCTGCTTCAGATTCTGTGTCTTCCTCTCTCTCTGCCCCTACCCAGCAGTCTCCCTCTCTGAAAAATAAACATTAAAAAAAATTTTTTTAAAGAACCTTTTTAATACTATAAACCAGAGAATTAGAAATTTAAAGAATCACTTCAGATATATAGTTATACAATAACTTTGAAAAGTCTTGTTTTCTAACCCCCCAAAAAAGAAAATCCACCAAAGTAAGTTGAAAGAACAACAAGATTTATGGTACACTGCAGTTAGAACCCAACTTTATTGTTACAACCAATTTTTATTTACAGAATATAAATCTCTTCAAAAAGATACATTCCTTCATTTAATCAATGGTAAAAGGCCTTATTAAGCAGAAATAAAGCCTAAACATCACTTATATTCAAACAGAAATACAAACACCTTCATTAAAAGTTTATGAACATACAGCAAAAATGTATTTTTTACGTAAGCAGTTACATGAATGAGGCTGTTTTTTTATTGTCTTCACTGGCAACCCCATTTTTATCCACAGAATAAATTTTACGCTTAAATTAACAGTAGTAAAAATGTAAAAATTAAATTTTAAACATGAAAATATGCAACCAAAAACAGGAAGTATCTCCATTATCAAACAGATTGACAAGTTCTCAGACACTCAGATACTTTCTGAGGCATATCAAAACACCTACATCAAAATTTGCATTCATCTGAGAGGTATCAATACATTTTCAGTGCTGAGACTATTTGTAGCACTTACAGTATATACAAAGCAGCATTATACTACTATGGTTCACATTTGATAAACACAAATTTAAGGTTTATGCCACAATTGCCCAATTCAACATACAGCTAACGCAGTGACAATTACTCATTTTGTTTTTTCTTCTGAAACTCAATAAGGAAATTATCACTTAAGAACATGGAATAATGCCATGTCTTATTTCTTATGATAGCAGTATATTTTAAAATTCAAATACTTCATATCATGGAAACTTCACCCAGCTGTAAAAAGGTTCCTAAATACAGTACAGTTTAACTTTCCTCTTAGCAGATTCTACCAACTGAGTTACTTTAGTACACATAACTAACAGGAAACTTCTTCAGATTATTGGACAAGAAGATCTCAGTGTGTCACTACCCAAAAAGTAGCAGCACACCACAACCATGGCAAGTAAATATTCTTGCCTCCTCCACTGTGTTTCTGGGGTTTTCTCCAGGTCATGAACGCTGGTTTTCATGGAGATCAATGGGTCTCAACCTATCTCTGAACATTCCTTTATTAAGAGTTTTGAAATTTAACGAAAACAATTCAAATCAGCAGCGTTTTCTTACCCTTCACTAACTAGTTCAAATACAATATGTAATGTTTTCAATTTTTATAAACATCTTGTGTTTTGTTACAATAATTAATGGTATTTATACCATTAATGGGTAAGATGTAAACAAAAATATGCCTATATTTAGGGATTAGGAGTACTTTACAGAGCAATTTTTCATAACCAGAAAAGCTGAACGATTCATAATGAACAAAGATTTTATTTTAACCTGCTATCTGATACTATCTATACCATAGTAAGTGCATTAAGTACAGGAGAAAAAAAAAAGCAGATCTTAGGACAGAAACCTAAGAAGTTGAATTTGGGATGACTGAAACACAAAAGGGAATTTTTCTATAAACACTGTCATTTTTATCCATTCAAATAATTGAATCCTCTGTCCATTTCAAATTATCCAAAAATGAAAGTTGTTAATGTAAAAATTGGAAATATCTAATTCATTATATAAGATACCTTATTAATTTCAGTTTTCAAGTATTCAAGTAATGCAAACCCAAGCATTTTGTTTTACAAGAACACATTTACAGACTAAGCTTCAAAGACAGGGGAAAAATCATTTAAAATAACTGATATGCTTTTCTGTCCAAAGACCTCTAACCCAAGACATAACACTATAATCACACACGTGATATATATAACTGGGAAAAAAAGGTGGTTCAATAACTAACGTCTTTAAAAAAAAAAAAAAAAAAAAAAAGGAAAAGAAGAAGCAAAACAGATTACCTTAATACGTTAGTTTCCAATCAAAGGACATTCTAAAATCAAATGAACTAAGGAAGCAAAATCAGAGCATATCAATTCTGAAATAAGGAAAAGGCTGTTTTACCACATACTTATAATTCATTTCCTTTGTGCATATTACTCACATTTGCTTTTTGAGGAAATTAGTGCAAATTGCTCCCAATAACAGAACTCTTGTCCTAGCATAAAGCACTGGTAACTCTGTCTATATCAACTGAATGACTGATTAATATTAGAAGTTTAAGTCTGTATCACTTTGGAATGCATATAAAATGCTTATTAAAAGCAATTTGAAGCAGAATATCAAACTGGTAGTATTTTCATATGTACTATGAAGGAATTTAAAAATGGTACAGAAAGCTTTGTGTAATATAAAAAAGAAAAACCTATATATTTAAAGTGGAACTTTTTAACTCTTCACTGAGAGTGCTTGGGGGAACTTTTTTCCTTTAACTTCCTTTATGAAGTTGAAGTAAATATTTTCAGTCCAGCAAAAATGAAAATAGCACTATGTCATTAAAAGATTACTCATTACTTAGGTCTTTTCTGTCTTTTACAATCCCATAATGAACAACTTTATATTTATAGAAGCCAAATGAGATATGTTTAAGTTGAGCTAAGAGCTATTATTTATCAAGATCTCATACATACAGGATTTAGATTCACACAGATACGTAAAATGTCAAGGTTTGTTTGGGGGTTTTTTGGTAGAAAAAAGCTAACAACCTTGAAAACAGGAAAGGGTAATATTTCAGTCTGCAATCATCACATTATATTTTTAATTTGCTTTAGCTTAGAATCATGACTCAAAGAAAGGAGCTCTAGAGTGTATTAATTTACTGCTTATAGCAATCTAACCTCACAAAAACTAATGGCCAGCTAAAGAATGAAGAAAAGTCGTATTAGGCACTGAGAGGCTAAATAAATAAGTAATGACATTGACAAAACCTGATAAACCCTATTTCCAGTTCCTCTTGCTATCCCACTGTGCAGCCAGAACTTTTGGCTATTTTAAGTCTAAAACCAAAGAGCTGAATCATTTCCTTACCCCCCTCCCCTAAAAAAAAAATAAAACTACAAAAGGGAAGAGAATGCAAAACAATACACAATCTCATATGCAAGATACAATTCACACTAATTTACAAATGTTTATTTACACTGTTTTATATACATTCCAGGCAGACCTAGTTGAGTTTTTGTGCTCATGTTGATCTCAAACGACCATGTGAACAGTATGATTTACTACCACATCTCTTTGATTTCTGGAAAATCAAGTGGTAGCATGGGGTCAGGAGAGAAAAAAAATCAAATATTACTGGTCAGGTAAGATCATACAAGTATGTAAGGAACAAAAGGAAAAAATGTGGAATTTTGCTTGTTAAAGCATCCAGGCCACTATGGTCTATTGACTAACAATGAGTACACATGAATGCCACTTCTCTAACAACCATTTTCATATTTACAAAATGAACTTACTACCAGCTGAGTTATTAGGTAAGGCATTCAAGTTCCTTAGCTTAACATAAAAAGGCAACAGACACCTCAGCAAACCACAGGACAAATTTTAGAGGAAGTTTTTCCTTTAGGTTCCCTTAAATGGTCAATAAAAAGGGAAGCAATTTTGAACCCTATTATTAGGCTGCAGCATGATACCAAAAACCTGGGAAGGTTTTGGAGCATCACAAAGGAAGTGGGAGCATCACAACTCCCAAAAATTAGCCATAGAGTGGGGAAAATATCTTATATATCTTATTTTGTTTCCAACTCCCACTGCATACTCCTAGGGCTAAAGTGAGAGCCTTTATTCCCCTTTACATTCACTTCTAATATGAATCTCTCGAAGAGTACCACAGCTAGCAGCTATGCACAGTCTACCAGAAAAGGCTCAGTGAATCCCTATTCAAAAGAGTTTGAAGAATATGGAATAAAGTAGAAAACTGATCTTGTCTCCTCTCATACACACAAGTTCTCACTTTAAGAAGTCAGAAAGCAAAAAATCAAGGGTATTACATATTATTCATTGTCCTAAGAAAATGTTCCAACCACAAATAAAAATTCCACCAAAAACAATTTTTCAAGTTCACTCTAACATTATGTAAAAAGCTACTGTTTAATTGGTTCCATTCATTTAGTCAATTAGGTAAAATTCTATTGATCCTTTACTAATACGGTTTAAAAAAACAGAAGTGAACATTTATAACACTGGGGAGGTAGAAAACAAATCTTAGTCTAACACTGTTACAGACACAAGCAGATTTTAAGATTCTATTTATGTAACTAGAATTTACCATTTAAAATGGCCTTAAGTGTTTCTACTTACTTTATTAGCTTTAAACATCTTGAGATAATCCAAGTATTTTAAAGCACTTATCTGAGAATATAAGTCATTTGGAATAATACATCAAACTCCCCAGAAGATTTCTTAGAGGATATATTTGTAGTTGCATATTCTGAATATGCAGATTCATTAAGCCAACTTTGTACATGGGCACTTATGTGACCAAAGTGCAAAGCTTGTCAGACTAATTTTCTAAGTTAACCATGACTGCTCATCCCCACACAGGGGCAGTCTTCAAAACTTGAAGCCTACTTATCGCAAAGATCTAACTTCCTTCCATATAATAATTACCACCCTCTCATTCCCAAACAAAATTAAAAAATACACAAACAAAATCAAGAGAAACTAAAACAAGATGCCCTCCTACCACAAGTATATCTGCTTAATTCACATTTGTTATATCAGATTCTAAGTGTAGTAGATCAAAGTCCTAAATGTTCCTTATTTCTTTCTTTTAACTGCTTCAATTTAGTTCTCTGAACCTGCATATATCATGTAATCATGTCATTCTAAAGACATGGAGCAACACTAAAACATGAAATGAAATTGTAAGGAATGAATATGCAAAGGTAAAAAAGAATATCTAAATGATATTTTCTTGTTCCCAAGTACGATAACCACTCTATCTTTGTTTCAAAAATTAGCATTTGTTCTAGCTAAACAGACAAAAAACACAGAATATTTCATTACGTAAAACAAAATTTTTGGTAAAAAACAATATGATACAACCAAGTTTTAAAAATAAACTAGCAACTTAAATGACCATATTTAGTATGTGAAAACATTACTTAATGCAGATTTTGGTAATACAAAATCATATCTATTCCAGGATTATATGGTTAATATTTATACTGCCAGACTATGTAAGGAAAGGAGAATTTAAAGATAGATTCCACCCCCCCCCAAAAAACACTATCCAATATTCAATTCAAAAAGATGTACCACTAAGCATAGACAGTAAATGCAGTTTACCCTCATACACAGAAAATTTTCTATGAACACCCTAAGTTATCTATACCAGTATCTGGCATTTCAAGACTGAATGATTCATATTTCTTACAGTGTATCGAGATAAAAAAGTTACACTGAACACTTAGAATGTTTACTAAAATTAATATTAAAGTAAAACTTAAAAAAAAAGTTTCTCTGGAACATTTTCATTGCTTACACTCAACCAACAGATGAAAGCAGTCACAGAATTATGTTAAGTTTATAATAAATAATTCACATAAACAGAGATTAAATTATCAAAGAAAGGATTAAACTGACATCTTTATACCTTTTTGCAGATTTAACAAACTTCTAATCCACCACACACTGATAGCAGTAGGTGTACTTCTTGACATCGTTCAGTCTATTTAAAAAATAGATTGGTTTAGAGGCATAATTTGTAAAGCAAGATAACCAAATTAAACAACAGAATTTTAACAAATATTGGCTTTTCAAAATTTCTTAAGAAAAGATTTCACAAGCATTGTTCAGCTACTTGAGAATAATCAAATCTCTTCTTTACTCAGGCACTTTTAATGCGGTAACTTCAGGCTTCATTTTAAAGTATTGGTTAAAACGAACAATTGCATACCTAGTGAGAAATGAATAACAACAATTAATCAAAGGTGAAAATCTTAATCCTTCCTTCATTTTCCATTCACCTTTCTAAGCTGATTTTCTTTTTTAAGTTTTAAGATTTTCAAAGGACATATTTTTGGTTTACTGCACCACCTACTGGACACTTTTCTAATAGAGTATTTAACAGATTGGTATACCAGATTTCCTTGCAAACCATTAAACGTATGAAACCTTTAGAAGATTTGACTGAAAATAATAATAACTACAGTGTACCCCATGAGTTCTACACGTACACCAAAAACAAACAAAAAAAGTAGAGACAAATGTAATGCACAGAGTATAATTAAACTTACCCAAGGAAATCAAAGTCAATAGTGGAGTATTTGGCTTGAATCAAAGCCCACAATCCCCAAAAGAAATGAGAAGCCTAAAAAGGAGGAAAGAAAAATCAAGAATTATGGTAATACATTTCTTAATAAAACAACTGTCAAATAATTAATGTTCTTTTTCTTCAACTCCATGCTGAATACAATCTTGATGCTCTGTCTAAAAAACAGCAAATACTGAGCATACAGTTATCTGGATGACTACCTATGTCCACACCAAAAGACATTATAATATGTTTATAACCTGTTAAGAAAATAAAGCCCAATTCCTGTAACTGCTTTGTGGAAACAGAGTTCAGCACCAGTACTAATAGATGTTGGTTAATTATTTTTAATGATTAAAACTGCCAACAGGCTTTTCCTATAAAATACAGGATTATCAAAGGACTTTGGCTTTTTGACATAAAAATATAAACAAAAGGGAAAATCCAAATCTCAAAAATGAAAAATATATTTAAATATGAAAAATGTTCTAGACATGCCAAACATCTCAAAACAATTTTTATTGGCCCAACAATTTTCTATAACCAACCATGACATACTGTAACATAATTTTACCTACGCCAGACAAAAATGCGTCTTAAGACTTCAAGAGAAAAACAGATGACTGTACGAGCTATAAAATAACTGCTATGTGTGTGCTTTACAATCTATTTCCAGTTAAACAAGAAAATATCTTAAGATTTGAATATTAGCTAATAAAACCTCACTTCCCAAGAAATAGCCTATTCTAACTAGAAATATAGCTAGAAAAAAAGTCTTGAAGAGTTTTATTTCAACTAAATTCCTTATAGTAACAACAAAAGGTATCTCAGAAAAAAAAATTCCTCAACAGCTGTGATCTTGGTATTAAAATAATCGAACAAACCAATTGGGTAGGTAAAGCAACACAATGAATGAGGAAGGATTCTTAATTTGAATTGTGAATTGGGGGGTTTCAAGTCCAGGTTCTGTCACTAACTCTTTTTGCAACAACCTTCAGTAAGTCACAAATTTTTAGTGTCAGAATTATCACTTAAAAGATAAGAAACTATTAGCCATTCTGTATTCCACACAGGATTGTTTTAAAGATTAATGGAGGGGGCATCTAGTGTGTAGGTGGTTCAGTATATTGAGTGTCCAATTCTTGATTTAGGCTCAGGTCATGATCCTAGGGTCATGGGATCCACACTGAGTGTGGAACCTGCTTAAGATTCACTCTGGAAGTCGCCTGCATGGCTCAGTTGGTTAAGTGTCTGACTTTGGCTCAGGTCATCATCTCGTGGTTCAAGCCCTGCATTGGGCTCTCTGTTGTCAGCACAGAGCCCACTTCAGATCCTCTGTCTCCCTTTCTCTCTGCCCCTCCCCTGCTTGTGCTCACACTCTTTATCTCTCAAAAATGAACATTTAATAAAAAAAGATTCTTTCCCTCTGCCCCTCTACCCCCTACTCGGGGGCCTTGAAGGAAGGAAGGGAATTATATATATTGTGGGAAATAATCTTACTGACCCAATCAAAGGAGGGACACGGAGACTCGGAGCACAGTGAAGCAAGACTTTAATCAACATTCTTGCAAGAGCAGGTGTCTGACAGACAAGCACACTCGGAGCAGTCACAGCAGACAATTTATCTCCTAGTGTGCAAGTTCCTCCTCTGGATCCTCACTGGCTGAGTACTACAGTGATTATAGCCTTACCCCATCACCTATGCCCATCTAAGGCAAAAAGTAGTCTAATTGGAATAATGTACATTTCCTGAGGTGATGCACAGACTTTTTCAGTCCCTCTGTTGTTCTTTGGTTCACGCTCACTGCAAAACCTGTAAAAATAAGCCTGCGAAACGGAGAAGGGGAAGAATGGGGAAGTGAAGTTTCCAAGGGTTTGGCACTCATTATGGGGGGATAGGGGTTTCATATACATGTCCAATAGGTTGTAAACCTACTATTAACTAGACAGCACAGCTTTTATTTGGTATTTCTGAAAAAGAATCATCTCCCTTACTTCATACACACACACACACACACACACACACACAGATATCTATGAAACTTTTAACCTCTAAAGATCTCTTTAAAGTATGTTGTTGTAATAATATCCATTTAAAAAATATTATCACACTTTGCTTTTAACTTCCTCAAAAAATCACTAGCAGGATATATAACTTCCCATCAAATACAGATATAGAAAAGAATAAATATTGTAGTAAAGAGTAAACAGCTAAAGTCACATGCACATGAAGTCTAATGGTTAATTACACAAAATTTAAGAAAAGCTGAGCTCTGGAGTCAAATTGCAAACATTATTACCTATATGACTTTGAGCAATTAACCTCTCTGTACCTTTGTCTCCTCACCTGTAAAATGCAGGTGTGATATGATTTATAATGAGAAATAAATATTTGGTTTTTATCCACTGTCTCTGGCTCACAGTTCCCCAAATCCTTGGAATTTTCTAAGCATAACAGCAATGGGAACATCTTTTTGTTATAATATTTGGTCTTTTATCATAAGTTCCTGAAATAGCTCCAGAACAATAAACGTAAAAGGAGTATCTTGTTATTCAAAACAAGTCCCTTTCAACCACACCTGAGTTTTGGAAAGCACCTCTAGATGAGAATTGGTTGCCAGGGAAACCAATCAGATGATTAGAGGGGTGGGCATCTCACAACCTCCAGGGAGGGGAAAGGGGAGAGAGACCGGAGTTCAGTTTTCAATGCCCAATGTTTTAATCAATCTTGCCTATGTAATGAAGGCTCCATATAACCCAAAAGGAGAGGGTTCAGAGAGCTTCCAGGCCTGGTGAACCAGAATATATCCACATGCTGGAGGGTGGTATACACTATCCTCCTCGAGAACAGAAGTTCCTATGCTCAGGACCCTTCTAGACCTTGCCCTATGTACCTCTTCATCTGACTGTTCTTCTGTATCTTTTATAACAAACTGGTAAACGTATGTAAATGCTTCTCTGAGTTCTAAGTGCCACTCTCGCAAATTAACCGCACCCAAAGTGGGAATTTTGGAAACCTCCGATTTATAGCCAGTGGGTAAGAATCACAGGTAACAAATGAGACCTGCAACTGACACCTGAAAGAGGGAACAGTGGAGTGAAGTGTCGTGAGACTGAACCCTTAACCTATGGGATCTAACACCTATGGAATTGCAGGACACTGCTGAGAATTGGAGAACTACTTAGTGATGTAGAAAAAACACACATCGGAGCCGAGTATATATATCTGGTATATAACAAACATTCAATAAAATGCTAATTACTATAATTATATAAAATTAGAATGATAAAAATATAAAAACTTTCAAAAATGGTTTTCTGAGGTGCCTAGTTGGCTCAGTGGGTTAAGCATCTGACTTCAGCTCAGGTCATGAGCTCACAGTTTGTGGGTTAGAGCCCTACATCTGGCTCTGTGCTGACTGACAGCTCAGAGCATAGAGCCTGCTTCAGATTCGGTGTCTCCCTGCTCTCTGCCCCTCCCCAACTTGTGCTCTTGTGCGTGTGTGCATGCACACTCTCTATCAAAAATAAACATTAAAAAATAAAATAAAATATTATAAAATAAAAAATAAAATAAAAATAACATAACAAAAATGGTCCTCTTTCTACCTGAGGAAGTCCCACATATTGAGAAATGAATTATGAGATGAGATGTGCTTCCTTCTTTTTAAAGTCTAAAACAGTGGTTGTCAACCCAGGGGAGGTGTCTGAGACTCAAAACTATTTCCTATATGGCACAAAAACAGACACTCAGATCAATATAGGAGAATAGAGAACCCAGAAATGGACCCACAGACATATGGCCAACTAATCTTTGGCAAAGCAAGAAACAATATCCAATGAAATACAGTCTCTTCAGCAAGTGGTGCTGGGAAAACTAGACAGAAACACGCAGAAGAATGAACCTGAACCACTTTCTTACACCATACACAAAAATAAACCCAAAATGGATCAAAGACCTAAATGTAAGACAGGAAGCCATCAAAATCCTCAAGGATAAAGCAGGCAAAAACCTCTTTGACCCTGGCTGCAGCAACTTCTTACTCAACACATCTCCAGAAGCAAGGGAAATAAAAGCAAGAATGAACTATCAGGACCTCAACAAAATGTAAATCTTCTGCACAGCAAAGGAAACAATCAGCAAAACTAAAAGGCAACCAACAGAATGGCAGAAGATGTTTGCAAATGACATACCAGAAAAAGGGTTAGTATCCAAAATCTATGAAGAACTTATCAAACACCCAAAAAACAAATAATCCAGTGAAGAAATGGGCAAAAAACACAAATAGACACTTCTCCAAAGAAGACATCCAGATGGCCAACTGACACATGAAAAAATGCTCCACATCACTCATCATCAGGGAAATACATACCAAAACCACGATGAGATACCATCTTACACCTGTCAGAATGGCTAACATTAACAACTCAGGCAACAACAGATGTTGACAAGGATGCTGAGAAAGAGGATCTCTTCTGCATTGCTGGTAGCAACGCAAGCTGGTGCAGCCACTCTGGAAAACAGTGTGGAGGTTCCTCAAAAAATTAAAAATAGAACTACCCTAGGACCCAGCAATTGCACTACTAGGTATTTATCCAAGGGATACAGGTATGCTGTTTCGAAGGGGGACATGCACCCAATGTTTGTAGCAGCACTATCAACAATAGCCAAAGTATGGAAAAAGCCTGAATGTCCATCATTGGATGAGTGGATAAAGAAATGGTGTGTATACATACATACACATATATATATATATACTATATGTATATATGCATATACATATACTATATGTATATATGTACATATGTATGTACATGTACTATATGTATATATATACTATATGTATATACGTGTATATATACGTATACACACACACACACATACACACACATACACACACACACACACACACACACACACACACACACACACACAAGGAGTATTACTCAGCAATCAAAAAGAATGAAATCTTGGGGCCCCTGGGTGGCTCAGTCGGTTAAGCAGCCGACTTCGGCTCAGGTCATGATCTCGCGGTCCGTGAGTTCAAGCCCCGCGCCAGGCTCTGTGCTGACAGCTCAGAGCCTGGAGCCTGCTTCAGATTCTGTGTCTCCCTCTCTCTCTGACCCTCCCTCGTTCATGCTCTGTCTCTCCCTGTCTCAAAAATAAATAAAACGTTAAAAAAAAAAAAAAAAGACTGAAATCTTGCCATTTGCAACTATGTGGATGGAACTAGAGGGTATTATGCCAAGCCAAATTAGTCAGAAAAAGACAAATATCTTATGACTTCACTCATATGAGGCCTTTAAGACACAGATGAACAAAAGGGAAGGGAAACAAAAAAAATATAAAAACGGGGGGGAGGGGATAAAACATAAAATATTCTTAAATATGGAGGGCGCCTGGGTGGCTCAGTTGGTTGAGCGTCGAACTTCGGCTCAGGTCATGATCTCACAGTCTGTGGGTTCGAGCCCCACGTCGGGCTCTGTGCTGACAGCTCAGAGCCTGGAGCCTGCTTCCGATCCTGTGTCTCCCCCTCTCTCTGCCCCTCCCCCACTCTCACTTTGTCTCACTCTGTCTCTCAAAAATAAATAATGTAAAAAAAATTTTTTTTAAATATGGAGAACAAACAGAGGGTTACTGGAGGGGTTGTGGGAGAGGGGTTGGGCTAAATGGGTAAGGGGCATTAAATCACTGTTGCACTATAGGATATCTAATTTGGATGTAAATTAAAAAAAAATAAAATGTAAAAAATTAAATAAAAATAAATACTAAAAAAATTAAAGCAAGCTCCAAACTCTGAGCTGTCAGAACAGAGCCCAACATGGGGCTTGAACTCACGAACCATGAGACCATGACCTGAGCCAAAGCTGGATGCTTAACTGACTAAGCCACCCAAGGCACCCCAACGGTGTATTTTTCTTTAACTTTCTTACATGAGTGTTGAATTTTTCAGTAAGGGAAAAAATTATTTGGTTTTGTTTCAGTGCTGTGTCTTCAAATACTGATGATAGCAGTATTAAAGCCCTTACTCTCTTGCTATTAAAAAAAAAAAAAAAGGATCAAGTATATTTTGGTTCTATTTTTGTTTTAATAAAACATTGGATTTAAAAAATATATATTTCTTGTAATACTATTAATATGCTACTTGCCTTCTTGAATATGTTAACATCTGCAATGATGGTTTAAAAGCAATGGTGGGTAAAGCTACTAGTACCTTACAATATGTCAAGGCAGTGTCACCAAACACACACTCACATCACCACTACACACAGTAAAAGACTAGTCTTGTCTGTGTGAAGAATGTCCTTTAAGAAGCCATTAAATTATTAATTTTATTAAATCTCTACCCTTGAGTACACGTTCTAATATTCTGTGAGATGGTGTAGGAAAGTACACATAAAGCAGTCTGCTATACACCCAAAAGAGGAAGGTTGTTTCAAGGAAAAACATTTATGACTGAGTTGTGAGCTGAACTTGCACATTTTTAATGGAACATCATGTTTACTTGAAAGAACAACTGACATTCGAACCACTTATTAGACTTGGGCATTTGGCAGATATTTCTCAGATATAAAAAAGAGCACTTGTCATTTCAATGAAAATAATTGACAGTATTTGTTGCCAATGATAGTCTTCAAGTATTCAACCTAAAATTAGAACTTTGGAAAATTTGTATTTGATTCTGTGAGCCTACCAGCTTCTCAATACAGTATTTAAAACTTTTCTGATGACACTGATTGTGATATCAGCAAATGTGATATTTTTATATCATATAATGAGATGTATTAACATCTGTAAGATCTATACAACTCAATGAATCAATATTTCCCAAATAATACTGAATGGTGTTAAAATTACAAAATCATGCACTGCCAAAAGAGCCATTCAAAGTGCAAAGTAAATCAATGGATTATAATATAATAGAATACGAAAAATTAATTGATGTTTTCTGACTGCACATTGCAACTAACCTTTAAGAAATAACCACCTGTTGAGTTCTGGTGATGTATCAAAGAGAAAATCCACAATTATCTGAAAAGGCAATGTACTCATTTCTTCCAACACGTGTGTGACACAGAACTTTCTTTGTATACTTTAACCAAGCCAATATATTGCAACAGATGAAATGCAGAAGTAGATATAAGAATCTAACTTTTGAGGCGCCTGGGTGGCTCAGCTGGTTAAGCATCCGACTTCGGCTCAGGTCATGATCTCGTGGTTTGTGAGTTTGAGCCCCGCCATCGGCCCCGTGTCAGGCTCTGTGCTGACAGCTTGGAGCCTAGAGCCTGCTTCAGATTGTGTCTCCCTCTCTCTCTGCCCCACTCCTGCTCATGCTCTGTCTCTCTCTGTCTCAAAAATAAATAAAACATTAAAAAAAAATTAAAAAAAAAAAAAAAGAATTAACTTTTATTAAGCCAGACATTACAAGGATTTGCAAAAGTGTGAAATAATGCCATTCTTCTCACTAAATTGCTTTTTTGTTTTGGAAAAATAGTTATTTTCCATTCAAAATGATGTTTATGTTAACAAGTTTATTATTTTTTACTTAATATTTTAAATTTGTTTTAATTTTCAGTATGACAAATACTGATAATTAACTGAAATAAACAAAAGCTCATAGATGTCTTCAAAAAAATCTTGAGGGATGTCTGGGTGGCTCAGTTGGTTGAGTGTCCAACTCTTGATTTGGGTTCAGGTCATGATCTCAGGGTCATGAGATCAAGCCCCATGTCTGGCTGTGGGCTGAGCATGAAGCCTGCTTGGGATTCTCTTTCTCCCTCTCTCTCTCTGCCCCTCCCCTACTTGCACTCTCTCAAAATAAATAAACATTCAAAAAAAAATATTGGGGCGCCTGGGTGGCTCAGTCAGTTAAGTATCTGACTCTTGATTTCAGCTTAGGTCATAACCTCATTGTTTGTGAGTTCAATCCCTGCATCAGGCTCTGTGCTTGACAGCACAGAGTCTGCTTGGGATTCTCTGTCTTCCCCCTCTCCCTGCCCCTCTGCCCCTACTCTGCTTGCATGCTCTTTAAAAAAAAAAAAAATCGGGGGGCGGGGGTCCTGGATGGCTCAAGTTGGTTAAGTGTCTGACTTCATGATTTCGTGGTTTGTGAGTTTAAGCCCTGCATCAGGCTCTGTGGTGACGGTTCGGAGCCTGGAGCCTGCTTTGGATTCTCAGTCTCCCTCTCTCCCTGCTCCTCCCCTGCTTGCACTCACGCACGCGTGCTCTCTCAAAAATGAAATAAAAAACATTAAAAAAAAAAAAATCTTGGAAGTGTAAAAAGAAAATCCTGAGATGAAAAAGTTTGAGAACCACTAGTTTAAATCACCTAGCCATATTTAAAGTGATATAAAAATCATCTGTAATCTCTTATCAGGCCAGTTCTGTGAGTAGAAAAGACTGCAATCGGGAAATTCTACACCTAAAAATAACATCAAACCAGCTCTTCCCGCCATTTCAAGCAACGTTCATTCATATACTAGTATAAAATAACTAAACAGTTCTACATTAGAGATGCACTACACACAAACTTCACAAAAATCCCACTTTTTGACAGGCAATACCTTTTATAGGATGAAAAATGAAAAATTTATATACATTAGACTCTTAAATGGATGAAACAGAAATGCAGGAAAACAGCCCATTCATCATTTCCCCAAAATATCAAAGAAAATACTTAAGTCCTAATAAAATAATGTAATATTCTATGTGATTTACTTATACTCTTATTATTTCTTTCAAATTTGGAAGTTATAGATATGTAAGTCTATTAAAGGGCATTTTAACTTCTAGGCTATTGTTCTGTATAGAAGTTGTTTGTATGACCTGTCATGCATTTCTGACAGCCGCACAAACACAATCGGGGGGGCTCAGTTGGCTTATTCTGCATCTGGCCTCAGGATCAGAACTGACGCTTCTGTTCCTGACAACAAGAAGGATTAACAAGCCTCACCTTCCTCCTTGAGCCAGACCAGGATGGATCTGGGAGGGATGAGGAATATGCAGAAGCCCAGGCTCCTAAGATTGTGAGATACGATAAGAGAAACAGAAAACAGTATAGCTCCGGACTGCACTGAGGCAAACTTAATGACTAACCATAAGTCACACAAGGGTAATATATATTGCCCTGGCGGGAATAGCTTGTTTGAAGTCCCACCTGAGGGGAGGATGCTCTGCCCACAACCCTCTATCAGGACTCCAACTGGGCTATTCACCACGGGGCTTCCCTAGCAAGAAGGTTGGATGTTATAAGTACCTGACTTGGTGTACTAACCCTTCTTTGTTCTTCTCTATACTTCTCTCCTTCCTTGTGTTTACTATAATTGTTTAATTCCTTATATTCTCTTCCCCTTATAATTAATAAAGTCTCCCTCCACAAAGCCAGAAGCGCATCTAGTGTGAATTCATATTACTGAGAACAGGTACCCATCTCTGTGGCAAAGAACAATTCAAGGCTTTATAAGACAAACAAGTAACTAAAATGAATCCTCAAACTGGTTTCTGAAAAAACCTAAAAACTGGTTTCCTAAAACTAACATGTTCTTAGAAATAATCCAAAGTCTGCAAACAATGTGTCTAACAATTAAAAAACCCATATGTATACTCTATTTGATTTTATAATACAAATGCCTACTTTTGTTTACCATCTCAGTATTAGTTAATTACAATAAACAATCAGCAACATATGAAGTCTTTAATATTTACAAGTCTACTCACACCCTCAGCAGTAAATATTTAACCAGCCATTCATTAAAAAAATCTATATCCTAATCTTACTCAAACCTCTTTTCTCCACTTATCAAATCAGCTTTATAATGTATGTATATGCTGTCTTCATGACAAGTGATCAAGGAAGGAAGGGTCTCAGAGGAGGAAACAGTATATAAGACACGTCTATAAGGAACAAAAAGAATTTGCCAGAGGATGCAGGGAAAAGGGCACTCTAGGGAGGAAGAAATAACTTATACAAAAGCATATAGGCTTCAAACATGGAATGTACAGAAAACAAGATGACTCTGCTAAAGCAGAAGTGGAGGTGGGAAAGAAGACAGAATTTACAGACTGCTATCATTTGGATTCACCCTGTAGGTCACGGGGAACCATAAAAATGGAAGAGACATACTTATATTCATGAATTAGATCTAGTTATAAAAAAGATTAACTTTTTAAATGTACAGGATGAAATATAGACAGGAGAAACTTGGAGGCAAAGAGACCAGTAGAAGTTGACATAGGTGAGAAATTAACGGCTTAATCAAATGTCACATAATTAAGGAGATATGGCTGGAATTGAGAGAATTTTAGGAACTAAGAGTAACAGAACTTGGAAATAGAAAAAATTGATAATAAAGAAGAGGAACACATGACATAAAAGAAAATTACTTTTTTCCTGATTCCAGAATACAGCAACTACATGGATGATATTTAATTAAATCAAGACAGAACAAAGAATAAATAATGGAACAGAGGACAGGATGCATGAAATAAAATTCAAATTTGGACATACTGTGGTCAATTACTAATGGTATCCTGGATGGTGGCAAATACTGATCTTGAGATCAACAAAGGAAAAAAAAAATCAACTTGGGATCATTAATAGGAAGTACAATAAAGTCACAGGACTAGGGGCACCTGGGTGGCTCAATCGGTTAAGAGTCTGACTTCGGCTCAGGTCATGATCTCCCGGTCCATGAGTTCGAGCCCCAAGTTGGGCTCTGTGCTGACAGCTCAGAGCCTGGAGCCTGCTTCGGATTCTGTCTCCCTCTCTCTTTGCCCTCCACTGGTCGTGCTCGGTCTCTCTCAAAAATAAACATTTAAAAAAAAAAAGTAATGGGATTAAATCACCCAATGGAAGTATTTAAAGTGAAAGGAGCTGGGAGAACCCAAAATCAGGACAATAGGAAACACCAGTATTGTAAGAGGACTGGGAGAAGAGGAAGAAAAGGAGGAGCCAGGGAAAGAGACTGAGTAGGAAAATACAAAAGAGAACCAAGGAAGAATGGTTATCACAAAAATTAATAAAGAAAAAATTCTAAAAATCAATGGTAAATACTGTCAAATGATTTTGGCAGAACAAATAAGATAAACACTGAAAGTTCAAACTGTATTTAGTAATTATGTCATTATTGGTAACCCTGCCATGAATTATTTTTTATTTTTAGAATAGTGAGGGGAGAAGACAGATTGCAGTGGCCTGAGGAGTGCATGAAAGATAATAAAGAAAAAAGACAGAGGGTTTGCTTTTGTTTCCCCCTACCTTCCCAATTATTTATTCATTCCAACACTTGAGATTGCGACAGACGTTTACTTAATTACTGTGGGGTGAAATTAAGAGTTGGTAAAAGAATTATGTAAACTGGGCTAGCTTAAAAAAAGAAAAAAAACTGCAAAAAAAAAATCTTGAAAAAGAAAGGCATACAGGGACACCTGGGTGGCTCAATCAGTTAAGTGTCCGACTCTTGATTTCAGATCAGGTCATGAACTAATGGTTCATGGATCGAGCCCCCATATCAGGCTCTGCACTGACATCAGGGAGCCTGCTTGGGATTCTCTACCCCTTCCCTGCGTGTGCATACATGCTAAGTAAATAAATATTAAAAAAGAAAATAATAAAATAATTCTTTAAAAAATGAAAAGAAAGGCATATACATCAAATCTCAGGAGAATTAATAATCTCAAGTAAGAGGGGCTGTGAAGCCAAATGTGAGCATTCATCTAAATTCTGCTATATTCTTTCTATTCTAAAGCTAGCAAGAGAGGTCCTGATGCAAGAAAGTAACCCACCTCTGGAGAGAGTTGTCAAGAACAGCACATAAAAGAGGACCGCAGCACAATTTAAATAAAAAGAGAAATTCAAACCAAAATTGGCTTCATACCTGGTTCTCAATGGTTTCTTAATGAGGAAAAATCGGAAATTGGTAACAGACTCTCAGAGAATAAACTGTAATGTATATGAAAACTAAAGATTATGTATATTAAGGACATGCTAAATAAGGAATACTATTAAAAAGGTATCGAAGTTTTATGTCTCATTAACCATCCTTCTGTTTTTTCTTGAAGTTTTTATTTTGAGAGAGAGCACATGCACATGAGCAGGGTAGGGGCAGAGAGAGAGAGGGAAAGAGAAAATCCCAACCTGTGCTAACAGCACAGAGCCCGATGTGTGGCTTAAACCGTGAGATCGATCATGACCTGAGCTGAAATCAAGAGTCAGACGCTTGGGGCGCCTGGGTGGCGCAGTCGGTTGAGTGTCCGACTTCGGCCAGGTCACGATCTCGCGGTCCGTGAGTTCGAGCCCCGCGTCGGGCTCTGGGCTGATGGCTCAGAGCCTGGAGCCTGTTTCCGATTCTGTGTCTCCCTCTCTCTCTGCCCCTCCCCCGTTCATGCTCTGTCTCTCTCTGTCCCCAAAATAAATAAACGTTGAAAAAAAAAATTAAAAAAAAAAAAAAAAAAAAAAAAAAGAGTCAGACGCTTAACCAACTGAACCACACAGGTGTCCCTCATCAACCATCCTTTATTCTTTTTCTGTAAGACCTTCTACTGATCATGACATTTCATGAATGTTTGCTGTACATTTCATATATTCTTTTTTCTTCTTATTCAGGTTAAATTGTGGTGCCTGGGTGGCTCAGCTCATTAAGTATCTGAAGTCGGCTCAGGTTATGATCTCACAGTTCTTGAGTTTGAGACCAGCATCAGGCTCCATACTGACTGTGCAAAGCCTCTTTGGGATTTTCTCCCCCTGCCCCCCTGCCTTTTCTCGTTTGTGCTCGCTCTCTCTCAAAATAAATAAATAAACTTAAAAAAATAAAATAAAATCAGGTTGTTTGTTTAATCAGGTTAAGTAAGTTTCCCTCCAATTCTAATTTGCTATGAATTTTAAACAGGGATCCATGTTAAATGTTATCTAAAAAGTATTTTGTACTATTATTTGCCCTTCCAAATTGTAAGTACTTTGAAGCAATGCACTGTTGTATTCTTCTTTTAATCCTCCAATCTACATGACCTAGAGTAGTAAGTACTAGGTATCTTATTAATGGGTATTATAAACAACTTGATAATCAAACCAGAAGTAGTTATTTTTCAATACCATGATATATATACAACCGCAGTATCCAAAGCTATTAAATTTTTATCATCAAAAGTTTACAAAAGAACCCAAGTTAGCTAATAGTAAACAGTGTTTTTGTTTGACTAATCAATAAGCTACGTGGACTTTCTGTGGAAATTAATGAACTCCATGCCTTAGGAATAATTTACGTAAATAGGTACATGAAAAAATATAAATTATAGCGACAATAATATTCCTCATATTAATATAGACAGTGGCTAAACAGAACTATGTAGGTAAATTTTGAAGTTTATTAAGTAACGTCATGAGAAAGAAAACCCTACATTCTCTACTTTAAGATCATGCTTAAATAAAATAAATGGGAACAGCAGGCATCCTAGGACCAGCTGGAGAGCAGGCCATTAATTTAGCCAACAGTTCACTGAAAATAGATATCAGAACAGAAGATGAGTCAAGTTTCAGCACACCCTCTTATTTCAGATGTATTCTGAATGGCTCTGGGAAAATGCTGCTCTTAAAACAATGGAAAAAGTACACCCATGAGCCATCAACAGGGTTTATTTGTAAAGACAACATAGCAAATATTCCCCATGTGAATTGTACCAAATTGTATTAAAACTAAGAAGAAACAGCTAAAATAACTTCAACCTAGTATTCAATTTAATTGTGTAACACCTTAGCTGAAAGCTCATTCTAATTCATCACACCACTCTCAAAAGATAATTGAACTCTTTTTTAAAAAATAAATGCACTCAAGAGTACAGAAAAGTGGGTCTTAAAAATAATAATAAAGCATTAACACATCAAAGAAGCTGGAAATAACTAACTGCTTATCAAAAGAAGACCAAGACAAAATACTAGGTAAGTTATGAAAACATAATTCTATTCCTTCCAATCTACTTTTATCATCTTAACAGTAAGATGTGATGATTAAATGTACTGTGGAGGGACACCTGGATGGCTCAGTCGGTTAAGCGTCTGACTTCAGCTCAAGTCATGATCTCACTGTTCATGAGTTCAAGCCCAGTGTCAGGCTCTGTGCTAACAGCTCAGAGCCTGGAGCCTGCTTTGGATTCTGTGTCCTCTCTCTCTTCTCCTTCCTCGTTCGTCTCTCTCTCAAAAATAAACAAACATTAAAAAAAAATTTAAATGTACTGTGGAAAGCCTCGTTTCCCATAAATCTTTCCTTGATTATGTTTTTTGTAACATAAAGAGAATAGATAGAATATAAAAAACTGCTTCACAATCCTAACTCTAGCTAGAATCCATTCATCATGTAATTACTGAGCACTTACCATGTGGGTAAGGCACTGTTATTTTAGAGGTTAAGAATAAAATAATGAATAAAACAAAATCTCTGTCCTCAAAAGCTCCTTAATATGGGAGTTGTAAAAAAAATCATGTTTTGTCCTAATTTTGAACAAAAATACACAAAAGATGATGAAAATTAAAAAGCTTTTTAGGGGCATGTGGGTGGTTAAGTCGGTTGAGCATCCGACTTCAGCTCACGTCATCTGACGGTTCCGTCAGTTCGAGCCTCACATCGGGCTCACTGCTGTCAGTGCAGAGCCCACTTCAGATCCTCTGCTACCTCTCTGTCCCTCTTCCCCTGCTCCCTCTCTTTTGAAAATGAATAAACATTTTTTTTAAAAAGCTGTTTAAATTATATTAAGAATCTTTCATTGTTTATATTTAAACTTACCAATGCAAACTGATTGACCTGAATGAAGAGTATTTCAACCTCCTTTTCAGTGACTTCAGTCCCAAAGCCTTTATACTCTTTGTAAGCTTCAAGGTAAGAACGCAGCCACTGGCCCTGTAGTTGTCTGTCTGGATAGAGACTATAGTCTACATCACTCACACCTGAAATGGAAAAAAGGAACACTAAAACTTTTAAAAACACGGTATCTCGTATATACTTGAATAATTCCTAAAGTAATCCTAAAATATCTAGATGTTAATAGCATTTATTAAAATAAACCAAAAAATCTAACGTGCTGAAACTTGAATCCTAATGTATGACCTGTTTCATTATCATAATCAATTCTCGTTGCTTCAATTTCTCCTCAAAGTGTGAAGCTTGAACCATCCATATCAGAAGCCCCAAATCTTCATCCTAACAAGCACCTCAGGAGATTCTTAAGCACACTAATATTTAGAGCATTTCCTAGAACTCCAGCTCTAAAAACATTTTTTACCATTACTCACAGGGTAAGAAATACATTTTACATTGAAAGTTTATACATTCTCCTGGTACTAAGTTCCACAAAACAATATTTACCCTAACTACTCCTTCCAACTCGGATACCTTCTATGTCTTTTCTTTTCCGCTGCTTGTTTTAAAATAATCACCCACCAAATCTGGTTTTAAGATGTGCTATTTGAAAAAGAGTAACCTAGGGGCACCTGGATGGCTCAGTCAGTTAAGCATCCAACTTCAGCTCAGGTTATGACCTCGTGGTTTGTGAGTTCAAACCCCACATCAAGCTCTGTGCTGATGGCTCAGAGCCTGGAGTCTGCTTCGGATTCTGTGTCTCCCTCTCTCTCAGCCCCTCCCCTGCTTGTGCTCTCTCTCAAAAATAAATAAACATTGGGGCGCCTGGGTGGCGCAGTCGGTTAAGCGTCCGACTTCAGCCAGGTCACGATCTCGCGGTCCGTGAGTTCGAGCCCCGCGTCAGGCTCTGGGCTGATGGCTCAGAGCCTGGAGCCTCTTTCCGATTCTGTGTCTCCCTCTCTCTCTGCCCCTCCCCCCGTTCATGCTCTGTCTCTCTCTGTCCCAAAAATAAATAAACGTTGAAAAAAAAAAAAAATTAAATAAATAAATAAATAAATAAACATTAAAAAAAATTTTTTTTAATAAAAAAAGAAAAAAAAAATAGTAACCTAGAAAATAAAGTTTATACTATTTTGTCTACCCCTCAGTGTTCTTCATGAGTTGGTCCAAACTTCACTTCTCTGGTCTTGTAAGTCCTATATGCTCCTCCATGAGTTTTATATCCTACCAACATGTACACTCACCTTGAAGTTTTATTCCTCCTTCCTGCAGTGCTTTCCTTTCTCTTCTATCTGCACATCTCAAATTCTACCTAACTTGCAAACTTCAGCTCAATTTTTTCCTACACAAAATCATATTAGGATCACCAGAGCTTCCTCTTTTATATCTACAGCAGTGATGACCCATTATACTAAGATGAATATGGTGATATCTCATTATATGCACAGCTGCTTTCCCTTTTAATATGTATAGCACATGTGTGGGGATATAGGATGTATATGAAAGGTCTGGTGTAGGGAAATAACTGAAAACACATAAATTAAAACCCTCTCCAACTTCTTCCCAGTTTGCTAAGTATATGTAAATATAAGAATGCATGAATGGTAACAAATACAAATTCAGCAATGAAAAGTTCCTACTAGGCATAAATCATCCAAGAGAATTTTCTAATCTTTAGTTTTAGAGCATTTCATGTTTCTAAATATAGTCATAAAATGTATTTTTAAATTAATTCCTTTTAACATAAAAAAACCTAAAACTTTTATACTTGACAGTGATAAAAGATTAATTTTCAGGGGTAAAATGACAAGGCTTTCCATTATTCATAGCCAAAGACAAAATAAAAAACAAATTATTTAGCTTCTTAGTTGTCCAACATTCCAAAGCTCAAGTACAAAATGGAAACAACAAACGCTTTTAAAGGATTAGGAAAAAAAATGCAAATCTAAGTTCTCTGTATTTTACTGTGACCTTTGGTGAGTTACTTTTTCCATGTGTAAACTGGAATATAACCTAAGTTATATTGTTGTGGAGGGAAAAAATGAGATTTATGAAACACTCTGCATTATGTCAGGTCTTAATGTTAACCACAATGATTATTTATTATTTTCCTTAAAGGATTAGGAAAGAGTCATCTCCTCTTTCTTCTAGTAATAAAGAAAAAACTCAGTAAAGGGTTAAAAAATGTTGTTCCTACTCCCAGGTGAATTTCCCTAAAGATAACAAACAAAAACAACTCTAAAAGTATCATTTCAGTTAAGCCTCTGACTCTCGATTTCAACTCAGGTCATGATCTCACAGTCTTGAGATCTAGCCCCACACACTGGGCTCCACACTGAGCATGGAGCCTGCTTGGGATTCTCTCTCCCCCTCTTTTCTCTCTGCCCCCTCAAAATAAATAAATAAACATTAAAAAAAAAAAAAAACTTTTTTAAGTATCACTTCAAAGTTATACATGTTGCTCCATTAGTTAAGCCCTGGATTTTACCTGCAAATTCATTGAAATGATTTCCGATATCATATGCCAGGTAGTTGTATCCAGAATATTCATAATCAATGAACTGTACATCACCTATGTGAGACACAAAAAAAAAGACATAAGAAATCATATACAAGATCAGAAAATCCCTATGCTATTTGTAATTAAATAGCTTCCAAAATTTTGTCTCATTGTATGTGCTTGGTTACATGCACTTGTGAGACAATACAGGGTAAGGCTGTGAATTTTATGGCAATGAGCTTTACAAAATTCAAATTACATATCGTCAACAGCTTGTGAACATTAATGTCCACTTTATTAAAGGAAAGTCAAAGTATAATTCTCCAAATTCAAACAAAAGCAAAATATGTCTTTCACCACAAGGGGGCATCGGATACTTAAAAACTCAAATTTAATTAAAAAATAAATACTATCTTTGGAAATTGTTAATAACCTGTGCAATTTTAACAAATCATGATACTCCAAAAGTGAACGGACAAGCCACTTTACATATACAAATCAAATATAAACTTTAATAGACTTGAATTCTGTGAACCCTGCAGTTCTGCTATAATATTTGGTCAATTTAACGATATTCCTAATTTAAGAAATTAGTTGCTATAAACTCATAATTTCTAGGAATGCTACATAACTAAAATTTACAATAGAATACCTGAGCAGCATTAAGTTGGTTGTTTTATCTTTTAAAAAGAACAAAGGAATAGTTGTGTGTGAACTTTTTTTAATTTCAGAGATTTTTATATAAGCTAAATTCCTATTCTAAATTAATGCTAAATATATATGTGTATTTCATTACATTTCTCCCAAGATAAAAGGCAAAGTCTACCTGTCCAGGGGAAATACTCCTGCTCAGGAACTTTCATTTTTGAGTACTAAGTATAATAGAGGGTTTGTCTCAAAGATACAGGTCTTTTTAAAAGAGAGACGAGAAAAAGTTTTTGAAAGAGAAAAAGAGCTAAAGAAATTTAAAAAAAAAAAAATCAAAATGGGTCACTGTCGACACCAGGCATCACAAACTCAAAGGCTTAAGGAGCCATACAGTTAAAATGGATACACGCACAGAGATGGTTGTAAGAATAGTTTCTAAGAGGCTTATATTGAGAAAATGCATAGCATATGCCTTAGTTACACTGTCTTTTAAACATCAAACTGAGGTAACAAAACAAACTCCTGGTCCACACACTCTGGAATTTCCCAAATAAAAGAGCTTTGAATGATACTATCTTGATATGGATATGTATGTTTAATTTAGGGGTATATATTGATCATATTCAAACTCAGAAAAAGAATTACATGACACAAAAATATCATGGCAAATGGCATATTTTACAGAAAAGCAAAAAAAAATGTCTAATGTAGCAGCATTTAATATATTAATCCTAAGCTTGTATAAGTACTAGTTAGGTCTAGAGTAAATTAAGTGAGCATCATCAGAATATCAAAGCCCAGTTAATTAAAATCTATATGCATACTGATGAAATAAATATAAGGTTCTAAAATGTTGGTGACTACAATGAATCACTGCTTTGAACCACCACAAGTATTATAATCTTGAATTCAAAAAACTATCCCACAGAAAGTCTTAAAGTTAATCAAATCACTTTACTAAATTGCAGAATGGGGAGGGAGAACATGTTTTAAAGTTTGTTCTGGGTAACACTGGTAATAAGAGGGTGAATTCCACCATCACAATAAAATACTCTGCAGCCATGAAAAAAAATTTTAATTTTCAAAAATTATTTGATGACCAGGAGAATTACATGAAATGTTACATGAAAAAAAGATACAAAATAGTAAACACAGTGATTCAAATTATTAAACTATGCCTAGAGATAGGGAAAGAACATATAATGCACAGGAGAAAAAAAGATGAATGGAAATTAACCAAAACAGTATGTTTCAACTGGTTTCATTACAGGTGATAGACAAGTGACCTTTTTCCCTTGTATTTTAAATTCTTTACATTAAACATTACTTTTAGGAGGAAAAAAACCCGATAGTTTAAAAAGATTAAGATGAATTCTCTAAATAAAACTGTCAATAGATGAAGAGACTAAACCCAATGATTTTGGATATACCTATCCACCCAGCCTTTAAGAAATCAGGTTTCAAGAAGATTCGACAAGTTGCACAACTGAGCCAACCAAACAGTTTTATACATATTTTTTTAATTGCAGCTGTTGATTGCTTTAACTCTTTAGACACAAATTCTTGTAGAGCTCATATTAACTCTTACATGCCAATAAAAATACACAGCCCAGTCCTGAAGCTTACTTTTGCCACATAAACAAAAGCTTCAATTTCAATTTTCAAAATTATATTTAGAATTTGGCAAATATAGTTAAAATGGCAGGTAAAAATCCCTGCTTACAAATACAATTTAAATAAGACATAGATCATTTTAACAAAAGTTAAAATCTGTTTCAGTATGAAAATTTTAGCAATGACTGTTTGTAGTAGCATTAATTCATTAAAACTAGCCTTTATTTTTAAATGCAATGTTGAGTTTATAAATAATGAAATTTAAAAAATAAGAAAATGAAGCTAACAAGATACAGATGAGGCTGTTACCAGGCTCCGTGCATGTGAACAAGTGATGCGATAAACCTCCAGTCAGTGCGTTTAAGAAGCACGGGGTGCGCCGCCACATGGCAGCAACAATGGCATACCTAATCTGTAGCAGATGAAGAAAATTTGGCAAACTCACATTTTACAACACACAAAGCTTAAAAGGAAAAAAAATTTTTTTTAAAAATCTGCATTAACTATTCTTTTTTCAAACTATTGCAAACAAAGTGGAACTCAACCTTAAATTTAATATTCTGCAACAAAATAAAATTAAAGAGGCCTACTTCACTTATTTTGGGTGCCAGAAAAATCAAATTACTAGGAAATGCTTTCCTAACAACAGAAAATATACTGAACTTTTTTCTTATATAAATTTAATTTCTGATTTCTAAAATTACCAATTATTTAGAGAAACATCCACATCACTATTAATAATTAATAGTTCACAGGGCATGACTATCTTGTTAATTCTTTAAGACACGAATTTGTAATTGGAGTTTCAAGGGTAGGGAAAAAAATGAGACTACTCCCTCAAAGTTTTTATAAAATCTTATGTGTATGTTCATTTTCTGAAGGCAATCTCAATCTTCCAGATTCTAAAAGGGATCCCTGACCTCTAAAAAAATAAAGCAGCACTGCTTCAAGGCCTAAGACCATGTATCATTGATCTTTATATAATAAGGCACACTGCACGTAATGGGTAAAACATAAGATTAATGAATAAAATTATAACCTGGATTTTCAAAAACTATTTCTTTTTATGACTTTATTTTTTGTATGGCTTGAGAGTAATAAAATCCATACATTACTGGGTTTAACTGTTCAAATCTCAGTATGGCTGTTTTCAGCCAAATTTTAAAGTCCTTTGAAATCAAAAAATTTAGTTCATTAACTAAAGCTATATAATTCACATGCTACATTTGTTTGGATACCTTTATTTTGCTAAGGGGAAAGGGATAAAAATAAAAAGCAAAATAACCAATATGAGAACCTGAAAATCTTTTCAACTCACTCTACTTGCTCTGCAGTGTTAGGTAAGGCAGAAAGAGAACAAAGAGAAAAATAACCATGATTTCCTACTGTTAGCAAAATGCTTCTTCTCTTTTACAGAAAAAGGGAATATTCTGCTCTGAGAAACTTTCCCTTCATCCCTCACTCTGGCGTCCAGTAGTACCTGTGTACACCTTCACCATGGCGCTCATCATTCTGAATGTAAATATCTGTTTCATGATCTGACTCCTCCACTACATGGCATATGGCTTCCTGGAAGGACAATAGGTCCCTTCATCTTTCATCACGCAATCCACAGAGCAATCTCTAGCACACAGTAAGTATTCAAATGCTTATAAACAAAGGTTTGGCAGAGAATGCTGAGACAGAACGATTAACATACGTTTAAATGGGAGATGGGGGAGAAGCAATAAGCATGAAACACTAAGAACGAACGAAGCATGGCATTTCTGACATTCTTATCCAAGTATATGATTGAACATACAGTGGGAATGAATGTATGAGTAAAGAAAAACACACTTATCTAGTAATTATTTTAGGCAGCTCTTCCTTAATAGTTCAGGCTTTTACAGTGCATTTAAGCTTTTTACTGATTTAAGGATATTTTATGCTAAATAGTAATCCAGAATACAAGTTAAAACAAGGTTAACACTATCTTTCATTAAAAACTCCACCCTGGAAAATACAGGTTACCAAATACAAAAATAAATTTGTATTTACTTAAATTTTAAAATAAAACCAACAACAACAAAACTCTATGTCATTAAAATACCAATGAAACAACCAAACCACAGTATCTTTCACAAATAATAATACACTGGGTAAGATTTAGAGTCAATCAAGTGACTGAGAATGGTGCCTCATCCATTTTCTCTTTACATTGTGTAAAACTCTAAAGAAAAACCTGGTTTACACCATAATTCCCAGGAAAAGATTCCTTTTTCTTCCATTCATTTGTATTTCTTTAAACAGCTGTAAATCAGCTTCCTGTATTTCACAGAGAAATAATCAATGATTGCCATCACTGAAATTTAAAGTTCTATATTAGATCTTTATATGAGCTTTTATGAAGAAATGGGGGAGAATAAATGAAACAGCCACCAATAAACAGAGCATCAGACATGAGAAAACATACTGAAAAGCTTTAGCAATTACTTCTAAAATAGCAGTTAAAGAGCTGAAATTAAAATATTAGAATTAAAGTTGGTTAGTCAATAAGCAATATTACAACTTGTTCTACTTCATATAAATTTTTTTTTAATTAATGATTAATATAAAATACAACTGGTAAGTCTTAGTTCTGGAACAAGAACCACTGCTATTGGGTTTTCTTATCATGTAATAAATTTTATCATCATTAAGTATTCTTTCCTTACCTTTTTAAGATGTCATTTCACTGAAGGCAAGGAATGGGCCGCTGTTTACCAACCACCTAATTCCTGGCACTGCCTAACATTTCAAAAATCTTGATAGTTACCATCAACTTCAGAAAGGAAGCTCACTCTTCTCCCATGTTCCTGAGTCCTGTCAACTGACATGGTGAGAACAGGTAGAGGCAGTGTTTCTTCCTGTGATGCCTACTATCTCCTGTTAACATTCACAGGTACAAAAAGCCTATGAACTGCAGGGTGCTCATCATCCTGTGTGTGTATAAATATGTACTTATGTATACATACACACATACATATATACATTTTTAAACTTTACTCAAGTTACAGTTAAGACAAAATCTGTAAGCTGCACCTAAAGACAAAGTGAATTGTCATCTCACATCTATGAGCCATAATTACCCTATTTACAAGACACAACCACTAGCTTACAGTAACCACTCTTTTTCAGAATCAAATACATTTTGTAAAATGCATCCTATAAACATAATAAAGGGGTTGGCAAACTACATATGCTCAGGCCAAATGCAACCCACTGTCTGGTTTTGTAAATAGTTTTACTGGAACACAGTCACACACATTTATTGATGTATTATCTATGGCTCTGTTAGAGCTACACTGCAAAGGAGACTATCTGGTACACAAAGCCTGAAATGTACTATCTACACCTTACAGAAAAAGTTTGCCAACCCCTATTATAACAGCAATAGCTGGGAGCTGCTAGGTACCTACTCCAATGCTATACACTTGTATGCATGATCTAAAATCTTTCCAGGAAACATATGAAGTAGATGTTAGAAATAAGTTAGGAATAAGGCAAATTAAATTTCTAGGCTATCAGAAGTATAACACTGCCTGGAAACCCATTTAACATGCAGATTCTTAAGCCCAACTACAGAAATTCTTGTTCAATTAGTCTTAGATGAGACTCAGAAATATCCATTTTTCCCAAGTACCCTGGGTGATTCTGGTGCAGATAGTTAAGTTCAAATATAAACAGTTCATAAAGAGATAAAATGGGGACACCTGGCTAGCTAAATCAGTACAGCATGCAATTCTAGATCTCGGGATTGTAAATTAGAGCCCCATTTTGGACACAAAAATTACTTAACAATAAATTTTTAAAAGAGAGAGAGAGAGAGATAAAACAATGTGTCTAATACCACCTACTTCTGTATGTGACTGAGCAGGGGTGTGAACCTAAGTGTGCTTGGTTCCAACATCTATACCCTTCCCAACTTCTCTTAGTTGTAACTAAGCTTTAACACATCTACTTTTAAGAGTTACTTAGGGGCGCCTGGGTGGCTCATCGGGTTAAGTGTCCGACTCTTGATTTGCGCTGAGGTCATTATCTCACAGTTCATGAGTTCCAAGCCCTCATCGGGCTCTGTACTGACAACGCAGAGCTTGCTTGAGATTCTCTCTCTGCTCCTTCTTCCCTCTCTCTCTCAAAATAAATTAACTTAAAAAAAATTACTTAGAAATGTTTAATCCAGTGACAATATACAAAATCTAAAGTATTATGGTGAAAAAATACATGTGGAAACTTCAAGATGATCCAGTATCAATTCATGAAGTTTAATAACTAAAATCTGCACTTCTGAGAAATTAAAGGTCTGAAACATACTAGAGATACTAAGCTTGATGATGTCAAAGCCAGTCCCTTGGCTTTCATCTTATTATGTTTACATATTTATATCTCATAAGTGGGTACAAAACACTTAAGTCCTGAGCTCAAATCACATGAATGACTTAAAAAGTGGTAACAAATTAAACACACCTATGATAGGATATGCAGCTTAATCACTTATTCTATGTAGAAATTATTTTAATCTCAAAAGACTCCACACTTGGGCTTTTAGATACCATAACAAGGTAACTAGTTAAGATAAAGAACTTTTGCCGTCCCTATTTCTAATTTTAATTATCCTCCTTAAGACTGCGGCTGTAAAAATTAATGCTAGTTTGTTTGCTAATTACATTTACTAAATGTATAGAATTTTACAATTTTTTAAGCACGAGGCATGGTAGGTATCTCCTCCTTATAACTAAAGGTAAATATGTCATACAGTTATATTACTTCAAAACCATTAGCTCCTAATTTGAAACAGATAACAATACAAAGAACAAACCTCATGCCACACTTTCATGACCTTTAGATTCTACTGAACAACATTCCAACCCTATTTGCTTAATACTATGTATCAACTAATCACATAGCAATTGACTTTTTTTTTTTTAATGGATGCCATAAAGTCCAAACTTGCCTTCCTAACAGACACTGTTAAAACCACTGGTAAGGAAAAATAACAGAACATATCCATAACTAACACACAAAATATAACCACAAAGACAAGAAGAAACAAATGGTACACGATAGACTTTCTGAAGAGAGGAAAAATAGATCAAAATAATTACATTTGTTGAACTGTGAAATTCATTCTTTCTGTGTAGGGAAGAAAAATTAGGTAACTCTTGGTAAAATAAACAAATGATAACATAGGAGTCAAACTGAAGCATAAAGATTTTGTTTGAAAAATGAGAACTTTTCATATCACTGATCAATAGTTTAGATAGGCAACTGATTAAATAAAAAAGTAAAAATGCATTTTTTTAATGCCTAAGACAAAGTAATCTGATTTTTTTGGTCCCTTGTATTTTAGTTTCATAAACAAGATTGTTCTGTGAAATGAATATGCAAAAGAAACTTATAAAATAAAAATATGAAAAGTTAAAACTATATTCCAAAGGAAATAACAGATTCTCTTTGATTAACTTGCAGTTAAAAATAAAGCTGAGTGTCCACTTCAAAAGTAAGATGAAGTCCCTCACTTGAAATTCCATTATAAAATGTGTTATTTGGTCTTGCACTGAACTAAAAAGCTAACACATCGTTTAATGTAAAACTAGTACTCATGTCTCACAAATGGCATTGAGATTTGGTTACTAGTAATAATGCAGTATATACATGACAAATGACAATTATATGTAATAAATGGACAATATATAATGAAGGACACTGTCAAGTACTTCATGTTTTAGGGTATACCTTAAGTTTTTTTAAAAAATATTTCTACACCAAAACTTCAAGACATTCAAACTAAAGTTGTTAGCTCACTGCATTTAAAAATAGAATCTCTAATCCAGATAAAACTATAAAATATAACAGATACTCAGACACGTTTTTGAAAATATGTGCTTCAGTCTACCATCCTTGACAGTGCTCTTTGGTTGACTTTCTTCAAGCTAAAGGCAGTTACAAATATTAATAACCTTTCCATTAGAACAGTCTCAACTTACAATCTAATAAGAATGGTCATAAATAGCAATTTAATAGAATTATGACCATTTAATCAGAATTCTTTGACTTTAGCATCTTCACAAAAACACTTTTGACTTAAAATAATCTTCCAACTATAATGACGACTCTCAAAACTGATTTCCTTTAAAATGCAAGGGTCAGAGTTTCAGACTTTCTGGATTAATACTAAACCTTCAGCCAAAATTATATTTTTTAATTTCAACTTATTACTAAAGGGAAATCTATGCTTTAGCAACCAAACCTCAAACCACTTTATCCAATAATATAATACAACCAAGAGTTTCTTAAATATGGAAACAGAGAATTTGAATACAACAAGATATAAACAATCACAGAAAAACATTTCACCAAAAAGTATCACTGTCTATACCTCAAAAATGTTAAAACTATTTACCAAAGCTTCATGATTATTAGTTGAGTAGGTACAAATTTCAGCAAGTACAAATAACATTTCCTCCATATGTAGCTCTCTCCTTAGCATCAAAATATCTAACAAATCAGAATAAAGAGGTAATAGAGAACCTGGAGACAAATTTGTTTCTAATACTGCTGTCCTCCCCAACACTGAGAAAATTATGTATTTATTAAAAGCAGTGCAATGTCAGTTGCCTTTTCAATAACTCCCATTACAAGCAGGTACATTTTCAAACCATAAATTACCAAATAGGTTTTACAGTTAAATTTATAAACAAAATCATTTTATCATTTTTCATTTAATTCTTAACAAGAACCACAAGCTTTCTAAGAAACGTATTTTATACAACTATATAAAGAATATATTCCTAATTTAGCAGAGTTACCATGACTTTTTAACCTAAAAGAAAATAAAGACTTCATGAATGTTTTTAATCCTAACATCTGAATTAAATTTATTTACTGATACAAAGATCAAAGGACCATTAAGAACATCAAAGAAATCAACTTTACTTACTGCTAAAGTCAGATACCTACCTTGTTTCTCATTGTAGATTATATTCTTACACAATAGGTCATTATGGCAAAGCACAACAGGTGACCCCAGGTTGGAAAGAATCTCCTTCATCCAAGTCATTTCTTCCTGAAGAATCTGAGAGCTTGGGATATCACTTAAAAACCTTTAAGTTTAAAAACAAAAAAGAAATTACATCCTATCTACATTAATGACTTTTTTCAAGTTTAATTAAAGATTAAAATCTATTTTTAATAAATTCTTTCCATTCAATACCACAGATTCCTGAGTTAAAATAAGCCAATTATTCTAAAAGTTGGAATAAAGGAAAATCTTTACAATGAACTTAATATGAATTAAAAAAAAAAAAAACCTAAGTAAAAAGGAAAGTAGAAAAGTAAAAAAATCAATTATTATAAAATTGGGGGAGGAAAGGAATACATAACATATATACATATACTTAATAGCTAACATTTACTAAGCTCTAATTCTAAATGTTTTACATTTATCTCTAAGACACAAAGAGTTCAATAAAAAGAGGTTTAAGTACATTATTTAAAGTTATAAATCAGTTTATTAAAGAACTAAAACATCTATTTTGAGTTTAGAAGGGTGAATGATAACTTTACCTATCAAAGTCAACAGGCATGATCTACTATTGATAAACCAAATAAATTATATGATAATCATCAGGTATTATCTGTGATAATCATATCGTAGAATACTCCCATTATCTATTATAGAAATGGTCTGAGTAGTGAAACTAGGAAGTAGGGTAGCTAGGGTGGCAAGCAGGACTACAGATTATGGCTTTTGAATCCTACACTCACTCTCCTGTACCATTATGCTATATTTATATTCACTTGATAAAAATAAAACAAAACAAAAATAGAATGCTACCACTAACTCTTCCAGGGTACCATCTGGCTTACAAAATTGCTGTTAGTTTACACTTTCTCTTTCCTTAACACTTTAAGCCAAGTTTTCTTCATTCTTCCTTTACAGTCTCTCAAACTACTCTCTTACTTTTCCATTTTATAATAGACTCTCTATCAATTAATTTAATTTTAATGAATCTATCTATTCAAGTGATACCTGCATTTTCCCACTACTGCCATTCTTCTCTACACAGATTCCAAAAGTAATCCTTACATGCATGCTCTTTTGAAGACGGTGTAACTGTTCAAGAAACTATGTAAAATCTATAGTGTTGAATAGAAATAACTAAAACCCAAAGGATTGAACGTGATAATTACAATCATATACAAACAAAAAGGAACCAAAAAAATATGAAACATACTTCTCATACTTTGTTTTTAATGTTTTAGTTGTGTATTATCTATGTATACAATATCTATGTATTTTGCATATACTATCTCAATCCCCATAAAAACCTTAAAAGGTAAATATACTACTCTTATTATTTCCATTTTACAGACGAGGAACAGGTAACAGTTCCAGGTAACAGAACTGCAACAGTTCTGCCCAAAGTTACACAGCAGAAATGTTAAATGGCAGAATTAAGGCTTCACCCTAGGCAATCTGGACTCCAGAATCTTGTGCTCTTAATCCACACAATACTATGCTGCCTCCGAACTCTGCATTATCTTATAAAGTCAAGAAAATCTTACATTCACGATTGCCATCTACTTCGTTATTTTTAAGTGACATTCCCCCAAATTTTTCAATAAAATAGTTATTTCAAAAGAGGATTTTGTGGGGGTTTCTGCTGTCACTTCCTGAATATCTAGCATACTGGACACATTTACAGATGTTTGCCTAACCCAAGTAAAAGGGTATACCGTCCCTATCAAAGTCTGACAAACTACCTGCAAATAAAAACACATACACTGAGTGAATCAAACTAACCTGTGAAATAATCCAACTCAACAGAACAATAGTCATTTTTCTCTAATGAATTATAAAAAGTAAACAGAAAGAAGGAAAGCTCTATAGGTCCTGCCTGCCTCTACTGTCCTTAAAATGAAAAATTCCTGAATAGATAGAAAGGGGAAAATAAAATTCCTAATTTTTATACTAGTATTAATCACACTGTATAAAAATGTGTTCATATAACTTAGATTCCAAATACTAATTTACAAGTGTTTTTATATAAAATATAATGAAGTGCCTTACTTTTTGAACCTAGGGAGTCAGTTTTACAAAAGCCAAGTAAGACTCCAGTAATTGAGGGGCACCTGGGTGGCCCAGTCAGTTAAGCATCCAACTCTTGATATCAGCTCAGATCATGATCTCATAGTTGTGAGATCAAACCCCACATCAGGCTCTGCACTGAGGCGTGGAGCCTGCTTGGGATTCTCTCTGCCTCTCCCTACCCCCCCCCCCCCCACCTCCTACCCCTCTCAAAAGACTCAAGTAAGTGAATTTTCAACCTTATTACCTGGGGCTTAAATTCTCAGTAAACTAAGCCAATGCAAACTTTTTCACACTCCAGTATTACTACACTGTAGTAGTAAATGTAAATTTCTCCGCCTATTTAAAACAGCTTTTAACAAAAAGAATTCTTTAAAAAAGGGCTCCATGGCCAACTCATTCTATGCAAAAAGTACCCCTTCAGAGCAATCATTACTCTATCCTTCTTCCAAATAAGTGTTTCTATATTTGTTTCTTGACTGGTCATCTCTACCATCTACCTACTACCCACTTCCCAGGATTGTGTAGATTGTCTTTTTTGTTCTTGAGTTGGCTGGGCGAGAAAGGCAGTTACACTCCTGTAGTGCCATCTTGAGAGTCAGATGAAGCAATGCTAATTTAATCAAATACTAAGAGAGCAACCAAGCCAGATTTTATACACAGAAACCTTGTAAGCTACCTCTAAAACCCTATTATGTATAGCAAAACAAGGTAAAACAATTTCAAATGTAAAAGTAATTTTACCTTTTATTAAGGTCTTCATCTGCAAATCCTGTAGGAATGAGAGAGAAATATTTTCCCATCTTTAGCCATAGATTGGATTTGGGAATCCAGCCATTGTGTGCATGGATAGCATGGATTTTAGCAAGCTGACGTGCTATGAGTCTGTTTTAAGACAAAACAGCATAAAAAGAAAATGTTAAGTATCATAGGTTTTATGTCTACTCATGGGTAAACTAAAATAACTAGTATGCATTTATTTTAGAACAGGATTTCATTTTTATCTTGTGTAAGAGTCAAAATTAATTTGTCAAGGCAACTCTCAGAAGGAGAGGCAAACAAATGATTAAAGCATCAGTAGGAAAAAAACACCTACAATTGATACAGTGAATAAATGTTATATCCAAAAGGGGTTGAGTGTCTAGAAGTAAGTGGTCTATTCTGATTCCATAAACAATGGTTAGGACCAGCAGAACAACAAAAAATTATAAATGATTTCAAGGCTCATATTAGACATTAATCAGCAATACATTTAAATTGCACTGTTTAAATAAACTTTAAAAAAAAAAAGGTCTTTTGATGTCAGAATCAATCTTCTCAATTCAACAAAATAATTTGAAGCTATGTATACGTGTATCCATGCTATCTTTTTATCTGTAGAACCTAGAACAGCAAACGCTAATATAAGAATAAGCATGCAAAACAAGTTAAGTTACCAAACAGCCTATAAAGACTAGCAGGTGGGAAAAACGACTTAATAGTAAGTAATGACTTAATAGTAAGAACTTAAAACTGGCTAATTTTGAAGATGCTCACAATCTAATGTAATGCTCTTCAAAGTACAAGTTTTAGGAGCTATGACATAGCGCCATCTAGAATGTCTGATGCCCCACCTCAGATCTACTGAATCACAATCTCTGAGGGTGGGACCCTGCACTCTCATTTTAAACAAGATCTCCAGGTGATCTCAATACACTGTAAAGTTTGAGAAACACTGATATAATGCTCCAATTCCGCAGCCTGGCTCTATACTGAAATCAAACTTCAGAAACATACACACATACACATCTACATACATAAATAAATAAACACCCAGGTATTACCCTTAAAAATTCTGATTTAATTGTAGTACAGCCAGGGCATCAAGATATTTAAGTTTCTCAGAGGACTCTGATATGCAAAAGTGTTTGAAAACTGCTGCATTAAAGCACACAATACTCTAGCACTGTAGTACTGTGATTAAATACACAGTTTTATTATATTTTTATAGTATGGTGAATATTCTTATGTACCTAGTTTCTAGTAATAAAAGAGTTCTGATTTTCTTTTGAAGAAATCTCCATTCCCTTCACTTTTAGTTCATGTGGTTCACAAAGAGCTGACCTCAATCCTAACCCTGTATCACATCTGTAGCACTAATTTTAGGAGTTAGAATATGACACAGAATTGCCCAGAGCATTCCATTCTTCCATATTTGTTCCATGATGATTGGTTCTGAGCATATTATTCAAACTAAGCCAAAGGGAATTTTCGTTGATGCTTCTGACTGGTTGAAACTATTAGAAAAAGAACTCCCCTGCTCCCTGCCCTCCTCCCACCACTGCTAAACTGATTAGATAGGCCTGTAATTGCTAATAATAATAATTGCCATCTTTTTTTTTTTAAGGTTTTATTTTTAAATAACCTCTATACCCAACGTGGAGCCCAACCATACAACCCAAAGATCAAGAGTCACATGCTCCAATGACCAAGCCAGCCAGGTACCCCTATTACTGCCACTCTTAAGAAAACTTGTAAGACTATAAAGCTAACACAGAATAAAAAAGAAACGTGATACTGCTCTAATGACAATGTTAACAGTCCCTGGATCCACCCATGCTTGAACTCAGTATCCTCAGCTATATGCACCAATAAATCCCTCCTTAATTCAGTATGAATTTTCCAATTATCAAGAGTCCTAATATATTACCAAAATATTACACAAATTAGATTACCTAATACATTACACAAAATATGTGAGCCTTGGTTCATCTCTCTCAAATCAGCAAACATTGCTTTACATAAATTAAATAAGTATTGCTTGACTGACCTTCCCCCAGACCATATATATATATATATATATATATATATATATATATATATATGTATTCATGTCTATATGAATATACACACACACAAAATCTAGTTTTAGCCAATCTCACACACACACACACACACACACATATATATATATATATATATACACACACACACACATACACACACACATACACATACATACATATAAAGGTAGGCCCAAATGCATATATGGTACTTTAAGCACCAAGAAACTTAATGAAAAAGTCAGATAACAAAACCAAAACAAAGGAAAGTTTTGTATATATACACATACACATACATACATATATACTTACACATGTACGTGTATATGTGACACATACATCTTAAGCCCATTAAGAACTGATTTTAAAACTTTAAAGAGGAAAGCCAGGACCAAAAGGCTTGAAGAAAGGTACAATCCATGTTACATAAACTCAAAGGGCAATCTATGTCAACCAAACCTTACGTTCTAGAAATGTTTACTGAACAAATGAGACCAGTGATTCAGGAGAAGGATCACATAGTAGAACACGTATTTAACACGGACAAATTTTATTTGCTGTGGTTTTTTAAAATAAGTGAATAGTAGTGTCATTTTTCATAGTTTTACCCCAAAGTCTGTACGAAACCCTGATTTACAAAATACAAAATGTAGTCTCAGAAGTTATCCAATTATCAATTATTCAGCTGAGAGTGACTGAAATGACAATTCTACAGTAAATACTTCAAAACTGAATAAAATGTTACCCAAGGGGCTCTTAGAATTTAAGGGAATTTGTTAAACATGAAGAGCTACTAGAAGAGAAAGCACCTACTAATTTTGAGTGCCTTCAAATTTTCTGACAGAAAGGTGGGTAACGGGCTGAGCCAGGATTTGGAAGATTGCATGATGCAAAAGCCAAGCCTTTCTCACTATGGACATCCCCCCACCAGAACACTACATTGAATTAGTTGGATTTTCATTCTGACTCTGCCATTGTTACTTTCGGTCTGAACTTAAATAAGCAAATCATTTCATTTCTGAGTGTCAGATTCCTAATAAGAAAAACAAAATTATTGGGGGGAGAAAGAAAAAAAAAGGTAGAAGCAACCCAAATGTCCATCCATGGATGAGAGGATAAACAAAATTCAATACATACATAAAATGGAGTATTTGACTTAAAAAGGAAGGAAATTCTGACACATACTACAAGACAGGTGAACCTTGAAGACACCCTACTAAGTGCAATAAGCCAATCAACAGACAAAAGTGTGATTCGACTCACATGAGGTATCTAAGGCAGTCAAATTCATAAAGATAGAAAGTAGAATGATGGCTGCCAAGGCTGGGGGTAGGGGAGAATTGGAAAGTTGCTGTTTAATGCATATAAAATTTTAGTATTATAAGATGAAAATAACTGTGGAGGCTGGATGCAAAACAATGGGAATGTACTTAATACTACTTAACAGTATACTTTAAAAATAATAGAGGGCAAATGTTATATGCCTTTTTACTGGCCAGCACCTCCACCAAAAAAAAATTTTTTAATTAAATAAATTAAATGGTTATACAGTTCTTAACAAGACTTGATTAGAACAATTCAGTTATTTTCTCAGTAAATTTTACATACAACAGACAAAAAACTACAAAAAAATCTCTTCAATAATGTAATTCTGCACTACTTACTTAATAAACCATGATGTTTTGGGTTTTTTTTTTTTTTGAGAGAGCATATGTGCATACAGGCAGGGGAGGGGTAGAAAGAGAGAGGGAGAGAGAATCCCAAGCAGGCTCCACATTGTCAGCCTAGAGCACCAATGTGCCTGAATCCACGAACCTGAGACAAAATTGAGTCGGGTGCTTAACTGGGCCACCCAGGCACCCCTAACCCATGAATTTTTATTTGTATATATAACAAAGTAATCAAAAATCAAGATTTCTGATTTTCACTGTCATAGATTGGTCCTTCTTCTACCTGGTGTCAGTTAAGTAAGGATTCCCTGCACTAATATCAAGGCAAATGCTACTTTAAAACCCCACACTCAGTAAAACAAAACATTTGAAAATTTCAAGGCTTCGGAGAACTTCTTAAATATTCAATAATACTAATTGCTCCCACTCTTGCAAGCTTTCAAAAAATTAAGAGTATTATAATAACAGGAATTTTTTTAATTGAAAAGTAATCTCTAATCTTACCACTCCAATAGAGCCTGTTTCATTTTTACATACTCCCTTTGGGTTTTCACATAAGCAAATTATTGTGTGATTGTAGCAAAGTTCATCTATTAAGTGAATTTTTTCCTCTTAGGCCTGCATCAGCCATTCTGCATTATTTTAGACAATATCCAAAATTATGATTTCATTAATAGTACATTTATTTGTGTTTATATGCCTTGGTTATACCTGACTGTAAGAGTTGTCATGATAGAAACATACTATATAACTTTATTTTATGATTATATATTGCCCTACTGATTTCCAAGAGAACATTACCAATATCACACATAACCCACAATGTACAATGTACCAGTTCCGCTACAATACATACAACATTGGAAGTGTTTTTTAGTTATGCATTTTGATAAATGTGCAATAATTGATTTTAAACTGCATTTTTCCCATGATGTCTGTTGCTGGGTGGGTTTTTTTACATTTTTTTTCAAGTTTTTATTTTCAGAGAGAGAGAATGAGCAGGGGAGGGGCAGAGAGAGGGAGAGGGAGAGAATCCCAAGCAGGCTCCACATTGTCAGTGCAGAGCCCAATGAGGGGCTTGAACTCATGAACCTTGACATGACCTGAGCCAAAATCAGGAGTTGGAGCTTAACCAACTATCACCCAGTCTCCCCCAAGTGGTTTTAAATTAAACTATAGCCAGGATTCCTAGCAAGAGGCAAGTAAAGTATTAGAGAAACACCTGATGAGAAAATTCCCAAACATCTGTGAATTTTAAAAAATTTTCTGAAGGTCTCTCCAATACTTGTTTGCTACAGAAAAGTTCAAATAAAACATGTCATGGTAAACTTCCATAAGCTGAATTACTAGTTAAGCATTAACTTGGTACAACTTGTCTTTATCATACCATTCTCTCACAGCCTCTTCCCTGCTCTGCCTTTTCCTGTAAGGTTCAGTTTAAATGAGATCTCAGTGAAACACTGCCGAATTTACCCAAGTATACACAGTAAATTATCTGTACTTTTTTTTTGAAAACGTTTTCTGTTTTCTGTGTATACTATTTAGCTTACTTTTTTCCAAGATTATTGTCCGTCACACTGCAAATTACTAGGAGAAAAGGGATTGTCTGAATTCTTTTTCCTTCTCTAGACTAAACATAAATATGTATCAAATTTTTATATTCAAAGTAAATACTCTATTACAATCATAATATACACAAGTGGTAAGTAGCTATGCCTGAAGGAGCCAAAGCCAAGACAGCACCTTGGACTTTGATCTAAGGCTCAATCAGCACTTACTGAAGCTCTGATTAATCAATCAGTCCAAACAGTTAGCTGCATATCAAGCTTACCTAATAACAACAGCTCAAAATGTGACACCTAACCCGAAATTAGTAATAAGTCCTTATTTAATAAATCAAATCCTTTTACCATAAATATATGAAATTCATTTTCTAAAGGAGAAAAGCTAAATGCAAGCACATCAATCATCCCAAATTTACACCCCTAACCTCTTCTTGGGGCTCCAGAATTATCATTTATTCAATTGCTTACTCGATTTTTTAAAAAAAGTATTCCACTGTACATATTTGAAACCAGTAAAAACCATATTCCCTTTTAAAATCATTTATAATTCAGCTATGACCTTCTTTCAATTAGCTCTTCTTTTTATATTTTCTGTGTTTTACAGTAATTAACAAAACCTTCTGGGGGTACCTGGGTAGCTCAGTTGGTTAAGAGTCCAACTCTTGATTTCAACTCAGCTCATGATAAGATCAAGACCAATGCTGGGCTCTGCACTGACAGCACAGAGCTTACTTGGGATTCTTTCCCCACTGCCTTTCCCCTGCTTGCACTCACTCACATGCACGCTCCCTCTCAAAATAAATAAACATTTTAAAGGAGAAAGAAATTAAAAAAACCTGAACACTTATACATACCATAAGAGAATTACACTGTAACTTGAAATAAATTTAATAGGAAAAAAGGTAAATAGCTAGTGTTACTACTTATAGTGTCAACTAGCCATATCCTTACCTGTCATCTTCTTTGCTTTCTTTTTCAACCTCCATTCTTTTTTTCAAAAATATGAGTCAATTGGGGGTGCCTGGGTGGCTCAGGCTGAGTGTCCCACTCTTGATTTTGGCTCATGTCATGATCTCATGGTTGTGAAATCGAGCCCTGTGTCAGGCTCTGCGCTGAGCATGGAGCCTGCTTGGTATTCTCTCTTTCCATCTGCCCATCCCCTGCACACATGGGTGTGCACATGGGCTCTCTTCTCAATAAATAAATGAACATTTAAGAAAAAACTATAGGTCAATTCAATATATCATTCACTGCAAGGTAAGTGTCATAGAACTTAATTAAATATATTGTTGGGGCACCTGGGTGGCTCAGTTGGTTAAACATCTGAGTTCAGCTCAGGTCATGATCTCACAGTTCGTGAGTTGAAGTCCCGGGGTCAGGCCCTGTGATGACAGCTCAGAGCCTGGAGCCTGCTTTGGATTGTGTGTCTCCCACTCTGCACCTCCCCCACAAGTGCGCGCTCTCTCTCTCTCTCTCTTAAAAATAGACATTAAAAAAAATATATACATATATATAGAGAGAGAGAGAGAGAGAGAGAGAGAGAGCGCGCGCGCTCTTTGGTCTCTAACAGCATGGGTTTTTTTTTTAATGAAATGTATATATACCTGCATTAGTATCATACATATTCTAAGTAGATCTAACTGAAAGTACAGGGAAAGGCTTCTACATAGACTTTTTTTTTTTAGAGCAGTTTTAGGTTCACAGCAAATCTGAGAGGAAGGTTCAGACATTTCCCAAATGCCCCCTACACTGACAGAAACATCACCTCCTTCAGTATCAACATCCTCTACCAAAGTGGTACATTTGTTACAACTGAAGAACCCATAGTGGCATATTGTTATCACCCAAAGTCCATAGTTTACATATGGGTACACACTTGGTGTTGTACTTTCTATGGCTTTGAGCAAATTTATGAGAGGTATCCACCATTAAAGTATCATGCAGACATTTTCACTGCCCTAAAAATTCTGTTTCACCTATTCATTCCTCCTTCCCTATTAACCCTTAGCAACCACTGCTTTTTTTAGTGTCTCCATTGTTTGGTCTTTTTCAGAATGTCATGTAGTTGATTTAATGCAAACATTTTTATGACATGGTATCAAATACCAAAATGAGCCTTAACAAAAATTCAGTATTCTTGATCAAAAACTGTAATTTTCCATCTTTCTACTTAAGATTACATACAATTATGAAAAGCTTTCCCTTTAAAACAGAAATTCTATAATAAGCTTAACAGCAATGATTTAATTATAGAGAATAATCACAAATCAATAAATGGGGGAAGCTGCATTTATTTTCTTCTTGAATCTTTGTCACTTTACTTGTAATAGGTGGAGTAATAAAGGCCTTACTATTTTCCTTTACATTTTATGTTCTTTTCTCAGTGAGTAAGTAAAAAGATTAAGTTACTCATTATCTTCTGGGATGTACTTGTACTAGTCACATGACTAATTACTTAAAATCTTACTTTTCTCATCTATTAAAATGGATTTTAATATTATCTATTCCCTAGGATTATTGTGAGTTGACTTTATTAATACACTTAAGGTGTTTTGGGGTGCCTGGCAGGTTCAGTCAGTGGAGTGTGCAACTCCTGACCTTGGGGTCATGAGTTCAAGCCCCCCATCATGCATACAGTTTACTTAATTAAAAAATATATTTAAGAAAATGCATATACATAAGGTGTTCAGAACAGTGTCCAGTTCATATTAAGTGTTGTATCAATATTAGCCACCATCATCACTTTAATATATCACTTCTCCAATTAATAAAAATTATAACATACCTGTTACTCTATTACCCATTACTCTATCTTTTTTAAAAATATTAGTTAATAAAATCTTCGGGGACGGCTGGATGGCTCAGTTGGTTAAGAATCCAACTCTTGGTTTCAGCTCATGTCATAATGTCACAATTCATGAGTTCGAGACCCACTTGGAGCTCTGCACTGAGAGTGCAGAACCTGTTTGGGATTCTCTCTCCAGCAATCTCTGCCCCTCCTCTGCTCATCCTCCCTCCCTCTCTCTCTCTCTCTCTCCCCTCCAAAATAAATAAACTTTAAAAATATAAAGTAAAATAAAATCTTAACTTTTTAATGTAAAATGGTCTCTTCAAGAAAGCTAAAATAAAAACTAAAACAAGGGACTACTCATGAGTATTAAGTACCTAAAATCGCTTAGTTGAGAAAGATTCTGTAATCTCCCATGTTCATGAGGAAAGAGTTCCAAGACTGGTTAGTATTGTCTATCACAAACAAGTGGGGGGGGGGGGGGGGTGGTTAGCGGCAATGATTACTTGCTATGCTACATCTACATGCTGTTTGCATACACCTCACACCTTAAGGAACAATATATAATGTTATAATAGTACACAAGAGCAAAAAAAAAAAAAGTCTATGAAATTTAAAATTCAGAAAATGTTTCTAAAAGCATAATAAAGTCAATTGATTAGTATTTAATACTTCAATTAATGTCTAAGTTCTTAAAAGCTCTCCATAAGTTAAAATGTGAAAAGTCTTGAGGAAAAAAATTGTAATTATAAAAGCTAACATATTACATAGTGTTTAATACATGCCAGGCATTGTTCTAGACTTTTTACATACACTACAACTTTAATCCTTACAACAACCCCCTAGAAATAGGTACTATTATTATTCACATTTTTTAGGTAGGAAAACTGAGGCACAAAATGTTTAAGTACTATGCCCAATTTCACATAGCTCATAAAGCTGAAGCAGTCTTATTTCACTGTATATTCATAGTGGCAGAGGTATAATGCCATATATAGAATTTCACATGGCTTTTGGGGCACCTGGGTGGCTCAGTCAGTAAGCATCCGACTTCAACTCAGGACATAATCTCCCAGTTCATGGTTTCGAGCCCCGCATCAAGTTCTGTGTTGACAGCTTGGAGCCTGGAGCTGCTTCAGATTCTGTGTCTCCCTCTCTCTCAAATATAAATATTAAAAAAAAAAAAAAGAATTTCACATGACTTGATTCTGTAACTTTCCACGATCAAAGAGGAAAAAAACTGTCCTGAGCATCTACTTTCCATCATGAGATTATAGAATAAAGAGAAGTGAGAAATCTTCTGAATATGTACTACTGACCAACAGATAGTACCCACTGCCAATAGTTCAACGAAAAGTTTAAATTCAGTGTGTTAAAGATAGTTTAGGAATATCAACATTAAGGCAGTTAAGACGGCAACACCAGGGGCGCCTGGGTGGCTCAATTGGTTAAGTGTCCAACTTTGGCTCAGGTCATGATCTCACAGTTCTTGAGTGTGACCCCAATGTTGGGCTCTGTGCATCTCAGAGACTGAAGCCTGCTTCAGATTCTGTCTCCCTCGCTCTCTGCCCCTCCCCCACTTGCACTCTGCCTGTCTGTCTCTCTCTCTCAGAAATAAATAAAAACATTAAAAAAAAAAAAAAAGAATGCTACACCAGTGGGGTGCCTGGGTGGTTCAGTTGGTTCAGCATCCAATTTGGTTCAGGTCATGATCTCACGGTTTGTGAGTCCATGGGTTCAAGCCCTGCATCGTGCTCACTGCTGTCAGCACAGAGTCTGCTTCAGACCCTCTGTCCCCCTCTCTCTTTACCCGTTCCCTGCTCATGCTCTCTCTCTCTCTCAAAAATAAAAAAACATTAAAAAAAAAAAAAAAAGAAGACTGCTATACCAGTTAAAAGTTGTATTAGCTTTAAGCAACTTTCTTCTTAAATCTCTTGGACAAGGACTCATTATTTTCCTCCTTGCTTTAGTTACTAGTAAGATGCCCTTTCTCTATGGAGAAGAGAACATTATGGAATATACTTTTTGTATCTGAATCTAACTCCAGCTTTTCCTTTGGCCTAATTTATGCATCTAATCACCTTTAATCCTGTTATACTGATATACTTCAGACACTGTGAACAAGCTTAAGGGTTTATAAATAAATTTCATACACATGCACGCACAAACCTAAACACAACAAAAAATGTAACACAAATGAAAAAAGACATTATCTATTAATTGGGGTCCTTCAATAAATTCTAAACAGGGGAGCCTGGATGGCTTAGTCAGAGGAGTGTATTACTCTTGATTTCAAGGCTGTAGGTTGGAGCACCATGTTGAATGCAGAGATTACTTAAAACCTAAAAAAATACATACTAAACATTATACTCATGTAAGGGAGGAGACTCTATCTTGTTAAAAACTGGGGTTTGAATAGATTTCTATACCAAAATATTTTTAAGTATTATTTGAAACAGTTATAAAATACATAAATACTGGTCCATTCCATTTTCATCACTGTGTTAACATAGCAACTCTTAAAATATGACCCAGGATCCTTGGAACCTCAAAACCCTTTCAAGTTTATACAGTTAAAACTACTTTGATAAGATATTATTTACCTTTTTCACTCTCTCGTGAGTATACGGTATAGTTTTCAAGAAGCTACATGAAGTGGTGTGATAATGTTATCACACTGATAGCTAACAATGTGCAAGTGAGATTCCCGAATTAAAAAAAAGTTGTTTTAATTTCTAACATGGTAAATATTGATAGATGTAACTCACAAAACCTCTTTGGGTCCTCAATAACCTTCAAGAGCTGTTAAGGGATCTTGAGACCAAAATGTCTGAGAACTTCTGGTCTAAACTATGAATGAATTTGCAGTTTTCAAATCAAGTTCATTTGCTAGTTTTTAAAAGAAAGAGAACTCTAAAAGACAGCAATTTTAGAAAAATGATCAAGCATATGCAAGACGTTATCGTTATAGAAAACATAATGAATTAAAAAGTAATATAACGTTAACAGAATTAAAAGCATCTTAGCAAGCAAAATCTCTGAAAATATGACCAACTGAGTTACAAAAGTTAGTAATAAGAAATGTGTGATGCTTTAATCCACGCACTACTTTAAAAAATTAAGGGGAAGCCTTGACACTCAGTAGCAGGCTAATCCAAAACCACACGTTAGAGTCCTTTCTTTTGCAAAGAGTCAATAACGAGATGGCAGACAGAAAGGATTTTTTTTCTTCTTCAGCAAAGACAAAGCAGAGTCCAAACTAAAGAAGTTTCTAAATTAACCAAATAATTGCTCAAAGAAAAGGCAATTGCCTTTTAAATATTTAAAAAATATTTCCTGGGGCACCTGGGTAGCTCAGTTGGTTAAGCATCTGACTCTTGATTTCAGCTCAGGTCATGATCTCATGGTTCATGGAATCGAGCCCCACATTGGGCTCCACATTGAGCACGGACCCTGCTTGGGGTTCTCTCTCTCCCTCTGTCTCTCTCTCTCTCTCTCTCTCTCAAAATAAATAAATAAACATTTAAAATATACATGTAATTCCTTAGTGCACTTAATACTCTTATTCATCAGAAAGAAAAATTTAGAGAAAGTAAATATACCTGAAAATGGCAGGGTTGCAGACATGCTTTGGATCCAATGCTTCTCCCTGTATAAATTCATAGCACAGTCCATTATTGAAGGTACAGTAGAGTTGTGGTGCACAGCCATGAGCCTGCAACACTCGGAAACTCTTCACTTCCTCATCTCGATCAACTAACAGCTCAGTCTTATTGCCATAAATTCGCACCAGGACTACATCCTCCATTGTATTACTCACGTAACAGCCAATAAGTTTATTTGTGATTCCATCTGTGAAAAGCTGCCAAAGGAAAAAAAAAAAAAGAAGAAAGAAAAAATGAGTGAAAAACCAATTATACACTTCATTAACAAATGAAATAGCAGATAACTTGAAAATAACTGAAACATCTACTTTTTAACATAAAAAAAAAAAACTTTTAAATACAATTTTGCCAAACAGGTCTATAATTTTAATTCTAGATTTAAATAAAAAGGAATGCTACCGCTTAATATGTTGCCCTTAATTCCCATAACATTATGTCTTTTCTCTTGATCCAAAAGCATTAATTATTCAATCTCTAGTACTTCCATACAATGTTTTGATGCTATTGTATCTCAAAGTACACCTTGTACTGCAATCACTATAAATGTGTGTATACACACACAATCTCCTATGTCTAATAGTCCAGAAACTCTCTGAAAACAGAGACACTGCCCTCTTTCAGCATGGCATTTAACGTATAAAGGTCTTTAATAATATTCACAAGTTTAGGGGGTGCCTGGATGGCTCAGTCAGTTAAGCATCCAACTCTTGGTTTCAGCTCAGGTCATAATCTCAGTCGTGAGATCAAATCTCATGTCCACGCTCAGTACAGAGCCTACTTAAGATTTGCTCTCTCTCTGCCCCTCTCCCCTGCTCACTCGAGCTCTCTCCCTAAGATACAAAAATGTTTAAATAATAATAATGTTCACAAGTTTAAATATACAAATATAAATCTACCATACGTTACAAATTATGGTAAATCTCCAACTTATAAAAAATGAATTTTAAATGCCAATTTTAAAATGTTACTTAACACAACATGCATTAGAAGTTGTTGTAAGCATTTAGGTTATAACTTTTTAAACTTAAATACTGTGGCTAAAAAGAGAAGTACAACCTTAATGAGAGGAAATGAGAGGTTAAGTAGAAACTTCCACAATATTTTCTAAAAGGGACTTTTGGGACTTTTCAAGAGCTTATGTCAAGTATGTCAAGTTCTTTTTTGTATCTGAGCACAAATGGTACACTTAAAAGGCAAACAGATGATTGGCAGTGTTAGTTCAAATCTATTCAAAAACTGCAATTTTTATTTTCCTCTTATTTGATACTAAAACTAATTTTTCTATTTGCTCAAAGCTTTTGGAGGCTCTCAGGTGGAATAAAGGGGCAAGAGATAAAAGTCAAAGTGTAAGCAAGAGTTAAGGACATTTTTTTCCAAGAAAACTGTCAAAAAAAAAAATAACAGGAAAAAGAGCCAAAGGATAAGTTTTAAATGTACACATATTTAGTTAATGCCTGAGAAAAAAATGTAAACATTTCTATTTCAATAAGATTATTGTAATGATAAACGACATCTGAAAAGGCTTATATCTTCAGGTGAAAATCTGGAACTGTTTACTAAAGTTAATATAATACACAGCTAACTAGGTTTGGGGTTTTTTTTGTTTTAGTTTTTTTTTTTATGTTTACTTATTTTTGAGAGAGAGAGCAAGCATGAGCAGGGTAGGGGCAGAGAAAAAAGGAGACACAGAATCCAAAGCAGGCTCCAGGCTCCAGGCTATCAGCACAGAACCCAACTTGGGGCTTGAACTCACAGACCACAAGATCATGACCTGACCTGAAGTTGGATGCTCAACTGACTGAACCACCCAGTCACCCCACTAGTTTATATATATATTTTTTATTATATACAAGACTTGACTATTATCCTTATTCACATAATGCAAGTAAATTACATGAGTTAAGTAAAGAGGCTTATTTTAAATACTTTTTCAGGTATTCAGAGACATACAAGTATTGCTTTCCACCTAGATTTCACAAAATTGTATGTAGAATTGACAAGAAGCATATGCACTTACACTAAATGCAAATCATTTTATTAAAATCTGTGTTGAAAAGCATACTGTCTACTACAAGGTCATATCAATTCATATACATTATTCTGTAACTTCAGATGCACGATAAAATATTTCAACTTACTGTAACAAAGACTGAGAAACTAACCCCAGCATCCTCTACTGTGCAATAACTACATACTTCCAACGAAATAATAAACCATAAATTCTTGTAAAAAAATAAATACATGAATAATATCACTTCACATCTATAAAAATATTGTATGTACAAATAAGGATAGAAATGTCTGCAAAGATATTCAAGAAAATATTAGGCAGACAGGTTAAATCTTGTTTTTTGTTTTGTTTCTCTAAACTTTTTCCTTTTGGTTTATGTATGTTTTCTCACTTTCATTTTCCTGCAATGAGCCTAGTTTACATTTGAAAAATTAAATTACTAACAGAAAAGAAGCCCAACAACTAGGAACTGACCTGGCACACAAAGTAAAGCCTTGAGGTTCTACTGAACATAAATAATTTCACAGAACACCAACATCAGATGAGGCCACTCTGACCACAATGGTTCAAGACAAAAACAAAGCCATTCTGTAATCATGTCTGAATGTAGACAAAATCATAAATTTTTTTCAAACCACAAAAATGACTAAATATCCCCCTATTTTGGCTAGTATGAATGACTGCTCTTCGTTTTCAGTCACAGCTTTGGCCCTGCTTCATTCCTCTAGTCCTTTAGATAAGATTAATATATCCCCAGTCATAGACTTGCCCCACTTCCTGACAACACCAAATCCAGAGGAAAGCCTAGCTTACTTGAACACTTTCCCAAATCAGCAAACCCAAATCCTATTAAGTCCTTTGTAACATCCACTTACTGAGATCCCTACTATTCCTACCTAGTGGTATAAGTTCTCTCTTAAACCCAATTTGTTTAGCTAAAAGTGTGTTCTTAATGGAGAACACTGGCTTTAAAGATGTATGGATAGGGGCACCTAGGTAGCTCAGTCCGTTAAGTGTCTAACTTCAGCTCAGGTCACGATCTCAAGGTTCGTGGGTTCCAACCCCACGTGGGGCTCTGTGCTGAATGCTTGGTCAGAGCCTGGAGCCTCCTTCAGATTCTGTGTCTCCTTCTCTCTCTGCCCCTCCCCCCCTCGTGCTGTCTCATTGTCTCTCAAAAATAAAGTAATAAAAAAAATTTTCTTTTAAATAAAGATGTATGGATAATGGTTTTTGCCCTTGGATGGTTCCCACCTCATATATAAACCTACAGGAAACTCAGAAGATGCTGAACCTTCTGAAACATACAGTAAAATATACTAGGTATATACTAGATACATATACTAGATATATACTAGAAATGTAAATTTTCACCTCAATGGAGGAAGGACAAAACTAATACAAATCTCATGGAGCTCCTTTTCTCAGGAACTATATCTTGCACTGTTTGTCAAATATTTAGAATAGTACTAGCTCAGCGAAAAACATTCTGAACTGAATGACAACAAAAACATTTCAAAACTTGTGGATGCTTGCAAGGTCATGTAAATAAAAATATTAAAAATTAAAAAGGCAGAAAATTAATGATCTAAGCTTCCAGCTCAAGAAGCTAGATAAGTAATTCTTCAAATATATATATATTAGAAAGAGAATAAAAGGGCAAAATTATCAATAAAACACAAAAATTCAACCATCAAAAATTGTTATTTTTAAAGATAAGGTTGATCACTTCCAAGCAAAACTATCAAGGAAAAAAAAAAGGAAACACACTATCAATAAGATATCAAAACATGCCAAGGACATTACAAGAATATTATAAAGACCACTCTCATGAACATAGTTGCAAAAATTCCAATCAAAATATTAGTAACTAGGGACACTGGACTGGCTCAGTTGGTACAGTATACAACCCTTGATCTTGGGGGTCATGAATCTGAGCCCCACATGGGGTGTAGAGATTACTTAAATAAATACTTTAAAAAACGTATCAATAACTAATATTTAAAAAGGAGAACACGTCACAACCAAAGGTTTTCAAAGCAAAGGTTTTCAACATTAAAATTTTTTTATTTTTTTCAACGTTTATTTATTTTTGGGACAGAGAGAGACAGAGCATGAACGGGGGAGGGGCAGAGAGAGAGGGAGACACAGAATCGGAAAGAGGCTCCAGGCTCTGAGCCATCAGCCCAGAGCCTGACACGGGGCTCGAACTCACGGACCGCGAGATCGTGACCTGGCTGAAGTCGGACGCTTAACCGACTGCGCCACCCAGGCGCCCCTGCATTAAAATTTAAAAAAAAAAAAAAATCAATGTAATTCAGCTCAACAGAAAAATGGAGGAAAATCATGCAATCATCATGAGAAGCAAAAAAAAGTATACCATAAAATCAACACTCATGTATGATGCAACTAAGAATAAAATGAAACTTCCTAGGATGCTTGGCTGGCTTAGTCCATAGAACATGCAACTTTTCATCTTAGGGTCATCAGTACAAGCCCCACATTAGGGGCAGAGTTAACTTTAAAAAAAGAAAGTTTGGGGTGCCTGAGTGGCTCAGTTGGTTGAACATCTGACTCTTGACTTTGGCTCAGGTCATGATTTCACAGTCTGATGGTGAAGAGCCTGCTCAGGATTCTCTCCTTATCTCACTGCCCTTGCCCCACTCGTGCTCTCTCTCAAAAAAGTAAATTTTTAAAGTTTAAAAACAAAAAGCAAAAATGTGGAGAAAAATTAAAGGACTAAATAAATGGGATATACCTTGTTTATGGATTTTGAGACTCAATATTGTTAATGATTTTACTTCTCAAAAATCTATAGAGTCCACAAAGTATCAAACTCTCATCCAGTTTCTTTTGTGAAAATTGAAAAGTTGAGTCTACAATTTATATGGCAATTTAAAAAGTCAAGAATAGTCAAGAAAATTTTAAAGAACAAAGTTAAAACCCTGTATCATGGACTACAGTAATTATATCAGCTTCCAACAACCATAGTAAAGCCTGAGAGTAATCAAGATAGTACAGTACCAGCGCAACAGATAAAACAGACCAAAGGGACAGAACAACATAACCTGGCCCACATACAATGCAACCTGATTTATGACAATGATGACCCTATAATGGGGAAAAGATGGCCTTTCAATAAACAATAATGAGTCAACTGATAGCCACATGGAAAAAAATTAATCATGATCCCTTCTACCTAACATCATACACAATTCTAGATCAAGATATAAAATATCAAAACAGTAAAGCTTGTACAAAACACAGAAGAATGAACATCTTCATGAGGTTGACACAGGAAGAGATCTCAAGACATAAAACAAGCAACCTATAAGGAAAAAAAATTCAAATACTGGTTTTAAGATTATCAAATATACTACTAAGAGTGAAAGTGCAAGCTACATTTTGGCAGACAATAATTGTAATATTTATTTATTTGAAAAGGACTCAACTCGGGGCGCCTGGGTGGCTCAGTCGGTTAAGCAGCCGACTTCGGCTCAGGTCATGATCTCACAGTCTGTGAGTTCGAGCCCCGCGTCGGGCTCTGTGCTGACAGCTCAGAGCCTGGAGCCTGCTTCAGATTCTGTGTCTCCCTCTCTCTCTGACCCTCCCTCATTCATGCTCTGTCTCTCTCTGTCTCAAAAATAAATAAACATTAAAAAAAAAAAAAAAAAGGACTCAACTCTACAACATATAAACAACATCTTCACAAAGGAAAAACTGAAAAATCAGCAAAAGATTTGAACAAGTACCTCAAAATAGAAGACATCCAAATATCCAACACACACACAAAAAAGATGCCCTTAGCCACCAGCAGAATGCAAATTACACCCATAAGGTATCCCTAATGCCCACAAGAATGATAAAAATAAAGACAAATAATACCAGCTGTTGGTAAAAATGAAACACACTGAAACTATCATATACTGCCATTATGGGTATAACTGGGCACAACCACTTTGGAAAACTGAAAATATGTACTGAGGCTGAAAATACTTAAGCCAGATGACCTAGCAAGTCTAACTATTCACCTAACAGAAAGGATCATTTATGTTCACCAAAATATATATAATTATGTTTGTAACAGCATAATTTTTAATAGTCAAATACTGAAAACATTCCAAATGTCCATCAACAGTAGGAAATAAACTGAAGTGCATTCTCACAATGGAATAAGTTATTGTAAGAACTATATATACATGAATAAATCTCTCAAAATTTGAACAAAATCCAGCCCCAAAAACAAAAAAACAAAAATAGTCCACATGATTCCATTTAAAAAAATTCATAAACAAAATTATGATGTAAGAAATCAGGATAGGAGTAATCTTTGGCTGGGGAGAGAGATGATGAATAATGACTACAGGGGAACTATAAGAAGATTCAGGGGTACTGTTTCCCCAAATCCGTTTCCTGACCTGGATACTTATTACACAGGTATGGTCATTTTGTAGGAAAATTCATCAGGTTCTACACTCGATGAATTGTGTGCTTTTTATTATGTGTATCACTTATCAACAATAAATAGACTTTTATTAAAAAGAGTTAACACAATATTCAGAGCGGGAGGAATGTATTTTCATGTTAATCTTCTCATTACCTTCAACGATTTCCCAATTTTACAAAGGTGTAAAAGCAATACACATTTGGAAGAAACCATACTTTGAATATGAATTTTGGGCTGGCGATATGCAGTTTGATCTTCTCATGATGATAGTTAACAGCAGCTGCAGCTCTCAGTCAACCACATGATCATGACAATAAACAACCAATGCACTTCTAACCATTCTGTACCCAAACAACCATTCTGTTTTTCACTTTCAGTACAGTATTCAATAAATTACATACAATATTCAATACTTTATTATAAAATAGTCTTTCTGTTAGATGATTTTACCCAACTGTAGGCAAATGTCAGTGTTCCGGGCACATTTAAGATAGGCTAAGCTAAGCTATGATGTGCAGGTTACATGTGTTAAATGCATTTCTGATTTGGGGGATTTTTGACTTACAATGGGTTTATCAGGACATAACCACATCAGAAGTCAAAGGATACATATATATGAAATGAAATAAAATTTCTTAGTCTATTACATGCATTCTCAAAACAGGTATCACCAAAGAAGCAAGAAAAAGCTATTACAGTGGTTTGTGGCTCACCAAAGCTCAATACTACCTGACAAAATCCTATTCTTTGGTATATAATTTCTGTTAGATAGAAATCAACAAAGCTTTTTAATTAATTTCATTTTAATTTTTGTTTTGAGAATAATTATTAAAAGGATTGAGAAACAATGGCCTACAACACAGACATATTCAATAAATGTTTGTTTGTGTATAGACTGATTGTAAAATACCTCAGAAATGCTCAGTTTGTAGAATGAGAAAATTATGGCCAAGATAAATTCCCTTACTTATCCAAAATCACACAATGGAAGAACAGGTTAAAAGCTGGTATTATGACTATTAATCTGTTCCAAGGATACCAAATTTGCTAGCATGATCCTAGACTCAGTGTAATATTGCTAAAGCATTTTGGGGGGAGAAAATAAAAGGCGTTAGAGGCTAAATCCTTGATGCCAGGTGTTTGCCAAATCACCCACAGTATCAAACAGCAGGCGTGCTGCCATCTGTTACAGGAGGTAAAAGTAAATGAAACCTAGCAGATAGATCCAACCTGAGAGGAGTTTCATCACTGAATCTACAATAAAATGCAAAATAATAAGAAACTGGCTAAAGGCACAATTCCCTGGCTATTGTTAGCATACTACCTAGAACAGAAAGCTAAAGATAGTTTTAGGGTGGGCTGTGATGTTAAATAGAGCCAGATTCCAACTGATCCAATCCAACATCAAACTGCTCACTTCAAAACCATCACAAAACAGAAAAATCATACTGAGCAGATTTACAGCTGTTTACCAAAATGATTCAGGTAACGAAGAGACAAAGTCAGGAAACTACTGAAACCAGGGGAGATAGCGTAAAAGTTGTCTTATTTAGTGGGGTCAATATAGCTGGTTCCCTGAAGAACCTTTATTAACATGGCTCATAAGAATGGTTAAGTTAGGAGCAGCCTATGAAGACCATGCCATGTTTGAGCTAATGCAGGATCCACAGCTCAGTGACAGTCCTGAATGGCAGTGACTAACCCAAACAAGAGTGCCAGCCTGGTACAATGAATGAAAGTGGCTAGAAAGTTTGTTTATCCTGAGAAGGGGAAGTGTCCTGTCCCTCCTTTGCATGCAAAGTGGAATAATCCAGATGAAGTGGCTGATATGCTATATATACAGACCATACTAGATTTGCTTTCCAGTGACCAAGATATTCAGTATGTCTCACCCCCAGGTCACTATGAATACTGTATGATAAAGATGGCTTCTTTTATGGGGCACCTGGGTAGGTCAACTGGTTAAGCGTCCAACTCTTTGTTTTGGCTCAGGTCATGATCTCATGGTTCATGGGTTCAAGCCCCGTGTTGCGCTCGCGATGTTGGTGTGGAGCCTGCTTGAGATTCTCTCCCTTTCTCTCCCTGCCCCTCCCCTGTTTATTTATTATTAAAATAAATAAATTTAATAAAAAAAAAAAAAAAGATGGCTCCTTCTATATGGGTCCCCCATGTAACTTTACTGTTCCCAACGCAAGAAACCATTCAGGATGCTGTATCACACTTGCTGTCTAAAGCTTCCCTTTATGGGTCTTAGGAATAATACCAAGAAAATTAGAATGGTTCACTAGGAAGTGGAAAGATAAAACAGATGGCAAATCTATTTGCCCCAACACAATGGAAGTTGTGAGGCTTTTTTTTTTTGTTTTTTTGGGGTTTTTTTTTTGAAAGACAGAAAGAGTGAGAGCACAAGTGTGCAAGCAGGGAAGAAGCAGAGGGGAAAGGAGAGACAATCATAAGCAAGCTCCACACCTAGTGAGATCATGACCTGAGTCGAAATCAAGAGTTGAACACTTAACCGACTTAGCCACTCAGCTGCCCCAAGATTATGACTTTATTGACACTTTAAAAGCTACAGTGGTATTAATAAACTTGAAGGTCTTCTTTAGACCCTCAAATCATAATTCAATACTTCTTTCAATATTTGACACTGTCCTGCAACTACAAACCCTGAGATGGTAAAAATATTAAATTCTACATATCAACTATGAAACTCCTTTAGTCCTAATGATTTAATATGCCAAACAGGGAACCTGTTTTGACACGTATTTATGGTCTAGAATGACCAGTTAACTACTGAATTTAAATGAATAAACTCTCATGCCAATAAAATAGTAAAGGCAAGTTTCAATTATTAAGCTAATGGTTGCTAAATCAACTAAAAAGCCTAGAAAGGTGGAAATTAATACGTATCAGTTAATTGTTTTGTGGAAGAAACCCTTGGATTCCATCGTCTTCTAAAATAATAAAATTAGAAGTAAAATAATAATACCATTTTCATGTATCCCACTGGCAAAAATTTTTAAATTCAGTATCAGGGATTGGACAAGGTATAAGGAAAATCGTGTTCTCCAACACTGTATTGAGAAGTATAAATTAATGCAACTTTTGTGACAATTTGGTAATACGAAAGTGAGAAACAGCATGACAGTTTAATGAGTCAACTAGGATTGGCTGTAATACCCACTTATTCAAAACTAATCTAGATGCAGCTGTGAAGGTACGGTAGCTACACTTAACCTGTACAATCAGTTATGAGGGTGGGCTTCATCCAATCAGTTTAAGATATATAAAAATAAAACAAGTTTTAAGTTTTCCTGAAGAAATTCTACCTTAAGATGACAGCATCAACTCCTACCTAAGTTTCTAGCCTACTATCCTGCCCTATATTTCAGACTTACCAGCCTCTACAAGTACATGAGCCAATTCTTTGAAATAAAGCCCACATACTATACCCGTAACTGGCACACAGTTTTTAACTTTTTAATTCCACTAGTAAGAACTTATTCTATGGATATACTTAGAAAAGTTATCCAAAACATATGTATAGGAGCAGTTCATGCAAAACTACTTTAACGTGCAAAAAATAGAAATGATTCAATGTTGTTTAAAAAATATGAGGCAGGGGGTGCCTGGCTGGCTCAGTGGATGGACCATGCAACTCTTGATCTCAGGGTCATGAGCTCAAGTCCCATGTTGGGTGTAGAGATTATTTTTAAAAAATTAAAAAAAAAAAACGTTAAAAAATATGAGGTAGATTACATATACTAACACAGGAGGATGCCTAAGATATATTATTTTAAAATCCAAGATACAGAATAACTCTGTTGCATTACAAAAGGGATATAGTTATACTTACTAATATTTATTAATATAGGTAATATGTGCCCGGATAAACCCATAATCTGATTTTTTAGAAGTTCAAAAAAACTGCTCACAAAATTACTGTGGGGAGAATGAATGGAAGTTGGAAGTTGAGGGAGTTACACTTTTTACTTTTCATTTTACATAGTCTTGTATATTTTTTAAATATTTTATTAAGAGCATATATTATTTGTATTTTTTTAAACAAAACCAACACGTTTAGACAGTATATGAACCTTTCTAATTTTCTAGTTTATACTCCTCACAATTTTTGTTGGTTTGTTTGGTTTTTATTGAGAGAGAGAGAGAGAGAGAGAGAGAGAGAGAGAGAGAAAGCAGAGGGGAGGGGCAGAGAGAGAGGAAGAGAGAGAATCTGAGGCAGGTTCTGCACTGACAAGCAGCAATCCCGACTGGGGCTCGAACTCAGGAACCGTGAGATCATGACCGGAGCTGAAGTCAGTCACTTAACTGACTGAGCCACCCAGGTACAGCTCTTCAAAAATTTTTAAACTTCATTTTAATAATTCAGGAACATGATGTTCAACATGACCAAATATTATATTTATGGCTATCAAAATTATAGTCAATATCATACAAACACGGGAAAGTGAAAGGCCGCATAAAAAAAAGGACTACAAAATTATATACTTGGTATGATCCTAACTATGCAAAAGAAGGTAATGAAAAAACAACTGATTTTTTTTCATAAAATATGGATCAGAAATGGTTTTTCTCCCTATTCAAACTTTCAACACTGTGATATATCTTTGTACTAAAACTAAATTATTTCACATTCATGTCCCTTATAAAAGGAAATTCATACACTCAGTAGATTATTTTCTCATAGTACTGACTTGCAAAAAAAATTTTTTTTCAATATATGAAATTTATTGTCAAACTGGTTTCCATACAACACCCAGTGCACATCCCAAAAGGTGCCCTCGTCAATACCCATCACCCACCCTCCCCTCCCTCCCACCCTCCATCAACCCTCAGTTTGTTCTCAGTTTTTTTCAACGTTTATTTATTTTTGGGACAGAGAGAGACAGAGCATGAACGGGGGAGGGGCAGAGAGAGAGGGAGACACAGAATCGGAAACAGGCTCCAGGCTCTGAGCCATCAGCCCAGAGCCCGACGCGGGGCTCGAACTCACGGACCGCGAGATCGTGACCTGGCTGAAGTCGGACGCTTAACCGACTGCGCCACCCAGGCGCCCCTGTTCTCAGTTTTTAAGAGTCTCTTATGCTTTGGTTCTCTCCCACTCTAACCTCCTTTTTTTTTTTTTCCTTCCCCTCCCCCATGGGTTTCTGTTAAGTTTCTCAGGATCCACGTAAGAATGAAAACATATGGTATCTGTCTTTCTCTGTATGGCTTATTTCACTTAGCATCACACTCTCCAGTTCCATCCATATTGCTACAAAGGGCCATATTTCATTCTTTCTCATTGCCACGTAGTATTCCATTGTGTATATAAACCACAATTTCTTTATCCATTCATCAGTTGATGGACATTTAGGCTCTTTCCATAATTTGGCTATTGTTGAGAGTGCTGCTATAAACATTGGGGTACAAGTGCCCCTATGCATCAGCACTCCTATATCCCTTGGGTAAATTCCTAGCAGTGCTATTGCTGGGTCATAGGGTAGATCTATTTTTAATTTTTTGAGGAAACTCCACACTGTTTTCCAGAGTTGATTTGCAAAAAATTACTAAAGAAAAACAGTTAAAAAAGAAAAGAAAAGAAACTGCTATTGTGGAGCGCCTGGGTGGCTCAGTTGGTTAAGCATCTGACTTCAGCTTAGGTCATGATCTTGTGGTTTATGAGTTCAAGCCCTGCCTCTAGCGCTGTGCTGACAGCTCAGAGCCTGGAGCCTGCTTCAGATTCTGTGTCTCCCTCTCTCTCTACCTGTCCTCCACTCAGGCTCTGTCTCTCTCTCTCAAAAATAAATAAACATTTAAAAAAAAAAAAAAAACAAAAAACCTGTTATTGTGACTACCACTAGAGGGAGGGAGAGATTAGGACCAGGAAGTAAAATGGAGATATTCTGGGTTGCTGATATTTTCTTTACCATGGTTTGGGTTACACAGTATTTGTTCTACAAAAAAATTTACGTTTCATAGATTTTTCTGCATGTTTATTATATCTCACGATTTTTAAAAGGATGATAAAAATTTATTTACAGCCCATCTATTATATCAAAGAGCAAAATAACTCATCAGAAGACAAAATATTTCTCAAGTGAGATATCTAGCCTCTGATTCCTTAAGTATAGGTCTTCTATTACCTCCCTATCTTTGTCACCCAAAAAAAAAAAAATCCTTAAGCTTCTCTGTTCCCTCACCTGCAAACAAGCAATTAACTCCTTCGTATTTATTTTCCGAAATGCCCAATCTGCCCTTTATTTTCATCTCCAAGGCCACTGTCCTTATTTGAGTAGCAGCAACTCTTGTCTGAACTAACAGTCCTCCTAGGTTAAGTTTTTCTCCAACATTGTTTAATGTGATACTCAGACAAAAACATATTTATCATCTAATTCAGTACCATACTTTCATATGAAAAAAAGCTTCACCTTATTATTTGCAAGACTCTCTGATCTATCCTATTGCATCCTATTTTAACTCATCTTTTTAAACTGTAGTAGTTTCAACCCACTCTGCTGACTTAGCATTCTATTCATGTGGGGTAACCACTAGTTTCAAAACCAATGTCCTAAGTGGATCACTTATTCCCCAATTCAAAACATCTCATTCAACTACAGTTGCCTTCAATATAGCCTGCTACTGCTTTTAAAAAATACATGCTATAACTCACCTCCTTAAAAACATTCAATGGCTTCCATCATGTCCTAGATAATAAAATATCACCTCCTTAATGAAGCACAAAACCTTCATATCTAACAACTCCCTTTCTCAAAAATCAGTCCTACTTTTCTTGTTCACACTCCATTTGGCCCAAAATATTCAGTCTAGCTTTGTTCTTTCCCCCTTATAGTCTAGCTTTGTGAAAGTAGTTTTTTTCATTGCCCAGAAATGCTTCCCCATTCCATCTGGCCATATATTTCCTTCAAAGCTCAGTTCAGGTATCCCCTCCTCTAGGAAGTGTTCCCTTCTACATTTTCCCATGCCTACCTTTTGTTACAGTTAGTTGTACAAAAGGATGCTGCTTAAAGTTAATATCATGCTAGGGCTGGGGGGTGGGGGGGCTGAATCAGTTAAACGTCTGACCCTTGATTTCAGCTCCAGTCATGATCACACAATACATGATTTCGAACCCCACATTGGGCTCTGTGCTGACAGTGTGGAGCCTGCTTGGGATTCTCTCTCTCCCCCTCCCCTGCTCTCTCTCACAATAAACAAACTTGAAAAATATTGAAAAAAAAAAAGGTTATAAAATAGCATCGTGCCTGTTACAAAAAATATATGTCAGAATTACTGAATTTCAGGGGCACCTGGGTGGCTCAGTCGGTTAGGTGTCCGACTTCAGCTCAGGTCATGATCTCATGGTCCATGGGTTCATGCCCCGCGTCAGGCTCTGTGTTGACCGCTCAGAGCCTGGATGCAGCCTGTTTCAGATTCTGTGTCTCCCTCTCTCTCTGACCATCCCCCGTTCATGCTCTCTCTCTGTCTCAAAAATAAATAAAAACATTTTTAAAAAATTAAAAAAAAAATTACTGAATTTTAGGAGCTTACAATTCAGATGAATTATTCCACTTACAAATGGGGGAGGGTAATGGGGGAGATGGGAGGGGAAAAGTTGGAAGCACGTAGTACTAAAATATACCATGCAGAACTTTATGCATTTCATTTCTTAGGATATTCTATTAGTAGTAAAGTAGTAAAAACTGGTGCTAGTAGTAAAATTACTATTAGTAATAAAGTAGTATTAAGTGGTAAATTCTACTATTTTCTACCAGTCTGCTGCTTTCCAAGGTAGATAAAAATCCTGTTTCAGAGATTTAAAAACTTGCCAAAGGTTACAAATAGCTGGTATCAGGATTCAAAAACCATCCTCTTTCTACCACATTATGCTGAAGCCCCCCAAAATAGGTCAAGTTACTTGTTTAGTCCAAATCAGACAGCTGTTAATACCTGAAAATGAACTAGCGTATTAGGCTTCTGACTTTTTAGTCCCATCTTAATAAAAGACATGGGAGCCTATCAAACATTCATCTTTGGGAAGCCTAGCTGGCTCAGGGTCTCTTGCTCTCAGAGTCATGAGTTCAAGCCCCACGTTGGGTGGAGATTACTTTAAAAAAAAAAAAAAAAATTAAGGGCTCCTGGGCGGCTCAGTCAGTTAGGCATCCAACTTTGGCTCAGGTCATAATCTCACGGCTCATGGGATAGTGCTCTGCGTCGGGCTCTGTACTGAAACCTCAGAGCCTGGAACCTGCTTCACATTCTGTGTCTCCCTCTCTCTGCCCCTCCCCCGTTCACACTCTGTATCTCTCTCAAAAATAAACATTAAAACAAAATTTTTTTTAAATTACACATCTTTGATAGGAGCCTATCAAACATCATACATCTCTCTTAGCCACAGTCAACAGAGTCTTAGGGCCTACCACCCATCAAATACTTTATTATAAAACACAAAACAGAAAGAGGAGGAATAGAAAACGGAAAATTGGACCCAACCATTTATATTAAAAGTTATGCTGAGGGGCACATGGGTGGCCCAGTTGGTTAAGCTTGGACTCTTGATTTTGGCTCAGGTCATGACCTCACCTTTGGTGGATTCAGGGGATCATGTTCTGCACTGACAGTGGGGAGCTCGCTTGGAATTCTCTCTCTCCCTCTTTCTCTGCCCCTCTCCCTCAACCCACATGCACATGCACTCTTTCTGTCAAAAAAGTTTAAAAGAAAAATTTTTTTAAGTTACGTCGAGGGGCGCCTAGGTGGCTCAGTTGGCGTCCAACTTCACCTTAGGTCCTGATCTCACCGTTTGTGAGTTCAAGCCTCATATCGGGATCTGTGCTGACAGCTCAGAGCCTGGAGCCTGCTTCGGATTCTGTGTCTCCTATCTCTGCCCCTCCCCCACTTGTGCTCTGACTCTCTCTGCCTCTCAAAAATAAAATAAATGTAAAAAAAAATTTTTTTATTAAAAAAAACTTATGTTGAAAAAACTGTGAACCCTTATTATTTATCTACACGACTTAAAGTTCCTATAAATATCATATCCTCCTGGCATACTTAATACATTACTTGAATCTACCTAAGACTTTTCAGAAACTTCTCAAAGTAAGGAAAAAACTCATCTTTCTAAAAACAGAAAAGAGGGCACCTGGGTGGCTTAGTTGGTTAGACGTCTGACTCTCGATTTTAGATCAGGTCATGATCTCAAGATTCGTGGGTTTGAGTCATGGGTCGTCAGGCTCTGCATTGGCAGCACAGAGCCTGCTTGGGATTCTTTCTCTACCCCATCCTGGCTCACACTTGCTCTCAATACAAACTATCTCTCCTTCTCTCAAAATAAATGCATACAATAAAAAATAAAAAAATAAAAAAATAAAAAGCCCAGGTGGCTCAGTCGGTTGAGCGTTGAACTCTTAATTTCGCTGAACTCTTAATTTCGGCTTGGGTCATGATCTCACACTTCCGTTCCAGCCTACTATGGGACTCTTGTGCTGATAGTGTAGAGCCTGCTTGGGATTCTCTCTCTGCCCCTCCCCTGCTTGCACATGCAAGCTCTTGGGGGTACATTCTCAAAATAAATAAACTTAAAAAAAAAAAAAAGAAATACCTGAAACTAACGGAACATTGTGTGTCAACTATACCTTAAAAAAAAGGGGTGGGGGAGAATTAAGTTAGAACAGTAAAGACACAGCTTAATAGAACTCTCTCTCTCTCTATATATATGTTTTGATTCTTCATTTAAAAGAATATTAAATATCAAATATTGATATTAAAATAAGAAGGCTTATAGATTTTTAATAGACTATTTTAGTAACCATTTCCAACATGGCTAGATAAAGAGAAGAAAGGGGATATGGAAACTGCTCTGTAGCTACAAACCAAACACAGCACTGGTTTCCAAGACAGTCTATGTATGCTTAAAAAAAAGGGGGGATTTCAAAACTATGCATCCAATAACATGGCAAAACTTGTAGTACAAAAGGGAAAAAACCGTATGCTTTTTAAATGTTCTTCTGTAATCTTCGCATATTAATATGAATGTTCATTCTAAAAACACTACATTATGACTTTATTTATCTTCCCCATCTGACTAGGAATTTCAGTAAAATATTATGAAATAAAAAGCACTGACTGGTATTATTGTTTCAAATGTACTCTATCTACTCTAGGGCAGTACAGTACACTCCAAAAAGCTCACCACCCCTTTTATACTTTGTTCTTTCAATTTTGTATGAATAGGAAAACCAAAAACTTAACTTGTTAAAATCCCATCTAAAATGAGATACAGCATTCCATGTGTCTCTTAAGTCCTGAGCAAAGACTGGGCCCTATATCATTTTGACTGCATCAAAGTCTTTTTTGCTGGCTTCTGGATTTTACAATATATTCTGAACAGTTCAGCTGACATGAGTAATCGTCAAGTAAAGTAAGTGTTAGTAGACTTAGCCTGTAAGGTATGTTTAAAGCATATTTTCATTACATAAAAATTTTAGAAAAAAATGGGCTACATACATTAATCTGTTGACCATATGATACATACTTCCCTTCTGAAATGGGAATGATTATCTTTATACTTCAAAGGAAATAAAAGCAAATCTCAAAAGAAATATTCCCATTGAGATTTACTAAAGAAATCCTAAAGCATCATAAAGAAGAGTTTAGAGGGGCATCTAGCTAGCTCAGTTGGTAGAGCATGACACTCTTGATCTCAGGGTTTTGAGTTCGCCCCACAATGGGTGTAGAAATTACTTTAAAATAAAATCTTAAAAAAAAATTTTAAAAAGTAAAGAAGAGTTTAGAATGACGGAATTTGGGAGTCAGATTTTCCCAGGTTCAGAAACCAGCAATAAATAACCACCAAGTCAGACTTTCTAATCAAAAGAGTTGTTTGCTCATGGATTATTTCTAATAATCATCCTTACAGCAAAGCAAGTGGTACTATTTACCTTTTTTTTTTTTTTTAATTTTTTTAACATTTATTCAGTTTTGAGAGACAGAAACAGAGTATGAACAGGGGAGGAGAAGAGAGAGAGGGAGACACAGAATCTGAAGCAGGCTCCAGGCTACGAGCTGTCAGCACAGAGCCCGATGCGGGGCTCAAACTCACAAACCAAGAGATCATGACCTGAGCCGAAGTGGTTCACTTAACCGACTGAGCCACCCCTGGTAGTATTTACCTTCACAGACAAGTGTATTAGAAATTTGGATTATGAGTGCAAAGGTCTTAAAGTCAAAAGTTGCTATGTAGATAAAAGGCAAGAGTCAATCCCAAGTACTTTCCAATAACCAAAAAGTTCCCATTTTGTCCCTTTTTTACCTATACCCTGGCTTTATCTAATTCCACCTAAAAAAAAAAAAAGAAAAAAAAAGTACCTAATAGTGTTGTTTGTAGGATTAAGTGATAAAATATATAGATCACCTAATTCACAATCTGGAACACTGGTACCACAGGATAGCTATTTTTACTGTTCTACAGACAAATACACCAACAGAAACACGAGTCTCAAGCTTAAAACTTTAAACTCTCTACTTAAAAAGTAGCATAGTTTGCCAGCACCAAAGTTTCCCAGGAAGCAGCACTGTCTTTAATTAGTATGCTTAGTTTATAATTGACTTTCAGAGTATAAATCATTTTAATAAATATAAAAATTTTCTGTAATAAACTACAAATAAGTTAAAAAAATAAGGAGTTCTAAGTTTCAATTGGAAGGTTCAATTTTGGAAGTTTGAACTAATTTAACTTTTTTAATTAAAGGAAATATAGCATACTAATTTTTTTTAATTACACATGAAAATCATTTTGGAGTCACTATGTCCTGTTTAGTTGGCTACCGCTCCCTTATAATTTCAAAATTCCGAACAATTTTTTTCCTAAAACACATGAGTCCTTTTAATCTGCTCAAAACTCTTCTAGTCAACAAGAACTGAAACTAACACTCCTGAAAGCCCAAGTGTCAGGAACTGTTCCGGGGCCCTAGAGCACTGTTCATGTTTTATTCATCTTTGTATAGGTGACTACTTTAGCAAAGAATCTGAAATACTGTTAAGTCAATAACACTAATGAATAAATTAGTCAACAAAACAAACCAGATGATTTGGCTACCTCTTAAACAGATCTGAAACAAATTCCAAATACCTCAGCCTTCAAAATTATTGACTTTCATGTGTGTATGCAAGGAAAATGGAGGTTCGTTGTCACAGATCCCGAAACTCTAAAAGTTAAATTAATATTCAAAATGTCATGTATACTAAATCATATCTTATTAGAAATAAGTTATTAGAAAACGCCTAGATCTCTAAAGATTTTTCTACCAATTTTTGTCTATCAATATGACACACTGATCGACCTAACATCAGACATTGCTAGTTTTACTAAGACGAATAAAAAAATTCAGAAACACCGATTCAAATAAAATATGTGTAGAGCTACCTAAGAACTCAATCGAGTAATGCCTGACCATGGTTATTACTTTCAAATCGAATACTCTCGCCATTCCGAAGGTTCGAGACGATAATGCAGGGTGAGACCTCCAGGGGAGTTATCCGCCAGGAGGGGTGGCAGGCAAAGTGGGGGGAGGGAGGGGAATGGGGTGGGGGAAGGGGAAGGGGGTGGGGGTTGGGGTGGGGGAAGGGGAAGGGGGTGGGGGAGGGGTGGGGGTACAGGCGGGGGGGAGGGGTGGGGGTACAGGCGGGGGGAAGGGGGTGGGGGTACGGGCGGGGGGAAAGGGGTGGGGGAAGGGGGTGGGGGGAGGGGTGGGAAGGGGAAGGAAAAGACCAGATGAATTAATTAAAGCATTATCCGAGTAAGGAGAGAAGGTAACTAGAGACGACTGAAGAGGACCCCCTAGCAAGGGGAATGGAAAAGGTTCCTTTTGCAGTTAGAAAGACCAGGGGAGTGGGAGGAGGGGCACCTATCAACAGGGATTTTCCCGGTGTGAATGGGTGCGTCACTTACGTAGCTGCTTCCAGAAAGAAAATCTGCCCTAAGGACAACCTCGCTAAGCAATTGTGAAGGAAGGGGGAGTGACCTTCCTAGGTTTGATGGAGGAAACACAGGGTCACTTCCCAGAGGACTGAGGAAAAAGACGTTCCCGTTGGTTCTCTCGGGTCGACAGAGAACTAAAGGGATTGTGAGAACCCCCCGGGGCCGAGTCTGGGCTGTGAGAGACCCCGTACTGAGATGTGGGCGTTACCTGCAGGGTCACCTCTTGAGGGTCCCAATGCGGCCGCAGGTGTTGCAGGAGGCTGAGGGCCCCCTCCCGGCAACGCTGCTCCTCCTGATCCTGAACCGTGACGTCCAACTTGGGCACCTCCGGGGAGCCGGGCGGAACGTGGATGTAATTGGCCATGGCCCAGGCGACGGCAGAGACTACCACCACGACGACGGCGACGGCGACCACGAGAACGGCGGGCGCCGACAGGCTGGTGGATCCTTCCGTCCCGGGGCGCCCTCGCGGGAGGGCTAGGGGCGCTCAGACTGACGGGCGAGCGGTAGGAAAACGGCTGGACACGACACTCTCACCGACCCAGGTCTGAACAGCAGCTGAACTGAGCCCGAGATGTTCACGGGAAAAATTCCGCTCGTCTGCACTCCACCGCCGGCGGCCGCGAAGCATGCCGGGACTGGCCTGACGCTAGCGTCACGCGCAGGGCGGGGCCTCCGCCTGCGTCAGTTGGCTGAAGACGACTTTCTAGCCCCAAGCACAATGGGCGACTGCAGCTAGCTCGGTACCTAGGTCGTCTAAAGCTCGTCCCGCTTGCTTTTAATCTGAAAACGCAGGCTCCTCTTCCGGAATGAGCCTGAGCTCTGCGAAGACTCGAAAGGCTGTGAAGCTTTAGATCACATGATCGGGGGAGTTTGGGGTCTGAATTTGAGTTATGACTGAGTTTTTCTCGGAAGCGAGGAACGTGCCCTGAAGTAACCCCCAGATCAGCCTTTGAATTTGGCCGGAATATGGGCATGGGAGATTAACTGGCTCGCCTTGATCTCGAAGCCGCTCTGTACTGGCGACCACACAGTTGGGTGGGCAAACAGTATACAAAAGTCATGGTATTTGGGACAAACTTACGATATTTGTGTAAAGACGACAACACTTAAAAATTTATTTTTGATGCCAGATGTTTAACCATACTGAGAATTATTCAGAGCCAGGAAAAACAGGTTATAGTCCAGGATGAAGATGAAAGGGAAGGGAAGAAAAATGGTTTTGAGACTCAGCACTTACAGTGGCTCCACGCCTGTTTCAGGGTATTCCTGCATGGACCTTACAATAACTACCTTAAAACTTTTAGCTTCAAGTTTTATAGCAGCTATTTCCTCTGTTAAGATAATATTGGAAACTGGATAATCCACAATTTATTGGGACCTCCAAATCTTCATTATGATTGAGAAAAATGATCTGAGATATGATCTGTTAATCTATGTCTTCCCTGAAACATTTAGTACATGGTGAATATGTTTATTAGTGGTAAATCAGTAACTGGATTCAGCTTAATTAACATTCAAATGTTTACCTCCTTAACATGAGTTTACAATGATTGTTCAGAATGAACCTATTTAAATAGCTTTGTAAATCACAAAATAAATAGCTCACTGTCAATAAGGGTAAATTCATAAAAAGAAGAAAAAGAAAATAGCACTGGGTGTTATATAGAAGTGATGAATCACTGGGTTCTGCTCCTGAAACCAACACTATGCTATATGTTAACTAACTTGAATTTAATAAAAACAAGAGGGGTGCCTGGGTGGCTCAGTTGGTTAGGAATCTGACTCTTGATTTCGCCTCAACATGATCTCATGGTTTTATGAGTTGATGAGTTGGATCCCTGCATCAGGTTCTGTGCTGGCTGCGTGGAACCTGCTTGGGATTCTCTCTCCTTCCCTCTCTCTCTGCCCCTTCCTCACTCACGTCTCTGTCTCTCTCAAAAATAAAATTTTTAAAATTTAAAAAATAAAAATAAACTGAAAAATAAATACAGTATTATAATACAGCAAGGGAGTTGAATCCACATTTTCCAGATATTTTTTTAAATCATGTACTACAATAAACAATAGATTATACGTTCCAAATTGGGGAGAAATAATATACTAATACTAAAACACGTATGTATAAAACATCAGTAAAACCTGAGCCAGATGTTCAGCCTTTGGAGGTGACTCCACTGGGCCAGCACCGGTGCGAAATAAACAGTTTTCTGATTCCCCTAGTGCTTGTTGCTTGTGTCTTCCTGGGCGCCAAGTATTTGCTGTAACAATACTTTCACATTTTAGATAGTATCTCTATTTTTGTATAATTTGTATTATTTTATACTGATATAGCATATATAGTACATATAATATATACTATATAGATGAAATTTTAAAATGTTTTAAACTATACTTTGAATTGTAAAATAATTTACTAGCAAATTATAAAAAAATCATTTTGAGGGGCACCTGGCTGGCTCAGTTGGTGGAGCATGCAACTCTTGATCTCAGGGTTGTGAGTTTGAAGGTTGTGAAGAAATGTAATTTCTTCACTACATTGAGTGTAGAAATTACTTAAAAATAAAATCCAAAGAAAAAAATTATTTTGAGAACTGCACAAGTTTGTAATTTTTTTTAATGTTTACTTATTTTTGAGAGAGAGAGAAAGAGACAACGTGAGCAGAGGAGGGACAAAGAGAAAGAGGGAGACACAGAATCTGAAGCAGGCTCCAGGCTCTGAGCTGTCAGCAGGGAGACGCATGCAGGGCTCAAACCCACAAGCCCTGAGATCATGACCTGAGCCAAAGTCCAACGCTTAACTGACTTAGCCACCCAGGGGCCCCATAAGTTTGTAATTTTAAAGAAGCATCCTTTCACAAGAAAAAAAAATATTATGTACCTAAGAATAAAATTAACAAAAGATGTGCAAGTCCTTTATGGATGAAATTATATCAATGGAGAAATCTTTTCATAAAAAAGAAAAGATACTTATAAAGATCTTTGTTTTGACTGAACTAATCAATAACTATAATGCAATTATAATTAAAATCTCAACAGGGTTTTTCACAGAACTTGTTTAAATGACGTTAAAAAGTATGCTAAACTTTGTCCAAGAAAAGCAGCCATAATTTTTTTGTGGGGAAGGGAGGGCTGCAGAATAAGTTGAGAGAACCCCTCCTAGTAGGATTTATTATATAACAGTTTAGGAATGGGCAAATAGACCAGTAGAACCTAATACTGATTCCAGAAAAAGACCTAAACATATATGATAACTTTGAATATGACAAAGGTGGCTTTAAAAATTAGTGAAAAAAGGGGTGCCTGGGTGGCTCAGTCGATTCAGCATCTGACTTCAGCTCAGGTCATGATCTCACAGCTTGTGAGTTCGAGCCCCACATCAGGCTCTGTGCTAATCACTCAAAGCCTGGATCCTGCTTCGGATTCTGTGTCTCTCTCTCTACCCCTCCCCTGCTCATGCTCTGTCTCTCTCTTCTCAAAAGTAAATAAAAACATTAATTTTTTTTTTTAATTAGTGAAAAAAGGATGGGCTAGTTAATAAATGGTACTGGAACAATTGCCATTCATATGGGGAAAATTTTTGATCCCTCCTCATTATGTATAAAAATTAATTCTGGGAGATTAAAAACCTTAATATTAAAACCAAAACCCTAAAAACATATAAGAAATGTCAGTTCTTATCAACTTGATCTATACAGTGCAGTTCCAATGCAAATCCCAACAAGTTATTTTTGTGGCTTTTGACAAACTGATTCTAAAGTTTATACGGAAAGGAAAAGGACTCAGAATAACCAATTAAATACTGAAGAAGAATAACAACAAAGACAGGCACTACCCAACTTCAACACTTACTATAAAGCTACAGTGATCAAGACAGTGAAGTATTAGTAAAGAATTGACAAATCAATGGAACACAATAGATAGTGCAGAAATAGATTCATCACATGAATATAGTTAACTGTTGAAAAAGGAACATTAGGCAATTCAATGGAGAAAGGCTATTTTTTTCAATAAATGGTGCTGGAACGACTGGACATCCACATATAAGAAAACATGAATCTAGACACAGACTTTATATCTTTCACAAAATTAACTCAAAATGGGTTATTGACCTAAATGTAAAACAAAACTATGAAATTCTTAAGTGAAAACATAGGAGAAAATCTAGGTGACCTTGGGTTTGGCAATGACTTTTTAGATACAACACCAAAAGCACAATCCATGAAGGAAAAATTGGTGAGTCAGACTTCAGTAAAATTAAAAACTTCTGCTCTGGGAAAAACACAGTTAAGAGAATGCAAAGCCAAACCACATGACTAGGAGAAAATATTTGCAAGACACACACATATCTGATAAAAGACTTGTATCCAAAATATACAAAAGAACTCTTAAAACAATAAAGGAAAAAAAATTTTTTTAATGGGCAGAGGATCAGAATCTCACCAAGAACACATACAGATAGCAAATAATCACAAAAACATGTTCACACCATGTGTTATTAGGGAACTGAAACTTAAAACAACAATGATACCACTACGCACCTATTAGAATGGCTAAAATCCAAACTGTTGACAACACCAAACTTTGGTGAAGATGTTGGGAAACAGGAACTCTCATTCATCACTAGTGGGATACAAAATGGTATAGTCACTTTGGAAGACAGTCTAGCAGATTCTCATAAAGCTAAACATAGTCTTACCATGCTATCCAGAAATCATGCTCTTTGATTATCCAAATGAATTCAAAACTTACAGCCACACAAAAACCTGTACTCAAATGTTTATAGCACCTTTATTCATAACTGCCAAAACTTGGAAGCTACCAAGATATCCTTCAACAGTTTAGATTTAAAAAACAAAAACAACAACGAAAAAGTGTTACATCTACATAATGGAATTTTATACAGCAATAAAATGAAATGTGCGATCAATCCGTGAAAAAATTAAAAACAAATGAAAAAATCTTAAATGCATAGTATTAAGTGAAGGCAACCAATCTGAAAAGGCTATATACTGTATGATTTCAACTATATGACATTCTAGAAAAGGCAAAACAGTAGAGACAGTAAACAGAATAGTGGTTACCAGGTGTTTAGATAGAGGGAAGTAGGGATAAATAGATGGGGCACAGGAGATTTTTAAAGCAGTGAAACTATTCTGTATGATACTGTAATGCTAGATACATGACATTATGGGTTGTCAAACCCATAGAACTGTACAGCACAAAAAAATGAACATAAATGTAAACTATGGACTTTAATTATATTTATATCTTTAGTAATCAGCATCCTGCCTTACTATAGTAGTTATGCAAAAAATGTAAATGAATGAATAAAAAATGTATAAGAAAATGTGGGATCAGATCACTACAATTATAAGTGAAGGAAGGATGTCCTAAGCAAGACTCGTACAGCACTCAAAATTTTAAGAGGACTTCAAATACCTCCATTTTGACCTCAAACATTCTCACTGATTAAGTTCTTCTTTCCAACTCATCTCTTAACTTAGGCAAAAGACCATGGGGGCAAAGCATCCCCTGATGGGAACCAAAACTACCCCATCAAGCAATAAGGACTGCTCTGAGCCAGCAATACTTCACTCGTGACAATTGATGACCTGATCTTTATTGCCCACCTGCATGTACCCATGGGTCTTTGTCCCCCATTTGCCTTATATAAATCCGGAAGTAGTTTGGCACTTTGGAGACAATCTTTGAGACACTAGTCCTCAGTCTTCCTAGTGTTGGCCTCACTGAACTAAATTCCTTTCTTATTTCACCACCACTCATTTCTCTGCCTTTGGATTTTGTCAGGACAAGTGGCCAGATCTGGACTGGTCCCAAATTTGGACCCCTGGAGCCAGGTACTCTTGCACCCCTGTGCCCCTGCACCCTGTGCCCTAGCTACACAATGAAAGAAAAGGACTGATAAGTTTTTTATAATATAACTGCATATGTATATGATCAAAAGGGAACTACTGTTCAGAATACCACTAATAAGAAAGCCAAACCGCTCAGAAAAATAGGCAAAGAATATCAATTCTCAGAGATGAAATCTGAATAGCCATTAGGCTTATGAAAATAATCAAGGCAATGCAAATTAAAGCAACAATGAGATACCATTTTATATCCATTAAATTGAAAAACAATTGAATTCCTGTAACGCCAATTGGATATTATTGATGGGAAGGTAAATTTATTTGGAAAAAAATAAAACTTTGGAGTGCAATATTACACTATTTAATAAAGCTGAAGATAAGTATTCATTACCACCCACAAATTTCAATTCCAGGTATACACAAAAATCCCCCACATATACATGAGAAAGTGTGCAAGAATATATACTGCAGTCTTGTTCATGATAGCTAAGTGTCAACAGCCTGTCTCTCATTAGGAAAATGACTGGATGAAGATAGATGAGTAGATAGGTAGGTAAGTAGGTAGATAGATGATAGATAGATAGATAGATAGATAGATAGATAGATAGATGATAGAGAGGAATATCCTACAACAGAATAAGGATGACAGGTGGAAAATATGCATGTATTTATGCATATATTCAGGAGACAATAATGGCACTAGAAGTCAGAAATCAAGCTGTAGCAGTTGCTCTGGGAATCCAACAGCACCTCTGGTTAATTGAAAACAATTGGCTTCTCTGTCTTTTCTCTCTCCACCTGTTTTTATCTCTATTGTGTTCCTAATTATCTGTTTTTGCTTCCTTGTGATTTCTGCCTACTGGTTTCTCTCCATGTATGTCTCTATCGTTCAGGTCTTACCCAAAAATTGCTCCTAGGGTGGCCTTTCCACTGCTTCCTACACAAGCTGTTTTATTTTTTTAAGTATCAGTTATTACCTGTGTAAGCTACTTTAAAATCAACATATTTACTCTTTTAGAATCTATGTTTTGTACTACAGTGTTAACTCCAGGAGAGCAAAGCCATAGTCTATCTTGTCTATTGCCACACCGCCTGGAATAGTGCCTAGAACTTAAAAGGTACCCAATAAATAAATGCTTAAGCCCACCTAGTTAGCTCCTGATAGTCTGCCAGTCTCACATAAGAATAGCCTTCAGTCAAAGGTTGTATTTGCTCATCCCCCTAGAGTACTCTGATTATGTTGAGCTGCCCTACTGATTACTTCCTAGGCCACAGGCCAACCCATAAATTATCTCTGGCTTTGGAACAAAGTCTTAGCCGTAGGGTATCATTAAATCTGCTCAGCACTTTGCAACATGTCTAGAAGATAGAAGATAGTTATGAAGATATAATATCAATATAAAATGTCCATCGTAGTTTAGTCCCTTTTCTGTATGTGGTACATTGGGGTCACCAGTACCTGCCTCCTATCTTTGCTTCTTGAAACCCCACTCATCCTTCAGAGTTTAACTGTACAGCAATCATGTTCATGGAGCTGAAGGGGAGCAGAATTTACCATTTCAAAATATGTCACTTTGGCATGAGGATTATTTTGAGCTAAAGACGATCAAAATCCAGCAGATTCAGGAAAGCTCTTTACCTCCCCCTCAATTGCCTAAATTTACATTGGAAAGGGGACCTGTACAGGAAAGAGAGCCATTCCAGAGGTACTTTTTCCCTAAGAAACTTATCTGCATAGCAGGGTAAGCTCTGTTTTCCAAACATCCTCTGTGACTTCCAACGAAAGGTCTTCCTCCTTTTTGTATCCCCAAACCACTACCCATTTCCTTAGCTCAGGATGTTGCATAAGCCTCAATTACCTGGATGTTCCTTGAGTCTTCCAATCTTTATGGGGCTCCCTTATACACAATTTTGTTTGTTTTTCTCCTGTTAATCTGTTTTATATCAATTTAATTTAGACCAGCCAAAGAAGCATAGAAGGGAAAAAGGGAAACATTTTCTATCTCTATAAAGCCTATTTGGATTTTCCCAGTCCAAATTTACTTCTCCCTTTTATACATCTGTTAGAACACCTAACAAATTCTGCCATATGCCACCCACATTGTAGATTTAAGTCATAAAGATTGTGCTGCACATAAAAGACTAGTAAAACGTTTATAACTTGTTACATAATGAGCATTATATATGAGGAAATGAAAGGATCACTGAATGTAAATCCAGAGGCTTTGGTCATAAATTTTTTAATTACAGTGGAGTTAACTTTAGTTACCAGAGTAATATCGTAAAGAATTTACAGAAGAAAATATTATGTGTAACAAGGTTATGTGGTCATGTCTAATAGCTAGATTGACCACCAAATTGAAAACATGTTTAAAATAAATAACTCTGGGGCCGCCTGGGTGGCTCAGTCGGTTAAGCATCCGACTTCAGCTCAGCTCACGATCTTGCGGTTCCTGAGTTCAAGCCCCGCGTCAGGCTCTGTGCTGACAGCCAGAGCCTGGAGCCTGTTTCTGATTCTGTGTCTCCCTCTCTCTCTCTGACCCTCCCCCGTTCATGCTCTGTCTCTCTCTGTCTCAAAAATAAATAAACGTTTAAAAAAATAAAATAAAATAAAATGAATAACTCTGGGGCTCCTGGGTGGCTCAGTTGATTAAGCGTCCAACTCTTGGTCTCAGTTCAGGTCATGATCTCACAGTTTGTGGGTTCAAGCCCGGCCTCAGGCTCTGCACTGACAGTGTGGAGCCTGCTTGGGATTTCTCTCTCCCTCTCTTTCTGTCCCTTCCCAACCTTCTCTCTCTCTCTCTCTGTCTCTCAAAAAATAAAAATAAACATAAAAAAATTTTTTTAAGTTTTTATTTATTTTTTGAGAAAGAGAGACAGAGCATGAGCAGGGAAGGGGCAGAGAAAGAGGGAGACACAGAATCTGAAGCAAGCTCCAGGCTCTGAGCTGTCAGCACAGAGCCCAACACAGGGCTCGAACCCACAGACTGCAAGATCATGATCTGAGCCAAAGTCGGATGCTCAACCGACTGAGCCACCCAGGCGCCCCCATAAAAAATTTTTTGAATGTACTCTGGGAGCGCCTGGCTAGTTCAGTCAGAAGAGCATGTGACTCTTGATCTCAGGGTCATGAGTTTGAGTCCTGAATTGGGTTGTAGAGATTACTTACATAAATAAATAAACAAACAAACAAATAAATAAGCAAACTTATAATAATAAATAATAAAATAAATAAATAAACAAATAAATAAACTTTAAAAAATGTAAAGGACATGAATATTCTGCTCTTCTGTTTCCCCACCAAAAGAAAAAAAGAAAAAGGAAGAGTCTCTAAATATTTAGATTTTAAGAGATGCTACATAAAAATGAGGCAGCACCTGTCATGCACTTCACAACTTTAAGATAGCCTAGGGGTCTGGCTGCCTGTAAAACTACCACAACAGCCACATTAAACATCTAAGAAAGGCTGTGCTACTTATATGCATGCTCAGTTATAAGAGCTAATTTTTAACTCTATAAAACATGTCTATTCATGCTGGTTCTAGCTTGCCTCTTTTTCATATTCCTAGAATCAGAGTATTACTCAGTTATTTCATACAATAGAGAACTCCTTGAGAACAAGAATTCTTTTCCTCTTTACATCTTCCTTGGTCTCAAGGCAGTGTCTTGCATAGTGTAAATTACAAATATGGATTGAATTGAACAGAGAAATTTTAATTTAACCATCTGAAATATGTAAGGGGAAAAAGTTAATAAAAAATCCGGTACAGGGATGCCTGGGTGGTTCAGTCAGTTAAGTGTCTGGCTCTTGATTGTGACTCAGGTGATGATCTTACAGTTCGTGAGTTTGAGCCCCTGACGGTGCGGAGCTTGCTTGGGATTCTCTTTCCCTCTCTCTCTGCCCCTGCCCCACTCACATTCTCTCTCTCTCTGTCTCTCTCTCTCTGTCTCTCTCTCTCTCTCTCAAAATAAATAAACTTTAAAGAAAAATTTGTATAGGAATGGGGCTTCTGGCTGGCTCAGTTGGTAGAGCATGTGACTCTTGATCTTGGAGTTGTCATTTTGAGCCCCCCATATTGGGCAGAGAGATTACATTTAAATAGAGTTTTTTTAATGTTTATTTATTTTTGAAAGAGAGAGAGACAGAGTGGGTGTGGGGGAAGGGCAGAGAGAGAGAGAGAGGGAGACACAGAATCCAAAGCAGGCTTCAGGCTCTGAGCTGTCAGCACAGAGTGCAACGCGGGGCTTGAACTCATGAACCAGGAGATCATGAGCTGAGCAGAAGTCCGACTCTTAACTGACCGAGCCACCCAGGCACCTGGGGAGAGAGATTACTTTAAAAAATAAAATAAAATAAAACATCGTTTAAAAAAGAATCGCTAATGAAATGGGGATGCACCTTACCAAATGTTGAACCATTTCATAAAGCCATAAATTGTGAGGCTGACACAGGAATCAAAAGAGAAAGAAAGAGAGGGAGAAAGAAAACCAAGTATATATGGATAATTAGTATGCAATAAAGGTAATATTTAAAATCAGTGGGGAGAGCAGATAAATTTTAAAATAATACTGAAATCACATTTTTCATAGTATTTGATAAAGGGGGTTTAGCAGTCATTGTTATTTAAATGGAATTAACTAAATGTTCACAAGTGCTGATCATTTCATCTTAATTCTATGTACATCAGGAGCAAAAATATCACCTTATAGGTAAAAAAAAAAATTAGCCTACTTAAACCCTGTTTATTTTTTAAATCCATTTTTCCCAGGATTTAGACGATGATTGGCATTCAATAGACAACAATTTTTTGTTGGATAATAAAATGGGTGATAGGGTAAATGTGTTCTGCATTATAGTTTAAAACAATTTTTTAAAAGATGTGTGAGGCCATTCACTTTTTTTTTAAGTTTATTTATTTATTCTGAGAGAGAGAACATGCATATACACATGCCGGAATGCAGAGAGAGAGGGAGAGCAAAAGAGTCCTAAGCGGGCTCCTCATTGTCAGTACCAAGCCTGATGTGGGACTAGATCTCACGAACTATGAGATCATGATCTCAGCCAAAATCAAGAGTTAGATGCTTAACCAACTGAGCTACCCAGGCACCCAAAAACAATTTTTTCAGACTCCTAAGGTATACTGAATTGAATAATCACTCTATATTGTTTTAGTATCATTCCAACTTTACCAGACAAACCCAATTACTTTAACATCAATTCCTAAGTTAAACATTTAATATCTCAATTCTTTTTTTTTCCTTTTTTTTTTTTTTTTATTATTCATCTTTGAGAGACAAAGAGAGACAGAGTGCCAGCAGGGGAGGGGCAGAGAGAGAGGGAGACACAGAATCCGAAGGACGTTCCAGGCTCTGAGCTGTCAGCACAGAGCCCAATGCGGGGCTCAAACCCATGAACCATGAGATCATGACCTGAGCCAAAGTGGGACGCTTAACTGACTGAGCCACCCAGGCACCCCTCGATTCTTTTTTTTTTTTTTAAGTTTATTTATTTCTTTTTGAGAGAGACAGAGAGAGTGCGGAGGGGAGGGGCAGAGAGAGGGAGACAGAAAATCCCTACCAGGCACCACACTGTCAGCACAGAGCCCGGTGCGGGGTTTGAACCCACAAACCATGAGATCATGACCTGAGCTGAGATCAAGAATTGATGCTCAACTGACTGAATCACCCAGATGCCCCTAATATCTCCCTTCTTATGCCTATTCCATACCCCATAAAGAGTGTTTGAAGCAATATCTTGATAATAGTAGGCAAGGATTTCAGAGTAATTGTGTGTGCATCCAAACTACAAAAGACTCATATCTACTCCCTGTGTAACTACAACATATGAAAAACACACATCAAATAAGGGCCATTTACTCAGCTTCATATTTTACTGTATCTTGCTCCAAAGGGTGTAGTTTTGATTTCTAGCTCTTTAAGGCATATTACACAGAGATTAGAGAAGTAATAAATGATATTAAAAGGTTTTGAGTTTAGTAGTTAGACATCCTGCTATAGAATTTGAGCAATTTACTTAATCTTTTTGAACCTCAGTTTCCTCATCTGCAAAACAGTGATAATAACAGTGATGCCAAGATGATTTAAATAAATGATTGTCAAATCTTCAAAATAATGAGTGGCCCTTATAAGGACTCAAATCTCAAATATGTTTTGAGTTATTATTAAATGTTTATCTGAATTAAATGAAATGGTACATTGTAACTAGTTACTATTTGGGGCTTCTGGGTGGCTCACTGGTTATTATCACTCTTGATTTTGGCTCAGTTCATGATCTCATGGTTTTGTGAGTTTGAGCCCCACATGGGCTCTGTGCTGACTATGCAGAACCTGCTTTACATTCTCTCTCTTTCTCTACCCCTCCCCTGATCACACTCTCTCTGTCTCTCTCAAAATAAATAAGTAAATAAATATACACTGAAATAAATAAGATAAAGTAAAATAAAAAGTAAATAAAATAAAAATAAAGTAAATAAATAAAAATAAATAAGCAAACTTAAAAAATTTTTTTTAGTTATTACTAAACGAGATGGTGCCATTATTATTAGATGGTAGAAGGTAAAAGACTTTCTTAACTTAATCCAGGGGAATTGCTCGAATGTTTTGACATTAGTTCAGTAAGTGGGTTTCAAACCCCCAAACTGACTTATGGCTTCAGGGTCTGCCTACCCCAAGGATGTTCCTCTATTCTTTCCTTGGGATAGATTTATCAGGACTTAAAGGAGAGTATTCTGGGTAAGAAGAAGATCAAGGACCTACTTTCTCCGGTCCTTTGTAATCCACTAGGTCTGCTCATGTTTCTCTCCTTTTCTTCTCATTGTATATTTTAAAGCTTCCCTGAGTAACATGACCTGGAAAGAGAGCACAATAGCGAGGAATGAGGAGTGACATAGTGATAATGTCTCAAGCCACCTAAACCCAGAGCAGATGCAGAGATTGGCCATTATTTTGGAGGATTTATGGATACGAAAATTCTGAAGATTGATGCTGAAGAATTAAATGAAATACCAGTTGTTTTAGTTTAGTTTTGTTTTTTAAATGAAGATAGGCGGAATGAGTCCTATTAATTGTCAACTGGCAAGATAAACCAGGATACCTAAGTAACCACTAGATAAGAGCTTATCAGGCAATCGAGTAATATAACAATCCAGAAGAGCTTAAAGTATAGTGAGACTAAATCCTGATGGTTAAAAAGGACAAAGCCTACTGTACTAATTAATTAACTTTTATGATGGTGTCAGACCATTAGTGATGAGGAAACACTGGATTTCATGTATTTGGACTTTGGTAAAATGTGATTCTTTCTTCCTGTCAACGTGTTAGGACCATATGGTCTAGAACCAAGTATCATACATTAGACAGAAATTGACTGAATATTTTATCCAAATGGTTTACACTACCACTGCTGTTGAAATGTGCCAAATCGGGCTATTTAAGGATCAGTCCCCAAGGATTTTTAATCTATGACACGTATGACATATTTTACAAAAAAACAGTAGTAGTTTCTACCCACTCCTACAACTTTGAGTCATTGCTCAAAAATAGTAATAGCCAAATCAAATTACACTTCTTTTTTTTTTTTTTTAAGTTGACAGAGACAGAGAGAGAGAGAGCGAGTGAGCACAGGGGAGGGGTAGAAGGAGAAAGAAACAGAATTTTAAGCAGACTCCACAATGGGTGTGGAGCCCAACATGGGGCTTGATCCCACAACCCTGAGATCGTGACCTGAGCTGAAATCAAGAGTTGGACGCTTAACTGCCTGAGTCACCAGGCACCCCTAAGTTACACCATCTTGGCCCAAAGCCGTATGTCTGAAAAAAATATATGAGAGGTGACCAATGCACAGATCTTCAGACAGGAAAAATTTAAAAGGTAGGTGGGAAAAAGGAGAAGAGACAGAACGGTAAACAAAAATCTGATTAATTTAAAGGGTCCTAGTTACTCACAAAAGAAATATAAAACTTATGTATTATATAGATACAAGTTGATTCCTTTAATGTTAATTGTATTTTGTCTTGGTCATAAAATAATAAACCTTAAGACAGGACACATGCCAAGTCATACAAAATCAAAATTATTAGCCTGTGGTTGAAAAAAAAGGTTCAAAATTAAGAAACAAAGAAACATTCTTCTAAATAAAAACTGAGTCAAAAAGGAAATTTAAAATACATGAACAATATTTGGGAAATAATTGATATGAAAACAATATACACAAGGTGGACTGCAAACTTGTAAGTCAATTTATAACAATTTTATCATAAAAATAGGAAAAGTGGGGCGCTTGGGTGGTTCAGTCGGTTGAGCATCCAACTTCGGCTCAGGTCATGATCTCGCAGTCCGTGAGTTCCAGCCCCACGTTGGGCTCTGTGCTGACAGCTCAGAGCCTGGAGCCTGCTTCAGATTCTGTGTCTTCCTCTCTCTCCGCCCCTCCCCTCTCATGCTCTGTCTCTCTCTCTCTCTCTCTCTCTCTGTCAAAAATAAATAAAAACCTTAAAAAATTTTTTAATAAAAATAGGAAAAGAGATAATAAGCACTGTTTATCATTTTATATATTTTTTAAAAACAATTTATTTCGAGAGAGAGAGAGAGAGAGAGAGAGAGAGAAAGACTGAGGGAGGTGCAGAGAGAGAGGGAGAGAGAAAATCCCAAGCAGGCTTACACTCAGCACAGAGCCCCCCTGGAGGCTTAGCCTCAGTCTCACAACCACAAGATCAGGACCTGAGTGGATATCAAGAGTTGGATGCTCAACTGACAGCCACCCAGGCATTCCTCATTTTTAAAAACACCCTAAAGGGAGCACCTGGGTGGCCAGATGGTTGAGCGTCCAACTTGAGCTCAGGTCATGATGTCATTGTTCTTGGATTTGAGCCCCGCATTGGACTCTGAGCTAACAGCTCAGAGCCTGCTCTAGATTCTCTGTCTCCCTCTCTTTGTCCCTTCATCACTTGTGCGTGTACTCTCTCTCTCTCTCTTTCTCTCAAAAACAAACATATAAAAATTAAATAAATAAAAATATAAAATGAATAAAAAATAAAAACACCCTAGGGAAGGGAAGGTGGGGGACACAATGAGATCCATAAAATCAATCTCTATTTGAGATCAGCCAAGTCTACCTTAGTTATAATGGGATATAGAAATGTAAATGGGATTCTACACACCACCAATAACTAGTTTGGAAGAAAAAAAAGTTTTTAAAGATTATATTGGCAACTGCAGCAAAAAGAATAAATTACCCAGAAATAAAGATGTGTAAGAATTCTTTTTCCTATAGTATATACTAATTTCTTAAAACTATAAAATATTAATATGTATGAAGAAAAATCCTCTATTTTTTCCTATTCAGCAATGACTATCAATAACATTAGCTTCAGATGATTTGGTTTAAATAATTTAATCAATATGTCAATTGGCCAAAACATATTTCCAGTAACTTTAATTTTCAAATATGATGCCCCACTGAGCAATTTCTCAATATTTATTTATATTATTTTCATTTATTGTTTAAATCATAAAGATTTGGGAAGCTGTATGTTAACTGCAATAAGATCCAGTCTATTCTGAATGATTGTTGTGACTTAAAGTCTTTCCAGATTATTGCACCAAAATGATTAAGGTTTAGGAAGCATTTAAATGGCTTTTTAAAATTCAAGGCAAAAAATGAAACCTAAATGTGAATCAAAAGCTTTGTATTGGGTAGCTAGTCGAAATTTTACAATGATTTTAAAATGTCTTTTAGAACTTCTGAAATGGAAACACAATTAAGACACCTTTTGTGAAGCAGATGAAATGAAATTGGGTGTCAAATGATATCACTGAATGTTAAATTCTGCCAAGTAACCAGTAAAGAGAATTTACATGGGAAATGTTCCTTTCAGTCCTATTTGAAATTATAAACCCTGAAGTAAAAATGATTCTGACCATTATGGGTTAGGTTATATCACTTGTTAATAACAGGTCCTTCACCAAAATTCTCAAATCTCACAAGCTGTAAAAACCAAAAGTTCTTTTTGATGTTTGCCATAGACTAATTGAGTGACAGATTCAGAATTGAAGCAAAATCAAATTACTTATAGTCATTTGTTCCACTTCGTATGAATTCATAAGTTTAAATCAGGTATATTCATTTATTTGCCTTAGGGAGGTTCCCAGACTCTGCTGAAAATATTGTATAAAATTTGCTATCTACTCTCATTTACCTTTCTAAATCTGAAAAATTATGAATTCTAAAACTCATCAAGCCTCATAGATTTCTGATAAGGGGTATTGGGCTTGTAATATGTAAGGTTTTTTTTTTTTTTTTATCAAGTAACTCTGACTCTAATGCTTTATTTTAACGTAATTCATCTCACAATACTTATAAGAAATGCACAGTGGTTATTTCCATTTTATAGATGGGGAAACTGACACACAGAAAGGTGAACAACTTGCAAAGCTAGTAAGGGGCAAAGCCTAGATTCAAAACATGGCTCCAGTTGGACAGCTGGACTAGCTCAGCTGACTTTTGAATCAGAGGTCAAGGCTTACTTAGCAGATAAGTAAAAAAAGCTAGTTTAATGACTATTCACACTCAGTTTTCTCATTGTAAAATGAGAATAATATTACTAACTAGCTCATCAGATTATTACTTTGATTAAAAAAAACATGTAAATCACTTACGATAATGGCACATAGTACCTACTAAGTATGTTTGCTATTGTTAATAGTATTGATCAGTTTAAGTCAACCTGAACTATCAATCCCAGGGGGAACCTTAAAATAGTTAGAAACAACTTAGATTTTGCATCAGTAAAAAGAAAATATTTGCTTAGGGATGGGCGCCTGGGTGGCTTAGTCAGTTAAGCCTCGGACTCTTGATTTTGGCTCAGGTCATGATCTAATGGTTTGTCAGGAGCACTGACAGTGTGGAGCCTGCCTGAAATTCTCTCTCTCTGCCCTTCTCCCACTGTGTGTGTGTGTGTGTGTGTGTGTGCACTTGTATGTGCTCTTTCCCTCAAAATATAAAATAAACTTAAAAAAAAAAAAGAAAGAGGCACCTGGGTGGTTTGGCCAGTTGAACTTTTGACTTCAGCTCAGGTCATAATCTCACAGTTCATCAATCTGAGCCCCACATTGGGCTCTCTGCTGTCAGTGCAAAGCCCACTTCAGATCCTCTGCCCCCCTCTCTCTCCACCCCTCTCTTGTTCATGTTCTCTTTGTCAAAAATAAATAAACATTAAAAAAAAAGGAAAGAAAATATCTGCTTACACTACGTAGTCTAGGACTATGTGTATAACTTAAAAAAATAATATATTCAAAAGAAACCCATTTGTTCCTTGTGCTATGGTTTGTAAACACAGCGTCTGACACAGAGTAGATAATCCACAAACATTTCTTGAATGAACAGTGCTATAAAGTTATAAAGAGGCAACCACGTGCTTCAAATTATGAAATGTTGATTCTGAGTCCATACAAGACAGATATCACTGAAAGCCTTGGTTGATAATGGTAGATACTAAAATGTTAATGAGTTCATTGACTTCCTATAAACAAATAGTAGAGTCCACAGTATATATTTTATTAGAGTTGTGCTGAAGAACATCTTACTATACTTAGCTGGTGAGATGTCCAATAAAGAGAAAAAAGCACAGAGCTTTCCTTCCCATTCTAAGTCTCTCAGGCCACAAACCGGCTAACATCGGGAAAGGGAGACTCTCGGATGAACAGAACCCAGACCTAGTGGGTCAAACTAGGCTGAAATTTATTTTATTTTATTTTAATGTTTATTTATTTTTGAGACAGAGAGTGTGAGCGAGGGAGGGGCAGAGAGAGAGGAGACACAGGATCCAAAGTAGGCTCCGTGTTGTCAGTGCAAAGTCCGATGTGGGGCTCAAACCCATGAACCGTGAGATGATGACCTGAGCTGAAGTCAGATGCTCAACCAACTGAGCCACCCAGGCGCCCCTAAGCTGAATTTTAAATAACCAAATATGACTGGGAAGCTTGGATTCTGACTGAGATGTCATTAAGAGATGAATTGGGACTTTGAGGAGCGTTGAAGTCATTTAAAAAAATAGAAGTTTTATATTTATGCTGTACTGAGAGGAGACTGCTTATTAAACTAGTTATGTATATTTTTCTGGCAAAAAAGACTTTGAAAAACCTTTAGAGCCCTTAAAGATTTTAGAAGCCCATAGGATACTTCAGAAAATTTATAATATATATGAATCACCTGACGTTAGCATTAGTAGCAAATAAATAGTATACCAAGGGTGTTACCTTATTTATTTTACTTATTTTTATCATGCTAGAATTAGCACTTGTGAATTGTGATTAATGATTTATCATTAAAACATAAAATGAAAAGGCACAGGTGCTTGGCTGGCTCAGTTGGTAGAGCACATAACTCTTGATGTTGGGGTTATGAGTTTGAGCCCTACGTTGGGTGTAGAGATTACTTAAAAATAAAATCTTAAAGGGGCACATGGGTGGCTCAGTCAGTTAAGCATCTGACTTCAGCTCAGGTCATGATCTCATAGTTTGTGAGTTTGAGCCTTGCATTGGGCTCTGTGCTGACAGCTCAGAGCCTGGAGCCTGCTCCAGATTCCGTGTCTCCCTCTCTTTCTGCCCCTCCCCTGTTTGTGTTCTATGTCTCTTTCAAAAATAAATAAACATTTAAAAAAATTTTTAAAGTAAATAAAATCTTAAAAAAAATAAAAATGAAAAGGCAATCTATGGAATGGAACAAAATATTTGCAAACAATATATCTGATAAAGGATTAACATCCAGAGAGCAGACTGGTCATTGCTTGGGTGGTGGGGGGATGAGAGTTAGAATAAGTGAAGGTAGTAAAAGAGCGTAAACTTCTCGTTGTAAGATGAACAAGTTCTGGGGATCTAACGTACAGCATGGTGACTATAGTTAACAAAACTGTATCGTATACTTGAAAATTGCTAAGAGTAAATCTTAAAAGTTCTTATTACATACAAAAAAGTAACTATATGAAATGATGCTCTGTTCACTACCTTATGTGTGTTAACTAACCTCATTTCACAGTATATATGTATATCAAATCATCATATTTTACACCTTAAACTTACACAATATTATATGTCAATTATATCTCAGTAAAGCTAGAAAAAAAAAAAGAAGAGGAAACGTTTGGAACTAGATAGAGATAATAATTGCATAACATTGTGAATGTACTAAATGCCACCGAACTGTTAAGGTTTTTTTTTTTTAATGTTTATTTATTTTTGAGAGAGAGAGAGTGAGAGTGGGGAGGGGCAGAGAGTGAAGGAGACACAGAATCTGAAGAAGGCTCCAGGCTCTGAGCTGTCAGCACAGAGCCCAACGTGGGACTTGAACCCATGACCTGTGAGATCATGACCTGAGCCAAAGTCAGATGCTTAACAGACTGATCCACCCAGGTGCCTCTGTTCATTTTTTTAAATGTTTATTTATTTACACACACACACACACACACACACACACACACACACACACACACACGAGAGCAGGAGAGGGCAGGGAGAACGGAGAAAGAGAATCCCTAAGCAGGCTCCATGCTCAGGGAAGAGCCTGACACGAGACTCTAACTCATGAACCATGAGATGACCTGAGCCAAAATCAAGTCAGATGCTTAACTTACTGAGCTACCCAGGCACCCCTCAATTGTTCAGTTTTAAATGGTTAATTTTGCTATGTCAATTTAATTTTAATGAAAACAAAGTAAAAGACCAGTACAAATGTTGCCTTTAATAAAGTTGCAAATAATATACTTCCATATCATATTATTATACTTATCTGTTTATGGTTCTTGTCCCCTAACTAGGTATATGCTCTGTAAAGATAGGAGCTATATTTAAACATTTTTGTATCACCTACCCAGCACAATGCCTGCCACATAGTAGTCACTTAGAAAATGATTGAATTAATTAAAGAATTTAAAAAGTTACATGTATTTCTCATCATGAAAGTTGAAGTTAAGTTTTGGATGACTAGCACATTTTGGAAAAGTTATTGATGTTCCTGAGCATAAAGTGCTGAATGTGCCAGGTTATTTAGACCTTTTTCATAAGATTACAGGAGATTTACCTAACAGAGCTGATAATTGATTTTATTTTTCACCAAATTGCTGACACTAATATACCTGTTAAAATTATGAAAAACATCTAAATTGTGTTGGCTTTCTAAGGATCACTTTGTTTACTTCAGGATCTGACAAATTTATTACTGTGAAGTCAATGAACGGTTCTAAGAGATCTTAATTTCCCAGTAAGGTGATAGTGAGCTAGATGGTGGAATATGACCTGAGGCTTGCAATTCTACACGATTGTTTAACTTCTTCAAGTAACTCATTAACTATTTGTACTACGAATATAAAGTGCATGACAATTTTGATATAACTAGACTAAGAAATGTTTTTGGAAATAGGAAATTCTTCATACTTTTATGCTCTTACAGGGCTCTACTTCTTGTGAGTTGTCTTTCATTCACTGAGACATTCCCTCAAAATTTTCCTTTGTGTTTAACTATTCCAACCTTAAATGTGCTGTGGCTAGGGTTGCAAAACTTTCCTTTGAACTTTGTTTCGTGATTCATTTCTCATAAGAGTGGGACTTTCAACTTGGCACATACTCAAATATGTGCTTGGAAATATTCTTCAAAGAAATAAATAGTGATACAGTGATTAAAAAACATTGTTAAAAAGCAAATTTAATTTTGTTTAGATGAAAAAAAAATTTTTTTAAGGTTTATTCATTTTTCAGAGACAGAGGGAGACAGAGCATGAGTGGGGGAGGGGCAGAGACAGAGGGAGACACAGAATCTGAGGCAGGTTCCAGGCTCTGAGCTGTCAGCACAGAGCCTGACGCAAGGCTTGAACTCACCGACTGTGAGAGATCATGACCTGAGCTGAAGTCGGATGCTTAATCGATTGAGCCACCCAGGCACTCCAATTTAGATTTTTTAAAATCTTTGTTTGTATGTTTGTTTGTTTTTGTTTGTTTATGAGAAAGAGAGTGAGAGAACACCATTAGGGGAGGGGCAGAGGAGAGGGAGAGAGAGAATCCCTAGCAGTCTCCAAGCTGTCAGCTCAAAGCCCAACACAGGGCTCAATATCATGAATCGTGAGATTGTGACCTGAGCCAAAATCAAGAGTGGGATGCTTAAGCGATTGAGCCACCCACCGAGGCACCCCTAGTTTAGATTCTTATATGTGATGGCATACCTTTAAGATTTTAAGTAAAATAACATTGGCATTGATATGGTTATTTTCTCAGCTTTATGAGTCTGGCTACATGTCTCCTCCTATCTGTTAACTTGGGTAAATTGTTTAATGTGAACATAAAATTTCCTCAAATACAGGTGAAATATTTTCAGATGTAGTATTAAGTAAAAATCCAGCTTAGCAACAATTTAGACATTTATGTCTGTCTTGTTCATCTTTTGTTTCCTGGCAAAAAAAGAACCTGAACTAATTATTTTACAATTTAAGAGTATTTGGGCTGCCTGGCTGGCCCAGTCATAAGAGTGGACAACTCTTGGTCTCGGAGTTGTGAGTTTAAGCCCCACACTGGGTGTAGAGATTACTTAAAAATAAAATGTTAAGGGGCACCTGGGTGGCTCAGTCACTTAAGCGTCCAGACTTCAGCTCAGGTCATGAACTCACAGTCCGTGGGTTTAAGCCCCATTTTGGGCTCTGTGCTGACTGCTTGGAACCTCTAGCTTGCTTTGGATTTTGTGTCTCCCTCTATCTCTGTGCCCCCCCTCCCCTGGCTTGTATTCTCTCTCTCTCTCTCTCTCTCTCTCTCTCAAAAATAAACATTAAAAATTTTTTTAATAAATAAAACAAAATCTTAAAAAAAAACAATTTAAGAATATTTGAGCTGACCTGCAATTAAAGAATCCTCTTTGTTTTTGATATATAACTATGTTTACCAAACATGGATGAGTTTCTCAATGAAAGAAAGTAATATTTGTGCTGAACTGAGTTCAAATCAGACCCTTATAGAATTGCTATTAATTTGTAATGTCACAAAAATAAATGCAAAAGAATAGTACTCTCTTAATGAGGGTGTGGGTAAATATAACCAGAATATCTTGATTGATTGTACACATGCCTTCTGGGAACTTATACAACTAACGTTTTTTGAACACTTCTTTATGTCAGCCAGTGTTCTACACACTGTATGAGTATCACTAATCTTCATAAACACTTTGAGAGAACACCATGATGAGGTATGTAGCTCTCTTCAAGGAGAGATAAACTTTTTATTAAAACTTAACAGTATAAGGCAATTGAAATCTATTAAGAAATAATTCCCATTATTTTCTGTTGTGGTTTTTGTAAAGGCTGCTTTTAGGCAACAGGCTTGAGTAATGGAAACTTGAGTAAGGCAAAAGGGCCTATGGCACCCACCCCACCGAACTGAATACAAATAAACACAATAAGCGACTAACCAATAGGCTATTTACATTAAGTCAGTAATCCCCATATTCTCTCACTCCGCCCTCTAACTTTGGCCCCCCAACACCACCTCATAGCGATGGTGTCTCCTCTGCTGTCCTGCCTGCAGCTCCCCTGTGATGTGTTCAATAAACTTCTATCTCCTTTGGTCTAACTTGGGTGAATCCTTTCCCCGCCAGTGCCTCAGGCCCCCATCCAAAGAGAGCGCCTGGCAGTTGTACAAATGATGTGTAATTCACATTACACATCACAGTTGAACACCGCACCTGATATTCTGCTGTCAGTTCTAGAAGAGAATGAAGAGTATGTTCGGAGGAGGTTGAACAGGTTAGTGAAGATTTAGATCTTTTCGTGCTGCTTCAAGGCACAAACAAGATAAACTAAATAGGAAATGGAAAGAGAGTGTGTGAATGAATGAGGTCCCTTTGCATTGCTAAAAGCACTCAAGGTGAACATTACCAGGGTAGAGAGTTTGTTTTTGTTCTTTTAAAATATATTTCAGTGGTGCCTTGGTGACTCAATAGTTAAGTATTCTACTCCTGATTTCGACTCAGGTCATGATCTCATGATTCTCACGGTTTGAGCCCGGCGTTGAACTCTGCACTGACAGCACAGAGTCTTCTTGGGGTTTCTCTCTCCCTTTCTCTCTGCCCTCCCCGCTCCTTCTCACACCCTCTCTCTCTCAAATAAATAAACTTAAAAAAAACTTAAAAAAATAAAAATAGGGGCGCCTGGGTGGCGCAGTCGGTTAAGCGTCCGACTTCAGCCAGGTCACGATCTCGCGTTCCGTGAGTTCGAGCCCCGCGTCGGGCTCTGGGCTGATGGCTCAGAGCCTGGAGCCTGCTTCCGATTCTGTGTCTCCCTCTCTCTCTGCCCCTCCCCTGTTCATGCTCTGTTTCTCTCTGTCCCAAAAATAAATTAAAAAAACGTTGAAAAAAAAATATATAAAAAAAATAAATAAATAAATAAAAATAAATTTCAAAAAATATATAAAACAGCTTTACCAAAAAATTAGGGGAAACTAGGGAAAGAAAGGGAGGAACGGAAGAAGGGAGGGAGGAGAACAGAAGGGGGGAAAGAAGGAGAGAGAGAATAGAAAAAAACATAAGGGATAATCTATCAAAATTACTTTAAGAGGGGGCGCCTGGGTGGCTCAGTCTGTTAAGCAACTGACTTCACCTCAGGCCATGATCTCGTGGTTCACAGGTTTGAGCCCCACATCAGGCTCTGTGCTGACAGCTCAGAGTCTGGAGCCTGCTTAGGTTTCTGTGTCTCCTTCTCTCTCTGTTCCTCCCCTCCACATTCTGTCTCTCTCTCTGTCTCTCGAAAATAAATGAATGTTAAAAAAAAATTAAAAAAAATTACTTTAAGAAGAAAATGCAAAGTAATCTAAGATGTAGCCTCCAGGACACAGGGGTGCAATATAACTCCTGGATCCAGTAGTCCTAGACAGACCAGGTTCAGCCACTTGCTGCCCACAGAACCCAAAGGTACAGAGAGAAGTGGTGGTGAAATAAGAAAGGAATTTATTTCAGTAAGGCCAACAAGACGGTGGACTAATGTCCAAAGTGCTGAAAATACTTCTGTAGAGAATGAATTTAAAATTTTGTATGTCTTGCCTATTGTTCGATGTGAGCACCGTTAAATTTTTCTAGACTTAGTTTGCGATACCCTAAGATTATGAAAATACTTACTAACCAGCATTTTCTCGCTTCTGTAATCTTGCTTGCTTAACACATTCCTCCCCTTCCCCCTTCCCCCTTCCCCCTTCCCCTTTTTTCTCCCCCCACAAGTAACGACAAAGCCTTCCCGCCAAAGGACAGACAAAGGACGCCCAATCAGAGAACAACAAATGTCCTTACTTTAAAATCAACTAATCAGGCCCCCCATCATCTGAAACCTCCCCTATGCTATTTGTCTCTGTCTATAAAAATGCTCTACCAACCCTGATCGGGGCCTCTTAGCGTCACCGGCAACGAGTGCGCGGAGGTCCAGGTTCGAACCTGCAATAAACGACCCTTGCCGCTTGGCTTTGACTTACGACTCTGGTGGTCTCTTGTGGGGGGTTTCGCGACTTCGGGCGTTACACTTCCAGGTTTATATTTTTAAAATGTGGGACACAGGTCGGTGGGTATATTCTGGGAGGCAGTAAAGGTCAGGTCATCATTTTCATGGGTAGCGTCTTGCTGGCCCAGGGCAGTCCTCAAGGGGATACTTGCCCACAGGGTCTTTTGCCTGACTTAAGAGATAAGCTGAAAAGAAGAACTTAATCAGTTAGAAAGTTTGAGGTCAAAATGGAAGGAGGTAGTCTTTCTTTCAAAGATGATAGTCATTATTATTTTTATTATTTATTTATTTATTTATTTATTTATTTATTTATTTATTTTGAGTAGGCTCTGCACTGGACATGGGGCTAGAACTTACAACCCTGGGATCAAGACCTGAACTGAGATCAATAATCGGATGCTTAACCAACTTAGCCACCCAGATGCCCTGATAGCTATTATTTTCTGATGAGAATAGGAAAATTTGTCCAATCTTATGATTTGGCAAGCATAATAAAAGCCATTGAAACAATCACATGAAAAAAGACACTAACAAATAAAACACCCAGGGACCACCATCTTCCAGCAATTCGCCAAAATGACTAACACAAAAGGAAAGAGAAAGAGCACCTGCTACCTTCTTTAGGCCTTTTAGAAAACCCGGAGTGCTTCCTTTGGCCACATATATGAGAATCTGCAAGAAAGATAATATTGTGGGAATGGGAATGTGCCAAGGGAATGGGCACTGTTAAAAAAGGAATGCCCCACAAATGTTATGGTGGCAAAACTGGAAGAACCTACAGTGTTAGCCAGCATGCTGTTGGCTGGCACTGTTGTAAACACACAAGTTAAGGGCAAGATTCTTGCCAATAGAATTAATGTATGTATTAAGTGTGTTAAGCACACAAAGAGCAGAGATAGCTTCCTGAAGGGAATGATCAGAAAAAGAAGGAAAATGAAGAGAAAGATACTTGGGTTCAACTGAAGCACCAGCCTGCTCTACCCAGAGAAACACACTTCATGAGAGCCGATTGAAAGGAGTCTAAGCTGGCAGAACCCATTCCCTATGAATTCATGGCATAAGTGTAGAAAAAATAAAAGACCTCAAGACTATAAAAAAAAAAAAAAGGGAGGAAGGAAGGAAGAAAGTAAGCATGCAGTGTTGATGAAGGTATATATGATGACTGTTCTTAAAAAACATCTAGTGGGAGTGTGTATAAGTTGATACATTTAAACAAAAAAAACCAATTTGACAGTATAAAACATTTATAATTTTCATTCTGTAATTCTATTTCTGTGCATCTATGCTAGTGAAATATCTTAAACAGGGAAGAAGCCATGAGTACAAATATATTCATCACAGTGGTTTTTAAGTAGTAGAAAAATGGAAATAATATGAACACAGTTATAGAAGAATAGTATATTAACTCGAATATATGCACTTGGTAGAAACTTAGGCTTTCATCAAAAAGGAATTTTCAAATAAGATGTGCCAGCATAGAAATATATTTGTTGATAAATGGAGACATTCTCAAAGAAGTATAGTTCAAATAGCCAAAATATTAAAAAAAATTGTTTACTGTTTATTTATATTTGAGAGAGAGAGTGCGTGAGCAGGGGACGGGCTGAGAGAGACAGAGACAGAACCTGAAGCAGGATCCAGGCTCTGAGCTGTCAGCACAGAGCCTGATGTGGAGCTTAAACCCATGATCTATGAGATCATGACCTGAGCCAAAGTCGGAGACCTAACCAACTGAACCACTCAGGTGCCCCAACAGCCAAAATATTTTTGAGGGGATTCTAATAATTAACTTGTCTCTCATCTAAAATTGTTAATAAACTTCGATTCATATACCCACCAACACTTCCCACATCTCTTTTTCTCTTCTTTCAATTTTCCGTAAACCCACATTATTCTGGAGCCCCTTACTGACAGACCACAATCAATATTCTCTTTCCCTTTTCTCAACTGCTTTCCCTTTTTCCATCCCCAATTTGTCACTTGTTTTTTAAATGACTCTAAGTCAATTTGCTTTTTTTTTCCTCACCCCTTTCCAATCTCGAATTTTGCATCTCACAAGTCCTTCATTTCAGTCTGGCAGAGTGATCTTTCTGGAGGAAAAACATGGGAAGCTGGAATGGTTAAAAAAAAAAAAAAAAAAAAAAAGCAGGGGCGCCTGGGTGGCCAGGTTGGTTGAGTGTCTGACTCTTGATTTTGGCTCAGGTCATGATCTCACGGTTCATGGGATCCTGCCCCACATCAGGCTCTGAGGTGACAGCACACAGCCTGCTTGGGCTTCTCTCTCTCTCCCTTTCTCTCTGCCTTTCCCCCAAACCCAAGTAAATAAGCTTAATTAAAAAAAAAAAAAAAAAAAAAGGCAGTCAGCATTTTCACTCCAAGTTTTGGCAGAGGGAAGGTCATTCCTACATTAAGAATTTTTTTCTCCTGTTCAATTATGAACAGGCTAACAGAATTTTAAATACCAAATATTGCAACTTGGTATTCAATTATTATTACCAAACCAGGTTTTTATTTCCATGCATCAACTTACCCATACTCCCACTGGAAATTCATCATCTATATCTTCATCAACATTGGGTATTTTATTTCTTCACATCTTTTTTTCGTGTGAAACTAAGAACAATTATTCTAAGATACTGATACAAACTTATAATAATAGTAACATAAATGGAAGTGTTAAAATAAAAAGGACTTCAAAGATGTCCCAGAGAAAAGAGCCAGGATTTTGCTGTAAAAATAAAAACTTCTATTTGAACTGTGTCCTAGGATCCTGCCAATCACTTGATGGATTACATAAGTATGATTCACATATATCCTAGTTACACTGAGAGGCCAGAGTACCCAGTGGCCAGTTGTTAATAGGGAATAGGTCAAGAGGAAGGAAAACAGAAGTAGGGCTTAAAAGTACTTAAAACTGCTTCCTTTTTTTGTTTTTTTTTTTTTAATTTCCATTTCTAAGTATAATGATATTACTAGAGCCCTGCTGCTCGCTTTGATTAAATGAGAAAAGATTAATTACTGCACTTTGTACCTCACTAGATACTTCCTGTAATATCCTGTTTTCTGTTAACTACTTGATAATTCAATTAAAAATCAGAAGAATTATAAGTAGGTGAGATGAAGTCTCATGAGGTCTTGGATTTACTTCAAAATACTTTAGCAACAAAAAGAAAGAAAAAGAGGGTAGATGAAACCAGTGTGGCAAAATAATTATCATTTTTACATTTGGGTGCTGCATGTATTAATTAGGGTTCAGTGTATCAGTGTCTTCACTTTTGTGAGTATTAGGAATTTTTCATAGTAAGATTAAAATCAATAGTTACATTGAAGGCAATCAAGCAAGATTTTAGCTTTATTTTTTGTTTTTAAGTTTACTTATTTAGGGGCACCTGGGTGGCTCAGTCGATTGAGCCTCCGACTTCAGCTCAGGTCATGATCTCAGAGCTCGTGAGTTCGAGCCCCGCATCGGGCTCTGTGCTGACAGCTGGGAGCCTGGAGCCTGTTCGGATCCTGTGTCTCCCCCTCTCTCTGCCCCTAACCTGCTCACAGTCTGTCTCTGTCTCTCTCAAAAATAAATAAACATTTAAAAAAAAAAAGTTTACTTATTTATTTTGAGAGAGAGAGAGCAAGTGAGAGCAAGTGGGGTAGGGGCAGAGAGAGAAGGAGAGAGAGAATCCCAACTAGGCTCCTTGTTGTTAGTGCAGGGCCCAACGTGGGGCTCGATTTCACAAATTGTGAGATCATGACCTGAGCCGAAATCAAGATGCTTAACCAACTGAGCCACCCAGGCTCCCCAAGCTCTTCGCTTTAAAAAATAAAGTTTCATAACAGGAACCCATGGGGGAGGGGAAGAAAAAAAAAAAGAGGTTAGAGTGGGAGAGAGCCAAAGCATAAGAGACTCTTAAAAACTGAGAACAAACTGAGGGCTGATGGGGGGTGGGAGGGAGGGGAGGGTGGGTGATGGGTATTGAGGAGGGCACCTGTTGGGATGAGCACCGGGTGTTGTATGGAAACCAATTTGACAATAAATTTCATATATTAAAAAAAATAAAGGGGCGCCTGGGTGGCTCAGTCAGTTGGGCAGCCAACTTCGGCTCAGGTCATGATCTCGCGGTCCGTGAGTTCGAGCCCCGCGTCGGGCTCTGTGCTGACAGCTCAGAGCCTGGAGCCTGTTTCGGATTCTGTGTCTCCCTCTCTCTGACCCTCCCGTGTTCATGCTCTGTCTCTCTCTGTCTCAAAAATAAATAAACGTTAAAAAAAATTTAAAAAAAATAAAAAAAATAAAGAATCAAGTTTCATATTTTGCCAATGAAGAGGTTTTTGGTTGCATCTTGATTTATCCAGAATAGTATTAAAAATTTCTGATACCTGAAAACTTTCTAAGTAATCAAAGACAAAAAAAACAAAAACCAAAAAAAAAAAAAAAAAAAAAAACCCATATGCAATGACAATGATAAATATCAGATTCAAGACATTCTGACATTCGATATACTTAACAGTAACACCGATTGGTACTTGTCACAACTACAAAGTCCAAATACTCCTTGATACCCAGATACTAGCTCTTTCCCACCTCCCACCACACTCCCCCTCTTCTTGCTTGTGTGCTTTAGTCTCGGATTTACCCTTAAACACCCTGTTCCTTTACTTTATTGCTCTCATTGATCTACTTGGATGGAAAATAAGCTACATAATATCCAAGAGAAAAAGACTCTTGGATCAAAAAAGAATTTAAAAAAAATTTTTTTTTCAACGTTTATTTATTTTTGGGACAGAGAGAGACAGAGCATGAACGGGGGAGGGGCAGAGAGAGAGGGAGACACAGAATCGGAAACAGGCTCCAGGCTCTGAGCCATCAGCCCAGAGCCTGATGCGGGGCTCGAACTCACGGACCGCGAGATCGTGACCTGGCTGAAGTCGGACGCTCAACCGACTGCGCCACCCAGGCGCCCCCAAAAAAGAATTTTAAAAGAACTAGGACAAATAATAAGAGTGGTGGTAACTAAAGAGAGAAGACAAAGGAACTAAAATGTTTTGAGACCTCTTCTATGGACCAAGGAGATAGTACGGATATTTTACATATAGCAGAGTGAGACACATTTTGATATTGTTTGCAAGAAAAGTCACTAGAATGGCCCTATTCTGCTTTTTTTTTTTTTAACATTTATTTATTTTTGAGACACAGTGAGACAGAGCACGAGTGGGGGAGGGACAGAGAGACGGGGGGACACAGAATCCACAGCAGGCTCAAGACGGCAAGCGGTCAGCACAGAGCCAGATGTGGGGCTAGAACCCAGGAACCGTGAGATCATGACCTGAGCCGAAGTCGGACGCTTAACCGACTGAGCCACGCTGGCGCCCCTCTTTTTTTTTTTTTAACGTTTATTTATATTTGAGAGAGTGACAGTGTGTGACTAGGGGACAGGCAGAGAGTGATGGAGGGGGAATCTGAAGCAGGCTGGTTTTGTCCAGTTTTTCATGCCAAAATGGTATTCTTTGACACTGTCCTCTTTCCTAAACTCCCTGCATCAAAGTTATCTTACAAAGTCATGTTGAGTTTTATTTTTGAATATATTTCTCTTTTTTTTAATTTTTAATTAATTTATTTTTAATATATTTTTTAATGTTTTATTTATTTTTGAGAGACACAGAGAACGAGAGCAGGGGAGAGCCAGAAGGAGAAGGAGACACAGAATCTGAAGCAGGCTCCAGGCTCTGGGCTGTCAGCACAGAGCCCTAGGCAGGGCTCAAACCCAAGAACCTCAAGATCATGACCCGAGCCCAAGTTGGACACTTAACAGACTGAGCCATGCAGGCGCCACATTGAATGGCCCTATTCTTTATACAAATGTCAGGCAGGCAGAAATCTTTAAAGAGCAGAGCAAATATCTTTCATTGCTCCATCAGGTCTGTCACTCACTGTGACTCCTGAAATGTAAAGCTGGTTACCCACAGGGTGGAAGTAGATGAATTTGTATAAGGCGCTCGGGGACTTCTGTGAGAGAATACATCCTAAATATCCTCTCTGAGGATATCCTACATCCTCCTCTCTGAGATGCAGAATTAGAGAATGGTTCTGGAATGGAGAAGGCGGGCTTCATTCATTCAAGGGCCAGTGGTAGGGATAGGCAGCACGTCTCCTAAAGTTAAAATTAATGTAGAGGGGAGCCTGGGTGGCTCAGTCGGTTGAGCATCAACTTAGGCTCAGGTCATGATCTCCCAGTTCATGAGTTCGGGCCCCACATCTGGCTCACTGCTGTCAGTGCAGAGCTCACTTCAGATCCTCTGCCCAACCGCCTCTGCCCCTCCCCGACTTGTGTGCATGCATGTGTGCTCTCTCTCCCTCTCTCTCTCTCTCTCTCAAAAATACATAAACATTAAAAAAAATAATGTAGAGAAAGAAGTTGATCTGGACTGGTAGCTCTAACTCATGACACATAAATAATACAGAAGTAAGTAGAGTAAGGGGCACTTGGCATCCAACCCACACTGCATGCAGAGCTTACTTAAAAAGTCTTGGGGTGCCTGGGTGGTTCAGTCCATTAAGCGGCTGACTCTTGATTTTGACTCGGGTCGTTATCTCACAGTTTATGAGTTTGAGCCCCACGTCCAGCTCCATGCTGACTAAGCCTGCCTGGGATCCCCTTGCTCTCTGCCCCTCTACCCTCCCCTTCTCAAAAATAAATAAGTAAAATTTTTTTAAAAACTTAAAAAAAAAGTAGAGTAAGAAACATATTTATACTGTTTTCACATAAAGAATTAATTGATCATTAACATCCTCCCCTCAAGCAAGACAAAACTTTTATCTCACTTTGGATTTTCCCATCCTTCATCTTCTACTGCATTGAAATTATCTGGCAATTCGGTTCTAAATTATTTTTTTACACCATATCTCTACTTAACTGGGAAAATTACCTATGTATAAAATAAAATAAGTGTTGCTTATATTTTAAAAATAAAGGAAAATAATTTGAAATATATTGTAGTGGACAAAGCAAGAGGTATTCAAATCTCATACACTCTGCTCTATGGCCCCCGACTTCCTCTTCCTAAACCCTGACTTGGTTCCCACCTTGCTCCCTTCTCTGAACAGTTCTCACCCTTTATTTCCCACCCAGGGCCTCATTTTCCCCTTGAAATCTCACCAAGCATCTCACTTCACAGAGATGTTTTTCTGCCTCTGAATTCCTATTATATTTACCATTCGTTGTCATACTCTATTGTTACATTTTAAGTGAATAAACTAAAATGGAACTTATTTGAGAGCAGTGACTGTTCTAGATCTTTCTGTACTCTTCAAGGGACTTAATGTGGTATTTTATTTTTTAATTTTTTTAATGTGGTATTTGAGATCTCGGCTGAACATTAAACTAAAACTCTAATTTGGTCAGAACACACGAGTTCCTCCCCTATCTCTCCTTGGTTCTTTTTAGCTTAGTAACCGTCATGGACAACTGAATGTGAATCTTAGGGCTTTTATTGGTCTACCTAGCAACCAGGAAGGTTCCCAAGGATACAAACTCTGAAGACATACGCTTTTGATATGGTAATGAATGAAACTAAGGAGGTAGTCCTAAAACAGTACATTTCCATATAAAATGAAATCATATGTCAATATTAGAACTACTGTATAATTAACTGTGGCTTTATGGTCTCAGTAGGAGCTATTATTGCCCTCTTTATAATCAAACATTTTATTTTAGTCGCATCAAGCAAACATCTCTAACTTTTTAAAAATGAAATAATGAGAACTTACTAGAGGAGTACCTAGTAAGAACAACATTACAACCAATCATGTTCACATAATCCAGATTTAGCAAATTCAGTCATATTTCCTAAGGAATAAAACATTATAGAGATGAAATCCTCTTGCCTTGTTTGCCTTTATCTTTCCCCAGAAGAACAGCTATCCCGAAATTGATATGTATACGTATATATGTATATTCTTCCTATCCATGTTTTTATATATTTTACCATACTTGTATGTATCCATTAATACTGTATAATATTATTTTGCACGCTTACAAATATTACACAAATGTTATACATAGTATTCTGCACACTGCTTTTTCATTAAAAATTATCTGAGATTTAAACATGCATATATATGCAATGGATTCAATCCAATTGCTGCAAAGGAATCCATACAGTGAATAATATACAGTTTGCTTATCTACTCTCTTATTGAAAAGCATTTAGATTATTTCTAGTTTTGGGGAGGGCACCTGGTGGCTGGCTCAGTCCATAGAGCTTAGGACTTTTGATCACAGGGTGATGAGTTTGAGGCTCACGGTGGGCATAGAGCTTACTTTAAAAAAAAAAAAGATTACTTGCATTTTTAAAAAAATTAAACTAAAAGGGCAGCAGTGAAGACCTTTGTACATGACTTGACATGTGGGAGAATCCTTTTAGTGTAAATATTTGAACATGAAATAATGTTAATATGATAAATTGTTACAGATTTTCTGATGTTAGATAGACCATGCTTATAGTCATGGAATAAATCTTATCTGGTCATAATTTTTTTCAAGTTTTATTTATGACTTTGGGTCTACATTCATAAGTGAGATTTGTCTATGATGTTATTTTCTTATAGTGTTCTTTACTTTTGTTACCAAGGTTATAGAACCTTCTAAAATACTTTGAATACTTTGAATACTCTTGCTATTTCTAAAACAGCTTGATTACAACAGAATTTTTCTCACATTCAAAAAACACGGAAGGGGTGCCTGAGGGACTCAGTCGGTTAAGCAGCCAGCTTCAGCTCAGGTCATGATCTCAGGGTTCATGGGTTCAAGCCCTGTATCAGGCTGTCTGCTGTCAGCACAGAGCCCACTTCAGATCCTCGGTTCCAGTCTCTCTCTGCCCCCCTGCCCCCAGCTCACACTCTGTCTCTGAAAAATAAATAAACATTAAAAAATAAAATAAAATAAAATAAAACATAAAAAATAAAAAACTGAGGTATTCTTTGTTGATATTTTAGATTTTTCAAATGCTTTTACTTTTTAAAAATTATTTTTAATATTTATTTATTTTTGAGAAAGAGAGAGAGCACAAGCAGGGGAGGGGCTGAGAAAGGGGCACAGAGGTCCAAAGTGGGCTCTGTGCTGACAGCACAGATCCTGATGTGAGGCTAAAATTCACGAACTGGGAGATCATGACCTGAGCCAAAGTTGAACATTCAACTGACTGAGCCACCCAGGCACCCCCATTTTATTTATTTTTTATTTATTTTATTTTGAGAGAGAGAGAAAAAGAGAGAGGGGGAGAGAGAGAATCCTAAGCAGGCTCCTCACTGTCAGCACAGAGCCCAAAGCAGGGCTTGAACGTAGGAACCATAAGATGAAACTTCCACAAAACCCTGCAAATGATGAGGTTTGGGGAACTCCCAAGTTGGTGAATACATCCACATGTTACGTGGGTGGTACACCCAGCTCCACAGACTCGTGGGTTCAGTACTCTTCTGGACCTCACCCTTGTACTTCTTCATCAGGCTATTCATTTGTATCTCTTATAATAAACTGTAATAGCAAGTAAAGCATTTTCTTGGGTTCTGCAAGTTGTTCTAGCAAATTGTTGAACCTGAGTCGGGTGGGCTTGAGGGAACCCCGGTATTTGTAGCCAAGTTAGACAGAAGTGTGGCTAACCTGGGACCTGATACTTGTGACTGGCATCTGAAGTGAGATCCCACCTTAGGGGCGCCTGGGCGGCTCAGTCGGTTAAGCGTTTGACTTCAGCTCAGGTCATGATCTTGCGGTTTGTGAGTTCAAGTCCTGCATTGGGCTTTGTGCTGACACCTCAGAGCCTGGAGCCCATTTCGAATTCTGGGTCTCCCTCTCTCTCTGCCCCAACTCCGCTCATGCTCTGTCTCTCCTTCAAAAATAAATACTTAAAAAAAAGAAGAAGAAGAAGAGTGATCACTCCTGTGAGACTGATCACTTAAATCTGTGGAGTTTGACATTAGGACTGGGTAATTAGTGTCTACCTTGAATTGAATACACTTAGTTGATGCAGAGTTGGAGAAATTGTATTGGGAAAGATACCATGTATTGGTGTCAGGAGGAAAAAAATCTCTTGCCATCACTGTGGATTTGCATTCTATTTTAGTTACAATCAGTGGTATCCTGGAGCCAAATTATACTGGTTCAGAAGAGTCGTTTATTAACCTCCATGAAATTTGTGGGCTGATTGTTAACTACAGTAATACACACACACACTCCACAAATGGGTAGCATGTTTTATGTGCTATTTTGACCTTGCTTTTTAAATTAATGATGTATCTTGAATATTATTCTAATATCAGTAGAATATTTTTGTTACAGGGGTACTGCATTTTTTTTCTTTTAAGATGATCTAGTTTTGCTTTCACTATGATGGGCCTTGGTGTAGATTATTTTATTTTTATTTTACAGTATTTTATTTTGAACTTTGGTATATATCCTGATCTTCAAGATTCATGACTTTTTTCATTTCTAGGCTATCCTGCTTATTATCTCTTCAAACACTAGTCCCAGTATACTGTCTTTCTGAAACTCCTCCAATTCCTTATTATGCCATTTAACCGCATAAACATCAAACTTTCAGGTGTATTATTTTATATTTTCTAGCCACATCTATGCCCTGTGTATTTAGGGCAAACTTTTATTTAAAAGACACCCCAACATACAATGACTTAAAATGTTGTTATTTAGTGTGCTCTTAGGTAACAATCCTGAGGTGACTGAACCGAGTTTCCTGCAGGTTCTGGGGTAAACAGTCATTAAACGAATTTTATACTTTCCATCCTGTGTCTCCACCATTGCCTGGGGCAAGAGTTCTTTTTTTTGTTTTGTTTTGTTTTTTGACTGAAAAATAATTGTATACAATATTGTATTAGTTTCAGGTTAGGGCAATAGTTCTTAACCATTTTTGTGCTATAAACTCCTCTGGCACTCTATTCAAGCATATAGACCAACTCTCAAAATGATACATAAAATAAAATACATTTTTTTAATGCATAAAATGAAATACATTTAGATATAAAGGAAAGAAATTTGAGCGCCTGGGTGGCTCAGGCGGTTAAGCATCCGACTCTTGGTTTTGGCTCAGGTCATGATCTCAGGGTTCACGGGTTGGAGCCCCTCTGCACTGATAGTGCAGAGCCTGCGTGGTATTCTCTCTCTCTCTCTCTCTCTCTCTCTCTCTCTCTCTCTCTCTCTCCCTCTGTATGCCCCCTCCCACTCGTGCTATCTCTGTGTCTCTCAAACTAAATAAATAAATTTTTTTAAAAAGTTTAAAAAGAAGTTAAAAAAAATAAAGGAAACAAGGGCGCGCGGGTAGCTCAGTCGGTTAAGTGTCTAACTTTGGCTCAGGTCATGATCTCACGGTTTGTTAGTTGGAGCCCCACATCAGGCTCTCTGCTGTCCACGTACAGCCTGCTTCAGGTCCTCTGTCTGCCTCTCTCTCTGCCCCTCCCCGGCTTGCACACTCACTGTCTCAAAAATAAATAAATAAAAACATGTCAAAAAATAAAGGGAACAAATTATACCAGATTACAGTTATCAAAAGTTTTCTAAATAGTGATATAATAATAAATATACTTAATTCATTAAGCATCATAATCTAACAATGGATCTAATAACCACCATAACCTTGAAGTACGGTTGAGCATAAATGATATTTAGAGAGATCTGAAACAATTGCAATGTGATATGAAAATATTTTTGGGGTGGAAAATTCATAGGTATTGCTAATACCACAGTGTGGTTTGCTGTTTACATTCATAATTAAAGAAAATATTAGGGGTGCCTGGGTGGCGCAGTCGGTTAAGCGTCCGACTTCAGCCAGGTCACGATCTCGCGGTCCGTGAGTTCGAGCCCCGCGTCGGGCTCTGGGCTGATGGCTCAGAGCCTGGAGCCTGTTTCCGATTCTGTGTCTCCCTCTCTCTCTGCCCCTCCCCCGTTCATGCTCTGTCTCTCTCTGTCCCAAAAATAAATAAACGCTGAAAAAAAAAATATTAATTTCAGCTAGAAGCTAGTGAAGACAAGGATATAATATTTTCCCATTCAAGTTCATGAACCTGAGATTAAGAACCCCTGCACTTAGGTGTCTCTTTGGCTTGAAGCTGAGTCCTAGGCAGTGTTCTCACTTACAAAAAGGGGAAGAATTTGAAAAAATGCACACTCCACGTTTTAAAGTTCTGTTCTGAATGTGACATATAATACTTCTGCTGAATAGGACTTAGTCAATGGTGGCGTGTAGCTACAACATAAGCTGGGAAGCAGTCTTTAACTGGCAGCCACATTTCCAAATATAACTGTATTACATAATAAATTAGCAACTGGCAATCTCCTTCATGTTCTTATAAGAAAAAATAATTTCTCCAATTTTTTTTAACGTTTATTTTTTGAGAGACAGAGCGTGAGTGGGGGAGGGGCAGAGAGAGAGGGAGACAGAATCTGAAGTAGGTTTGAGCTGTCAGCACAGAGCTCCATGAGCTGCTGGAACTCACCAACTATAAGATCATGACCGGAGCGGAAGTCAGATGCTCGACTGACTGAACCACCCAGGCACTGCAATTTTTACAAGTTTTAACTTATGAACAGATATATCAGACAATGGGTTTCCATGAGCATCTCCTAATGTATAAACTTGATAAGTATTTTCAGCATTTTTATATGTTTTAGTTAGATGAAATATATTTTTAAATTGCAAACAGTGAATACAAAAAACAAGACCAAAAACAAATAAATAAATTGCAAACAGGGAATTAGCTCACCACAAAGTTGTGAATTAGGTAAAATTTATTTCTGTCTTTACATCATTCTCATTTCTTTTTCTTTTTAATTTAACTTTTTCTTTTTTCTTTTTAATTTTTTTTTAACGTTTATTTATTTTTGAGACAGAGAGAGACAGAGCATGAACGGGGGAGGGTCAGAGAGAGGGAGACGCAGAATCTGAAACAGGCTTCAGGCTCTGAGCTGTCAGCACAGAGCCTGACGCGGGGCTCGAACTCACGGACCACGAGATCATGACCTGAGCCGAAGTCGGCCGCTTAACCGACTGAGCCACCCAGGCGCCCCTTAACTTTTTCTTTTAAGAGAGAGAGCATGCATGTGTGTGTGGGGGGGGGGGGTGGGAAGAGGAAGAGGGAGAGAGAGAACCTTAAGCAGGCTACATGCCCAGTGCAGAGCCCCACACAGGGCTCAATCTCACAACTGTGAGATCATGACCTGAGCCGAAATCAAGAGTTGGACGCTTAACTGACTGAGCCACCCAGATACCCCTACGACACTCTCATTTCTATGCATTTTTAAAACATCCTCTCCTCTTCTCTCCCATTTGATGAACCTGCATTTTTCAGCATTTCCATTTTTATTTTGAAAAATTTCAAACATACAGGAAAGGTGAAAAAATAGTACAATACCTATACACCCTCCACGTAGATTAAAAAATGTTTAATTGTTAACATTTGCTTAATCTCTCTTTATTTTATTTATATATATGTTTGTCACAAGCACATTATGAGTGCACAGACATGAGTTGTGTCTTTCCACAGTGTTAGCTTTATTCAATCACAAAACAAGGCTAACATAATTGTAAGCAGGTCCAAGATTCCAAACTCAATGCCATTTTGTTACACATTTAACTTGGTTTCATACATATCACACAAAGTAAAGCACACTACAAACAAGATACAGCAAGAGGTGAGAAGTTGAGAAACCCAACTCAAAGTCCATCTACGAATGCATAGTAGAGATGAGGCCTCAGTCTGGTCTGGTCAGCTCTCCGTGCATACTGCTAATTATATTCTAGCAGTGGAGGATCTCTGCTATGCTCAGAGACCAGTCAGCCAGAGCTTTGGCACCAGTTGCCTTTTCAGTGTGGTCAGATGGGAAAGGGTTAGTGTCTGGAGAGTCTGACAGTTTGCTGCAAAAGTCACCCCTTTTTAAAGGAGTTTAATCAGCCTTGGGCCTTTCGAGGCCTCTTCAGGTTCTGCTGGTCATCAGTTCTGGGCATCATCAGTCTGTGCCGGTTTCAGCATTATCTGGTCTTAGCTGCAACACTCTTGGTTGCCTGACATGAGTCACTGCTTGATGTAAGTGACTCCATCTTGCCCTCTACAATATTTTTAAACAATTTGAATGTAAGTTACAGATATCATGAAACTTCACCCGTAGATACTTCAGCATGTATCTCCAAAGAAATAAGGACATCCCACAGTATAACTACATTATCACTCTTAAGAAAATTAACAATAATTCTGTAATATCTAATATCCTTTCCACATTTAAATTTTCCTAATCATTGAAAAAACATTTTCATAGGTGTGCCAGGCTGGCTCAGTTTTGATAGAGCATGTGACTCTTGATCTCAGGGTCATGGGTTCAAGCCCCACATTGGGTGTGGAGCCTAGTTAAAATAAAAAAAAATAATAATAATAAAAAAAAGTTTTGTATAGCTAGTTTTTCTGTAATATGCATCTCTTAGTTTGGTGACAGACCTTTTCAACTTTGAACAAACCTCCTTTGCATCTAAGTAATGTCTGTGTTTATCTAGACTTTTTATTTCTACTTGTGGATTTAAAGGTTTTTATATCTAATTAATACAAAGACAGGAAGGGAGAAGACTTGGGTTTTTTCCATTTTATTAAGTGGATCTTTTGCTCGAACCTAATATTGAATTAAACCTAATACTATTGCTGAACAGATATAGGTCTTAGCGACTTTAAATACAAAGAGGTGGATTACAAGGTATTCTGGGACTATGTATGCCCATTTTAGGCCATATTTGACATCTTGGCTTTCTGTTCAATTTTTCAAGATTTTCAAGATTCTACCAATATTTATTGAGTAGTCAATATGTGCTGGGGACATATAATTAAGATGGACATGGTGTCTGTCCTCAAGGGAGAGAGATCAGTTAATTAATATTTTCAATTGGAAATATTGGAACTGTACTATACAACAGGCTCAGAACTGGTATTCTCTTTAATCCCAGCCCACAATCCTTTCATATTCCCTACCCCTGAGATTCCACATGTCAGAGATCTGAGTGTCATTATTAAATGCCATCTCCCCCTTCCGGTGCTTTATCCTGGTGCTCCAGTTCTCCAATCCTGCAGCATTGGTGTTATGTATTCACCTCAAACCACTGATATACAACTTCTAGGCACAAAGGTTCTGGAGTCTCAAACTCTTTGGTCCCAAGACTAATGGATTATGACCAGGGAAAAGAGAGTAACTGCTCAAATGTTTTAATCAGCTATTTCTGTAATAATGCTTCAGAATACACCACTCCAAACTCAGTGGTTTAAAACTACAAGCATTCAAAAATAAATAAATAGGGATGACTGGCTGGCTCAGTTGCAAGAGTATGTGACTCTGATGTTGGGGTTGTGAGTTTGAGCACCATGTTAGGTGTAGAGATTACCTTTAAGAAAGAAAGAAAGAAAGAAAGAAAGAAAGAAAGAAAGAAAGAAAGAAAGAAAGAAATTTACAACTACAAGCATTCATTTTTCTCTTAAGGATCTGTAGGTTGCTTGCTCCTTTACTATTCTAGGCAAGATTCTTATTTCTAGACTCTGGGTTCCAAGTTCTATGTTGCAGGTTAGGGTTCAGGTGTGCTCCATGTTTCTACAGCAGCCACTCAGGTCAAATCACCACAGCACAAGAAAACAAGATAAACTTTGCAGGCACATGAAAAGCCTGTGCTCACATAATTTCCTATTACATCATATTCTGTTGGTTTAAAGCAAGTCACATGGCCAAGCCCCAAATCAGTAGCACAGGAAAATAGAGTCTAAGCCAAGTTAGAAGGGAAATGAAGTGAATTTTTTGTGGAGCATTAACGTGTTACATCAAGATTCCTAGGAAAAAAGGCACGGAAAAGGATAGAAAGAAGAGATTCCCAAGGGTAGGACAAAGAACAGCTAAACTCTGGCCATGATTGAAGATGGGATAGTACCCCCAAAAGATTAACTATCAGGAAGTAATATGGAGGACCCATTGCAGTGGGTGTGATGAATAGTGATGAAATGCTACAAGATATCACACACAAAAAAAATCACAAACATTGTTACTGCTGAGAAAGATGAAGAATCAACAAAAGAGGAAAATATTAAAATTTTATTTTTTATTGTATATGATAAATTACAGCTATTTGTGTGGGCTGCTTTCCTTTTATGATTCCCAATCTCTAGGCACAGTAACTACCACAAATATCATTAAATATGTCAAATTGTGTTATTTTAGTTATAGAAGAAGGTTTTATATACTGAGCGTTTATAGATTTTTGTCATGCAATTTGATTTTTTGCTCATAACTAGAGGGATCTATAATCTAAACTAGAGTGGAAGCTAGGAGAATAGAAATAAAAGAACATATTTAATAGCTATTTTGCAGAAACGATTAACAAAATAATTGGATAAATAATTGGATTCAATTTAAGAGATGGATAAATCCAAGATATTTTTGTATGCAAGCCTAATGTGACTTCTTGAACAGTACAATCAACAAAAGCCAAAGAGCTGTGGGGGGTCTGAGAAATAATTTATGATATTGTGATTTAAAATAAAAAGTATATATCTGGTCTTTGTCACATTCCTGGCACAGAGCTCCTGAAACCCTTGTAAATTCCTAAGAGATGAGAGTACTGGGAGACTCTTTTGTTCTAATGGGGCAACTCTAGGTGGACTCCTGGATGCCCCGAAAGGTAGGCTGATAACCAGAAAGACCAAGCTATGATTAGAAGTTTGGAATTTGTAGCCCCACACCCCATACCTCAGCAGAGAGAGGCTGGAAATGGAGTTAATAAATGATCGTTAGTACATGAGGAAGCCTCCAGAAAATCCCTATAGTATGGGGTTCAGAGTGCTTCCAGGGTCGGTGTTCACATCCACATACCCCAGTTCCCCAGAGGCAGAAGCTCCTGTGTTCAGGATGCTTCCATACCTTGCACTATAATATCTCTTCATCTGGCTTTTCATCTGTATCTTTCATTACACCACTTAATAAACTGGTAAACATGTTTCCCTGGGTTTTGTGAGCTACTTTATCAAATTAATTGAACCTGAGATGAGAAAGGGGGTCATGGGAACCTCAGATTTATTGCTGGTCAGAAGTGCAGGTGACAACCTGCACTTGTGATTGATATCTGAACTGGGTGGGAGTAGTTTTGTGGGACAAAGCCCTTATACTGTGGGATCGGATGCTAACTGCAGGTGGATAGGGTCAGAATTGAACTGAGTTGAGTTAAACTGTAGGACACCCAGCTGGTGTCAGAGATTTGCTTGGTATGGAGAAAAAACTCCCACATAACTGAAATTGAGTGCAGAATCTTAAACTCCAAAAAGGACTGTCAACAATTCTTCTTACAACACACGCTGCTCCTCTCATCCATATTGCCTTGTGACTTGTTTTGACCAATGGACTATAGCAAAAGTTATATTGTGCAGTTATGCTGTACAGTTATGGACCTTTCCTTCAAGGGGTCATCTTGAATGTTTCAGCTTCATCTGAGCTCCCAGCTGAATGTAGCCATAAGAGTAATCCTAGTCAACAAATACCATGTTAACAGATTTGCTATTCAGTTGAGCCTAGCCAACTCAAAGAATCATGAGAAATTATAAATAATTGTGTTAAGCCATTAAGTTTGGGGATAGTTTGGGAGCCAGTAATAGAGAACTCATAGAGAAATTGGTACTGAGTATGGAATTCAGTTACAACAAAAAGCATAAGATATGCAGCATTAGCTTTTGGACTGGGTGGTGGACAGAGAATGGACAGATACAAGGAGACTATTGGGGGAGGCCGGAAAAGCAGCCTTTATCTCATGAATAAAGATAAGAGAAATAGCAAAAATAAAATTTATTGGAGATTGGAAGGGGAACCATGTATGTATGGGTGTAGTAGCAGAACAATTAGCAAGTCTGCTAACTGTAGTAGCTTGGAAGAGAAAAAGTATTCAGTGAACCTATAGATCTGTTTATGCAGATTTCCAGACAGAATATTAAAATTGTCAATCGGTCTCTTTTAGCAAAAACATATGATAAAGTATTCAAGAGAAAGGTGAGGGTAAAAAGGGATTGTTCAATTTTCAAGTGGAATTTAGAGGACATATACAGTCTATGACAGTCTTCCCAGCAGGCAAAAATGTCTCAAGGCAAGAGATATTCTCAGGGCAAAGTTAAAATTCAGAGCTCTGCCAGTAAAATGCAGTCATGATCAAGTCAATGGTGCAGCTGTAAGAACTTCTGTTAAGACTTCAGAGTGACTTAAGGAAGTGTCATACAAACCCATAGAGTTCCATGGGAAGGTTTCTAAGAATCCTAAGGACGTCGTCCCACGGTAGCCTAATGTGCCCCAAGAAGAGAGAGGGCTGTCTTGGAAACAACTATCAATATGGCTTTTGAAGCACAGAGTGAACCCCAGAATGATTTATATAAAACTTCCAAAGTCATTAAAAGAACTGCCCCAGCAAAAGCATCATCTTCTTGTACCAAGGAACAAAGACAGTTCACTTTGAAAGAAGCCTCTAGACCCTAAACTTCTAATGGAAGAAAGCAGGCTGCGAGAATTACTTATGTAAACAAAAAAAATGATAACTTAGGCAGAGCAAAGATCCCAAAGAGTCCAAAACCAAGAATCAATAGAACAGTGAATTCAGAAAATTCCCAGAGAACGGAACTAGGACCCACGTCTGGAGTTTGGAGCATGGCCACGTATGCTGGCCAGGTTTCAGAAATGGACCATGACTACTGTGTGGTCTTATGTTTCCTGCTTTCAGGACATGAGTTTCTCTTGTAGTTGCTCTATCCTTTTCTCACCCATGTCAGGATGGGCGGTGGGGAGACAGGTGTTTTTAACTTGCAGATCTCCAGATCAAGGTTAACTGAACCTGAGGAGTCTCATCCTCATCTGGATTTAGTACAGATGACAAGATCTTGGATTTTGGGCTAGCAAAGTAACGGGATGAAATCTGGGGGGAGCGGGGTAGATTAATGTATTTTGCATATGAGTGGAAGATAAATTCTAGATGATAGACTGTGGGAAGACAGCTAAAGACAGCTGCCAACAATCCCTCCTAACTTTGCATGTGCATGTCACTCCACCAATCAAAAGTAGAATCCAATTCTCCTCCCTGCTCCCTCCCTGAACTTGAACTAGATTGTGGCTTGTTTTGATTTACAGAATGTGTTAGAAGGGACATTCTAGAACACCCAAACACAAACCTTCAGAAGCTTCTGCTTTGAAGGGATCCAGCTACCACGTAAATAAGCTTGGACTAGACTACTGAGTAGTAAGAGACCAGGGGCTTCAAGTGAGAAATTCTGGCTTCCACACTCCATGCAAAGGCTCCAGATGTATGAGGACGGCAGTCTGGAATATTTTAGCCTGGCTTAGCTCCCAGATATACCAACGACTTCACCTGACACTATATGAACAGAGAACCCATTGCCACTGAGCCCTCCAAAAAACTGCGGAATCATGAACAAATAAATGACTGCTTTTAAAAAACACTAATTATTGGAGTGGTTTATTATGCAACAATAATTAATGAAAACAGGATACAGGAGAACATTTTGGGGATGGTGGAACACATTTAGGGAAACAATGATTTATAATTGCGGCTTCAAACATGCTGAATTTGAGATCAGGGTGGGCTATTTAAATAAATATTCTGCTGCCAAATTTCTAACACCTTTAAGAAGAGTAAAACAAGATTATTCATTTATACAATAACTTAAACACTAATTTATACAATAATTATTCACTGATAATCTATTATGTGCCGGGCTGTATGCAGGGGTTGAATGACAATGTGTTTCAAGACGACTTAAATTATCTTAGCCTGTCAGTAATTTTCAGAATATTTCTGTAAATATTGGTAGCATCTACCAATTTAAGGTAGGCAGGGCTATTTTTCTACTTTCCCCTCTCATCCCTTCCTAACAGACTTGATATCAATGATATCTTACAGTAAAAGTAAGTCGTAGACCAAATTGTGACAAATGTATAACATATAGGAATTGTCTTTCCTTGACAAGAATGCAGAATTCTATTAAGAAATACATATTAAGGGGCGCCTGGGTGGCGCAGTCGGTTAAGCATCCGACTTCAGCCAGGTCACGATCTCGCAGTCCGTGAGTTCAAGCCCCGCGTCAGGCTCTGGGCTGATGGCTCAGAGCCTGGAGCCTGTTTCCGATTCTGTGTCTCCCTCTCTCTCTGCCCCTCCCCCGTTCATGCTCTGTCTCTCTCTGTCCCAAAAATAAATAAACGTTGAAAAAAAAAATTAAAAAAAAAGAGAAATACATATTAAGATGATGAAGCAAACCAAAATCATAGTATTAATATTTTTATGGTATGTTTGGGAATAAGCTGTTTGTCTTTGGTATATTTGAATGTTTTATATTTTAATGTTTTAAGGAGTTTGAAATATTTAATATTTTACAGATTGTCTTCATGACTCTATTTTTTATTTAAGAGAGAGAGAGCATGAGTTGGGGAGAGAGGTGGGGGGGGAGGGGGAGAGAGAGAGAGAGAGAGAGAGAGAGAGAGAGAGAGAGAGAGAGAGAGAGAGAGAATCTCAAGTAGGCTCCCATGACCCTGGGATCATGACCTGAGTCAAAATCAAGAGTCGGCTGCTCACCCAACTGAGCCCAAGGCACCCCTCAGCAAATGAGGTAGATTCCAAGATCTCTAGGAAGGGCTGGATGTAGGTTTTTGTGGGGCCTGAAGTTTACACATCTCCTTTTGCTGACCCTTCATTTTTATTTCCCAAATAAATCTTATTCCTTAACCATGACAGATGACCACTGTGGAATTCACTTTCACCCTCTTTAAGTTCTACTATTTATGCGCTGAGTCAGTGCTATTACTCTACATCTCTTTCACATGCAGCTATAGAGAAAATTAATTTGAAACTTTATCCTGGTCAAATACAATGGAAGTGTAAGAAATAGCCCTGCAGTCACAATTGGGTATAAATGGAATATAAGAAGCTTAGAAAGATACCTAAAATAATTAAGTTAGAAATTGTCATTCCTATCAGCAAATTATGAAAGATCTGAAAAATATCTTTGGAATAAAAGTGGCTATTGCTGCAAATTATGTGTTTTTGCACTCTATAATCCCATTTCATTTATGTGATTAACTTGCCTTTTTTAATTTTGAATCTTTATTTTTATTTTTATCTTATTTATTTTTGCTGTTGAAACACACAGTCCTATCTCAATATTTCTTTTCTTTTCTTGTTTTTTTTTTTTTTAATTTAAATTCTAGGTAGTTAACATACAATGTAGTATTGGTTTCAGGAGTAGATTTTAGTGATTCATCACTTACATATAGCACCCAGTGCTCATTCCCAAAAGCGCCCTCCTTAATGCCCATTGTAGCAGGATTCTCACACAGAGTCATGACACCTAGGCTTTTCTTTCCAGGAAGCCACTTTATTCATGCCAGCACTGCTCAGTTGGGTTCGTACCCAAAGAATTGAGCCCCAAATGCCACGTGGCATAGTTTTTTATATATTTTCTACTACTTTGTCTCCCATACATGGTAACACACAAACATGTAGTCTGATTAAGTAGTCTCATGTTACAAGGTCTTGAGGGATGTTGTCACATAAGCGTATAGTCAGGTTGTCTTTGGGTTGTTGTTTTTTTTTTCTTTAGGGAGGGGTCCCTACCACACCCGTCACCCACTTAACCCATTCCCCCAACAACTTGCCTTTATTTTTAATGCAAGGTTTTCAAGAGTAAACCTATCTTGAGCTGGAAAAAAAATCGAAGTATATGGACTTCAGTTTCTACAAATGCCCCAGAGTGATAAGTAGTTTTAGCAAGAAGGCTAAAGAGAGGTTTGTAGTCCTGGCTCTGCCTTTTACCTGCCATGTTACTTCACTCTCACTCATCTGTAAAGTGGAGATAGTACAGCTTACTGTGCCAACCAGACCAAGTCATGTTGTAATTTAGCTGAACTAAGTGGATGTGAAAAGCTCTCTATAATTCAGAGGTGAGGTATTATTGTATTTATCACATAGACACTGTTCCCTAATACCTAACACACTCACAGCACCCCTTACACCAGGAATATGCTGTTCTATCTGTTTTGCGTATTCATTTAAAAAAATTTTTTTTAATGTTTATTTATTTTTGACAGAGAGAGAGACAGGCAGACAGAGCATGAGTGGGGGAGAGGCAGACAGAGCGGGAGATACAGAATCTGAAGCAGGCTCTAAGCTCCGAGCTCCGAGCTGTTAGCACAGAGCCCCACGCGGGGCTCGAACTCATGAACCACAAGATCATGACCTGAGCCAAAGTCGGACGCTCAACCTACTGAGCCACCCAGGCACCCCCTGTTTTGCCTATTCAAATTACACTTCCCCTTAAGCCCATGTTCAAGAGCTATCACCTCCTAGATCTTTCACTGAACATTCTATCTGAAGTCTTTTTATGTATATATATAGAGAGACATATATATGTCTATATCTATTGTTTATTTCCTTGGATCAATTGTATCTCTTTTTAAATATAACACAAAGTCACGTATTGAAGGAAGGAAGGATACAGCATTTAACTTTATGCATTAATTGGATGTCTATCTATCCTTTGCTAGGCAATGTGAGGACTCTGAGACACTCTTCCTGTTTCAAAAGTATCATAATGTAGTAGCAGAAATATGACATTTTGTTTATTAACTATTCACTGTTACTACTATTAAATACTATAAAATCATTAGCATCTGGATGGTATCTGAAGCCCAAAGAGTAAAGGGACTTGATCTGACAAGAATGAAGAGAAAAGAGACTGTAGAGAAAAGAAGGCCCAAGACAAAGCCTTAGGAAATCAGTATGTAAGAGATCAGGGGAGGATGCAGAGAATCCAGGGAAGGCTGTGAACATAAAAGTTTTCTAGAAAGAAAGAAAGAAAGAAAGAAAGAAAGAAAGAAAGAAAGAAAGAAAGAAAGAAAGAAAGAAAGAAAGAAAGAAAGAGTCTGTTTTTTAAAAGTGAACATGAAAAAAAAAGTTCAACATCATAAGTCATCAGGGAAATGTAAATTAAAACTAAAATAAGATACTACTGCCCATCCATTGCAGTAGTTAAAATGAAAAAAACAAAAAAACAAAAAAACTGACAACGTCATGTGTTGGAGAGAATATGAAGGAACTTGATTCAAAGATTTCTGGAGTGACCCTTTTGGAAAACAGTTTGGCATTTAAAAAAAAAATGAAATTAAAAATACCCTTATAGCACAAACCAACAATTCTACTCTTTGGTATTTATCCAAGGAAATGAAAACATACACCTACATAAGGACTTGATCCTGAATATTTATAGCAAGTTTATTTTTAATTGTTCTAAGCTGGATCCAGCCCAAATGTCCATCAAAGGGTGAATGGATAAACAAGTATGTTCTCTTTTTTAAAAAATTTGTATTGTTTTTAATTTAAATCCAAGTTAACTAACATAGTATGTAATAATGATTTCAGGAATAGAATTTAGTGATTCCATATAATACCCAGTGCTCATCCCAACAAGTGCCCTCCTTAATGCCCCTCACCCATTTAGCCCATCCCCCCCACCCAAAACCCCTCCAGCAACCCTCAGTTTGTTCTCTGTATTTAAGAATCTCTTATCATTCGTCTTCCTCTCTGTACACTATTGTTGCTTACCACCCCTTGTGTTCATCTGTTTTGGATCTTAAATTCCACATACTAATGGAATCATATGATATTTTTCTTTCTCTGACTGACTTGTTTCACTTAGCATAATACCTTCTCATTCCATCCGTGTTGTTGCAAATGGCAAGATTTCATTCTTTCTGATTGCGGAGTAATATTCCATTGTATATATATATACCACATCTTCTTTATCCATTCATCAGTCAGTGGACATTTGGGCTCCTTCCATACTTCGGCTATTGTTGATAGTGCTGCTATAAATATTGGGGTGCATGTGCTCCTTCAAATAAGCATTTTTGTCCTTTGGGTAAATACCTGGTAGTGCAATTGCTGGGTCATAGGGTAGATCTATTTTTAATTTTTTTAGGAAACTCCATACTGTTTTCCAGAGTGGCTGCACCAGTTTGCATGCTCACCAGAAATGTAAAAGGGTTCCTCTTTCTCCACATCCTTGCCAACATCTGTTGCTGCATGAATGTTCAAGTTTGCTATTCTGACAGGTGTAAGGTGGTATCTCATTGTGGTTTTGACTTGTATTTCCCTGATGATGAGTGATGCTGAACATTTTTTCATGTGTCTGTTACCTATCTGGATGTCTTCTTCAGAAAAGTGTCTATTCATGTCTTTTGCCCATTTCTTCCCTAGATTATTTGGTTTTGGGTGTTGAGCTTGATAAATTCTTTACAGATTTTGGATACTAACCCTTTATTTGATATGTCGTTTGCAAATATCCTCTCCCATTCCATCGGTTGCCTTGTAGTTTTGCTGATTGTTTCCTTTGCCGTGCAGAAGCTTTTTATTTTTATGAGGTCCCAATAGTTCATTTTTGCTTTTGTTTCCCTTGTCTCTGGAGATATGTCAAGTACGAAGTTGCTGTAGCAGAGGTCAAATAGGTTGTTGCCTGTTTTCTCCTCTAGGATTTTGATAGCTTCCTGTCTTACCTTTAGGTCTTTCATCCATTTTGAGTTTATTTTTGTGTATGGTGTAAGAAGGTGGTCCAGGTTCGTTCTGCATGTCGCTGTCCAGTTTTCCCAACACCATTTACTGAAAAGACTGTCTTTTTTCCATTGGATATTCTTTCCTGTTTTTGTCAAAGATTAGTTGGCCATAGCTTTGTGGGTCTATTTCTGGGTTCTCTATTCTTTTCATTGATCTGAATGTCTGTTTTTGTGCCAGTACCATACTGTCTTGAAGATTATAGCTTTGTAATACAGCTTGAAGTCCAGAATGGTGATGCCTCCAGCTTCAGTTTTCTTTTTCAGGATTGCTTTGGCTATTCGGAGTGTTTTTTGGTTCCATACACATTTTAGGATTGATTGTTCTAGCTCTGTGAAGAATGCTAGTGTCATTTTGATAGGGATTGCACAAATATGTTTCCTTTTGTTGCTAAGTCGTATTTCATCATATGGATGTACCATTAAATGTACCATAATTATTTTCTTTTACTAGCTGATAGACATTGAGTTGTTTCCAATTTTGGGTGATTAAAATAAAGCTATAAATATTCATGTAGAAGTCTGTGTATGGCCACAAGTTTTCATTTCATATGGGTAAACATCTAGGAGCGAGACTGTTAAAGTATATGTTAAAGGTATATTTCACTTTATAAGAAACTGCCAAATAATCTAAAATGGCTGTACAGGGGCACCTGGCTGGCTCAGTCGGTAGAGCATATAACTCTTGATCTTGGGGTTGTGAGCTCGAGTCCCACATTGAGTACAGAAATTACTTAAAAATAAACTTTATTTAGTTATTTATTAAAATTTTTTTTTAATTTTTATTTACTTTTGAGAGAGAGCCCCACATTGACAGAGAGAGAAAAAGAGAGAGAGAGAGACAGAGAGACAGAGCATGACTGGGGGAGGGGCTTGGATCATTGTTTTTACCATGATGTTGTGACTCATCAGCATTTGTATTTGCATAATCTTCGAAAAATTAGGTTTCAATGTTGAAATTTGTAAATGAAATTTACAATAGTCTTCACAATGTCATATGCTCAGATGTTACACCTTAGACAGAATGACCTTCCAAAAGCTTAACTTTGATTCCATGAATTAGATGAAAAAAAAAAAACCATTATTGAGATGAATGGATTTTCTGTTTGAAGCATCTGATAACACTGGCATAAAAACAAGCATCATTTGGGGCATCTGGGTGACTCAGTTGGTTAAGTGTCCAATTTTTGGTTTCGCTCAGGTCATGATCTCACAGTTCATGAGTTCAAGCCCCACATCAGGCTTCACGCTGTCAGTGTGGACCCTGCTTGGGATTCTCTCTCTCTCTCTCTCTCTCTCTCTCTCTCTGGCTCTCCCCTGATTGTACTCTCTCTCTCTCAAATAAATATATAAAAACTTTTTTTACGAAACAGGCATCATTTAACTGTTTGTAAAGTTCTTGTTCTGCTATTTGATATAGCACATTAATAACTATTGTTCCACTTTTCATAAGTGCACAGAAAAGGATCCAATAAAAAATAAGTGAAATTAATTGAAACAGTCATTTGATCTAATGCATCACATAGTGATAAGTAAATGGGCTTTCTACATTTGCTCATGTTAAATTTTTGTCTGTCAGCATAGGCTTTAAAAAAAAAAGTACTTACTTTTGAAGTAGATGCCAATGCTTCTTAAACTGATTAGTGTCTTCTGGATTTTAGATAGTCATTACTATCACTATGGCCCCCATGGTGAATGTAAATAGTGGCAAACACATTATGTAAGTTACACTTCCATCATCAATGGTAATATAGTACTTAATTTTTCATTAAATATGCATGTTACAGGTTGAATTATGTTGTATTCCTCTCCAAAATTCATATATATTGAAGTCTTAGCCTCCAGTACCTCAGAATGTATTCTTATTTGGGATTAGAGTTTTGTAGATTTAATTAGCTAAGATGAGAGGCACCTGGGTGAGTCAGTCAATCGAGCATCTGACTCTATGTTTTGGCTCAGGTCATGTTCTCACAGTTAAGACTGAGCCCCCAGTGGAACTCTGCACTGAGTGTGGAGCCTGCTTGGAATTCTCTCTCACTCTCCCTCTGTCTTTCTCTCTCTCTCAAAATAAATAGATAAAATTAAAAAAAAAATTAGTTAAGATGAGGTCATACTGAAGTGGGGTGGACCCCTAATCTAATACGACTAGTGTCCTTATAAAAAGTGTAAATCTGGATACAGGCATGCACACAAGGAGAATATCGTATGAAGATAAGGAAAGAGATTGGGGTGATGTTTCTAAATGCCAAAGATTGCTAGCAATCAAAAAGCTAGGGGACGGGCATAGATTCTCCCTCACAGCCCTCAGAAAAATCTCACCGTCCCAATACTTCAATTTCAGACTTCTAGCCTCCAGAACTGTGAGGCAAAAAAATTCCTGTTGTTCAAGTGATCCAGTTTGTGATACTTTGTTATACGGCAGCCCTAGAAAACTAACAGCTGAATCCATGCGCTAGAGGTAACCATATAATGCAAAACTCTCTTAATTTACTATCACATAAGAGAAAATGCTAATTTAAAAAGGAATAAAACTGTGATACTTGAAGCTTATATACACATTATTTTTTTTGTAAGTTTTACTTATTTAAGTAATCTCTACACCCAATGTGGGGCTCGAACCATGACCCCGAGATCAAGAATTGCATGTTCTTCCCACTGAGATAGCCTGGAGCAACTTGTATATGCATTATTAAAACTCAATAGTATTGGTAACAAGGTCTTTTTTTTTTAGAGCTCTTATTTTAGAAGGAGAGAGTGCACAAGCGGGGAGAGGGGCAGAAGGAGAAAGAGAGAATCTTAAGTAGGCTCCATGCTCAGTGTGGTGCTCGATGTGGGGCTTGATCCCACAACTCTGGGATTGTAACCTGAGCCCAAATCAAGAGTTGGATGCTCAACCGACTGAGCCACCCAGGTTTGCTAGTGAGTGAAGTCTTCTTATAGTCTAGCCCCAGTCAGGCTACCAAATGACTGCAAACACATGAGTAACCCCAAGCAAGAGCTACAAAAGAATCTCCCACTTAAGCCCAGCCCAGATTTGTGTGATGCATGGAATTATGAGCAAATAAATGGATATTGTTTTGAGCCACTACATTTGGGGTCTGATTTTTATGCAGCAATGCATAACTAAAGCATCATTGTAAAGATTTGGGCTTTTACTCTGAATGAAATGGTTCTATGAACTGAATTGTTTCTCTTCCCTGCCCACCCCTCATTCATATTTTGAAGACCTCACACCTCATGTGACTGTATTAAAGACAGAGACTTTATACAGATAAGTGAGGTTAAACGAGTTCACAAGGATAGGGCTCTGATCCAATAGGATTAACGTCCTTATAAGAAAAGACACCAGAGGGGTGCCTGCCTGGCTCAGTCATTGGAGAATGTGACTCTTGATCTAAGGGTTGTGAGTTTGAGTCTCATATTGGAGATGGAGATTACTTAAAAATGAATCTTTAAAAAAAGAAAAGAAAAAAAAAAGGCACGAGAGAACTTCTTCACATTTTCTCTGACAGGTGAAGATACAGTGAGAAGACAGTCTTCACAGAAGAGACCTTTCACCAGAATCCACCCAGGTTGGAACCCTGATCTTGGACTATAAGAACTGCAAGAAAACAAAGTTCTACTGGTTAAACCACCCAGTTTATGGCATTTTGCTATGGTGGCCCAGGATGACTAATACAGATAGGAAGATGGTAGTTTTATTTGTTTTTGTTTTTGTTTTTAATTTTTTTATGTCTATTTATTTTTGAGAGACAGAGACAGAATGAGAGACAGAGCATGAGTGGGGAAGGGGCAGAGAGAGAGAGGGAAACACAGAATCTGAAGCAGGCTCTAGGCTCTGAGCTGCCAGCACAGAGCCTGAGGCAGGGCAGGAACTCAGGAACTTCGAGATCATGACCTAGGCTGAAGTTGGATGCTTAACCAACTGAGCCACCCAGGCACCCCAGAACATGGTAATTTTTGAGCCAAGGAGCAACATGATCTGACCTTTCAAAAAAAATTATTCTGGCTGCTACATTGAAAAAAACAAACAGAAAACCCATAGGTAGCCAAAGGAAGAAACACGAAAGGTGGCAGAAAAGGGGCTCAGTTGGTTAAATGTCTGACTTCGGCTCAGGTCATGATCTTGCAGTTTGTGAGTTTGAGCCTCTCGTTGGGCTCTGTGCTGACAGCTCAGAGCCTGGAGCCTGCTTTGGAGTCTGTGTGTCTCTCTCTGTTCCTCCCTTGCTCATACTCTGTCTTGCTGTCTCCCTCTGAAAAATAAAGAATTTAAAAAAATAAAAAAATAAAAAGGAAATGTGGTGGAATGATCTAGATAAGATATAATAGTAGCTTGGACCACTTGGGTAGTAGCTATGCCGATGATGAGAAATGATAAGAATCTGATTTCTGAATCTACAAAGTTGCTGACAAACGTGAGGTACAAAAGAAAGAGAGAGTCAAGGACAACTCAAAGATTTCTTGCCTGAGCAAGCAGACAGATGAGATCATTTAATGAGATGGGGAAGAATGCAAATAGCAATTTGGGGAGGACTTACTAGTAAGATCAGAATTCTGTTTGAGAATATTAGATTTGCTTAACTGACTAAGCCACCCAGGGACCCTAAGAATATTAGATTTGAAGTACCTATTATGATTCTGCACCCAATATTGACGTGTGGACTCTTTCCAAACAATTCTCTACACCAGCTGGGTACCTATGATTTAACTCATTTCTGACACTATCTACCTGATAATTGTGTCAGATCCCACAGGACTCAGTCCTACAAGACTGCCCTTCCCCTACTTGAGATGGCAGTGCCAGTCCAGGTTGTCACTTGTGTTTCTAACCAAATGACTATAGGTTGGAGACTCCAAGAGCCCCACTCCTTGGGTCTATTATCATGCTGGAGTGACTCACATGATTTAGAGAACCATCTACTTACTAGATCACCAGCTTATTATGAAAGGATATATAGCTCAGGAGCAGCCAGATGGAAGAGATGCATAGGACAAGGTATATGGGAGAGGACATGTTTCTGTGTCCTCTCCAGGAGTGTCCTCGAATATCCACGAGTTCACAAACCTGGAGTCTCTCTGACCCTGACCTTCTGGGTTTTTATGAAGGCTTCAATTCTGTAGGCATGATTGATTAAATCACTGCCTATCAATTCAACTTCTAGCCTCTCTTCCTCAGAGGTCAGGAGGGTGGGACTGAAAATTCCAACCATCCAATCACCAGGTGGGTTCCCCTTACACGAAGCCCCCATTCTTAGGTGTTTTCAAAAGTACCCTCATTAACATAAATGTAGGTGTGGTTGTGAGATGTTTGTTTTGAATATTAAGACACACTTATTACTCTTACTACTCAGGAAATTCCAATGGTTTTGAGAGCTCTATGCCAGAAATGAGATGAAGACCAAATATATATTTCTTATAAATCAAAATATCACACCTATGTACATCCAGTCTATAGGAGAAATATTCAGCCAAGAGACATAAATTTAGGAGTTGTAAGAATATATAATTTAGAGCCATGAGATGAAGAATCTTCTAGGAACTGACAGTAAACTGAAAATGGGAGATACAAAGATTAAGTCCTATGATACTTGAGTGTTCAGAGCAACTACTCTTAAATTATGGCTCCATGGGGTTCTTTGAGATCTTTTCATGGAGGCCTGGAGGTCAGAACTGTTTTTGTAGTAGTACACAAACATTATTTGTCTTTCTTTTTTTATATACTATATTAACAATTGCATTGAAAATACAAAAACAATGGTGGGTGAACCTGCAGCCACTTTAGCACAAATCAAGACACTGTCATCAAACTCTATTAGAAAACATTGTACTTTTCATCTTTGTTCTTGTATTTAAAATAAAGGTGCAGTTTCATTGAAACATGTTCTTGAGGACAGGGTAAACATTATTCACTGGTTCTCAATGCTTCGGTACATATTTATTTAACATTCTGTCCATCAACATGGAAAGTCCTTTTAAAGAACTTTCAGTACAAGCCAAAGAACTGTGCTTGTCTTAAGAAAAGACACTTGTGCCATTGTTTGAATTGCAAATCAAACTAACTGATATTTTTCATGGAACACAATTTTTACTTGAAAAAAAAATGACTAACAGAGGTGCCTGGCTGGCTGAGTCAGTACAGTATGTGATTCTTGATCATGAGTTCAAGCCCCACATTGGGTGTAGAGATTACTTTAAAAAATAAAATCTTCTAAAAAAAAAAACTGACTAACAGAAAAGATTATGGTTTTATATAGATTTGGATTTTTAGCAGACATTTTCTTGAAAATGAACCAAGTGACCTTGCCACTTCAAGGAAAATAAACAGATGGCATTTGTTGCCAGTGATAAAATTTAAGCATTCGAGCAAAACTTAGACTTTTGGAAGACATATATCTACCAAGCTTGATAGGTTCCCAATACTTGTTTGATGAGGTGGGTTGTAATAATAACAAATATGATTTTTTGATATCATATAATGAGATGTGTAAACATTTGGAAGATCTGCATAATTAAGGGAAACAATATTTTCTCTTTTTTTTAAGATTTTATTTTTTTAAGTACTCTCAATACCCACCATGGTTCTTGAACTCATGACCCTGAGATCAAGAGTCACATGCTCTTCTTATTTTTTTTTTTAATGTTTATTTATTTTTGAGCGTTAGAGAAAGAGTGCGAGCAGGGGAGGGGCAGAGAGAGAGGGAGACACAGAATCCAAAGCAGCCTCCAGGCTCTGAGCTGTCAGCACAGAGCTGACTTGGGGCTCCAAGTCACAAACTGCAAGATCATGACCTGAGCCAAAGTCAGAGGCTTAACTGGTTGAGCCATCCAGGCGCCCCAGGAGTCACATGCTCTTCTGACTGAGCCAGCCAGGCACTCTAGGGAAATATTATTTTCCAAATGACCAATTTATAACATTAGCAAATCATGCATCTAAAAGAGTCATTACAAGTGCAAAATAGATGAATAGATTTTAATGTAAGTTTAAAAAGTTCATTGGTAAGATTTCAGATTACACTTTACAACTAATCTTCAAGAAACCACTTCTTGGAATTGAGATGTGGGATCAAAGGAAAATGTCCAGAATTATCTGAAAAGGCTATTAAAATATTCCTTCCTTTTCCAAACACATATCTGGTGAGGTCAGATTTTCTTCATATGCTTCAATGAAAATAACCTATTACATTAGGTTGAATGAAAAGCAGAAATGAGGATCCAGCTGTTCTCTATTTCACCAGACTGGGAGTGGACAATTTTTTTTTCTATAAAAGTCCTGATACCTAATATTTTAGGATTTGCAAGCCACACAATCTCTGCCACAAATGTGCAACTCTTCCACTGTAGTGAGAAAGCTTTCATAAACAATACAGAAGTAAACGAATAAAGGGGAGCCTGGGTGGCTTAAGCGTCGAACGTCTGCTCAGGTCATGATCTCACAGTTCATGAATTTGAGCCCTGCATCGGGCTCTGTGCTGACAGCTCAGAGACTGGAGCCTGCTTTAGATTCTGTGTCTCCCTCTCTCTCTCTCTCTCTCTCTCTGCCCCTCTCCCGTTCATGCTGTCTCTCTCAAAAATAAAATAAACATTAAAAAAAAAAAAAAGAAGTGAATATGTATGGCTGTGTTCTAGTAATAGGCAGTGGGCTGAATTTGGCCAATAGGCTGTACTTTGTGCATCCTTAGGCCTCTGAACTGGACATTAAAGAGATTTTTAAAAATGTAAAAACAATGTCAGTCTTCTTACTAATTTGTTTTGGAAAATACAGTTTTCTTTCTCATAAAAATGGTATTTCTATTAACGTGTAATTGGTGTATAATTATTATTTTCAAATGAATCAATAGATAATTCTTTTTTTTTCAATATATGAAGTTTATTGTCGAATTGGTTTACATACAACACCCAGTGCTCATCCCAAAAGGTGCCCTCCTCAATACCCATCACCCACCCTCCCCACCCTCCCATCCCCCATCAACCCTCAGTTTGTTCTCAGTTTTTAAGAGTCTCTTATGCTTTGGCATAGATAATTCTTGTAAAAGTCTCAATTTTAATTTCCAGAAGAGTAAATATTGATAGATACAGGCCACATAACAAAAGCTCTTTGAGGTTCTCAATAATTTTTAAGGTAGTGTAAAGGTGGTCCTGGGACTAAAAAGTTTGAGAACTACTGGTTTAAAAGTTGGGGGCATGAGAAGGAACCAGCAAATGAGACAAGGGGACCAGCTCATGAGAAAGTAGGAAAATTAGAAATGTGACCCCCCGGAAGCCAAGTCAAGAAATTCTTTCAGGGAAGAGGGTGTGGGGTTAGCTATGTCCATTGATAATTATCTTGTCAAATGTTAATGATGAGAAACCAATAGACAGGGAAATGTTAAGCTTCAAGGGAAAGGAGAACTAATCATTTGCCATAGGACACTGGAGAAGAGGAAGGTGACAGTATCCAGAGCACTGGTTGAAGATTTTGCTGTAAATGAGTGGAAAGGGGGTGCCTGGGTGGCTCAGTTGGTTAAGTGTCTGACTCTTGATTTTTGTTCCAGTCATGGTCTCCAGTTCGTGGGTTCGGGTCTCATGTTGGGTTCTGCGCTGATGGTGGAGCCTGCTTGGGATCCTCTCTCTCTGCCCCTCTCCCTTGCTTGTTCTCTCTCTCTCTCAAAATAAATAAACTTAATAAGTAAATAAATAAATAGTTCTACTGAAACACGAGGTAGTAAATAAAGGATGAGGACAACTGCAGCCAAATTTGTAGGTGCAGAAGCAGGAAACTGAGGGAGTACCAATCTGATGGCTTCTATTTTCACTTAAAAGTAGGAGGTGAGGCATCTGTTGGGATGAGGGGGTGAAATGTTTGGAGGCTTAGAGGAGTGAAAAAATGAAAGGCTGAAGAAAAGAGAGCTGACTAGGGAAATTAGAAGGAAATCTACGTAATGTTGATTTTCCAGGTGGGGTTTAGGATCATGAATATATTGTCCAATGCACCAATCTGTATAATGGTTGTTGGCTCTTCTCTAGCAAATATTTAATAGTTCAGGTGTTAGTACATGTTAGTACACAGATAACAGAGACAACAGACCTGCTGGACAGAGACAGTACATATTTTAGGATTTGTGGGCCATATGGTCTCTATCATAACTATTCAACTCAGCCTTTGTAGTGTGAAATCAGCCACAGACAATATGTAAATGAATGAGCCTGACTGTATTCCAATAAAACTTTATTTATGGACACTAAAATTTGAATTTAATACAATTTTTTGTGTGTCATAAAATATTCTTACTTTGAATTTTTTAACTAGTTAAAAATGTAAAAATAATTATCAGCTTGTGAGTCACACAAAAACAAGCAGCAGGTAGATTTGGTCTGCAGTGCCCATAGTTTGTGAACCTCTGCTCTAGACCATAGCAGATTAGAAAAAGTTGCACCCTCAGGGAAGGACTACCCCAAGACCTTGAATAGAGCTTGGGTTGGTTTCTATTTGTTCCTTTTGTAGGGTGCTCTTGTGTAATATACAATATGGATCTCTTTATGTGATGGTCCTTGCAGTTAGTCTGTTGGGTGATATAACAAAAGGAAACAAAATATGGGCATTGAGGATACTGGTACAAAATGCACCACTGCAGTATAAACTGGATAGAAATAGAAATGAAGGTGGAAAGGAGCTGATAGACACCTAATCCAGGGGGTCAAGGACAGTTAAGTCTTTTTTTTTTTATTTTTTTTTAACATTTTATTTATTTTTGAGACAGGGAGAGACAGAGCATGAACAGGGGAGGGTCAGAGAGAGGGAGACACAGAATCCGAAACAGGCTCCAGGCTCTGAACTGTCAGCACAGAGCCTGACGCGGGGCTCGAACTCACGGACCATGAGATCATGACCTGAGCAGAAGTCGGCCGCTTAACCGACTGAGCCACCCGGGCGCCCCAAGGTTAAGTCTTGATGAGTTAAGTCTTAATGAGCTCAAGGAACCGATTGAGAACAGAAGTGACTAAGGGAAGAATCGGAAGGAAGATCAAAGTCCTGGAGTGGTATGTTGGCATGTAAGATTTTAAGAATGAAAGAGCTCCATGTTGATAACAGGGTATGGACAGCTCACCCAGGGGTCAAAGTCTTTGATGAGAAAGAGGAAATTGACCAAGTTGTCAATAAGTGAGAGTATCAACAAAGGTTAGAGGTTGAGGTCATGAATCATAAAGGAACAGTGAGAGTGAAAATGCAATGACCTGAAAATGGTTCGGGGACAAAGGGAAGATCCATCAATTGCTCTATCACATGGCTGACACTCCCTGGTTATCTCCCTTTCAAAAAGTAGCTTCTAACCTGTTGCTCCTATACCCCAAAGAATTAGGTCCTTCAAGAACCTTTTCTTTCTTGCCATAGAACTGATCTGGCAGGAAGACAATCATGAAGAACCTTAGAGGCTAACAGATGAAGGAGCAGAAAACTTTTGCTTCATTATATTCACATTTTCCAATTGCCTACTGAAATCTCCAGTTAAGTGTATTAGAGTCTTCTTAAGCTCACTATGTCCAAAATAGAACTTAATTTCCTCCTTGACACACTCTACCATTTCCCTCATCTAAACGTTTTGCTTTCCCTTGAGTACACTCTCATACAAGGACCAACCCTTCCTGCCACAATTCCCTTCACAGCTATCCTTAATCCATCCATCTTTACAGCCACTGTTACTCCTTGGCTTCAGGCTTTCATCATCTCTCATTTGGATTATTATAACATCCTTTCAATAATCTCCCTAATAACCCTAGGTTTATTTACAATTTTCATAAGCTATTTCATGTTGTTTTGCATTAATTTTGACTTTTATTTAAAAAAAAATTTTTTTTAACGTTTATTTATTTTTGAGACAGAGAGAGAGCATGAACGAGGGAGGGTCAGAGAGACAGGGAGACACAGAATCTGAAACAGGCTCCAGGCTCTGAGCCATCAGCACAGAGCCTGACATGGGGCTTGAACTCATGAACCGCGAGATCATGACCTGAGCCGAAGTCTGACACTTAACGGACTGAGCCACCCAGGCGCCCCAATTTTGACTTTTAAAAAATATTGCTTTGGGGCACCTGGCTGGTTCAGTCAGTAAAGCATGCAACTCCTGATCTTGGGGTCGTGAGTGTGAGCCCCACTTTGGATGTACATTTAAAAAAATTTTTTTTTCAACGTTTATTTATTTTTGGGACAGAGAGAGACAGAGCATGAACGGGGGAGGGGCAGAGAGAGAGGGAGACACAGAATCGGAAACAGGCTCCAGGCTCTAAGCCATCAGCCCAGAGCCCGACGCGGGGCTCGAACTCACGGACCGTGAGATCGTGACCTGGCTGAAGTCGGACGCTCAACCGACTGCGCCACCCAGGCGCCCCTGGATGTACATTTTACTTAAAAAAATAAAATCTTGGGGCGCCTGGGTGGCGCAGTCGGTTAAGCGTCCGACTTCAGCCAGGTCACGATCTCGCACTCCGTGAGTTCGAGCCCCGCGTCAGGCTCTGGGCTGATGGCTCAGAGCCTGGAGCCTGTTTCCGATTCTGTGTCTCCCTCTCTCTCTGCCCCTCCCCCGTTCATGCTCTGTCTCTCTGTGTCCCAAAAATAAATAAATGTTGAAAAAAAAAAATTTAAAAAAAAAAATAAATAAAATCTTAAAAAATATATTGCAATAAAATATCATTTATCTTGTGTACTGAGTCTTTTAGTGCCTTCTTAAATTGTGCCTACAAAGCAAGTGCTTCATTCATTTCGCCCTTGTCCCAGCCTTACTAACTACTTCTGTCTTGTCTCTTGCAATCTGCTTTCCATTCAGCAGTCAACTAAAATACATATGTAGTCATGCCACATTTCTGTTTAAAATTCTTCAATGGATCCCTCTCAGTTTAATTCAACAAGACTTAATGATCTCTGCTTACTATTTTAGCCTCTTTTGTAGATTTCTTCCTCCTTTATTTTACCATGACTACCATTATGCGTGAGCACAGAATGAACACATTGTTTTTAGAACTTTACATATATTATCTCATCTTATATGATAAGGTGGGGTAACTACTATTACTCTATTTATATATCATTTCATAGGCAAAGACACTTAACTATAAGTTTCTATAATTCCCTTCATCTAGGTCTCTTTTAGGCTTTTCCACATGTTTCCACTGCCTGGAAGACTCTTCGGTTTTCTTCTCTGGTTACTTCCTGTGGTAGGCTGAATAATGCCCCATTCTGCCACAAGGACATCCATATATGCCAAGGAATATATGTGGTCAACAGAAGTAGGAAAGGTCAAGGAACAGATTCTTCCCCAGAGCATCCAGAAAGAATACAATCCTGTGACTCCTTGACTTTGGACTTCTAATGTCCAGAACTGCAAGAAAGTAAATTTGTGCTGTTTTTTTTTTTAATTGATATATAATTGACATATAACATGTTAGTTTCAGGTGTACAACATAATTATTTGATATTTGTATGTCTTGTAAAATGATCACCATACGTTTTTTTTTTAATGTTTATTTATTTTGAGAGAGAGAGAGAGTAAGTGGGGAAAGGCAGAGAGAGAGAGAGAGAGAGAGAGAGAGAGAATCCCAAGCAGGCTCGATGCTGTCAGCACAGAACCCCATGCTAGGCTTGATCTCACAAATCTCGAAATCATGACCTGAGTCAAAATCAAGAGTCGGAAGTCTTAACCGACAGAGCCACCCAGGGCCCCACAATAAGTTTAATTAACATCCATCACCATACATTGTTACGTTTCTTTTTTCTTGTGATGAGAACTCTCTTAACAACTTTCAAATATACAATACGGTATTTTTTTTTTTAGTTTTTTTTTTTTAACATCTTTATTTTATTTTCAGAGAGAGACAGAGTGTGAGTAGGGGGAGGTGCAGAGAGAGAGGGAGACACAGAATCTGAAGCAGGCTCCAGGCTCTGAGCTGTCAGCACAGAGCTTGACGTGGGGCTCAAACTCACAGACCATGAGATCATGACCTGAACCGAAGTAAGACACTCAACAGACTGAGCCACCCAGGCTTCCCTACAACATGGTATTATTAAGTATAGTCACCATGCTGTACAAATGTGTGTTGTCTTAAGCCACTAAGTTCATGGCAATTTGTTACCACAGCGATAGGAAACACTTCCTCAGGGAAGGCTTTTTTTTGATCTCCCCAAACTGGATTAGCCACTCCTCCTCAATATTTACTCAATTCCCTGTCCTTACCTTTCCCACAGCACTTGCCTTACTGCATTGCATTTCCCTGTTTGAAGCCCATCTCTACCTCAAAGCTGTGTGTTGCCCCAACAGGGATCACATTATTCCTCTTCTTCCCCAGAGCCTAACTTAAAGATACTGCTGAGCTGCAGCTCAGTAGGTATTTGTTGGATGAATGAACCCTCAAAAAGGGTTAAGATTATGTATTTATAATAAATCACGTGGAGTGACTAGTACGTTTTAAATGCAACTGAATTGGTCTTCCTAGCAAGAACAATAAAAAAAATCAATGCACAGAGCGGACTTTTTCCTAAGTGCCCCATGAACATCAAAGTAAAGTGGTTACCTTGACAACAAGGAGAAATCTGCTTTCCTTAGAGAAATGAAGTAGCAAAGCAAGAGAAAGTGAAATAATTAAGAAATTTTGAGGTTTAACAGGGACGTCTAAGTTTTTTACATAATGAGACATATGCTTCGACATGACATGTGTGCCAGCTACCATAAGTTTTTGTTCATGACAATAGTGAATTAAATGTGACTGTACTGGGCTTGCTACTATTGGATATGATTCCAACATGAGTCAGGGCCACATGACATTTTATTTATTATTTTCCTTCTGTTGTAAATCTTTGGTGTGCTCTAGTTTCACAATGTAATTTTATTTTATTTCTTTATTTTTTAAATTTTAATTTAATTTTTTTAATATTTATTTTTTTTAATGTTTATTTTTAAGAGAGAGAGAGAGAGAGAGAGAGAGAGAGACAGAGTGCAAGCAGAAGATGGGCAGAGAGAGAGGGAGACACAGAATCTAAAGCAGGCTCCAGGCTCTGAGCTGTCAGCACAGAGCCTGATGCGAGGCTCGAACTCACAAGCTGTGAGATCATGACCTGAGCCGAAGTCGGACACTCAACCACCTGAGCCACCCAAGCGCCCCAAATTTTTAATTTTATTTTAAGTAGGCTCTAGACCCAATGTGGGGCTTGAACTCACAACCTTGAGATTAAGAGTCACATGCTCTACTGACTGAGCCAGCCAGGCGCCCCGCACAATGTAATTTTAATATGCTGATTATGAAAAACAGAGGTCTCTCAGAATTGTGGGGGGTCCTTACAGAGTCACCTGAGTTTCTCTCTCATCTTCTACCTCCCCAACTGTTCAGAAGTCTGGTATTGCAAGGCTGAAGTCAAAGAGTTAGCTGGACAAGTTTTTGTCTGGAGACTCTAAGGAAAAATTAACTTCCAAGTTCTCCGGTGCAGTTGGCAGAATTCAGTTCCTTGTAGTTGTAGGAGTAAAGTCCCATTTACTTGCTGGCTGTCACTTAGGACCTGCTCTAAGCAACTAAAGGCTGCTGTTAGGTCTTTTCCCATGGCCACCATTGTTCTTCACAATATGGTACGTTTGCTTTCTTCCAGGCCAGCCAGACTTTGCCTTCTGCAACCAGCCAGAGAAAACTCCCTACTTTTAAAGAGTTCATGTATTTGGGTCAGGCCTACCTAGATAATCTCCACATCTCAAGGTCACCTCTGCCACATAAGAACATAATCACAAGAGGAAAAGTCATCATATACACAGTCCTACGAATAGCATACACAACATACGGGTGAAAAATTTGGTGCCATTTTAGAATTCTGCCCGCCCCAGCACTACACATCAAAGTTGATCAGAATGGGAGTGTATTTTGAAAACAAATAAATAAACAAAAAAACCTAAGATTTTTCTCAGTACTTTTCCTTATATTCATTCCCACAGAGAACCACTCCTTTAATGGCACTGAATTTGAACAACTCACAATTACATAATTAATTTCATTCAGTGTGATTAATATAACTAATCCAATTCTTCCTGCATGACTCTTAACTTCAATTGGTTACACAATTAGCTTGCACAGGCTACCCTGCTGGCCAATGAATTCACATGAGCTAGCTAATCCATAAGACAACAAAACATTCTTTTGGAGAGCTAACAATATCAGCTGGTGGTTATGTTATTATGCTAGAGTTTTACAGGGTGCTACTATTAGGGGAAACTAGGTAAATGGTACATGAGACTCCTCTTTTACTTCTTATAACTGTATGTGAATCTACAAGTTTCATCTCAAACTGAAATTTCAAAGTAAAACAATCCGGTTTTTAGTGTGGTGTCAAATTATAGATGCCACATATCAGACTATCTGGTTTTGCTGTTTCCAGAATAAAAAAGTATGACCAGAGATAGGACTGGAAGGTTGAAAAGTAGGAAGTTGGGTTTGGAATTCCCTAAGTGAGGAATCTGATAAGAGCTCAATGAATGATGAGCAAAAAGCCCCAGACAGGCTTTTCCCCAGCTGAAGTAGCAATTTCTAGATTTTACCGAGTGGGTAAATCAGCTATTCATATTTTGGAGTTTGTGCATTGTTTAGAAGATTAGAAATCCAAAGCTTTTGCTAAGTTTTTGTTCTATTATTCAGAGAAGCAGATATTTTAAGCAACAACACTGTGTTGTGACCACTTAACAGAGGAAGAAATTTAAAAAAGAAGCCCCAAGGAGCGAGTTACCTATTTTCTTCTAGACACCATTTCTGTGATTCCAGTCACCATCACCATGTGACAAGGAAGGCCCATCAGTATTTTCCTCTGTGTGGATAGGTTGTACCCTGGCAAGGTAGGAAGAGAGCTGAAATGAGCCTTTGATTCAGTCAATTATGATTTCGACGACAAAAAGTATTTTAAAATAACTATTAAACTTAAATTTTAGATTGTTACATAATGAAACATCACATAAAAGTACTATATTCTGTGATCAACTTTGTTCTCTAATTTATTTTTTCTATTTGACCCCAAGCAAAAATTTTCCAGGCAACTTTCCAATGCTGTCTACCAGCTATTTTTTCCTTACATCTTAGTTATTAAAACTTCATGGTTTGCTACTCTAAGTCTGTAATAATTGAGGAAGTGGACTAAGGTGTCCTCATTCTGCTAATCCCTGCTTGTTTTTCACAAAATTACTAATCTTCAGGGAACATCTCAAACCATTATTTTTATTTCTGAGTCAGAAAACCAAAAAGTGGAGAAAGTTGTGGATAACAAGTGCTCTTGGAACATTAGACAATCTTTTATCTGGAAAGAGATGGATTTGATACATTGTCATTAAAAGTTCAGGGTGCCCCAAAGGTAGGATTATTTGATTCTCAATATACAACTTTTAAAAACTAAGACAAGGTTGACAGAAAAAAGTATAAAGGGTGTTTCTGTCTTTGTAGCTTACTCTGTGTCACGAGAATATTTGTATTTACGCAACACATCAGTTAAAGGATGCCCACCTTTCGTGGCTCTAAATATAAAAAACAAAACATTTTAGTTTGATGTCATTTGAGCCATCAAGGTCACTTTACATGGAAAGAAGTGACTAGTTCATGACGATGGGTCCTGACCATGGGTGTACTTTTCACTTTGGAAACAATAAAGGCAATACATTTCAGCAGAAGATAGCTTTTGCCCAGTTGGAATGCTTCTTGAGTCTACCATGTTAGAGTCAATCTATCCTGCCATAGGATGGCAGGCAATGCAGAAGAGCCTGAGACCAGACAGCCAGTGCCGAACTAACAGATTTATAAGAGCATATTCCAGTGTAACCATCCTATATGCAGTCACATGAGTGGGCCCAGCAAAACCTATAGAAGTAACGTAGACAGCCTGGGTCAGAGGACCCAGAGAGGGTCCTGCAGAACCAGCCAAGAATAGAAATCAAACTTGAGCCAGGAGCAAGTGAAAGCAGAGTTTACTGAATAGCTTAAGTGTTTGAGTATAGCAGACAAGTTTATGGGAGATTTGGAAAGGAAGGGAGAGTGAGTCTCTTCGTTGTGTGATGTTAGGGGTTTGTATCAGAAAGAGGTCCAGGTTATGTATTCCTTCAGGAATTCACAGTAGGGTCTGATCAAAGCAAATGACAGGTGAACAATCAGTGTTATTTCATAAATTATTGCAGGTAGGGGATATTGATATCAGCATCGGTGGATATTTGTTCAAAGCTAATGTCCTGGGGGGTGCCTGGGTGGCTCAGTCGGTTAAGCATCCGACTTCAGCTCGGGTCACGATCTCGCGGTCTGTGAGTACGAGCCCCGCGTCAGCCTTTGGGCTGACGGCTCAGAGCCTGGAGCCTGCTTCCGATTCTGTGTCTCCCTCTCTCTCTCTCTCTGCCCCTCCCCCGTTCATGTTCTGTCTCTCTCTGTCTCAAAAATAAATAAACGTTAAAAAAAAAAAAAAAAAAAACCCACAAAGCTAATGTCCTGGAACACATTTGGAATCCGGTTCTTCTTAGATGTTATCAGGTGTTTGGGGGCCTAAGATGAAATTCGGAGAATCATTAACTTTCTTGCTTCCCCCTCAGAGTGGGAACATAGCTTCTTTGGTTCATTCAGATGCAAGTTGAAATATAGAACATGAGGAAATGAGGCCCAGCAGAAAACCAGCAAAGATGGAGCCTTTCTAAACATGAAGTTGTGGGGCACTTGGGTGGCTTAGTGGGTCTAGCATCTGACGCTTGATTTCAGCTAAGGCCAGGGGGGTCGAGGGATCTCTCCCTCTACCCTTTTCCCCCACTCACATGCTCTCTCTCTCTCTCTAACATAAAAAAAAAAAAAAAAAAAGTGAAAAAATAAATAAAAATGAAGACATTTTAGTTTCCTTCTCAGAACCATCCAATCAACTCACAAAACTGTGAGCATAATGAATCTTGTCATATCACCAAGTTTTGGGGTGGTCAAATCAGATTAAAATGGTTCAGGAAGACTTCACAGAACCCGACATGGACAAAACTAAACTTATTTTTCTTGACTTCCAGACTTCACTTTTTCTAGTAATGATGCCACCATGCCACCATTTCTTTTACTCTGTTTTGAAACAGAGGTATGTTTTTTTTTTCATTTCTGTCTTTCTTTCCCTGATATATAGTGTCTAATTCTCATCAATTCTTCCTTAAGAATTTCCTTCTCACCTCTTTTCTATTATATTTAGCAGACAAGTATATGGGAGATTTGGAGAGGAAATATGTTTATTTCCAAATATGTTTATTTATTTATTTTGAGAGAAAGAGAGTGTGTGTGCATGTGAGTGGGGCAGGGGCAGAGAGAGAGGCAAAAAGAATCCTAAGCAGGCTCCACACTGTCAGCCCAGAGCCCGACACAGGGTCTCCACCTCTCAAACCATGAGATCATGACCTGAGCCAAAACCAAGAGTTGGGTGCTTAACTGACTGAACCACCCAGGCGTCCCTCATGCCAATTTAATGACTGAAGTACAGCACTGATTTTTTTTTTTTAAGTTTATTTATTTTGAGAGAGAGAGAGAGAAAGAAAGAGCACAAGTGGGGGAGGGTCAGAGAGAAGTAAAGACAGAATCTCAAGCAGGCTCTGCAACCTCAGTGCAGAGGCCATGCGGGGCTTGGACTCACAAACTGCAAGAGCATGACCTGAATCAGATGCTTAACTGACTGTGCCACCCAGGTGCTCCCAGCAGGGATTTTTTTTTTGCTTTCAGTCTTCAGCAGTTCAATTTATGAGGTCCTGAATCCTCATGTAATTTATTGTAGCAAAATATTGTTCCAATTAGGCTTCTTTCCACCAGAAAAAAATCCTTAAATGGCTTCTTTTGACTACACAAGAATGTTCTTTGTCTTCAGCCTTATCTATTGAATCACCTCCTTCCCAATTCTGATTGCTACATATATTTCCAGGTATATCCTATCTTTCTCCCAAGTTATCATCTTTCTCCAAAAAATCCCAACTCCAGCCAAACTAGCCTGATCATACTTTCTAGACTATGCCATAAGCATTCTTTAACATTTTTGCTGTTGATTTTTTTCTCAAATGACTTTCCACTTATCTAGAAATGTCCCATTCAAATTTTACCTTCTATATGAGGCTTCTTCTCTAATTATTCCCGAATTATTTTTTCGAACTCCTTTAATAATTTATTGTCCAAACCATTCAGTTAATACCCACTATGGTCATTTATTACAGTTACATTTATTTTGTATGAGTGTTTTATCTACACACCTGAATTGCAGCCTTCTGGAGATCAAGGTCTACATTTTATGCCTTATATAAAGTGTTATTAGCAATGTAATGCCCCCAATTTCGAATCCGAGAGACCACCAAGGAGCCGATACCGATGCAAATGCACGAGGGTTTATTTACAAACTCGAGCTTGGGCCCAAGTATACCCGACTCAGCGGAGCAGGGACTTGGACCCCTAAGTTAATAGTCGAAGCAGTTTTATAGGGGCCAGTGGCCAATGAGATTGTAACACACAGAAAGTTGCATAGTCATGTCAGTCCACACGCAGGTGGCCAATTGAATTACAATTTACCCTATAATAACTGTTTGAACTAGCCTATCACTCTGGTCAGAATTGGTATGCAAGTTTGGCGGGCAAGAGGTGGAGTTTACATTCTTTGGCGGTTAGGGGTTCCGCATTCCTAGTTGAGCCGGTTTCCAGTAAGGGTGTGCTCAGCAGCTTGACTAGGGTGGGGGAGTGTCTTAGGTCACGTGGGGTTATACATGAGATGGTGGGTGTAGCATAAAATGGAGTTGGTCTTGCTCTGCTTGTCCAGGGTTAGGGGATTTTTGTTAAATTCCTTGGGTCCCACAGTAAATATTGATATTGAAAGAGGCAGTGAGATTTGAGTAGGTAGGGAGAGAAGGTGCATTCTAGAGGAAAAGCAGTAACAAGTGAGAATATGTATGGTTTATTCCGGAAATGGGAAAGATAATATCAAATAAAGGGTCAATTCAATTACTTAACAACAACAACAACAACAACAGCACTCAGCTATCCATTCTTCATCTCGCTTGCTTTTCTCCAAGGCACAGTGATGTTCATTTATGCCTCAGGGCTTTTACACTGCTGTGGAAAATATGATCACAGAAATAGAATTTTAAAAATACTTTGTTGTTTGCAAAAACTGTGTTACAGTAAAAAGAAAAGAGAAGAAAAAAACTGTGTTACAGGAAGGATAGAGGGGGAATGTTTACTGACCAGAGGCAAATTATCACCATTCGCCAGTTCCAGGGTCTATTTTACACCTAAATTCTCCTCCCCATCCCCCAGTTGCCTAGTGGTTAGCAGGAGAGGAAATGCCTCAAAATATCCAGCAGGGTGGGGGAAGGGAGAGCCCTGTAGTCAAAAGTTCCTAAGAGCTCTTTGAAAGGGGCGCTGTTTGCATATATTTAAAAGGGCCACACAGCTGGTCAACTAAAACACTGAGGAACTACCATTTACCTGAGATCTTAAATTTCTCCAACAACTGACAGGTAGTGTTTTCTTCATTCAACAAGTTCATTTATCCAACAAATATTCTCTGAATGTCCACTATAAGAGGCATTGTTCTGGGGGAATACATGCTTTATAACAAACAATAAACAAAAATTATATACAGAAGAGTTGAAAACAATTTTTACCATTTTTATAATATAAAAAAATATATGATTTTATTTTGTGTGCTCTGAACAACAGCTTCAATTACATAAACCAAAAAGAAAAAAAACCTGGCAAACCTATAATGAAAATAAATCAGTCTATAAACATAATAGTTTATCATGGAGAAGCTAATTTCTTTATTGTCCCTTTTCTTCCTACATCTTGGTACTGCTCTTCTCTTCCTATTTGCAGGACATCATTGTCCAGAGAGTTATTGTCAAGTCATTCAATTTAAAACTGTCTCCCTATCATTTTTTTCTATCATCCTTTACAGTCTATGTACTTGCCCAAAGTTATAGTATTCATTTACTTATTTATCAGTTTTTCCTCTACTAAAATGTGTTCTATGAGGGCAGGGATATCACCTATCTAATTCATCATGATATCTGGTTCCCTGAACAGTTCCTGCCACAGAAAAATGTTGCTGAATAAATGAATAACTAAACAATAATTAACAATTGTTGGATACTTCTGTATACTAGAAATGTTGAATGCATTATCTTAGTTCTCCCTAGAATCCTTTATTTTACAGGAACGGTGAGTAAATCTCACAGTTAGTAAATGACAGAGTCAAGATTTGAATCAGGGATGTTATCTCCTCATGAGTCCTTGGCATTCCATTGGACTTGGGAATCCACCACAGCCTCTTCTTACATTTGTATATACATATATGCATCTATGTATACATTTTTTAAATACCGTCTTTTTTGTTAATGTATACTTATTTATTTTGAGAGAGACTGGGAGAGTTTGAGCTAGGAGAGGCAGAGAGAGAGAACAGAATCCCAAGCAGGCTCCATACTCAGAGCGGCCTGACGCAGGGCTCTATCCCACGACCATGGGATCATGACCTGAGCCAAAATCAAGAGTTGGTTGCTTAACCAACTGAGCCATCCAGGTATCCCATGTCTTACGCATATATATTTCAAGTAGGCTCTATGCCCAACATGGGGCTTGAACTCATGATCCTGAGATAGAGAGTTGCGGGCTCTGTTGAATGACCCAGCACAGTACCCCAGGGGTACGTAATTGTGTTATTTCAATTAAAATATACTGAAATGCTTATTGGGCATAATGTGTCAGAGATGCAATGGTGGGCTGAAATGGAAGGTACCTGACTTCATGGAGCTTATATATTATGGCAGAAGACATTAGCTACTTGCATAATTAATTATCTAGTTACCATTATTTTAGTATCAGAAAGGATAACTTAAGGTACATAACAGGAGAAGCTGACCTAGTCTGGGGATTCGGGAAAAGTTTATATGAGGAAGCAACATTTGGGTTTCTACTCATCTTTCAGATTTCAACCCAAATGTCATGAGTATTCCAGATAGTAAAGTGAGTAAAATGCCCCATGGTAGAAGAACTTTTAAAATAAAGCTTTTATTATTATATGGATCTCTGAAATATAAAGAGTTAAAATTTCTATAAGACTGTTACTATGCCTGAGAAATGTATATTTATAAATATTTATTTATATATTTATTAAATAATAAATATTTATTAAAATTTAGTAAAAATTAAAGCACTAAAATTTAAAATTTAGTCAAAATTTAGTCAAAATTAAAGCATCTAATGAAAATTGAAATGTTTCCAATTGTTTCCAAAATGTTCCTGCAGGTGATTTATTTACATAAGGATCTACCCAGGAGTCATAGACAACACTTGGTTGAATTATGTCTTAAATTCTTTAAAATATATAACTTTCACCACCTTTTTTTGCCTTGCAATATATTTGTATAAGAAACTTGGTCTTTTGTTCTATAGAATTGCCCATGTTTTGGATTTTCTGGGTTGCATCCCCATGGTGTTGTTTAACATGTTTGTCTGTTATTTTCTGTAAAACTGGTAATTAGAGACTTGATCAGATTCAGGCTCAATTTTTTTTCTTTCTTTCTTTCTTTTTTGGCAGGACTACTTCATTGGTGCTGGGTATGTCTTACTGTATCAAAGCAGAAGACATATAAGCCTGGGGTACGTGGGTGACTCAGTTGGTTAAGCGTCTGACTTAGGCTCAAGTCATGATCTCATGGTTTGTGGCTTCGAGCCCACATCAGACTCTCTGATGTGACCATGGAGCTGGCTTCGGAGCCTCTGTCCCTTTCTCTCTGCCCCTTCCCTACTCACGCTCTCTCTCAAAAAGAAATAAACATTTAAAAAAATAAATAGAAATAAAAATAATATACGTAAGTACAATTTCTTTGTATTATTATTCCTCCCCTTTCTTAGATAAAAGACACTTGTTTTTTTCCCCTCTTCTTTTTAACATTTGTTTAACGTTTATTTATTTTTGAGACAGAGAGAGAGCACGAACAGGGGAGGGGCAGAGAGAGAGGGAGACACAGAATCTGAAACAGGCTCCAGGCTCTGAGCTGGCAGCACAGAGCCTGACGTGGGGCTCGAACTCACGGACCGCGAGATCATGACCTGAGCCGAAGTCGGCCACTTAACCGACTGAGCCACCCAGGCGCCCCTCCTCTCTTCTTTTTAAAGCTTAGCTGGTATATTCTGATGATTACTCTATAATAGTATATAGATATTATTTTTATTTTACAGTTGTATATTATTTAAGTATGCAAAATAACATAGTTTATTCAACCAGTCTTTTTATGATGGGCATATGTGTTGTTCTTTGTCTTTTGCCATTTCAAAGAATGCTGCCATTAATAGCCTGTACACTCAACTTTTTGAGCTTTGTTAGTGTTTCTCTGGGATAGAGTCCCCCCCTTTTTTTTTAAGTTTATTTATTTATTTTGAGAGAGAGAGTGAAAGTAAGTGGGGGAGGGAGGGACAAAGACAGAGGGAGAGAGAAAATCCCAAGCAGGCTCTGCCCCATTAGCCCAGAGCCTGACACGAGGCTCAGTCTCATGTACTGCCAGATCAGGACCTGGGCCAAAATCAAGAGTTGGATGCTTAACCAACTGAGTTACCCAGGTGCCCCTGGAGTAGATTCCTAAAAGTAGCATTATTGGGTTAAACACAAATCCATACATAACTGTGCTGAATTTTGCCAAATTCTCTTCCATATAGGTTATGTAATTTTGCATTCCCACTAGCAGTATATGATAGAATCTATTTCCCCACAGCCTTTCTAACAGAGTATATTGTCAAACTTTTGGATTATGACCTTTCCGGTATGCAAGAAATAACAACTCCTTATGTTTAAATTTGCATCCTTATTATGAGAATTCTTTAATATGTTGTAGGGCCCTTTAACTATCTATAAACCATCTGTTTATATTTCTCCTCCATTTTCCAAAAGGATTTTAGCTTTTTTAGAAGCTCTTTATGTATCAGGGATATTCATTCTTTGTGATAGAAGTTCCAACCATTATGATGTGAGGAATACATTCAATTTTTCTTTTTTCCACACAGCATCAATAATTAAGAATTGGAACATGGTGGGTTTTTTTGCAGTTGAAAAGAGATCAATGCAGACAGCATAGGTCAGTGGAAGAGTCATGAAAAATAAAGTCATGTAAGATTACATGATCTTACAGACTCTTACAGTCTAAATTTTAAATTTTGGTTTTTATCTGAATAGCAGTAAATAGGCATGAAGAGTAATATGAACCAGGGGATGTTTAAACAAACCTCCCTCAGCTGGGGGAAGTGATGGTTCAGTTTCTTTATCCAAATGGAAGGCACTGTAGAGATTATCTACTTGGTGGCCAAGACACAAGGGGAGTAACAGTGGGTAAGGTCCCAGGGTATGTAGCTGAATTTAAACTTGGAATATTATTCAAGTCCCAACATCTTTATTGATTTATTTTTTTAAGTTTTGACATCTTTAGTATTAAAAGATATATAACTTATCTTGTTCCAATAGGGTTTCTGCCAAGTATTGTTAAAATTTCAACTTCATCTGAACTGCAGTTGCTGTCAGCATGTATAGCACCTGTAACATGTAAAACTACTCCCTCCTGTGGGAAGCAACACAACCTATAGCAGGTTTAAAAATTTCTTATGTAGCTATCTGGAACAGACCGAGTAGGTATCATATCACAGTAGGCTGTGCAGGGCACAAGCCATAAACTCAGCTTACTTTTGTTCTTTCCATCAATTGCAGTAATTAGCAACCATTCCACTTGTCAGCACTCTTCTACCGAATAATGCTTCTCCACACTGGGAGCTGAATCTTGCTAAATGACAAATTCAGTAAATATGTGTCTCTAGCTTTGCTTTCCAGTGTACATTGTATAGATTACTGGGCTCCTCCCCTAAGAATAGGAAAAGATTTGAAGTTAACCTCAAGGGGTTAGGGAATTATATATCAATGTAATTAATTTAATTAATGTAAGTGTTAGTGTCTCTGTGAAGATAATGGCTTATAGGATCATAAAAACTCTGTTAGTGCCATCTAATTGGGAAAGGAAAAATGGTATGTATAGGAGGAAGTATAGTGTTAACTTTTAAAGGTCAGACATATAACTTGGGTCCTGGGAAGTGAGGTGAATTGGGACCTACTTCAGTTTGTAGATACTGAAATGAAACAATTTATTTGAACAATTCATTTGAAATGGAATAATTCGATGCTAGGTGATAGATTAACACCAGGGGAAGAAGGTTTAATCTGACTTTAAAAAACCCAACAAGACAAAAATAAAAACCCACTTCGATGTCTCTCTCTTGAATTTCAGAACATTTTTACTTTTTACATTTTATTTATTTTTTAAAATGTTTATTTATTTATTTTGGGAGTGGCCTAGAGCAAGTGAATGAGGGAGGGACAGAGAAAGGAGAGGGAACGAGAATACCAAGTAGGCTCTGCGCTGTCAGCACAGAGCCCGATGCTCACAATCTCATGAATCATGAGATCGTGACCCGAGCCGAGATCAAGAAATGGACGCTCAACCGACTGAGCCATGCAGGTGCCCCTGAACATTTTAATTTTTTTTAAATCTTTTATTTTTTAAGTACTTATTTTGAGAGAGAGAGAAAGCACACGTGCGGGAGGGGCAGAGAGAGAGGAAGAGACCAAATCCCAAGCAGGCTCTGGCACTGTCAATCCACAGCCTGATGTGGGGCTCAATTCCATGAACCGTGAGATCATGACCTGAGCCAAAATCAAGAGTCTGATGCTCAACCAACTGAGCAACGCAGGCACCCCTGAACATTTTTACTTTCTTATAAAGAAAAGGGTCTGACAAGAATAAGGGAGTATTCCCTGATCTTTGGCAAGAAATTCCTCTAAAACAGAGTAATGCAAAGATTACGATTTTAAAAGATCCCTTGGGCTACTTTATGGTGAATGCATTAGATGAAAGCAAGAGTAGAAGTGGGGATTCCAGTCTTCCAGGTGAGAAATAATGGTGGAAAGTAGATGGATTTGAGAAATTAATTGGGCATCAAGGGTAAAGAAGAGGAAGAGTCAAAGATTATTATCAACTGTGGCTAGAGTTTTCCACAAAGGCCTTAAGTAGACGTAAGCGGAAAACTTTAGGCTTTGCAATACAGGCACAAGTAGGAGGGCTTGTCCTGATGCTGGCACAATAAGAAAGTCAAGGCCTATAACCTTTTCATTACACCAGGTTGACATGGCCCACCAAATGCACCGATACTGATACAAAGCAACGTGTTCCCACTTCAGTAATCTTCCAATCTAGAGAAACTTAACTTATTGTGGCCACTGCGCTCACCATACATAAAACACTCCTTTATGAGCTACAAGGGAACCAATGGGAAGATGAGTCTACCTAACAATTTAACTCAATTTTACCCTTTACTCAGCTGATTTGCTGCTTGAGAAGTAAAAGTACCTGAGATTCAAGTTGTCATTTGTACCCACCCTCAAACTTTCAGCTTGAGCACTTGACTAGGTAGCTGGTGTTTTGCAATCTGAGATGGGTAACACAGTAGAGGAGGACCAGGCTTTTTGTTTTGTTGTTGTTATTGTAATTGCTGTTGTTACAGTTGTAGGAGAGGTAAAGAAAATAAGTTTGGTTTTGGATATGGATTTTAAGGTCACTTGGATACTCCACATGGAAACAGGAACTAGGCAATTGAATATATGGGTCCAGATACTCGAAGAAAGTTGTGAGCTAAAGATAAAAGTGTTAGAATCCTCAGCTCAATAGAAAGAAATCAAAATTATGGGCATGAATGAGACCACCTAGGGAGAGACTATAGTTAGAAGAGGGACAAGAACTGAAACCCTAAAGAAAACTCGTATTTGTTAAGGACAGCGAGGAAGCTGAGAAGGCAGAAATATACGTTTATAAATATATATATGGCAGAACAGATAAGAGAAGCATGGTGTCTGAATATGAAGAGGAAGACCATTTCAAGGAGAACATGATTAACAGTGTCAAATGCTACTGAGTCCTGTAAAATGAAAACTGTCCACTGGATTTTACAACCAAAAGGTATTGATGGCCTTGGTGAAAGTTGTTTTGGTAGAGTGGTGGTAGCTAAAGTCAGAAATTGTTTTAAGAGTGTCGGTGAAGTGAGGAGAAGGCACCAAATATAGATAACCCTTGAGAAATTTAACATTGAGAGGATGGAGAAGGATTAAAAGGAACATTTTAGGAAGCCAGAAAAGAGAGCAAAGCAATAAATGTATACGTTATGAACATTTAATTCCACAAGTATTTACTTCTGTAAGCATTTATGGATCACATGAAAGGCATAGGGAGGGAACTGAGAATTGAGAGATGTACAGGAAACAGTCTTCCTCTAGGTACTTAAAAGTTTAATAGGGGAGAGACACAGAAAAACAATTATGTATATAGACAGTGTAATAATAGATATATTGGATTTAGTAGCAGCATAGCAGTGGAAGTGGGAGTGTAGGTTTATCAAGAAGGAGATAAGGGAAGACGTTAGAAGTAACACTTAGGGGTGCCTGGGTGGCTCAGTCAGTTAAGCATCTCTGTCTTGATTTTGGCTCAGGTCATGATCTCTTGGTTCCTGAGATGGAGCCCCTCAGTTTGGCTCTGCACTGATGGCATGAAGCCTGCTTGGGATTCTCTCTCTCCCTCTCTCTCTGTCCCTACCCTGGTTCTGGTTTCACCACCTCTCTTTCTCAAAATAAATAAACTTAAAAAAAGAAGTAATACTTAAATTGAGTTATGAGTTCTTAAGTGTTTGCAAGGATGACTATGAGCAAGACATTCTAGACAGAGAAAAATGCATAGTTTATAGAAAACTCCATAAGCCTCTATTTTTTAAAATTTTATTAAGTGTTTCTTTGAGAGAGAGCACGAGTGTGGGAGGGGCAGAGAGAGGGAGATAAGAGAATCCCAAGCAATTTTTATCTTGCCTGAGCAGAGCCAGACTTGGGGCTCAGTTTCATGAACCTTGAGATCATGATATGAGCCGAAATCAAGGGTCAGATGCTTAACCAATTGAGCCACCCAGGTGCCCCCGAAATTACACACAGCCTTTAAAGAGGGGTTCTTGGAATCAAACTGCCTGGATATAAATCCTGCCTCCAACATTACCAGCTCTATGACTTTGGGTCACCAAGTAAGCGTTGCAAAGCTTCAAATTCATTACCTATAAAATGAAGGCTGATAATTCCTATTGCATAGGATTTTAGGGAGCTTTAAAAAAGCTCCCTAGCACTGAATTCAGTAGCAGGTACATAGCAAATTCTCAATACATATTAACTTTATTTATTGTAGGATCTGAGATGCAAAAAGAGTGGTAAAGTATGAAGCTACAAAAGTTAATCGGGAACCAGATCATGATAGATTTGTCAGGAAAAGTCCACACTGTGCCCAGCATGAATTAAAACAAACCAGTACAATTATTAGAAAACAAACTGAAGTCAGGCTTAATTCTACTAAAAAAAAAAGTCTTCAGGAAGCATCTTAATTATAATCTCCTGTTAATGAAGCCTGAGGCAACAGGTATGAACAAGTACCTTACAGGATACTAATTAGGAAGCTGAGATTGTTAACCTCTAATTGTGTAATTTGCAAATATATTTTTACATTACAACATCTTGTAATACAAAACATTACTTTCCATTAAGATTGTTGCAAAACTTCAGTTTTCTAATTTTTTTCTTTTTAGGTTTTAGTTTTTTTTTTTTTTTTTTTTTTTAATGAATTGGTAGCGTGGTAATACTTTGATTTCAGTAAAAAATCTGTTTCAAATCTATCACCAAAACAAAACATACCGAAATGAACTGGTCACATAGTGTCTGTTGCTCACCATGAGAGTTTGGTAAGGGCATTTTAAGAGTAGTTAGATTGCACAGAAAGCTGCAGTAGGATCTAAGGAAATCTACCTGGGAGCTGTGGCTTTCTAGCCTTTAGTCATAGTTTGAATGGATAGTTTTCTGTACTCCAAAAAGTCAGTGATTAATATTTAAAATTTTTATTCTGAGGAAGCCTTTTTCTTTTCCCTTTGGAAGTTCAACTTCTCACTTAATGTGAACAACATTCCCTCTATAGAAGGATTTGCTGCCTTAGAAAATTTTTTTAATGTTTATTTATTTTTGACACAGAGAGAGACAAAGCATGAGAGGGGAAGGGGCAGAAAGAGAGAGGGAAACATAGAATCCAAAGCAGGCTCCAGGCTTTGAGCTGTCAGAACATAGTCCTACAAGGGGCTTGAACTCCTAAACCGCGAGATCGTGACCTGAAGTCTGTTAACCTACGGAGCCACCCAGGCGCCCCTTTAAGATTTTATTTTTAAGTAATCTCCATATTCAATGTGGGGCTCCAACTCACAACTGGAGATCAATAGTCACGCGCTGCACCCTCAGGGCCAGCCTGGCACCCGGACCTGTTCAATGTTTTCAAAGTTAAAGTTATATTGGCTTAAACAACAACAACAAAAAATCTTCATTTGGGAATTTTCCATTCCTGATGAATCCAGGAGTAAAATCTTTCTACTGGAATTGTTAATGGTGATTTTGGTATTTGATATGGCATGTACCGTTAATGCTGTTTTTGATATTTGGTATGGAGTGATTTGTGTTACATCCTGTGCAGTGTGCCTTAATTTCCCTAATTTTTTTCTGATGGTCTGAGCCTATAGATTATGCCTCTTTTTTGCATGTTTATGTATATATATAATTGGGTTGATTGTTCAAGATGTTTAATTAATCCCATCTAGTTGGTTTCTCGCAGTTGACTAGAAATTTCACAGGGTAGGAGGTCCTGAACTCCTGCCAGTAAAGTAGGTCTTATCTTTAGGCTTGTCTGCGCTTATTAAGCACACTGACCTGATCTAAGAATGCAGGGCAGACTTCTTCAAGCAGTGGCTTTGGATTTCAAAGTTTTGTTTTTTTCCCCCAAGACCTAACCAGTAACATCTACAACCCAGTACATGTGTATATGACTGAATAAAAAAATGTTGCTAAAGAAGACTTACTTGACTACCCGAGATATCCCTGAAATTTCTTACTCTCCTTCGTATAAAACAAAAACTACACGCCGTCCAGGTAGAAACCGGCTAACCACACTTTATGAACCACTAACGGGTAAAGGCCGACGGCAATCGCTCCTCTAGCACTCTCCGCCGCTACCCCTTCCGTTATACCCTTCGAGAATAAGTCGTTGCAGCTGGGAAGGCGGCGACCAGTAAAGTCACGGAGCCGAACCAGCGCTTCGTCCCTGAAGGACGCAGTCACGTCGCCTTCAGGGAAGCAGCCTCGGCTCGGTGGATGATGCAGGGCTCGACCTATTTCCCTGCCCTCTGGCTTCCTCGAAGTCCGTCCCGCCCCCTCCATCTGCTCTCCGTGAATTTAAATTCTCCCCTACAAAGTGCGCCGAGCGCCGAATGATCGATGTTTCCTCCACGCCCCGAAAGCCGCCATTTTGGGGGGAGGAAAATACAAGTAGGGGTGGCAGAGGCTCCACGGGATGCTGACTGGCTTTTGCTTCTCTTACCAGCACTGTGGGACTGGGGTAGAAGAATCCACCGGGACCACTCCTCCGGCTGCCTCTCCGGAATGAGGCTTCAGCGCCCGCGCGAGACAGCCCCCTTACTCATCCGAGAGTGAGTGGCAAGCATCGGCGCGGCGCGCCATAGCGCGCCCTCCACTGTCAGTTACCCCGCGCGCTCCCGGCAGCGCGCGCCGCTCCCCGCGCGCTCCCGCCCCTCCCCCGCCGGGCTTGGAGCTCGGCGCAGACTCGCTTGTTTGTTTCTGCAGGAGCCCAAGGAGAGGCCGAAGCCGAGAAAGATGCCTGGGAAGCTGAAGGTGAAAATCGTGGCCGGGCGCCATTTGCCAGTGATGGACCGAGCTAGTGACCTGACTGATGCCTTCGTGGAGGTTGGTGCAAGGTCCTGCCCCTCAAAGCACAGGGAGTGCCAAGCCCTGTGAAGGATCCTACCCACCTCACCCCCAGCTCTTCAGCCCATTCTCATTTCGACTGTCGTCCTTTGTGCGGTGCTTGTCCAGCCGTCCCTTGAGGGCTGACTGACGACATTGCAGCCCATGTGATGGGTGCAGCGCTCACAGGCGTCTGTGGCGCGCCGCGCGGGGAGGCAGTTACTGCTCTGCATGCTGGGGTGACCCTGATGTCAGGACTCATAACAGGCCACCTGCCAGTCAGGAAGCGATCCCGAGGCGTGGCCGCTCAGCCACCGAAAACACACACACGTACATTCTTCTGTTTAGGAGGGTGGCTTCTGACGCCGAAGTGATGGAGATCACGTTAAGAATGTAGATACAGTCCGTTATGGGCACTTGGAGACCTACAAGGCGTGGCGATCCACCCCTTAGCATAACATTCTCTGAATCATCAGTGTTAAGTTAAAACACAGCTGGAAAGCTTTCTGCTCTTGTATAGACTGGTAGGTCTGATGAGCTGTTTTAGGGTAATTTAGTGCCTTGAGGTAGGAAGCCAATTAAGTGCCATGGATTTAAATTGCAAAATTGCTTTTTAAGTCAGATGATTAGTTTAAAGCTCATGCAAATTAGCACAGGCCTAGGGCCCGGAAGGTAATAACCCAAAGTCTGAAAGAAGCCAAGTAAAAATTGTAGTGAAAGTTGACATGATGAGCCAGAGCATTAGAATAATAATTATTTGGGCTATTAATGCTTAGAGTTGATAGCTACAGGATAATATACAACCTGATTTCATATCAATATAAAATATTCTCTTCTTTAAAAAAAATTTTTTTAATGTTTACTTTTTTATTTTTGAGAGAGAGAGAGAGCACGAGCGTGAATGGGGGAGGGGCAGAGAGAGAGGGAGACACAATCTGAAGCAGGCTCCAGGCTCCAAGCTGTCAGCACAGAGCCCCACCCAAGGCTCATACCAACCAGCGTGGGATCATGACCTAAGCCAAAGTCGATGCTTAACCCGACTGAGAGCCACCCAGGCACCCCTCAGTATAAAATATTCTTGATGTTCCCTAAAGGTTTTCTGACTTAATAATTGCAGTTTTTCCTCCCAAACATTGCTATAGTTATTCTTAATCCCAACTTCATTTTCATTTGAGAAAACATGTTGTGTGTGTTCTTGGGTCAGCTGTTAGGTAATGGAGATTCACAGATTACCAAAGCATAGTCTTTGCTTTTAGGTAGCTCAGAGACTGACCCATATAGTTGAGGTTAATAACTAATAGCTAACATTTGTTGAGTCTCATTATTGCCAGGTTTTTGTTAAGCACTTTTTAATTCTTATTACAACAGTCCTGCTATTATATTATTATCCCATATTACAGTTAAGGTAACACCTAGGAACAGTAAATAATTTGCCTAAGATTTCTTAACCATGTAAATAGCTTTGTGGTCTGTTCTCTTAACCACTGTGCTAACATTGTGTCTCTGGACAAGGTGATGAGTGTTGTCGAATATGGAAACTTCATTCTGTCTCTGAAGGTTTAGGAAGTCTTACTAAGAAAATGACATTTGAGCTGAACCTTGAAGGATACTCAGGATGTTACCAGACAGAAGGAACGTCAAAGGCACAGGATGGGATACATGGTATGTTCAGGGAACTATCTTAGTTTAGGATGTGTCTGGGAGTAAAAGGGAATATGTGAGTAGTGGAGGTTGTGGGGGATGAGCCTGGAAAGGTAGGTTGGTGCCAAATCTTGTTTTCTGTACTGAATAATTTTCCTTTATAAGCAGGGGTAAGCAAAGAGAACTCTTTTTTAAATGTTTATTTATTTTTGAGAGAGAGAGAGACAGAGTGTGAGTAGGGGAGAGGCGGGGAGAGAGGGAGACACAGAATCCGAAGCAGGCTCCTGGCTCTGAGCTGTCGGCACAGAGCCCGATGCGGGCTCGAACTCATGAACTGTGAGATCATGACCTGAGCTGAAGTTGGTGGCTTAACTGACTGAGCCACCAGGCACCCCGCAAAGAGAACTTTTTAAGCAGAAATGAAATAAGGTGATGTTTGTATTAGGTTGTTTATAGGATGACTTGTATGATAATGTTATTGATGAACTAGACAGGTAAGAGTTGAGGCAGGGAGATCAGTTAAGAAGGTGGTAAAATTATCCAGGCAGTACGTGCATATTGAGAATGGCTATGGGAACCAACTAGAGGAGGAAGACTTAAGGGACATTTCCTAGGTAAAATAATGCCTTGGGAATCAATGGTTTTGCTGGTAAGGGAGGGGTTGGATTTAAGGGTGACTTATTAATTCCTTCTTCCAGCAAATACTTATTAAGTGCTATTTGCCAGGTCCAGTGCTAGTCACTGGTGTAGCTGATGCGTACGTAATAGTGAACAAAATAGACTTCATTCCTGCTTTTATGGAGTTTATATTTTGGTGGAAGAGACAGACATTAAAAAGCAAAGAAATGATTAAATATGTAACTGTGATGAGTGATACGAAAGCAATAGAGAGTAACAGGGAACATCTGTTTTAGATTGGGTAATTGGGGGAGACCTCTGAGGAAGTGTCCATCAGAAGACCTGCTGGATGAGAAGGAGCCAGCTGCTCAGGGAGTGTATTAGGAAGTGAAGGGAGATGTGTATGACTGGCGTATAGTGACTAAAGGAGAAAATGGTGTAAGATAAAGTTGTAGAGTTAGTCAAGGAGCCAATCGTTCAGGATCTTAGAGGCCGTGATTGGGAGTATGGATTTTATTCCAAATTCTGTAGTAAGCGGTTGTTGAGATGAGTACTCTTTTTTGCTACCTGGAGTATGAACTGAAAAGAGAAAGAACTGAAAAGAGAAAGCTATTCGGAAGCAAATAGCTAATTACGAGATTCTATAATAGTTCAAAAAAGAGAAGATGGGGGCCAAAATGTTGGTTTGGTAATAGAGAGAAGTGGATGGATTCCAGATACACCGTGAAGAGGGATTCTAGAGGATTTATTGGTCGACTGGAGTAGGGGACCAGGGAAAGGGAAACTAAAAGATGACTCTTAGTTTTCTGGAATTTTGGGGGTAATTTTCTGAGACTCCATGGGATTGATAGAGATTGATTGAGTAGGTGAAGAGTCAGTTTCCGTCGAGGTGTGTTAAGTTTGAGATGTCTTTAAGAACTTTAATTGGAGTTGTCAGTGAGGAAGTTAGATTTGTGAGTGTGGTGTTTAGAAGAGAGGTGTGAGTTAGAAATGAGCTCATACAGGCCGGTGCTTTTCAACTCCATGAGACCCAGTACCCACTTTATATAGCAGGTGTTTTGAAATCCACTCTTTACTACGCTGGCATGATATTTATAGCTGATGTAAACAATCCTTACAATTAAAAATCAATATATTGCTCTAAGTATAGTATGATAAGAGACTTTTTAAAATTTGTATTTCAATATGGAAGTACTTGTTCATGAACATAGTAGAAGATGCAAAGTAATCAGATTGAGAACATGAATGTTTATTAAGCCTTTGTATATACCCATCACTGTACTGAGTATAATACAATGTGCTGGGGCTATAGCAGTGGATTAGACAAAAATTTCTTTAATCATGGAACTCACATTTTAGTGAGAGGAGGGAATTCATAAAGAAGATCATTAAAGAAAAGATAAACTCTGTTAAATAGCGAGAATATGGAGAAAATAAAGCAAGGATACAAGAGAGGGAGTGCCTCACTTTGTATAAAAATCATATGAATCTGACTCCGTAGAGAGTGAGACAGTTGTGCAGTTTTGACATCTCAGATGGCCTTCATTGCTATCTGATTTTTCAAAGTAGTCAACTCATGGGAAAAAGCAGAATTTTCTCTTAATTTACACGTTGGTTCTATTTCTTGACAGTTATGTATATGAAAACTCCATTACAGTACTTTTATCTGTAGAATGAGATGGGTTTTTAATCCTTTGTGACTGTCTGGTAAGACATTTGAAAATCATGAGACAAGTCTTGATTGTAGGGGACTATTTCTTGCATTGCAGGACACCTACCTTCTCTGGTCCTTCCTCCTAAATATTACTATTGTTCCCCACAAAAACACCCATAGAAATTTCTAAAATTCCCTTAGGAGTTGGTTCTGTCCCTGTTTTTAAACCTCTGAATGAAGGGAGAGAGAAGAATGGGTCCTTGAAAAAACTTGATATTAAATGTCTGTTAGAGGAGGGGGACCAGGGGAAGAAAACGGAAATTATCAGCCAGTTGGGGGAGAGAAAAATCAGGAAAGTAATGTCTGAAAAGGCAAGAGGGGAAGTTTCTGGAAAGAGGAAGCCCTCAACCATTTAAATGGCACTTAGGGGGTCAAGTAAAGAGGACAGAGAAATCACTGTATTGGAAAATATGGAGGTTGTTACTGATAACAACAAGAGGAATGTGAAGGAAGCCCATATTGTAATGAGTTAAAGAGGGTTAACAAGGGGTACAAGGGAGGTGAGGAAGAGGTGTGGCAAGAATGGACAATTATTTAAAGAAATACAGCTGTGAAGAGAGGAGAAATGGTGTGTTATTTGGGGAGTATGTGGCTTTCAGTACTTAAGTTAGAAGATATTAGAACATATTTGTGTGGTAACAGGAAAAATCCAGCAGAAAGGGAAAGATTAATGCAGGAAAAAGGGGATAATGAAGGATTACTGTATAATAAAGGGATAAATTGTGTGATGTAGACTGTAAGTGCTGTATAAGCTCATAAGAGAGGGAGATAATGGTGCCTGAGCTGGTCATGAGAAGTCTTAGTGCTGGACTTGAAGGATGGTCAAATTTCTATAGGCAGAGAGGAAAAAAGGACATTTTTCAGATGAATAGGATAAACTTGGTAAAAGCAAAAGGAGAGGGATAGAGCATATGTAATTGAAGGGAGGATTCTTGTGGTAAATAAAATTTGCTAGGTAGGGAGATGCAGATTATTGAATGGTCTGAAAACTACAGGGTGGAAGTTTGTACAGTAGAAGCTCTGTTAACAAATTTGCATTAATTCACTCATCACAGTCCCCAGTGTTCTGCATTCCTTCCATAAGCCTATTCTTTTTTCTTTTTTTATTTTAGGGACAGAGCATGAGCAGGGGAAAGGGGCAGAGGGAGGGAGAGAGAAAGGGAGGGAGAAAATCCTGAGATCCTAAGCAGGCTCCATGCTCAGGCTCCTAAACAGGCTCCGCCTGAGGGGGCTCAATCTCAGGACCCTGGGATTATGACCTGAGGCTGAAATCAAGATTCAGATGCTTAACCAACTGAGCCACCCAGGTGCCCCATGCATAAGCATATTTTTGAATACCCACATTGCTAGATTATTCTCCAGTGTGCCTGTGTGCATGCTTCTCCCATCAGTTGGCTAATAATACTTTACCAAAAGGCAGTTTTGTTTTTTTCCCCAAACCTGTTTTATGCCAACTCTATTTGTTATTGTAATGTATTTAAACCTTATGTAAATTGGTGAAATAAGTGTGAAAATGAAGTTGATAATGTTATGTAAAGACATATGGATATAGTCACTAAACATTACTCTTGAATTAGATGAAGAAAAGATTGTAAAAAATCTAGGATTCTGTATTCATATATTTTTACAAGCAATTTTAAGTTCTACCATCATAAAAAAAACCTAAACTGGAAATCACAGATGGTACATATGGGTGTGGCTTATGCAAAAAAGATGATGCAGAACTCTTAACAGTGGACCCTTACTCAAATAAGAGGCCTTAGCCTTACATTCAAAGATAGAGGAATGAATATTTATTTGTATGTTTTATCTTAAAATGTTTACAGTTTGTATCATTTTTAATGATTCCTTGATTTAACCGTATTATTTGATTAACTGATCAAATACTGGTCTGGATTGCATTGGTTGAGGGAATTTCTACTACATATGATGTGAGAAATTTAGGAAGCCAGTGAAGACCAAGTAGTATTTAAAGATGTTTATTCTTGCAGGAATTTCCAGGATAAATGAGGTAGAAGTTCTGTATAAAAGAAGTATTAATGGAAGTTTATGCTGGTATTAATGTGCATGTTACAAACTGTTCAGCAAGGTATGTTGTCATTTTGTGTTTACCCAGGAGCCTGTGAGTGAACAGAGAGAGGAAAAGAAATTAATGTTTAATGACATACCAGACATTTTGCTAGGTCTCTACATGCATTTTTTTCATGTACTACAACAACCCCCCTTTCAGAAGAGGAAACAGCCTTAAATAACAGGTTAAATAACTTTCTCAAGGTAATTTAGCTAATGAGTGGGGAAAGAGAATGCTTTTACTTTACTAGGGAATCTCATTAAAATCCCTGAGGTTCTTTAATAAAGTTGTAAGGCATTCATTTAATTGTTGGGTAATAAAATCTCCTTCGAATTAAATAAGACCAAATGAACTATGATTCTTTAGTAGAAGGCGAATCATCACAATTTGGCAAAAATACACACTTTAGCCTTTTCCTTTTTCTAAAATGTTTAATGCAGTTTGGAGCTATCAGATCTTTACTGTATCTAGAATGGGCAGTTGACCAAAAAAACAATGAAAGGCACAATATAACAGTACAGTATAGTGGGACAAACCTGAAGGGGGCTCTGAATTCATAACGTAAAGAATGATATGGTAGTTTTGGCAGTTGAATCCAAACCGTTAAGTACATTTGGCTTTCGAAAGGTTTTGAATAGTTTTATAATCCTAACCACATTTTACTTCAAATTAAGCAGTTACTGGGTAATTTAAGCAATAAGTATTTCCTTGATATTTTGAATATTAAAATGTAATGAAATTTGTAACTGAACAGTAATTTCTGTTCTTCTCAGGGTTCCCCATCCCCATTAAGTTTCATTCTTTACTGTTTGTGATTTAAAATAAGTTATTGAAGTAATACATGAATAGCTCCCATTACAAAAGATTGAAATAATTCAGAAGTAAAACTTGAACACCCCTTCCTTTGTACTTACTATGCTGTACGCTGTACTGTATTTCCTACCATGTCAGTCCTCTCTTCAGAGATGATTGCTGTCAATTCTTTGGCATGTGTTTGTTTACTCCCCCTCCTTCCTTTCAAAAAAAAAAGTTTTATCATATTTTAAAAAACGACTGTAATAATGCTTTATATATTTTATAACTTGTTGTTTTTCAGTTATTGTGTCCTTGACGTTTCCACATGACAGTGCATAAAATCAATTCCATTCTTTAATGGGGATACATGTGATTTACTCAATTTTCCTATTGAATGACTAGATTTTTTAGTTTTTTTTTTTTTTTTTTTTTAGGAAGGAGACTCATGTGAAAATGTTTCTTTAGGATAAATTCCTGGAAGTGGATCCAGAATTTTATAATTTTAATCCAAATAAATATGATTTGAATATAATATGATTTGAATATATTTGAAAATATAATGATTTGAATTTTTATGTTTTTGAATTTTAAAATAATACATTTTACAAATAGGAAGTGTATGTGCATGGTTCAGAATCAGAAGGTACAAAATGAGTCAACCTCTCATACTGTGTTTCTTTTAACCAATCTGTTCTGTTTTCTCTAGGGTCCGTTGTTACCATTTGTTGTACATTCTCAAATAACCTGTGCAGTATGTAGGCATATATTACATGACTTATAACATTTTGGCATTTTTTCCCCCCAAAGAATGCTATACATGCTGTTCCATTGAAGAAAGATCTATTTTGGTGATCTGTACCAGTGCAGAGAACTGCTTCATTCTTCTAATTAGCATTTGGACTGTGTGTCTTCACCATACTTCATTTAACCAGTTCCAAATTGGTGGATATCTAGGTTATTTCCAGTCTTAGGCTACCATGATGCTGCCTGTATATGTCATTGTGCACTTTTATATAAAGTTAAAGGGTATAGGCATTTAACATTTTGATACATTGTCAAACTACAGTCCTTAGAGATTGTTTTAATTTATATTCCCACCAACAAAGTATTAGAACACCTCATCAACACTGTTTTCAAATTTTTTTGCCAATGTGATAAGTAAAAATGTTGGTTTAGTTTGCATTTCTTAAAAAAATTTTTTTTAATGTTTTATTTATTTTTAAGACAGAGAGAGACAGAGCATGAGTGGGGATGGGACAGACAGAGAGGGAGACACAGAATCTGAAGCAGGCTCCAGGCTCTGAGCTGTCAGCACAAAGCCCGATGCGGGGCTCGAACTCATGAACTGTGAGGTCATGACCTGAGCCAAAGTCAGACTCTTAACCGACTGAGCCACCTGGGCGCCCCTAGTTTGCATTTCTTATAGTATGAATGTGGTTGATCATCTTTTGATGTATGGTTGACCCTTGAACCGGGTGGGGCCTCTTAGGGGCAGTTGACATCCCTCTCCCAACCCAGCACAGTTGAAAATCCACATGTAACTTTTGACTCCCCCCAAAATGAACTACAAATGGCCTGCTGTTGACTGGAAGGCTTACTGATAACATAAAGTTGGTTCACAGATTTTGTATGTGAAATGTATTATACACAATATTCTTACACTAAGATAAGCTAGAGAAAAGAAAGTGTTACTGAGAAAATCATTGGGGCACCTGGATGGATCAGTGGGTTAAGCAGTGGACTTGTGTCGGCTCTTGATTTTGGCTGAAGAAATCTCACAAACCGTGAGACCAAGCCTCACGTCAGGTTCCTTGCCGACAGTGTAGAGCCTGCTTGGGGATTCTCTCTCTCCCTCTCTGCCCCTCTCCCATGTGTGTGCTCTCTCTCCCTCTCTTTCTGTCTCTCAGAATAAATAAAAAAATCATAAGGCAGAGAAAATATATTTATAGTACTGTTCTGTGTTATAGATACTGTAAGTTTACACTATGTTTACAAGGTGAATCATCTATAACTACATCAATATTGTCTTAAATGATACAAAACACAGTAGATGTTCCACATATTACTAACACTAGACATCAAAAATGGAAAGATACTGTGAAAAAGAAATTCTTCATTTAGAAGTATAATGATTTATACATTGGTAACAAAGAAGCAGCAGTATGATTGCTTTATGGTAGCCTAATGTAATTGATAGGATTGCTTCACAGGAGCCTTGTATATATATTACAAATGAATTGTTATAAAAAATTTTTTTATTGAAAAATTTTTATTATACACAGTATTGCAGTTTTAGAAATGTAATAATGCTGTATTAGAAATGTAGCTAAAAAAAAACCTGTGATGATAGGCTGATGCACAGTTTTTCCAATAATGAGAGAGGCACAGTGTGGTATATAATTCTTTGAAAGCAAAGTTATAAAACAGTAAGAAAAATAATGTGATTAATTTTGTATTAACTATTGCTCACCTATATCTATATAAGTATAGGCTAACCGCTTCTACACAAGTCTAGTACACAATGACTACTTAGGCATCTGATGATGGCACAGAAATGCCTTATACGGTTCTTACTGTATAGTTATTAGATTTTCACATGAAGACACTCACACAACAGATACGCTTATTAATTGTACAGCATGATTATTAAGTGGAAGTGGATTGTCAGGTCTTCATCCTCATTGCTTTCATGTTGAATATGTAGAGGTAGAGGAAGAGGAGGGGATGGTCTTGCTCTCAAGTGGCAGAAATGGAACAGTCGTGGAAGAGCTGGAAGGGGAGACAGGAAAGGGAGGCACATGGTAATTTGCAGTTTCTAACATTTTTGCTTTTTCATTTTTCGAAAAGTATTTCCGTACAGTACCACTGTTTGTGTTTCGGTGCTAGTATCCTAGAAAGGTCTATGTTGTAAGAGAAGTCAACAGCAGTATTGAATAATCAGATCCCTTCTGCCAGGTTGTTTAATATCAATTTATTTTCTGGCACTGCTTCTTTTACATCTTTTTTCTCATCTGGCACTGGTTTGGAAGCCCTCATATCCATCAAGTTGTCTTCTGTTAATTCTTCTGGTGTGGTGTTCATTAGCTTTTAAATTTCTCTAAGATCCATACCTTGAAACTCTTCACCCTTCACCCTTTTTGCTATATCCACAATCATTTTATTATTACTTTAAAAAATTTTTAATGTATGTTTATTTTTGACAGAGAGAGCGTGCATGCGCTAGAGCATGAGTGGGGGAGGAGCAGAGAGAGAGGGAGACACAGAATCTGAAGCAGGCTCCAGGCTCTGAGCTGTCAGCACAGAGCCCGACACTGGGCTCAAACTCACGGACTGCGTGATCATGACCTGAGCCGAACCGAACACTCAACTGACTGAGCCACCCAGGCGCCCACTATATCCACAGTCTTTTCCATGATTCCCCCTTTTAAAAAAAGTCTTTTTTTTTCAAGTAGTCTCCATGCCCATTGTGGGGCTTGAACTCAAAACCTTAAGATCAAGAATCACATGTTCTACCGACTAAGCTAGCCAGGCTCCCCTCCATGATTCCCTTGATTGGCTCTGTTGTAAGTCCTGTGAAGTCATGTACAACATCTGGACACATTTTTTTACAGCAGGAGTTTATTGTTTCAGGCTTGATGGCTTTCATGGCTCTTTCTATAATAATGATGGCATTTCAGTGGTATAATCCTTCCGGGGTTTTCATGATGTTCTCGTGGAATTCTCTTCCATAGTGTTGACAATCCTTTCCAAAGAACACCATGTGTAATGAGCTTTAAAGGTCCTTATGACCCCCCTGATCTAGAGGCTGATTATAGAAATGTTCTTTTGGGGGCAAGTAAATCACTTTGATGCTCTTGGTGCTGAACTCATGGGGTTCTGGGTGACCAGAGACATTGTGCAATATCAAAAGAACTTTAAAAGACAGTCCCTTAGTAGCAAGGTATTTCCTGACTTCACGCATCAATGGAATCAATCCAGGAAAAGGATTCTTGTTGTCCAGACCTTGTTGTATAACCAAAAGACTGGCAGCTGGTGTCTGTCTTTTCCTTTCAAAGCTTGGGGATTAGCAGCTTTATAGATAAGGGCAGTCCTGATCATAAACTTGACTGCATTTGCACAAAAGAGTAGAGTTAGCCTATCCCTTCCTGCCTCAAACCCCAGAGCTTGCTTCTCTTCCTTACTAATAAATACCCTTTTTGGGATTTTTCCCCCCACCAGAATAAGGCACTTGTGTCTGCATCAAAAACCTGTTCAGGCAGGTTTCTTTTCAGTGCTTTTTTCAGTGGCATCTGGGAACTTGTCTGCTGTGTTTTGGTCGGTGGCAGCTATTTCTCCTGTTATCTTGATGTGTTGTAAGCCAGTCCTCTTTCTAAAATCATGATACTATCCTTTGCTGGCATTAAATTATCCAGCTTTAGATCTTTCATCTTCCTTTTGCTTTAGGTTGTCGTATAATGACTTCACTTTTTTCTTGAATCATATTAGAGTGTAGTGTATCCTACGCCCATGTAAAAGCTGCATTTTCAATATGAAATAAAAAGGTATTTTTCAAAAAGTGCAAGGTTTTTGCACCTGTTGGCATAGCTGCAGCGGTGTCTTCACGAATTTTCTCTATTTACAGTGGTCCTTATGCTGGATTCGTTTATCTTGAAGCAGCAGGCAACTGTAGCTGTAAAACTCGATCTGTAGTACATATCAAGCAATTTAGCTTTTTCTTGTTAATGTCATGACTTTTCTTTGATTCTTGGAAGCACTTCAAGCAACCTAGTGGCACTTTGTATGGGTCCCATGATGTTATTCAAGGATTACAGTATTACACTAAACACAATGAAAAATACTCAAGAACTGCAAGAGGTTACTTTGTGCTGCAGTATGCGATTTACTGGAGAGACGAACTGCTCACATGGAGATAGGTAGCATGGTACAGTGTTTTAAGTGGATACTCAAAACACTTGGGCTCATGGCAGTGGCAATAGGAAGTGGTATGAAATTATTCTAGTACTACAGTGTGTGCTACAATTCATTTTATGCAGTTATGATTTAACACTGCATCTTTACATTTCTCTCAACTGCAAATGGCATTGTGTATGCTCTTATGTCTTTTTTTTTTTTTTTGCATGTTTTGATCAGTTTTAACTTTTTATAGTTAGTGTGTATTTTATGGTAGTAAGTGATAAAATAGACTAGTATTTACATATATCTTAGGCATTCCTGACATAACTGTTTCTTAGTTTATTTGCTATTTCTAGGGGGTTTTTTGCTATTCATTTTGTTTATGAGTTTTTTCAATTTGTCACAAATCTCCAAAAAGTTCTCAAGTATATTTACTGAAAAAATCTGCCTATAAAGTGGATGCGTGCTGTCCAAACCCATGTTGTTCAAGGGTTAACTGTACTTTAAAAGCATCTATATTAAATAGATAAATAAAAACCATCTGTATTTCTGTTTCTTTGAATTGTCTGTTCATGTCCTTTGCCCATTTTTTTGTTGGGTTGTTGATCTTGTTCATATTGCTTTATAAGAGCTCATTAAAAATTAAGGAAAGTAGCTGTTTGGTACATATTTAGCAAATACTTTGTCTCAGTGTTTTGTTTATCTTTGACTTTTTTTATGTAAAAAAGATTTTGTTTTTAAGTAATCTCTACACCCAATGAGGGGTTGAACTCACAGCCCTGCGATCAAGAGTTGCTCGCTCCCCATCGCTTCTCGGCCTTTTGGTTAAGATCAAAAGTATAGTAAGAGTCACATGCTCCACTGACTGACCCAGCCAGGCACCCCTATTTTTGACTTTCTTATATGTTTTTAAAAAATTTTTTCTAATGTTTATTTATTTTAGAGAGAGACACACACAGAGTGCAAGCGGGGGAGGGGCAGACAGAGAGAGGGAGACACAGAAACTGTCAGCACAGAGCCCAACTCGGGTCTTGAACTCAGGAGCCTTGAGATCATGACCCAAGCTGAAGTTGGATGCTTAACTGACTGAGCTACCCAGGCGCCCCTTTTATATACTTTGCCATGCAAAAAGTTCTTATTTTTACTGAATTTCTTAAACCTTTTCTACCCTCTAACTATGCTGCCTAAGTACATATTTAGTACTTGGTATTGTGCCTAATATTTCAAATTAAATGATAAAACACCTAGAAAAAAATATACAGAAGATAATTTTTTTTTTTTTTTTTTGCTTTTAGAAAATTTCCTGAACTGATAGAACAACAAAAGCAAATATTATAAAACCAATGGAGATTTCTTGCAAAAAGGAAAGGAGGTTTCGTAGATTATTTGCTTGAACTAGCATTTACTAAGAATCTACAGTATGCAAAACTATGTCCTGGGTATTGTCTTAAAGGGGATAAGCTTTAGTCAACTTAGAGGTTAGGAAAGATAATGGTAAAAACTAATAGAATTAGGGCAGAGATCAAATTTAGGAAAGGCAAGACCATCTAGGCAATAGTAGTTCCCTAGCTGTTTTGCTTTTAAGCTTCTGGACGACTTCTCGGGTTCAGTCAGATTTCATAATCTCCATTCTTTGTCTGAAGCAAGCCCCAGGGATTTAGTTTGCTTTTTGCATTCTTCATTCCTTTCTTATTTTGGATCTTTGTGATTTAAAGTTTATTTATTTTGAGAGAGAGAGAGAGAGCATGCTCGAGTGTGGGAAGGGCAGATAGAGAAGGGGAGAGAGAATCCCAAGTGGGCTTTATGATGCAGGGCTCAATCTCATCATGAACTGTGAGATCATGACCTGAGCTGAAATCGACTCAGACGTTTAACTGACTGAGCCACCGAGGTGCCCCTTGGATCTTTGTGATGTAGTGTATGCCAAGACTGGCTGTGAAATAAGATAGTCTCCCCATCCAATCCCTTACATTGTTCCTGAAGATAAAACCCTTAATGATAATGGTTTGCTGCTGATCATTATGTGTGCACACAAATTTTGAGAGAGGGTGTGTGCAAGTGAGCAGGGGAGGAGCAGAGAGAGGAGAAAGAGAATCCCAAGCAGGCTCTGCACTTTAAACATGGAGGCTGATGCAGGGCTGGAACCCACAAATTGTGAAATCATGAGCTGAGCTGAAATCAAGAGTTGGACGCTCAACTGACTGAGCCACCGGACCCTCACAAGGCTATTTCTAAGTTCTCACAATAATGTGCTATAGTTCTGGATTCTCATGCTGAGATGGTGAGAGGATGGTCAGTTGGCTTTTTTACCTTCTGATTTTATTCTTGCTGGTCCTCTGCCATTAAGACTCCTCTTTTGTCTGAACTTTTATTCCTGAAGGCTATATTGACTCCTTTCTTCATATTGACAAAATGGTCTGGTTTTAATTTCTGTGTAGAGCTAGTCGAAGAGTGAGTAATTTCTTATTTCAGGTATAGCCTATGAACTTACTGGACCCATCTGTGCTTTCTTCTCTTTTATTTCAGGGGATAGTTGCCTTTTTTCCTCCTTCATGGTTCATTCCCCCCCCCCCCCCCCCATTGCTTGCCTGATGTTAAAATTTACTTTCATTCACATTTTTTGATATTTATATTTGATCATTTATTTGTTTTTAGGTAAAATTTGGTAATACCACCTTTAAAACAGATGTGTATCTCAAGTCCCTCAACCCTCAGTGGAACTCAGAATGGTTTAAATTTGAGGTAAGTTTTAATTATTTTATTTTTATTTTTTTTTTAAGTTTATTTATTTTGAGAGAGAGTGCGCTTATGTGTGTGCGGAGAAGTGGCAGAGATGGGGGAAGGAGAAAGAGAATCCCAAGTGGGCTTTGCTGACAGTGCAGAGCCCAATGTGGGGCTTGATTCCACTAACTGGGAAATCGTGACCTGAGCTGAAATACAGTCTGACGCTTAACTGACTGAAGCTCCTTGAGGTAAGTTTTTAAATGTCAGCAGTTTTGAGTATATTTTTTTTTGGAGGTGAGAGGTGACGCTTAGGAATGTAGGAGTACTTTTTATTTCAGGTATAGTAGTTTTCCTACACCATAAAATTTTTTTTTTTTTGCTAAGAATATTGCGTTTTTAAAAAATAATGTTAAGAAAATATAGTGTATGAATATAAAAACATTTAAAAAATAGAATCCCTCAGAAGTATTATATTATTGTTACTGTAATTTTAACAGCTACCAAAAATCACTTAAGAACAGTATACAGGGGCACCTGGGTGGCTCAGTCGGCTGAGCACCCGGCCTTGGCTCAGGTCATGATCTCACGGTTTGTGAGTTCAAGCCCCGCGTCAGGCTCTGTGCTGACAGCATAGAGCCTGGAGCCTGCTTCTGATTCTGTGTCTCCCTCTCTCTCTGCTCCTACCCCGCTCATGCTCATGCTCTCTCTCTCTCTCTCAAAGATAAATAAACATTAAAAAATTAAAAAAAAAAGAATGAACATTAAAAAAAAAAATTAAAAAAAAAGAACAGTATACAGATTAAATTTTTTAAAAGTTGTAATAAAAAGTATATATAAAAAATGTTGCCATTTTAACCATTATTAAGTATCATTTAATAGCATTAATTACCTTCACAGTGTTGTCTAAACATCACTATTATAAAACTTTTCATCACTCCAAACAGAAATTACTCATTCAGGGGCACCTGGGTGGCTCAGTCAGTTAAGCATCTGACTTGGCCTTAGGTCATGATCTCATGATTGGCTCTGTGCTGACAGCTCAGAGCCTGGAGCCAGCTTCCGATTCTGTGTCTCCCTCTCTCTCTGTTCCTCCCTGGCTCATCTGTCTCTCTCTGTCTCAAAAATAAATAAACGTTAAAAATTAAAAAAAAAAAAAATTCATTCAGCAATAACCCCCATTCCCTCTTCTCCTAGACTCTGATAACATCTAACCTACTTTCTGTCTGTTCGAATTTGCCTATATTAGATATAAGTGGAATCATACAATATTTGTCTGTGTCTGGCTTTCACTTAGCATAATGTTTTCAAGGTCTATCCATGTTGTGTCATGTATTAGAATTTCTTTATGTTTTATGGCTGAATAATATTCCTCTGTGCATGTGTATGTCACTGTTTATCCATTTATCTGTTGATGTATACTCAGATTGTTTTCATTTTTTGGCTACTGTGGATAATACTGCAATAAACATTAGTGTACAAGTGTCTGTTTGAGTCCCTGTTTTCAGTTCTTCTGGTTATATGCCCAGAAGTGGAATTGCTGGGTCATATGATAAATTATATATTTAGCTTTTTGAGGAATGGCCAGACTTTTCCCTAGTGGCTGCACCATTTTACATTCCCAACAGCATGAATGAGAGTTCCAGGTTTTCCACAACTTTGTCAAGCTTTGTTATTTTTTTTTTTAAATTTAAAAGACCAACTATTTATTTATTTTATTTATTTATTTAAATGTTTATGTATTTTGAAAGAGAGAGAGAGAGAGAGTGAGTATGAGCAGGAGAAGGGCAGAGAGAGAGGGAGAGAGAGAATCCCAAGCAGGTTCTGTGCTGTTAGCACAGAGCTTGATGCAGGCTCAATCCCGTGAATTGTGAGATCATGACCTGAGCTGAAATTAAGAATTGGATACTTAATTGACTTAAAAGGTGCCCCTGTTTTTTTCTGTTATTATTTTTTTCTTAACATTTATTTATTTTTGAGAGACAGAGATAGAGCACAAGTCGGGGAGGGGCAGCGAGAGGGACACATAGAATCTGACGCAGGCTCCAGGCTCTGAGCTGTCAGCACAGAGCCTGATGCAGGGCTCGAACTCACAAACTGTGAGATCATGACCTGAGCTGAAGTCGGAGGCTTAACTGACTGAGCCACCCAGGCGCCCCCCCGCCCTTTTTTTTTAATCGTAGCCATCCTAGTAGGTGTGAAGTGACATTTGCAGTGTAATTTTCATATCCATTTTCCTCATGAATGAGGTGACATGATTTTTTAGGATTAAGGACCATTTGAGTTTCTTGTACTTGGAACTACCACCTCATGTTTTAACTCCCCAGAGAAGATATTTAGAGATGACATTAAGGAGGTAGACTTCACAGGAGTTGGTGACTAGCTTAATATGAAAAATGTAGATGTGATGTTGTAGGTCATTGGTTTTGACTTGCATTTTGAAATGACTGGTAATGGTGAGTCTCTCTTCACGTGTTTATTGGCTATTTTTGTGTCTTCTCTGGAAAACTGTTCAAGTTCCTTGCTCAACTAAAAAAAAATTTATGGGGGGCGCCTGTGTGGCTCAGTTGGCTAAAGCATCCAACTTTGGCTCAGGTCATGATCTTTCCGTTCATGAATTTGAGCCCCGTAATGGGCTCTGTGCTGACAGCTCAGGGCCTGGAGCCTGCTTCATTTTCTGAGTCTCCCTCTCTCTCTGCCCCTGCCCTATTTACACTCTCTCTCAAAAATAAATAAATATTAAAAAAAATTTTAAGCCCCCTGATGCGAGGCTTGAACTCACCAACTGTGAGATCATGACTTGAACAAAAGTTGGATGCTTAACCCACTGGGCCACGAAGGTGCCCTACTCCTTTACTCATTTTTAAGTTGGATGGTTTATCTTTTTGTCGTTAACTTGCAAAAGTTCTTTTTATTTTTATTTTTTTAATTAAAAAAAATTTTCTTTTAATGTTTATTTATTTCTGAGACAGAGAGAGACACAGCTTGAGTGGGGGAGGGGTAGAGAGAAAGGGAGACACAGAAGCTGAAGCAGGCTCAAGGCTGTGAGCTGTCAGGACAGAGCCCAATGCGGGGCTTGAACCCACAAACTGTGAGATCATGACCTGAGCTGAAGTTGGTCGCTCAACCAACTGAGCCACCCAGGCGCCCCGTAAAAGTTTTTTATATTCTGAATATTAAACTCTTATCAGATCTATGATTTGCAATTATTTTCCTGCATTCAGTAGGTTGTCTTTTCATTTTTTTTGGTAGTTTCCTTTGATGCACAAATGTTTTTAATTTTGCAGTACAATTTATCTTTTTCTTTTGTTGCTCACACTTTCGGTCTCAAATCAGAGTCTGTTGCCAAATTTGGGGTTATGAAGATTTACTGCCATGTGTTTTCCTAAGATTTTATTATTTTATCTATTATAATAATCTGTTATTATTTATCTGTTTTATCTGTTATTTTATCTTATTTTTTTATCTGTTATCTGTTATTTTATCTGTTAGGTCATTGATTCATTTTGAGTTAAATTTTATAATAGTGTGAAGTGAGAGTTCAACTTCATTCTTTTGCATGTGGAAATCTAGTTGTTTCAGTACCATTTGTTGAAGAGACTGTTCTTTTCCCATAGAATGGTTTTGGTACCTTTGTTAAAAGTCAGTTGGACACAGGCATATGAGTTAATTTCTGGACTTTCAATTCTGTTCCATTGTTTTATATATCCTTGTGCTATTACCATACTTTTATGATTACTGTATCTTTGTAGTGAATTTTCAAATCAGAACGTGTGAATCCAACTTTGTTCTTTTGTACTGATTTTTTTGTCATGGAGCATTTTGATTCCCTTTCTGTTTTCTTTCATATATATACGTATATACATGTACATGTATATATACATATACATACACATATACATATACATATATATACGCATATATATATATACATATACATATATATATACACATTTTTTCCCCTTGCTGTTTTAAAATTGACATTATGTATTTTGAAAATGCATCAGTGGGGCGCCTGGGTGGTGCAGTCGGTTAAGCGTCCGACTTCAGCCAGGTCACGATCTCGCGGTCCGGGAGTTCGAGCCCCGCGTCAGGCTCTGGGCTGATGGCTCGGAGCCTGGAGCCTGTTTCCGACTCTGTGTCTCCCTCTCTCTCTGCCCCTCCCCCGTTCATGCTCTGTCTCTCTCTGTCCCAAAAATAAATAAACGTTGAAAAAAAAAAATTAAAAAAAAAGAAAATGCATCAGTTTGCACATGCATAAAATCTTTTTTGTCATTTTAAACTAAGTATTAAGGTAAAAATGTGGAATATAAGAATCAGAGAAAGTAGTTAGACAAAGTTGATTACATGATTTCAGATGGAATTAGAATAACAGTGTTTTTCATCATCCTAGCAAAACATTCAAATGCTCACATAGCTTCATTTTGATGGCTTTTTCTTTTTTTCTTTCTTCCATAACCTTAGAAATGGTTAAAAAAAAAAAATAGTCTTGTTGGGGCACCTGGGTTCCTCAGGTTGTTGGACATCCAACTCTGGACTTTGGCTCAGGTCATGATTTTGTGGTTTGTGGGATCAGGCCCCGTGTGGGGCTCAGTGCTGATGATGTGAAGTCTTCTTGGGATTCTCTTTCTCCCTCTCTTTCTGCCCCTTTTTTGTTTGTGTGCTCACTTTTTCTCTTTCTCTCAAAAATAAATAAACTTAAAAAAATATTTTTGGTGAATTACATTTTTTATTGGAATGGTAGGAAGAGGTGGGCATTATGTATTAGTAATTTTCATGATATGGGGCATTAATACATAAGAATATTTCATTTTATTGATGATGCGGTATTAGTAATTTTTAAAGCTGCAAAATACTCAAGTAGCTGAGATAACTTTGAAAAATAATATATTTGTATTTTTTTTTTTTTTTTAATTTTTTTTTCAACGTTTATTTATTTTTGGGACAGAGAGAGACAGAGCATGAATGGGGGAGGGGCAGAGAGAGAGGGAGACACAGAATGGGAAACAGGCTCCAGGCTCTGAGCCATCAGCCCAGAGCCTGACGCGGGGCTCGAACTCACGGACCGCGAGATCGTGACCTGGCTGAAGTCGGACGCTTAACTGACTGAGCCACCCAGGCGCCCCAATATATTTGTATTTTTATGAAATAAGGGATTTTTATAATATTAATGAGATTTAGTAACTGAAGTTACTAGCCATTTCCCTTAAAATTTACCAAGTTTACTATTTTGGCTAGTACTTCTAGTAATAGTGTATATTGTGTGAAAAATGTTCCTTCATAAATTTTTTTTTTAAGTTTGTTTACTTCTGAGAGAGAGAGAGAGAGAGCAGGGGAGGGGCAGAGAGAGAGGGAGAGAGAGATTCCCAAGCAGGCTCTGCACTCTCAGCACGGAGCCTGACGTGGGGCTCAAAATCACAAACTGCAAGATCATGACCTGAGTTGAAACCAAGAGTCGGACGCTTAACCCACTAAGCCACCCAGGTGCCCAAAAATGTCCTTTTTAAAAAATGTTATTTATTTGTGTGTGTGAGAGAGACAGAGAGAGCTAGCCTGAGTTGGGGGAGGGACAGAGAGAGAGGGGAGAGAAAATTTCAAGCAGACTGTACTGCCAATGCAGACCTCAGCATGGACTCAAACTCACGAACTATGAGATCATGACCTGAGCTGAAGCTAAGAGACGCCTCACTGACTCAGCCACCCAGGTGCTCCTGAAAAATGTTCTTAAACTTTGTGTTTATAGTTAACGTTTGTTATATGCTTTTTAAACCTTTTTTGTCAGTTGTAATTGGCCTTAGTTTATATGTTTTGAACTCTTAAATAAATATGAACAAATGGATGTTTAGTTTTCTTTCATGTAAAAGAAATATTACGCCAGGCAGCGTAATGGTATTTGGAAGCTCCATGCAATCATTTGGAACCCAGGACCCTTTTGTCTTTCTTTTCCATCATTCACAGCCTGTGGCTTCCATATTTATGGTCACGTTAGCCTCCAGTTTAGCAGCTGGAGTTCCAGTGATCACATCAGTATTCTAGGCTGGAAGAAAGAGCTGGAGTAAAATGGAATACAGGAGAGGTGGTGATCAGTGGAGTGGGAGGAATATTTCAAGGCAAATTCAAAATATTATGCAATATCATCCATAAATTTTTAATTATGTCTGACTTATAGGGAAGGACCCTCTTTTTTGAAAGTGAATCATCCACATTATTACATTAGTGTTATCAACAATAATTCCTTTTTATACTTTAATACTTAAAATAATCTTCAGAAGTTGGATTGTTAGCCTAAAATCAACAAGAAATTGAATGGGGGTGGGGAAAGGCATGATATTTCATAATTAAGTTAAAAAACTAACCAAAGTGTACGACTGCAGAGCTATCACTTGAGCAAAGCATATGTAAGGAAGATACAGGGATTTTAGTTAACCACAGACTCTTTTTTTTTTTTTTTTTTTTGGCTCACAAACTGTCTTAACAGTATGGTGTGTCTGCTGTAATGACAAACATCCATAGGCTGCAATTATAAAGTATAATATTCTAATTATAGGAAATAATAATCCTTTTATATTTTGTCCTTGTCTTACTAATATCTATAATATTGTGTTCAATCTAACCACTACCTTTGATGAGGAGAACCGGCAAGTTAGAGGATGGAATGGTATGCAGAGGAGGGCAGCCAAAATAGTGAACATGTCTTCCATAAGGGAGAAATCTTTTTTTGCCTCATTCTTTGCCTTAGTCAGTTTGGGCTGCTGGTAACAGAATACCATAGACTGGCTGGCTTAAACAATAGCATTTTATTTCTCACATTTCTGGATCCTGGGAAGTCTGAGATCAGGGACCATCATGGTTTTGTTCTAGTGAGGTCCCTCTTTCTGCTTTGTAGACAGTTGTCTTCTTGCTATGTCCTCACATGGCGGGGAGAGATCATCTCTCCCTGTCTTTACTTATAAGGATACTAATCCCATTCATGAGGTCTTTGCCCTTATGACCTAATTACCTCCCCATCTCCAAATAACATCATGTTGGGGATTAGGGCTTCAACATATGGATTTTCAGGGGATAGAAACATTTAGTCCATTGCATTTTCCATTGTAGTCCCTCTTTATAGCTAGTGCTTGCTTGGCATGTGGTAAGTAATTGATAATAAGTAAAAGGAGAGAGAATAAACATTTATTTCATTTACTTAACTCATGAACTTAAATTGTTTTTTCTTACAAATAATATTCAAAATATTATGCAATATCATTCATAAATTTAATTTAATAATTCATAAATTCATAAATTTAATTTTTAGAGAAGGACCCTCTTTTTTGAAAGCTAATCATCCAGTTACATTATTACATCAGTGCTATCAACAATAATTCCTTCTTAATTTTTTTTTTTTTTTATTTTTTTTTTCAACGTTTATTTATTTTTGGGACAGAGAGAGACAGAGCATGAACGGGGGAGGGGCAGAGAGAGAGGGAGACACAGAATCGGAAACAGGCTCCAGGCTCTGAGCCATCAGCCCAGAGCCCGACGCAGGGCTCGAACTCACGGACCGCGAGATCGTGACCTGGCTGAAGTCGGACGCTTAACCGACTGCGCCACCCAGGCGCCCCAATTCCTTCTTAATTTTTTTTAAGCAATCTTCACACCCAGCGTGGGACTCAAACTCAACCCTGAGATCGAGAGTTGCATGCTCCCCAGACTGAGCCAGCCAGGCGCCCCAGTTTTGCCTACAGTTTTACTCTGCGAAATTGTCTTTAGAATTTATGGTATCATTGTTCTCATCATCCTTGCTCTCCTGTAGGTAATCTATGGAAGCTGTTTTGACATTGCTTAAGCGTTTTTGCTTGACGTTATAAGCAGAGTAGTGAAACACCGAATAACTATGTAGAAAAGGAAATTAAAACCTTTTGGGTGTTAATCATCTTATGTTTGTGCCTGGAGGCAAATTGTACTTTATTTTCTTTAGAAATTTGGCATCTTTTATAGGAGAAGGGGTTACAACTTTTGTGCAGATTAATCCCTTTACCTTTGTGCTTAGAGATCAATCTGTACTTTTTTTTTCAGAAATAAGTAATCTTTTACATTTGTCATATGTATATATTTATGGTAATAAAGATTTTTAAATTAAAAGGTTTAATTTTAAGGTATACTTTTAGGTGGACGATGAAGATTTACAAGATGAACCTCTACAGATCACAGTTCTTGACCATGATACATACAGTGCAAATGATGCCATTGGTAAAGTGTACATTGATATTGACCCTTTACTCTACAGTGAAGCTGCAACAGTCATCTCAGGGTGGTTTCCAATTTATGATACCATACATGGTAAGGAGTATATTTTAAGAAAATAAATCATATTTTTTAAAATTTATCCTTAAACACTTTTGTGCTACACGTGGTGGTTTTAAAATATCTTTAAAAGATGTTTTCTTTTTAATAGTCATAAAGTATTATTGGTAGAATTGTTATTTTTCTGAACATAATTTGAAGTAATTCCTTCTAAATATATGCAGTATAGTAAGTTAATGCATTATTTAAAAATCATCTAACATTGGTACTATGTTTCTGAAACATTTTCAAGTGGATAATGTTGATATTTTTCTGCTTAAAAATTCTTCAAGTTTTTTCTTGCCTAAAGCAGGGTTCTCAAAGTGTGGTCTGGGGACACCTAGGGGTCCCTGCACAGGTCTATGAGGGAGATGAGAAGTTTTAATATGATACTTACATGTCATTTGCCATTTTTATTCTCACTTTCTTACAAGTGTACAGTGGAGTTTTCTAGAGGTTTTATGATGTATGGTGTTACCACACATTGAATGCAGAGCAGAAATGAGAATCTAACTATATTCTATTAAGCTAGACATTATAGAAAATTACAAAAATGTAACAGTTCTATTTTACTAATTTTTTTTGGTTTTCAAAATAGTTATTTTTATAAAAATGTTTATAGTAATATTTTAAAAAATTCTCAGCTTTAATTTTAATTTTCATTCTAAATTTTAATTTTAATTATAACATGGTAAATGTTGATACATGACCCATGTAAACAAAATCTCTTTGAGGTCTTCGATAATTTCTAAGATTGTAAAAGTGGTCCTGTCATTAAAACGTTTGAGAACTGCCAGCCTGTAAATATACTGTTCTTTTAGAATGACAGATGGACCCGTAAAGAGCTGGCAGATGTTTCTGTCTACAGTCTAGCATCTTTCTTCCTGTTTTACATTTTTGACCTGGCAATTCCATTGATAGTAGTTTATTATAAGAAAATTAAGATGTTTGCTGAGATTTATGTAAGAGTATGTTTATTGTGATACTTAGATCCTATTATTATTTATTAATGTTTACAATGGTAAAATGTATTGGAAAAGAGGATTTACTTAAATAAATTAGAGCATATATAGACCATGAATTATACAGCCAGAACGAAATGCGTTTTTTAAGAATACAATGGCATAAGGAAATAAAAGGATTTGTGAAATTGTAAAATTTTATAGAATTCAAATTATAAAACATTATTATAGGATGATTCCATATTTGTTTAAAAACAAAAGAATTGCATATATGTGATATCATTGGATAAATTGGCAGAATACATAATAAAATGTTTATTCTTGGATAGTTTTATTTCTGGACTGTAATCCTATTTTTCTTCTTTTCCTCTTTTGCTTTTTTCTATGTAAATGTATTATCTTTGTAGTTAGGAAATAAAATCCAATCCCATAGTAAATTACCAATAAAACAAGCGACTGGAGAATTAATCTGGGCTTGCATTAAAGGCATGGCAGTATGAATGAATGAATTTTCTAAATATTTTATATTAAATACTGTTTATAATTGGTTTAGTATGTTTATGGACCCTTTGTTAGGGACATAATCTCTTATTATTTCAGTGGGTAAATGAGCAAGTCATTCTTAGAAGGCCTTCCTCAATAAGTATGAATTTGACATGAAGTCAGGACAGTCCAGTAAAAATATTTAGTGAATGTTAAGAGATAGAGACTGGGTCATTTTTATTTATTAGGTCATGTTGAAAACCCTTATTTTTGGAATTTCTTAGCTCATTTTAACTTACTACATTCATTGAAAAGAATGAAACTTCTTTTGTGTTAAATCAGATTCTTCCATTAGTTGTTAAGACCACTTACTCTGGAATCATAAAGATCTGACTTCTAATCCTGGCTGTACTACTTAACTAGTTATTGACACTATGCAAATTATTTAACTTTTATTAAACTTTAATGTCTTCCTCTGTAACATGAAGATGATAGTACTACGGAAATTGCCTTACTGGGTTGGTGTGAGCACTTTGAGATACTACTTATAAAGCATTTAGAATGTTATCCATGCTCACTTGTTACCGTCATCATCATCATCATCATCATCATCATCATCATCATCATCATCGTTGTCATCACTTTAAATGGGGCTCCTTTCCAGTTACACTTGATTCAAATAAGTAGAGACTTGTAATAGAAATGAAAATTCTATTCATTCTTTAGTGTATACATGTTCTTCAGAAAATTTAATAAATTACTTACAATGAACATAATTAGGAAACAAAGCATTGCTATTATGATTGATATGTTATTTTTTTAATTTTTTTTAAAGTTTATTTATTTATTTTGAAAGAGAGAGAGAGAACAAGTGGGGACAGACAGAGAGAGAAGGAGACAGAGGATCTGAAGTAGGCTCTGTGCTGACAGTAGAGAGCCCAATGTGGGACTCAAACACAGGAACCAGGAGATTGTGAACTGAGCTGAAGTCGGACGCCTAACTGACTAAGCCACCCAGGCACCCTGATTAATACATTATCTTTAAATCATCAGTTGGCATTCATTTGCTGGATTATTTAATTGTGCTTTATTTTGTTAACGTAGAAACTTGATTTCCTTTTGAAATTCTAGGTATCCGTGGGGAAATCAATGTAGTTGTAAAAGTAGACCTCTTCAATGATTTAAATCGATTTAGGCAGTCATCATGTGGAGTCAAATTCTTTTGCAGTAAGTAAACACATTTTATTTCTCATTTAACAGGAAACTTAATTTTTAAATATAGGAAATCAAATATTTCATAAAGCTAATGGAAAACCTATAATACTTTGGTTTTAATGCCAAAGAGAAAATTATTAATCTCTTAGAAACAATTATTGTAGCTCTGGGGACTATTTATCTGATTTTAAAGTAAATGCAATCTTTTTTTTTTTTTTTTTTTGAGTTCATAGAAATTTTTGTTAGAATAGTCCAGTGGGGCATGAGGTATCATGCCTACGAGGTCAGAGGAGTTTGTGAGGCAGCAGGAAGGAGATCACTCTTCCTGACCCTACTCTGGCTTGTACTTCAGCCTCTACTCCAGACTCTGGAAGGAATCACATTAAACATTGCTGGTAACAGTTGCTTAATGCCAGTAGAAAGAGTGACTGGTGAAGATTTTGGATTCTTTCCAGAATTTTAAATAACAATCCATATATTAATGAAACAACTTAATCTTGTTTACTTAAATCTTATGTTAATAAATATTGGGTCCAAAGGTGGAGAATTGATTGCTAAAGCACCACATAATAATACAACTCTGAAATATCTAAGAATGACTAGAAACAAGTTTGAAAATACAGGTAGAATGTTTTTTTTTAGGAATGCTACAAATTAATTCATCCTTAGAGAAGTGATATCCTAGTGACTGTGGTCTGGAAATGCAAAATGTGCTAGCATTTGCTACAGTCCTACCTGAAAACCAAACAACTAAGGGAGTAAGCCTACATCTGCCTATACTGTATGGTGAACAGGAAGAGTCCACAGTTCATCTAGGCCACCTATTGAAAGAAAATCACTGCCTTGCTGAACTGCTTATGTGTAAGCATGATATAAAACAGGTGATTCTGTATCTGAATAGTAGCATATGCTACCTTGATGTCAGCTGATTGTCAGTAGTCAGCAGCAACATAAGGGGAGATGGACTTGTACTTTCACAATCAATGAAAAAAAATCCCACACTCTCATATCTACATTTGGGGAAACAAATTTGATGAGGCTACATGTGTGACATAATTAGATTTATGCGGAATGTGCTAAAATTAGATAATAGAGATATGGAGCCATTTGTGGTGGGTGGACATGTGTATTTTGAAGACTCCAGTGGCCTTGCCAAGCATTATTATTGGACACAAACTTATGGAGAAGCTTGCAGCCACTGATCTAATGTAAATTTTACTCTTGTCCAGTAGGGCAACCTCTGAAAAACAAGCTCTGAAATAATTTTCACATATCTTCATTATTTTCACAGAGATGAATATTTTACTGCTTATTAAATTTTTCTTTTATGAATTAGAACAAGTTGCTCTTGTCAAATGTGAAAAAGATATGACTGACTATAATGAACTATATATAACTGTCAAAAGAAAAAGAAAAATCCATTGTTATTTTACTGTAGTATAAGACACTGTAAGGTAGGAGCAAAGCACTCTAGCCAAACCTTGTGGTGCTATCCAAAATTCAATAGGCATCTACAGTTACAGTCCCTCAAGTGCCACGTAGTATGGGCTGGCATTGGCAGATGTGGGCAGTCACAACCAGCCTTGATTCATAGGTTGAAAACTCCTAAGTAGTTGAGTTAGCTTTAAGGCATGGATGATATCCATTTTAAGAGACTAGTTTGGTGTAGATGTTCTCAGGTTTTCCTCCCGCCCCCCCCCCCCTTTTTGTTGTTGTTGTTTTTGTTTGTTGGTTTTAGGTTCTCCCCTTTTTGAATCTGACTAGATCTTATTTTAAATCTAATGACATTTGAAATTCTATATATTAAATGAGTTTGTTATGTAGTATAGACTGCCGAACCAGTTGGCCACATGGCCATGGATTATTGGAAACTGCAGGGCTTTATGACTCCTCAGATTGTCAGAAAGGTAATAGTTTGATTTTTGAGGCTGCAATATGTGTTGTACAGAACTTTTTCAAAGTACTTTGAATAAAGTGTTTTGTATTCATTATCCACTTTCTGCCTATTTTTTTAATGATTAACCAGATGACTTTAATTTTGGTTTTTTAAACTTTGTATTGAATGCTGTTTAAGGTTGTCTATAGCTGTTTTCTAAATTATAAAAATACGATTTGTTTCTACTGTGTTTGCTTTAAGAAAGATGAGAGGTCTCATTAAAGAAAATGATTATTTCTAAGAATAATATGGAACTTAGAGACTGATTGGAAGTATAACTATTATAATTACATTGAAATTAGCACAGTAAAAGGCATTCTTGTATTATATATTCAAAAGGTAAGAACTTAGTTGTAAATTTTTTTAAATTGAATTTAATCTTGTGATAAATAGAAGCATAACAGGTAATTTCTTTTAACAGCAACATCTATTCCAAAGTGCTATAGAGCTGTAATAATTCATGGGTTTGTAGAAGAGCTTGTAGTCAATGAAGACCCAGAATATCAATGGATTGATCGAATTCGTACACCAAGGGCATCAAATGAGGCCAGACAGAGACTCATTTCTTTAATGTCAGGTATTTAAAAAAACAAAAACAAAAACAAACTTTCTTACTGATTTACTTAACACTGTTACAATTTTTACTTTTTGACATGCTACCTGAAAGTTAACAGTGAGGGCTATGAATTATGAATGACTGATTCCCTACCCTTGGCCCCATCTTCCTGAACATACCTGCATTGCCATTTTATAAGAGGAAGTCTGAACCAGAAGCTTGTATTTCCTTCTTAACTAGGTAGACAAAGGCATTTGTGCTTATAAAGTGGCCTGGTAGAAAGAACCCTGAGCAAGGAAGTAGGGAACTGGGTTCTAGTTTTCCTTCCTCTAGTATTTCTTTGTAGTCAGAGTTTAGGTAATCTGTCTAGAGATTTTTGTTGCCTTTTCATAGTCCTTCTCTGACAACTTGGTGTAGCTCCCTGTATTTTTCCCTGACACTCTTACCCCATTATGTTTCTTTATTTTTCTTTGAAGAACTTGTTTACCATTTAAAATTTGTATGTATATGTAAATTTACATGTATATAAATTTACATATGTATACGACAATAAGTATAAATATTATGTTTAATGAATATAAATATTTTATACTCACACATAATAAATTTGTTTTAAATATAAATTATAAACACCTTTATATTACATTAATATTACATATTAATGAATATACCAAACAATATTTATGAATCAGTATAAATATATTTATACCTAATATATATAATGATATAGTTACTATATTAAATAATATATCTTTTTTGTTCACCTCTGTGTTTCTAGCACTTAGAAGAAAGGAAGAATGCCAGGCACATAGTACACAACCAAAAATTATTTGGTAAATGAATGCATGAATGAGTGAATCTTAACTTGCCGCATCTGTAAAATGCAACTAGTAATATCTTACCTCCCTGAAATGTAGGAGGCTGGAGCAGATAATCTTTTAGGTTCTTTTCAAGTTCTAAAAATCTGTGATTTTTTTCCAAGTCTTTTTTTATTGCTACCATATCCAGTCTTATATCATGTAATGTCAAGATCTGAAGCAGAATGAGTTTTCTTCCTTTTTTTGTAGGTGAACTGCAGAGGAAGATTGGCTTGAAAGTACTTGAAATGAGAGGAAATGCAGTTGTTGGGTACTTACAATGTTTTGATCTGGAAGGCGAATCTGGGTTAGTGGTACGCGCCATAGGAACAGCATGTACACTGGATAAACTAAGTAGCCCGGCAGCATTCCTTCCTGCATGTAATTCCCCATCCAAAGAAATGAAGGAGTAAGTATGAATCAATGAATTGTTCTTATGGAGCTTTTTATCTTTTACCTATATGCTTTCATTTGATTTGAAATATTCTAGTAGACTTGTTTAACATACATTTTTCCCTGTGGTGATTGTTTTTTCCTTTGGTGATTTTTATTAAAGGTGACATGAAAATCTGAAGGTTAAAAGTATTTAGGTGTTCCTGATATTTTATTTATACTGTCTTAATATGAAATTCAAGTTAAGTAATGTAAAACTAAACTGAGTATTTCAGATCTTTAGACACCGTATATTTAAAGCTTAAAATGGGTATTTATGGAATTTTTACTTACTCTCTGGGAAATGCTTAAGACCCAGTACTATACTTGATAATCTTACTGTGCTTATTAGCAACATAGTATAGAAAGAAGAAGTATAGCAGGAAAGGTTGACCTGTGTAGGGGTCTCAAATGTAAATGTCTACAGAGACCAGATAGTTTATATATATATATATAAATAATTGAGTGTAATTAAATAGGGAGTACAGAGGACTGTGTAAAGCCCATGGTGACACTTTTTTTCTGTAAAAGGCTGGATAGGAAATATTTCATGCACTAGCCATACAGTTTCTGTCTTTGTTTATCAGAAAAAAAAAGGAGTTTGTTGATTTTGATCTAAAGGAATTTACACTCATACATTTTTAAAAAACTAAGCGTGATTCAACAAAATACTTTGGTTGGCTGGATTTGGCTTATGTGTTGTCATTTGTGTCTAAGGCAGAAGATTTTCAATATGGTGGTGATCTACAAGGAATTTTTATTTTTTATTCATTATTTTTTAAGTTTTTTTAAAATGTTTTTTAAATTTATTTTTGAGAGAGAAAGAGACAGCATGCAAGCAGAGGAGGGGCAGGGAGAGAGGGAGGCACAGAATCTGAACCAGGCTCCAGGCTCTGAGCTCTCAGCATAGAGCCTGATGTGGGGCTTGAACTTGTAAACCACGAGATCATGACCTGAACCAAAGTCAGATGCTTAACTGACTGAGCCACCCAGGTGCCCTAAAAGTTTCTTTAAAAAAATTTTTTTTTTTAGTGTTTGTTTATTTTTCAGACAGAGACAGAGCATGAGCAGGGAAGGGGCAGAGAGAGAGGGAGACACAGAATCAGAAGCAGGCCCCAGGCTCCAAGCCATCAGCACAGAGCCTGACGTGGGGCTCGAACTCAACTGCAAGACCATGACCTGAGCCAAAGTCAGACGCTCAACCGACTGAGTCGCCCAAGCGCCCCTAAAAGTTTCTTTTTAAAATTTATTTATTTATTTTGAGAGAGACAGAGACAGCATGAGTGGGGGAGGGGCAAAGAGGGAGGGAGAGAGAGAACCTCAAGCAGGCTCTGCACTGCACGTGAGATCATGACCTGAGCCAAAACCAAGAGTCAGATAGATGCTTAACCGACTGAGCCACCAGGTGACCCTGGGAATTTTTAAAATGAAAGTTTTCGGGCCACCTGGGTGGCTCAGTTAAGCATCCAACTTCAGCTCAGGTCATGATCTCATAGTTGGTGAGTTTGAGCCCTGCATCATGCTCTGTGCTGACAGCTCAGAGCCTGCAGCCTGCTTTGGATTCTGTGTCTCCTTCTCTCTCAGCCCCTTACAGGCTCATGCTCTGTTTCTTTCTCATTCAAAAATAAATAAACATTAAAAAAAATTTTTTAAATGAAAGTTTTCTGTCATAATGATTGGGATGAGGAGGACGATCATGGTTGAGGACTAGAAATGGTGACTGTCCTACACACCAAGGGACAACTCTGTACAATGAAGACTTTTTTTTTTTTTTTTTTTTTTTTAAGTTTATTTAGAGAGAGAGCGAGCAAGCAGGGGCGACGTGGGGGAAGGAAGAGAGGGAGGGAGACAGAATCCCAAGCAGGCTCTGTACTGTCAGCACAGAGCCCTGTGCAGGGCTTGAACTCATGAGATCATTACCTGAGCTGAAGTCACGAATCGGATGCCTAACCAACTGAACTGTTGGCGCACCTGGACTTGTTCTATCCTAAATGCCAACAGTACTTCCATTGAGAATCACTGATTTAGAGATTCTTGTAGATTAAGGATCACAAATTTTTCTTGGTAAATTACCAGAAGGTACAGGTAAATAATTTAGTCTTTGCTAAAATAACTACTCAACTTTACTATTGTAGCATGAAAACAGCCATTGACAGTATGCAAATGAGTGAGTGTGGTTGTGTTCCAATAAATCTTGATTATTTACAGAACAGATTGCAGATTATTTACAGAACAGACCTGTAAGGTATGATTTGCTGACCCCTGCCCTATATTATCAGGGAGTCAGGATGGATTCTGTAGTCAGAAAAATCTAAATGCTTCCCAGTTTAGCAGTAGTCAGGAGAGGTTGACTAGAAAACAATTACAATCTTTTTTTTTTTCAATTTAATTTTAGTTCCAGTATCATTAACATACAGTGTTATATTAGTTTCAGGTGTACAATATGGTGATTCAACTTTTCATTTATTTTTAATTTTTTTTTAACATTTATTTATTTTTGAGACACAGAGAGAGACAGAACGTGAGCCGGGGAGGGGCAAAGAGAGAGGGAGACACAGGATCGGAAGCAGGCTCCAGGCTCTGAGCTGTCAGCACAGAGCCCCACATGGGGCCCAAACCCAGGAACTGTGAGATCATGACCTGAGCCAAAGGCGGACGCTCAACCAACTGAGCCACCCAGGCACCCCTGATTCAACTTGTTTTTTAAGCAATATTTTTAAAAATGAGATTTTCCTTTTAGGCTTATTCTTTTTGTTTAATTATTTCCCTTCTGGTAGCCTTCAGTTATTTAGATTAAATTTTAGTCACAAGAGGGAGCATAGTATTCTATCTATTGCCTAATTCTTTTGGGAAATCCCTTGACAAGTGAAATAATTGTTTAAAGAAAGCCACTTATATTTTTAATGTTTATTTTTGTCAGAGAAAGAGAGCGAGCGAGTGAGCAGGAGATAGGCAGAGAGAGTGGGAGATACAGAATCTGAAGCAAGGTCCAGGATCCATGCTGTCAGCACAGAGCCTGATGTGGGGCTCAGACTCACGAACCGTGAGATCATGACCCGAGCCGAAGTCGGATGTTTAACCTACTGAGCCACCCAGGCGCCCCTGTGAAATAATTATTTTAAATAAACTGAAGAGTGAATTTGCTTTATATTCCATTTAAGATATGTCTTAGAAAGATACGAACTGCCTGCTACCACAGGTAAAGTCAAATTGCAGGTGTAACTTTTTGAGGGATTCAGGTTTTATTTTCATTTTCCACACCAAATTAAAGACCTGGGCCCCTCCTTCTCTTGCCACCCTCCAGCTTTATCTAAGTTGCCTGAAGGGGCCTGGCTTTGTAGCTGTGATGTCTGAAGTTTTCCTCTTTCCACTAAATTACTTAGTGGAAAGAATGCTGTATTATCTGTTGGTGTCTTAGGATGATATATTGATAGTAATGGGGTACTTTTTGCCTACATTCAGGAATAGTTCCATTAATGTAAGTCTTCTGGGATTGTGTAAGTGTTCTTATTTTCTAATTTTGTTGTAGCCATCTGCCTTAAATTGTCAAATATTCACACCATGAAGAATTTAAGTTGCTTCATTAAGATTTTCTGAAAGGCATCTTACTACCACAGTCATGCTGTTTAAGAAAAAACAAAACTAACTACTACTCAGGCTTCTTTATTTTAGCCACCTTCTTTGTATTTTTGATAATGAATCAATTTGGGTGCTAGTTTAAATTGTTTTATGATTCAACTGATTATAATAATTATAGATGTTTAATTATAACTGATTCTAGATAAGAATTTGATAAAAGGTAGTTTGGACTATATTCCTGTCTGAATGGATTTATTATTAGAAATGTCACTGAGGTATTATTGCAAGATAATCTTTCATACAAGGAGACTGATAAGAATTAGAACTCCAAGAATACAGATGGTATTTGGGATTTTAATTAGATGTCATACATTGAAACTTTTACAATGCTCATTTTATTTTATTCATTTTATTTTACCTTTATTAATGGTGTGTTCTACTTGATTGGTTTATTTTTTTCCTTTCAGATGGTTAGTGTAATGCATAATATAAATCTCTTTGATATGTCCTTGCTGAAGTATTTTGATGATAGAAAGTGCATTTAAATACAATTTACTGCTTCTCTACTTACAAAAAAAGTACTTTCTAAGAGATGTTAATTGTAATTTCTCCTCTGTACATCCCTGATTCTTAGAATTTTTAACTTCATTAGTCACTTCAACAGAGAAAGAAAAAGCAAATAAAACCTCACTCAGTTGTTTGTATACACATAGGTCACCAATGAGATGTTTGATTTTTATCAGTTGTATTAAACACATTTTTAATTTAAACTAGTAACAAAAACAGAAACATTGTCCTATTGTAAAATCAGTGATGTTTTCAGAAAGTAGTCTGTAGACTATGTGAAAGACCTATTGTTGCCCATTAATGATAGCTCATGTTTGAACCTTGACAGACTGTGATTGTTGGGAATGTTCACTGGCCAGTAAAAAAGAAAAGGCCAGGAAGAGTTGAGCTCTTGATCTGCTTTTAATTTGAATTCTAAAAAATGAGGATATATTTTTAGAGTATATTCACATTTGATTCTTTTTCCCTCATGTATGAGTGAAGGCAGTACGTAGTGAAATAATTGCTAATATGAAGTATAGGATTCTTAGTTTAATATGCCATTCCTACCATTCAACGTAACTGTGCCCTTTTAGCAAAATTTCCTCATGAAAATGTAAATATTATATGTGAATATGTATCTGCGTATGTGAGCTAAATATGTCTATACATACATATAGATATGATCTTGCAGGATGTCAGTTGATATCTTACAAAATTTCAATTCAGAATGTACTTTAATAAATTCTGTTTAAATTTAAATAATATATTCTGTTTGACAGCTAGATAAAAATTATATTGTTTTATTAATGTGTTTTGAAAAGCAATGTCCCCTTGCTTTGTTTTTTTTTCCCAGTGTAACCTGTTTTTTAAGCAATATACTTGGTGTGCTAAAATACTGGAATGTTTACATTTGCTTATATCCATTTAGTTCATTCATTTTTCTTTGTGCTGTCATTTCTCATATTCTTAAGTACCACTATTACAGAAACAGTTCTGTTAAATTTTCTTTATGGAAAAATATAATTAATTACATCCATTCAGTTTCAGAAGTAACATAAGAACTTTATATTTGACTTTTCACTTTTATGGGTGTTTTGTCCCTAAAATACTGTGTAGTAAGTAAGCTTTATGGTGATGAAAACATTTTAAAGATCTTAAAATACAAATCTTAGTCTTTTTCTTATTTAATGCCACTATTTCTGCTTGCTATTTTTCTTATTCACAGTCCTAATTATTATTATTAATCTGATCATTTAAAACTGTAACTGTATCCTGTCAAGTTAGTATTTAGCTATTCTTTTTAAATTTTGACTTGTTTTTTGCATGTTGGAGATTAAAAATTCCTCTCCCCTAACTAAAGCTCCTTTGAAATTATTTTAACATAACTTTGCTATCTGTTGTATGTATTTTCTTTTCTTCCGCTTTGACTACAAATTCCCTCAGGTCTCCGCTGGTTCATCCTCCAAGCCATGGATGCCGCTCGACTCACAACAGCCCAATTCACACTGCTACTGGCTCACGACTTACTCAGAACTTCTCTGTGTCTGTTCCCACTCTCATCTATACTGGTACGAGACTGCTCAGACTCCAGAGCTGGGGAAGGCAGGCCACAGGCAGCATGGCTGCCAAGGGCAGGCAGGCAGGCAGGTAGGCAGGTAGCTTAGGTTAGGCAGGTACCATCAGTCTTTTCCTTCTCCTCCTTTTCTCACTTGAAGTCCAGCTGCAGTGAAGAAATCCAGTATTTAGCCACCACAGAGGTTCTAACTACTTGGAAGTGAAAGTGTTCTTCTAGCTTCCAAAGTCTCTTCCATAGATCTTCTAAGAACCCTATTGTATTTATGTATCCTGTAAGTTTTTAGGGCAGTCCTCTAGGATTTGCCATTATTTCTTCATTTGGTTAGAAATAAAATTGATTACTGGATTCCATATGAAATAGCTGGCAAGGCTTCTGATTTGCTTATTTTATTATGTATAAAACCTGTTACATAGTAGGGTCTGTTTTATTCTGTGGAAGAGAGCTTTGGAAAACAGGTAAGCAACTATTCTGTGTAAAATACAATGGTTCTGTGTAGCTGTATTCATTTTTCTCTCTGTTGTGTTTTTAGCTGTGGCACTCTTGATGCTATAGGATAAGGAAACATTTTTCTTTTGAAGATATCAGTGTGTGCAAATATAAAAACAATTGTGAATATTTGCACATACCATTTGCAGCATCATTTTTTCTTTTGTAACTTGAAAAAAGCATTGTTTATTTGAAAGTATTTTCAGTCATGTATTTATTCTTTTTGTTTATTTCTCCTTTTAATATTTTTTACCCCTTTAGTCTGTCATCTCATGCTTCTTTGCTTTTTTACTTGGCTTATTAACTGTTCCAGTGCAGATGATTATTTCTCTGGAGAATGATGAATGGTTAAATAGCAATTGGTTGTCTTTGACCTCATACCCAGCTCCACACTTAAGAAATGACTGCTGGCCCTGCCCAATACTTTCCTGGTGTTTGGATCATGCTGCCTTCCGTCACGTCCTTTGGCACATGATTGCTTAATATTTCTCCACCTTCTTCTGGCAGGATTCCCTTCAATGAAGATCCCAATCCCAATACTCACTCATCAGGACCCTCAACCCCTCTGAAAAACCAAACTTATTCCTTTTCACCTTCCAAGTCCTACAGTCGACAGTCCTCTTCTTCTGACACAGATTTGAGTTTGACACCCAAAACTGGTAAGGCGCTTCCACCCACCTTTTTCTTTTTCTTTTATTTTTTTCAAATTTGTTTCTGTTCTTTATTAGCTTTCCATCCAAGGCTTTCCTCCTGTTTTTGGCATTTAAGTTAAAGGACAATGTGAATACTGATCATTTTCAGTTACCACCATTAAAATATGAAAATTTCATATAGTTCAGAAATTAGCTTGTTCAAAGATCTGCATTTATTGATTTAATCATAGTGTAGATACGAAGTTCAGAATTTATTTTTGCATGTAGACGTTTTTCATTTCATGCTCATATTGTGAGGAATAACATTCTAAAGCTTTTGCGTAGAAAGTAACACTAGTAGCTTGCAATCCAGTTCCTCATGCAGTAGAAGCATTTTTGAATTCATTTTTCTGTTTTTCTGAACTTAATTCTAAGATTTTATTATGAAAACATTTTTGGAACAATTGAAATGGTTATATTGGAGTACATATATCTATTAACTTCTTGTTATTTAAAATGTTTGGTTTTGCTACTCTTACTCTCTAGGTTAGAAAATAGCTCTTACATATTTCTCAATGTATGAAGTTTATAATTTTTCCCCCTACTATTTGTATTTTGATAAATAATTTCTGTGAGTTTTTATGAATGTTTTCTGATAAAAGATTGGTTAAAAAGTCAAATTATTACATTACTTCTTAAAGTAGAGTTATTCAAATCTTTAAAACAGTATTGTTAAGAAAAGTAAATAAAATACAAAAATTAAAAGGTTAGTAGTTAGCAATTTTTGTAAATACTATCTTTGTCTTACAGTTTTCTCTCCAGATTGATGAAGACATTTTGTATAGTTCTTGTGTTGTTTTTATCAGTGTTAATAACCTTTTGTGTGTTAGGCAAGAGATTTATGAAATGATCCCAGATTTTATGAAAACAGTGAAAAGCAATCCAATTCCAAAACCAATGCTACTTATAAAGAAAGGGCATTAAAAAGAAAGCCTGGAGATTTAGTATCTACTTTTATAAATGTAGTCACAAAATGTGAGGAAGATAAATATGAATACCTAATTATTTGAAAAGAATAGCTTTATTTTTATATATATACGTAATATGAATAACATCTAAAAATCATGAGATACTTTATAGTAATTGATGCTGTGGATTGTGGCATCTTAACCATATTTATGCCGTAAAAACTGAACCATTCAAACTTCAGTGAAAATTTTTTATTTTTAAATAAAGGATGAGATTCAGGCCTTCAAATTCATGCCTATCAAAACAAGGAGATTTAGATAGTATTTGAAGAATAAGTTTTCCTAAAAACGTTTTTCAGGCTTTGACTGCTGGCTATTTGCGTATTCCTTGTTACTTTTTCAGTATTCTTGTTTTCATTTTTCTTTGCCATACCACAAATGAATTTTTTTTAATGTTTATTTTTGAGAGAGAGTGCTAGTGGGGGAGGGGCAGAGAGAGAAGGGACAGAGGATCTGAAACAAGCAGGCTCTCTGCTGCCGCCAACAGCAGCCAGCCAGATGTGGGCCTCAAACTCAGGAACCATGAGATGAAGACTTGAGTTTGAGTCGGACTCTCAACTGCCTGAGCCACCCAGGTGCCCCCCACAGATAAATTTTTGAAAATATTTTCTTGGTCTTTCTGTTTCCTTTTCTTTAATTCACCAAAAAGTCCAAGTACGAAAAGATTATGAAGTAAGAAATTAACTGAATCAGATTCTCTTAGCTTTCTCTTAGGCAATTGTATTATCAATGAAAACTTTATTGCATTTTATTTTCTAGCTCCAAAGCTTTAGTTTTTAAAGATTTATGTATAATAGTTATTATTCTCATATATGTCTGTATTCATCAGCTGCCTCTAAATAATTTTGTTTTGCTACTATCATATGCTATTCACTATTTTTAGTAGCATACTTATAGAACATTAGCAATTTTTAGTCTTTTGGCTTTATCATGAGTCCCTAAATATCTTTGAATATTCCTGAGGGCCATTCCAAAGGAGATCTGAAATGGCAAAATTATGATTGTTTTAAAACTTCTAAAACTATAATTGAGCATGTATTTCATGTTTCTCTGCCTTCAAATTTACCTATATACAAAATCAGTCTCTTGAGAAATAGTGGAGATAAGGTGACTAGGATTGATTTATGTAAACTGGGGAGCCAGAAATAGAATAAGTTAATAAAGCTTTAGACTGAGAAAGTTGTTTTTCTATTTGTAGTTAAAGCTATCATCTATTTTTCATGTAGGTATCATTTAAAAAAATTCATATTGATTTATTTCTATAGTTTCTAATTTTTGACATTTTACCAGGTTTTATTTTCATATTTTTTCCCAAGTACTCAACCAGTAGGAATGGAATTTTAGAATACTAGTGTTAAGATATTGATTTGACAGCTGACTCAAGCTAATTTTTTACTTTAAAAAAAAAAATCAGGCTTTTAACCATTTGTAGTTTTTGTAATCTAGAGAGTATTTGCACCTTAGGTATGAAAGTCTTTGTAAATGCAGTGTTATGATCAGACTTTAGCATTTAAAATTTAGAGGAAAAAGAAAAGTAGTAACATATATCTCAAATCTGGATAGAAAGAAGCTAATGTCTATATTTTTTTAATTAATGATGGCAACTGTTTAATGTGGTCATTTGCTTTTTTTATGGGTATTCAATTAAAATACTCATAAGTGATATATTTTAGTAACATTTGAAGAACTGAACTTTGCCATTTTAAATGATGTTTGTATTTGAGGCAACAAGTTTCTGGCTTTAAAAATTTATGAAGTGCACATTTTATGCATTCTTAAGCAAAAAAAAAAAAAAGGGCAGGTAATTTAAGTGTTTTTGAGAAATCATCTCTAAGTGATTAGAATGGCATAAAATTCTAATTTAAATCCTGATTTAAAAAATTTTAATGAATGTGGAGTTTGTAAAAGTTTTGCTAAGTTTTAGACTATGCCTTTTATTTATATTATGTTGGGTAGATGGTCTTGCTAATGACTTCCTATGCTTAGTGTAATTTATGTAAGCATTTTAAAATTCATTTTTACTGTTATGTTTTGCTTCATCATTGCTTTCCTTATCCTGCATTTTCTGATCATCTTCTGAATCTGCATCTTTTCTCTGCTACTTTCCTCTACAGCACCTTACCCACAGGGGCCTAGGATTTACCTGTGTCCCAGCTCCCCCTCTCTCTCTTGTGGTTCCCTTCATCTTAAAAAGTCCTGTCTCCTCCTCTCGGAGTCTAGCCTTCCCCCTCATCACTCTAGCCTTGTCAGCCCAGTTCTGAGGAAAAGTGTTTCTTTCAGTGAAGAGCTGTTCCTGGCTGCTTCTGGTAGGATCACATTATGTCAGCTTTTTAATCCCTTTATTTTAAATCACCTTTAAAATGATTAATTATTTCATATTGTAAAGAAGTATTGGGTGTTTTATACAGGGCATACTTCTTATTTTTCTTATTGGTGGACAGAGTTAAATGATTAGAATGATCGTGAGGATGTGACTGAGGATTACTTGATGGATAATTATGAATATTCTGCTGAAATTATTTTATATACTAAAAAATTATATGTCTGAGGACATAGATCTGTAGATTTCCAATGATTATTAGGTTCTCATTACTAGAGTTTCTGTTTTAGATGCTTTACTTTCTTTCCCTTCACACCAACTCCATTCACTTTGGACCTGCACCATCATGTTGCTAAGCCATATGGTTACATTAGTAAATTATTGTTTGAATCAGTTTAAGTCTCATTTTGGTGGTATTCTTTCATTATCCATTTTTTTTCTGTCAATTGCATTAATTTTCAAATTATTCTGTATTTTCTTATGTTTTGTTTATCTCTACAAGATTACATTTTATTTTATGGCTTTCAGTATGCTTCATATAAAGATCTTAGTTTCATTTCTATGTTTAGTATTGTATAGTCTCTAAAAATCATGTTTGGGTTACTAAAAGAAAAATACGTTTCTTTTTTATTTTTAAAGAACAGAATGGGACTATACACATGCTAACATTTGTTTCCTTATCCAAGAACAGCTAAAAATGTAAAGGTAAATTAGTTCCTTTTTGAAGTCATTGCAGTAAATCTGACTGTATGTACCTTCAGTTTTGAAAAGGTGGGATTGAACTGTTAATTCCAGTCTGTAGAGTGTTAGTTTCTCACCTATCCCCTGCTTTCTATAATTCTTTGACCATAATTGGTCTATTGGTATTATCAAAAGAATAAAATTAAAGTAGGGAAAGAAATGAAAAATTAAGTCTTTAAAAAAATACATCTAAGAGCTTGGGAAATATTCTTTCATCCATAACTATGTACATTTGTGATGTGTCTATTATATGTCTGTGATTTTTACTTTTTAAAAATACTTTTATGTTGGTTTTTACAAATGATTATTAAAAATTATGAATGTTAATAGTGTTTTGTCATGAACGATATATTTAGGAATGGGAAGTTATCAGAAAATAGATACAACTATATTTCAAAATTGCCTAAAACTCATGCTCTTTAGAGAATTTTGGAATATTTTAAGAGCATAATTAGTGCTTATCCTCTCTGTATTTACTTTTAAACATTCTTTTAGTATTCTTAAATTGTTAGCATAGCGAGGGACGGTTGATCCTTGAACAACACACCCCTGGACAAGCTGACATAAACTTATAACTTCTGATTCCCCAAAGTGTAACTATTAATAGCTTACTTTTGACTGGAAGCCTTATTGATAACATAAATAATCAATTAACACGTATTTTGTACATATGTATTATATACTGTATTCTTGCAGTGAAATAGGCTAGAGGAAAGAGAATGTCATTAAGAAAATCATAAGGAAGAGGAAGTACACTTAAAGTACTCTACTGTATTTACTGGAAAAAAAATCCACGTGTAAGTGAACCCGTGCAGTTCAAATCCATGTTGTTCAAGGCTCACTGTAATTGGTAGTATCTTGGTTATTTTATATTAGAAGACTCAACTTTTCAAAGTTGACTATTATACAAAAATTCATCACATTACCATAATTAAAAAAATAAGGTTTAGAACAAATTGAGTCTAGAACCAATGGTGATCAGTATGGCTTTGACATCTTGCTTCTAAAGAAAACTTTGTGAATAAAATCGAGTAAAATACGTGCTATATGAAGTACTTTAAAGTTTGGATCATTGTAATAGATTTCGACTCATGATATTTATGAAGATGAATGCAATTGAAACTTTGTTTCTATAGCTGTTTTTTGGTTGTTATTTATGTACCGATGTTCTGTAGGAATGGGAAGTGGTAGTGCTGGAAAAGAAGGGGGGCCGTTTAAAGCTCTTTTAAGACAACAGACTCAGTCAGCACTGGAACAAAGGGTAAGAGTTGCTCAACATTCTTTATTCTTAAACTCTTAATGTGTTTTTTAGTATGCTTCCATGCATTTTTAACTTATTTCCATAAGCTAGTTTTGATCATGTAACTATAATGTAATTTTGCAGTCCATAATTTATTTAAGGTATCAAAGTAATTTGTTTATGAATAATTACTTTTAATTTGGAATAGTTCTGTAACTTTTTTGTTTTGTCCTCCAGTCTTTTATTAGAAATAGTCTATTTGGGAATATCCATTGGATGATGAAGTCATTTCTAATTTTGCATTAAAATTATAGTATATAAAAGGAAATAGAGTTTTCTCAGAAAAAATATTTTAGTTGTATTATATTAAAATAATTCTTTAATATATTAATATGTTTATATGCTAAAATTATTCTTATGGCTGGCCAATCTCTTAGGGGTAAAAAATGCACAGATTCGTATTTCTACAGATTAACATAAACATTGTGGTTATTTGGTATGTGAATACATCTCTTTAATTATTATAAGTTTAATGTTTAGTTAACAATGTTAAATGGGAAAATGAATAGTTAAAATTTTTGGATGATTTTTCTCTTTTTATTTTTTGTTTTTTGTATAAACTTCATTGCTAAGGGAGGATCGCCTCATAGGTTCTGTAGAAGGCGGGTATGTTTCTGAACATGTGTGAGAGCCTGTTTCTTGTATTGGTAGCTTTTCTAGTTTTAATCTTGATCATTTAAGTTTTATTTAAGCTTTAACAAATGTTGCCAGCTTTTTTTCTTTCTGTAATGCAATTTTTAAAAATTTATCAGCACTATGAGGCTCATTTTTTTTCTCTTTAATGCAGTGCATGATTACTTATATGTTATGTCAGTTATTTTAAGGCACAGTTCATAGCTTTCATTGTGTCTGATTTGGAAGTTATAAGCATTTATAGAATTTTCTTTTACATGTTCCATTTTATACTAGCATTACAAAAAAAAGATAAAACATAGCAAATACCTACAAAAGAATGCATTCTATAAAACACAGATATTTCTTCTCTAGAGTTTAGCTTTTGAGAATAGTTTTTTTCAGATCCTATTATTACAAACAATATAACAACTTCTTTTTTAGACTTTTTTTAGACTTTCTTTCCTGTGCTGGAAGTACCTGTATGCACTGTTTGCCCTTTAGACAAGGCTAGGGAAGAAGAGAGCTGAGCTAAGCAGAAGGATGAGACTTTAGCTGCACACAGTTGTTTGCTTTGTACCTATCAGGCAGCAATTGCCTTTGAGCTACTTTCACACCTTGCAGGCATACCAGCTACTCTCCTGCAAAAGCCCACTTAACCATTCAAACCATTTGTTAAAACCAAATATAGAAAAAGACTAGAAACACGGAGAAGAGGGTCAGAGTGAAGGTGTGCGTGTTCACTTCTCATTTTTTAGGCTAGAATGCTCTTCCTCCTCCCCGACTCCCAGTATTACACTCTCTACAGAGTTCCTTACACAAGGAGCATTTCCTGTAATTATCGTTCTAGAATTCACAAGAACAGAAAAATTTGGGTTGCCTTGATGTTTGATGTGAGATTTTGCCTGTATGTTGTGCCTGTGACTTCGTTATCTATATTAGGAACTTTTGAAAACACCTAGCTTTAAAAGAAAAGAAAATACTAATTAGTTAAAACTATTTTAGATTTAGTTTGGATAAAATTTATGTTTTCAAATATGGTTTTAAACATTCTTAAAGTTTTGGACACATTACTACATGAGGCATACATTATTAGATACTCTTCATGGAATTAACGGTAAAGATGTGGGAAAACTCTAGTTTTCATTTACAACTTTGTAAAACCTGAGTTGGCAATATATTTATGTTACCTAACCCTGCAGTAGTCACTTGAGTTTAGGAAACTACCTCTGTATCCTGGGTATATAAAAAATAGAACAAGCATTATGATCTTTAGCTTTCCTAAAAAGCTGTGGCTACCATTAGTATGTATGTCTTTGTTTTGGGAAAGATTTGTACAGAAGTATGAAGAATTCTCCCCATATGAGTTCAGATATGCCTTAACTCTGCCAATTTGAATACTAGATCAAATTGCGCATATGATATACCATTTTTTATATTCATTTTTAAAATATTCTTTTCTACCCTTTGCCACCCTTAATAAATTGTATGGCTTTTTTTTTTTTTCTTGAGAAACTTTGTCCAGCATCTTTTATTTAATGAGTTATTCAAGTAGCAGTTATCAAAAATAAAAATGTTATCTTTTTTCTTTCACAAAATCAGTAAAAAATAACTTGACAAGATCTTGGTGATAGGTGTCAGATTACTGGGAGATAAGATATAGAGATAAAAGTTTTATTTAAATTTAGGTTCCACCTATGAACTATTTGATGTAAAGCAAATAGATTTATTTTTCAGTATGACTCTTCTTTCACCTCTAGGAAAAATGAAGTTACTTTTCAGATGCTGAGATGTATACTAGGTAAAGAAACCTAGCTGACTTGGTTTAACCTAGTATTTCCAAATATAGCTTACAATAGAATATTCCACTTAAAATACCTGCTAGTGAGGAACATACTTTGGGAAACATTGATATAAAGCAAACTCTTTTGATAAATTATGATCTTTGCAAAAGTTGAGTAAAATTATGCAATAAATCATAGTAGGAACCTGGCATGGGGTTTTATCTCTAGAAAGTTGACCAAGGTATCTCAGGATAATAAAAAATATATTTGATAAAAAATAAATGATTTAAATATATTTTAAGAAAAACCCCATTTAAATGTTAAAAAATTATTCCTATTGTGTTTCCAGATTTTCCAACTAGCCTGTCTTTGGACACATAGTATTAAATAGATTTATACTGTATGCACTTGGCTTATGTCAAAATATCAACATATGAATTCTTACCTAGGTAGCACAAGGGAAGGCACTTTAAATATTAGGACTCTTCAGAGAAAATGTCTTCTGTGGTCTCTGGGCAGGGGAGGGGCAGAGAGAGAGGGAGACACAGAATCCGAAGCAGGCTCCAGGCTCTGAGCTGTCAGCACAGAGCCTGATGTAGGGCTCAAACTCACCAACCGTGAGATGATTACCTGAACCGAAGTCAGATGCTTAACTGTTAAGTCAGGCACTTCCAGGCGCCCCGGAAGCTGTTCTTTTCAATGGAACAAAACCTATAAATTCATCAGGTGTTATGATAGACTAGAGTTTAAAACCAGCTCCTTGACTCACTGTTTTAATAAAAAATGACAAGAAGCCATATGATAAGATTTGTTGCTCGTGTAGAGTCTAGGCCCTCTTAACTCTTACTTTAGGGTGTGGGAAAGATTATAAAGCATAATTTTAAGATAATTTGCAGAGGGCTGGCACTTTGTAAGTATGCCATAGTAGTCACTGGTGATGGGGGTAGAGATGATAGGTATTTAACAGTCCTCTGTAGGTTCATCTGTAGTTCTTATGAGAGAGTTATCTAAAAATGTCATTTTGGTTCCATAACAATGCCATTTTTTTTTACGCCAGGTTAAATTGGGTGTTAGAGTAGGTGTGCTGATTGGATGAACTGGGGACGTGTAGGACAGAGTTTAAATTGGCAGAGTGGGTGTCCATGTCTTTGGGCAGCCGTTCCCCTACTTTTTCTGCTATGACCACCAGCTCTAGTATGATGCTTTCCCTCTTATCCCTTTATCTGTCTTCTGGAATTTGGGAGAAGAGTCAGAATCTCAAGTAGAAAAATCATTTAGGTTCATTTTTATACTTCTCTAAATTCTTTTTTGTTTTTTTGAAGTTATTTTTAAAAAATTATTTTTATTTTTATTTTTATTTTTATTTTTATTTTTATTTTGAGAGAGAGGGCATGAGCAAGGGAGAGGCAGAAAGAGAGGGGAAGAGAGAGAATCCCAAGCAGGCTGTACCCAATATGGGGCTTGAACTCACGAACTGTGAGATCATGACCTGGGCCAAAATCAAGAGTTGGATGCTTACCCGACTCAGCCTCAGGCACCCCTTACCTAAATTCTTATATGCACATGTTTTCTAATATGTCAATTTACCTAACTTATTTCTTAGTTTTAGAAGGAAGTACAGCTTTTCATGTAGCTTATAAAAATTTTATTTCCAGTGTCTCTTGTCCAGAATATTCAAAATGTTTAAGTATAAAGATTAAATGCAAAGTGTTTTTTTTATACTTTGACCTCAGTATTTTGAGATAATTTAAAAACTGTGTAAAGTTGAAAAACAAAAATCCTAGAGGCCTAAATACTTAAAATACTTAAATTTCTCATAGCATAAGTTTACTTATATATTTCCCATTTAAAACTTACATTTAAAAAGTTCAATTGGAAGTAAGAAGGTATTTTGACTAAACATTTTATAATAATGTAATTGAAGTTCTCCTATCTTTTCATGGTTTTCCTTTTGCCTATCAGGTGGGCCAAACCTATCCATTTCCATAGATTGATTTTTAATTTTTTTTAATGTAGCCTAGGTTTTTCTTACCCTTGTTAATTTAAAGATCCCTTACAAATTCTGTCTGAATTTATTTCTAAATTCATGTGTGTCTATAGATATAGACACATATGTATATACGTATTTTATACTATATCTTAATGGGTTACTGAAGTGTGCAGGACTGTTTGCCTTTGTGCTAAATGACTCCAAGTTGCTGTGCTTTGTGAATTATGCTTTGATGAGTTTGTATTCTCCATGCTTTAAGCACTCAGTCGGTACTTGCTGCTTTTAATGTGCTTGCTTCTAGTAGTACTCTGTATCTCTTTATCTCCCAGCTTTCATTTGCTGCATTTAATCTGCTGTTGTCCAGAAAAAAAGATACTGATAGATTTTAAAATACGTTCCTATAATTGTATATTTATAATAACTGTATGTCATAGTATGGATATGATCTATAGGGCTCTCTTATGAATCAAATACATAACCTTTAGTACTTGGAACTATAACAGTTCTTTTTTGACTGTTGAGAGTTCTGGTTGGCTTATTTTCTAGTTCTAAGTTATGTTCTGAATAGCTGAGGCTACTGGTAAGTGATTTCTGTTTAAGTGATCTATGTTAATCTTGTAGCCATTTGAGTTGGATACTAATTTTCCTTTTCTTGCATCCAGTTTGTGTAATATGAGATGCCTCCATATTTGGAGAGCCACTGGAGCTCCCCTTTCTTCCTGGTGCTATTTCAATGAATTTCCTTTCTCTACCATTTCTCTCTTGCCTCTGTATTGATGAGATTGAAAGATATCCCTGAGAGAGAAGGGGAGAATAAAACTTGGAAGAACTTGTGGAATTTTATTGCCTCCCTTGCTGTCATCTGCATACTTCTCCCTTTTCCTTAATATACATTTGTGTACTTTTCTCCTGCTGCTCGTTGTTGATAGAGTAAATAATCTCACACAGTGATTCTCTGCCCACTTCAACTTGGTATTTGTCCTTCACTTTTCTGTGAATCTCTTAACCCACACTGCACATTCTCTCACTCCTCCTTCAGTCCCACATTCTTGTAGATCTCTTGCACCAGTCCTTCAGAGTCTTTACCAGTAGCCTGGAATTGGGTGTGTGAATGTGAGGAGGTGTCTGCCCCACTGCAAAGCAGACCCGAAGTAGAAGGGCAGGGGAATCCCCTCATCTCACTGTGATTTTGCATCAGTGTAAGAGATTGAGAGAAAGGAAGAGTGTGTTCACCTATCTCAAACTGGAACTCTGAGAACCTTTTTTTTTTTTTTTCCTCATTGAGAATTGATAAGAAGAGTGTTTGGATTCTGTGTAACATGATATATATGGGAAAATGGATTAGGAACTCCAAACATCCAAGGAAACTTTTAATTACGAAGCATGAGTGAGGTATAACTGGTAGCCTTTTGTTAACGGATAGAATTCATATCTCACAATATGAATATAATCTAAAGGGGTCAGGCTTTTTGACAAGCACATTTTTTGTGCTTTGTACATGGTCAGTTATATTTTTCCCCCATTCTTTCTACTAGGAATTTCCGTTTTTTACCTTGACGGCATTCCCTCCTGGATTTCTCGTGCATGTTGGGGGTGTTGTTAGTGCACGTTCTGTGAAGCTTTTGGACCGCATCCACAATCCTGGTATGTTCTTTAAGAGTTTGTTTTCAGTGTTTCATTTGCTTTAACTGTGGTTATTAAAATTGATTGTTATAGTTTTAAAGAATCAAATCTATCTGAAAAGAGAAATGAAAATGAAAGTATAAACTGGCACATGTTGCTTTAAGTATTTCTAGTAATCTTAATTAAAAATAATCAAATAAGTAGAAGTATATTTTAGGTACTCTTTTATATAAAACAAATTTTGATTCATTTTTGGCCTACTTAACACTTTGAGGGAATCCTTAAATTAACTTCTGAGTCTGCTATTTGACCCAGACAGATAATAAATTTTTACAGTTTGACCATTGCAGCCCTTATCTTAAGATGTTAATTGTTTTCATTAGCAGTAACTCTTTGTGGATTATTTTAGTAATTTCCTTATTCCTAAAAGCAAGTGTTCTTTTGAAATTTAATTGTAAACATTGTGTATTGTCTAAGAATTTAAAAAAAAAAAAGTGCTGTCTGCTTTCTCGTAGAGAAAAGACCTCTTTTCTGTAGCTATTTGTTCTATACAAGCAAACAGGTAAGAAGAGTAGGCCACTTCTTTTAAAACATGGGGCCATGATTATAAAAGAAAGGCCTCAAACCAGTCTCAGTTTCAGGCCCTTGGATTAGGAATGCTTTGGTGGTTTTTCTGAATATAAAATTAGCATGAAAAGTGTGGTAGAAATTTTCTGTTTGGAGCGTTTTCTTGCATCTCTCATTGACTGGATTCCCAGTATCTCATTCAAGCCACTTATTATTTTGATGATATACCTTAGACCTAAGTTATGTTAGTATTCTTATTTGGCACATATGCGTATATGCTTTTGAAAATTTTGAATTGTCACTTCCAATAACCTCTTCCTGAGGCTTGTACTGACAGCTACAAAAGGAATAAAATGCTTTGAAACTATTTTATGTAAAACATTGCTGATAGTGATTTTGAGGATACAGAGCATTACCATCCTTTTAAATTAAAAAAGAAAAAGTTAATGCAGTTTTTTTTTAATTAAAAAAAAGTAAAAGTGGTTTGATGTCATTTGAGTTAATAGTTATAGAGAAACAGAATGGAATTTTTTCCAGACCCTGAATGAGATTTTAGGAGAGCAATAGTAGCTAGGATTATTTAACTCTGAAGCTGAACAAATACATACCTTAAGCATTAGTCTTCTCTTTTTCTTCTCTGGTTTATTATTTTTTTCCAATGTTCCTTATTTTTTCTGGCCAGTTTGAGGTCTTTTCTTAACGTAGTATTGTATATTCTGCAGTAATTAAAGGCATTCTATATATGAATGATGCCAGTTTAATGTATTGAGACATTGAAGACACTGCAAGTTCCGTATCTTTGTGTTTGGGAACTTGAATTATTTGGAAAGTGCAAGGAAATACTGAGCTAATATACCTGACATTAACTGTGTGACTCAAGGCTTGTTACCTGTGTTTCTATGCACCATTGACTCAAATATTTTGATAGCTGGCACCCACTGATAAGCTCCAAACATGGTTTCAGGAGTATATTTAACTGTTGGTGGTATCTTCTGTTTACTGAAAACATTTTTATTTTATTGTTGCTTCCATGTACTCTGAGTAAGCTATAGAGTCTGGGAGAACAAACAAGGGTTATTTAAATAAGTTAAGTAGAGAGCTATATTTAAATCCCATCGCTTTTTACAACAAACTCTTTTTTACTGTTTATCATACTTGCCAGTTTATTCTAGTGGTGTGAGAAATGTAAGAATCCAGGCCCAGGGAAGAAAACAGTATTCCTTATTACAGAATACAATTTGTGTATTGTAATTATCAGCTTACGCATTCTCTTCCTTTCCTTCCCTTTCAGAAATTTTTTCAATTCACATGAAAATTCAGAAATTTTCAGTTACTAATATGCTGTTTCCCAAAAGGTTATGGGCATAGATATATAAATGCTCTTTCATGATATATAAGCTATATTTTAATTTTGTTTTATTTTCAGTTAAATACAAATCAGCTATATATTCTAATGCTTTCAATATTACATTGTTTAATATAAATATCACATTTTTGGGGTTGTTTTATGTAGGTGTTATGCATTAAAGGACATTTTCTTAAGAACTTTTTTTAATGTTCTTAATGTTTCATAAATATTTATGAAAAGGATTTAATTTGTTGAAAAAAGCTGAATGTTGAAACAAAAAGAACTCTAGATTAGCATCTACCATGATGATGATGTATTAATTTTATGATACTGAGTTACTCTGCTGAGAGAAACTTACAATGGATTGAAATGCATGTGCTAATGTTAAAAGTGCTGTATTTGCACTCTCAAATCAATCTTGCAGTTATTTTTTGACTAGTGAATACGGGAAATTTTCATTTTACACTGAGTGTAGAAGGAAAAAAAATCTTATTTTAAAACCACTACCACCTGCTAACTATGGATTATTATTTTGGAGTTCTTTTAGAATTTTCTCCTTTGTTAAATATTAAGCAAACATGATATATACAACAAGGAAAAGAATGGGGTGGTTTTAAAAATCAAGGTCATTATCTCAAACAATTAGACTTTAGTTAATGTTAGATTATGATAGCATGCTCCTTCTTCTCTTTCTATTTCTACTTCTTATTAACTCTGCTGTCTGTGTCTTTCCAGTTCCTGTCGAGTGGTATTGTCAATTGTGTTCTTGTTTGTAGTGTTTTTTTTTTTTTGTTTTGTTTTTTTCCTACTATTCTGCACCTAAAACTGATCTACTAATTTGCTGTTTTGAACTCAGCCTTTGTCGGAATTATGGGTAACACAAGATCTTACAAACTGCTAGACTGGAATAGTTTCAATTCAGGTATTTTGATGGTCATTCAGTACTACATATGCTGACAAAAATTATGGCAGCTCAGTGAAGTTTTTAGAAATGTTCTAGATTAAATAGATTTAATATCAATTCAGTTATACAGACACATTCTGCAGTACATATGTTATAACTCTTACAGTTCCCATGGAAATGCAAATATAAAAATGTGTTAACTAAAATGAATTAACCAAAACCATAGAAATACCATAAATTATAAATGGCTTATGATAGGTAATTAGCTTTCAGAATGCTAAATTTAAATTATATTTATTACATTTTGGATAGTTTCTTCATATAAGGTAAATGAGATAGACATTAGCTTTATGATTAAAGAAATATTAATTGTTAAATATTAGTATTAAATGGCTAGACTTGATAAACTTAAAGTATGTTTAAACTTTATTTAGGTTTGAATATATTTAGTATTCCATAAATACTATGAAAGTACAACTATTACCATTTTTTTTATAATTCTAGGAGTGTTTCAAAATTTGGCAAGTAAGAGATTTTGGGGGGATGAACAGCTTTCATGAGCTCCCTTCCTTCCCCTTCCATGTGAGAATATAATTTTCTTTTTAAGTAATTTTACTTGTGGATATAGTTTGTAGCTTTTAGAGAAACTAAGATAACCTTACAGCTGATGATGTGGTTTAGAGTCAAAGCCAATTTTTCTTTTTGATAAAAGCATATTCTCTTAATATAAATATCTAAATTTTTATGTTACTTGTGGAATTAAATAATGGAACCATTTTGATTCAGTATCAGAAGCTGGTATTTTGCCTAAAGAATTTTACCAGTTCTTTGTGTCAGAAAGTATATCTATTTACAGAGAAACAAAAACATTAAGAGGCTCACATTTTAGATAATATCCCATAATCTTTTCAATATTGTAAACTTTTTTGTTCTTAGGAGTCCAGGATGTAAGTTCTGATGTAAGTAACACATGTTCGACTCTGAAGTAACTCATGTTAATCATGCAGATTTACCTAAGTTCAGTCTAGTAAACAATCTGATAAGGTCCAATCTTTGCGGATTATCAATTGGTAAGTCGTCAGGGAAATTACCTCTATTTCCTGTCCAAGTTTTTGCCAGTATATTATCACACTGATTAAAATTAAAATAATAATTTTGAATGGAATATGTTATACTTGGTTTTTAGTGTGAAAAATACCCTGCTGGATTCACTTAATAAACATAATATATTTTTAAAAATTGGGCAGATTAGTGAATAGGAAGAGAAAAAGCCTAATTATGTAGGGAAAGGACATTGGGAACAGAGTGATCACTAATAATTTAAGGAGCTTAAAATTTGTCAGGGCAAACATGTTTAGAGTGAGATGTGTGTTAGATGATAGAACAGTCTTGGAAAGTAGAAAAGCAGTTAAATCTTATAAGTCTAATACTTTGTTGCCTGTAAGCAGAATTACAGAATTTGGCAAGGACAAACAAGGTTGAGGAAAGAGTATATCTTGCCATCATTTAAAATAAAGTCAGGTAGTAAGTGTATGAAAAAAAGATGGATATGAATTACAGAAATATTAAAAGAACATAAGGGACACCTGGCTCAGTCAGTAGAGCATGTGACTCTTGATGTTGGGGTTGTGAGTTTGAGCCCCTGTTTGGTGCAGAGATTATTTTAAAATCTTAAAGAAAAAAAAAAAAGATAAAAGATGACACTTTCAGTTTAATGTTCTCATAGTTCTGTGCTTTTGACTAAGATATTAGAATCTTTATGGTAGTGGAACATACTCAGAAGTCAGACTGATTTTCATATTAATAATATAATTCTGAACAAAAATATGATAAATGTATTCAAATCATTTATGTATTCTTCTCTGTAATTAGGGAATATTTAGCCATTATTATCCTATATTACTGTAGAAAATCAATAATTGGCCACATCAGTAAAAAAAAATAATTGTTGATATAATTTTTATTAATGTGAGAAATTATTCATCAATATTGTATTTCCTGGATTCTCTGACACCATTTATTATGTAAGGTATCATCAATTAATGATAGCTTCCCAAGAGGAAAGAGAAGGAAATACTACCATGTTAAATATATTAACTATTAGACATTCTTATTTCAGAAACATTAAAATATGGAAAGATATAGGAAAACATTTTTAATCACACAATAGTATCTCATGAAATATGATATGCAAGCATTTATTAGAGTTTATTTTGTGCCAGTTTGCTAGATGATAGCTGTGCAAAGATGCCAGTAACCCTGTTTTCACAAAAAGGTCATATTCTGGGAGATTAGAAAAACATATTAATGGTTTACTGTGTGGTGTGGTGTGGTGTGGGTGTGTGGTATGGTGTGGTGTGGTGTGGTGTGGTGTGATACAAGGTACAGAACTAAAGAGGACAGCATAAATTAACTATGTGGCAGGGAAGCTTGGAGATATAATTCTTGAGCTCAGTTTGAAGGATGTATAAGAGGTTAACATTTATACTTCAGACAGTGTATTTGGAGGTATGTTGTTACATCCTTTTACTGTAGTTCTGAAACTTTAGCACTGTGTTACAAAACAATATCCTAGCCATTGCTTGTTTGATATTTACATAGTTACTTCATACTATTGTTTGACATTGAATACAGAATGTCTTGGTTAGTTCAGCTTTTTTGTGTGTGTCCTTTTTTCTACTGCTTTGCTGTCCTAGGTTGTGTTAACTACAGTGATAGAAAATATTTTATGGAGCAGAAAGAAGGAAAAAAAAAACTTCAATTATCTGAGAATTTATTTTAAAATTACAGTGTTACTTTTTCTTATCTTCCTTCTTATGTTTCTGGCTTGGTAACAGGCTTTGAGAAAGACAAGATGAATCTTGCTGCTAGGAAGGAGGAGACACCATGTGCAAATCTTGTATTGTGACATGCCAGGAACAGGGCCGGCATAGGAATAAGACAGGGTATCCAATGGTTACATTTGTATTAGATCATTGATTATAGCATGGAGAATGGATTTAAAGGCAGCAGGACTAGAGATAGGGAGGCTAGTTAGTTGACTGTAGTATTTCTGGCCAGATGAGTGACCTAGGATTTGGTGGTGATAGGAGAGCTAAAGTTTATAGAGCACTTACTGTTTGCCCGGCACTCTTCTAAGTGCTTTATGGTAGTAGGTCATTCAGTTCTCAAAACACAGCTCTGAGGTAGACATTTTTCCTATTTTGTGGATGAGCAAAATGAATAATTTTCCTAAAGTAAAATAGGTAGTTGTTGGGCTACAGCATGAACCTAACTACTCTGGCTTCAGGGCTTACACTCTTAACCATAAATTTGTAAATATTTTAAATGTAAAATCAGCAGGACTTGGTCATTAGTAAAATGTGGCAAGTGAAATTGTCTCTTGGCAACTTTGAGCTGAGAGAAAGAGAGATTAGGATTATCCTACACAGCTACAAGTCTAAAGCCCCAGCGAGCGTTTGCGTCCTATCTTTTGGAAACCCAATTCTGTTTGAAAGCTGAGTTATAAAAAATATTTTCAGAGTAGATTTTAAAAGTCTTAGCTCATTGTCTCTCAATGCCTATGATCTCTTTTTTCTCTTTTCTGAGTTTACCACTGAAAGTATTTCTGGATAGCGTACGGATCTAATTTTTAATTAGCAATAGCCTCAGTGTAGTTGATGAAAATTTGTTATTCTTTTTTTATATAGGATGCATGTGAGCTTAGATATTTTATCGGCAAGCAACAAGAGGAAATATAAAATAGATATATAATGTGGTTTGAAAAGTACTAGTTTGAAAGAGCTTCCAAACTTAGACAATATTTTTAAGAGTGAATGTTTCAAGTACTGAGTTAGTAAAACAGTTTGCTTAAAACTAGATAACTTTTGTTTTTGAGAATATTTTAAAAGTTTTATTATTTAAAAAAATTTTTTAAGTTTATTTATTATTTTGAGAGAGAGACAGAGTGAGCAGGGGAGGGACAGAGAGAGAAGGAGAGAGAATCCAAAGCAGGCTCTGCGCTGGCAGTGTGGAGCCCCATGACGGACTCAAACTCATGAACCGTGAGATCATGACCTGAGCCGAAATCAGGAGTCCGATGCTCAATCGACTGAGCCACACGGGCACCACTATTTTATTATTTTAGATTGTAGATTTTTGAATGTATTATACTTAAGATTTTCTCAATCTTATAATAAATGAACTTTTGCTAGTGCTAAGGAAAGCTTTAGATTAGTGGTCTGAATTTAGAAAATGTTACTCTTTTTTTGTTACTCATCTGAATTGTAATTGTTTAGAATATTTACTTTACTTCGGGGGCGATAATAATCAAAACCAAAAAAAAGAAGTGTAATTATTACTTTAAACATATTTTATATGCTTTAAACATATTCAAAATGTGAGTCAACCAATGTGTAGGGAAATATTTATAGAATATATCAATCTGATAATCTAATTTTTTTTTCAGTTGTAAGTAAAAATCTTTTATTCATGGATGTTCGTGGTGTGCCTACCATGTCTTGAACATGATGTTGGATATTGGGAACACGATTGTTCAGCCGGGCAGACACCCTGTTTGCACAGCCAATCTAGGCTATTTCTTGCACCGTTTTGCTGTGCGTGCATGCGTGTGTGTGTGTGTGTGTGTGTGTGTGTGTGTGTGTAGAGGAGGAGGAGGAGGAGGAGGAGGAGTTAAATGGAGATAGGCTTTCTTGGAACTTGAATTCTACTGATGATCTCAGTAGTTATTTTTTACTCCATCTGAGAGGTACTCACAAGCAGATGTGCAAAACTAAGCCTAAAGTAGTTAAGCCGACTTTGGTTTTAAGTATTTTAATGAGGTTTTTAGGAAGTAGATATATAGAGTTCAAGAAGGCTTTGTAAATACAGCATGTATAATGTGTGAACTTCTCTTTATATGTAATGCAACATGTAAATGTAATACAAATTTTTCTGTCTACATATAATGTAACTGGATACCAATTACTCTCCATTCTTTATTATCTGTAAGAAAAAGTCAGACATGTAATTTCCTTAATTTTGAAATTTTACTCTTTATATGTCTAATATACTGGATGTTAATTACAATATTATAATATAGTATGTAAATGTTATATGTAATCTTCTCTCCATGTATAAAGAGGGAAATCTCACAGATAAGGAGTAGTTATGTGTCTGACTTATTTTATGAATAGTGAAGACTCCAGTTTGATCTAACACGGATTATATCCCAGCTACCATCCTAAGATCCCAAATTACTGCAGCTTGATGTCTGCTCTGAATTTGCACATCACTTACTGTATGATGGGACTGTTCTTCCTAGGTTGGTACTGAATCCCCACCTAGTTTGAGGTGGTATACACACTTGAACCTGAACTCTCTAATTTCTATTTCATTAGGGAAATTTATGTTCTTCAATGAGTGGTTTTGTGTTGGAATATTACTTTAAGGTGTTTAAGAATGTGGCTTTTTAATGCTTCCATTAACAAGATAGATTATTGTTGTATTAAAAATGTTTATTTCAGCCCACCTAACACTTTATCTCCTCTCGTTTATTTAAAAATTAGATTGAATAATTGTCCATTTTCTTTTCTCTCAATCAGATTAAAAGATTCTCAAGGGCAGAATTATTCTCTTCCAGAGCTATGTAAAAATAGAATTAAATTGAACACTTTAGGTAGTCAGTTTTTCTTAGTTGCAAGTGTGTGATTGCCTAAAATCTCAAAGGGACTAAGTTTTATAAAGGCATATTATATTGAGTTGTTCACTTCTTTACTTCCTGAGATATAAGCTATTATTATCATTTTACGAATCTTTACCAGTTTTACCTGTACTTCAGAAATAAGACAAAATGTTAAAAAGATGGCAAGATATCAAGCTATGTCCATGCTCTAGAAAAGTAACAGTAAAGAAAAATTAATTGTGATGTCAACCCAAATGTGCAGACAGTACCTCTAAAAGAAGCATCAGTGAGGTATTGATCTAGAGCACAGTGCATGCCTATAAATAAAAGGATATATTAAAAGATTTGTGATATTATCTATGAAGAGTTTTGACCCATAGAATACAAATACAACATCGTATGAAATATAATTTATATAGTACATAAATTTTAATATCCTCTAAAGTGATATCTTTTTATAATTATAAATAGTTCTATAGATTATTTGGAGGAGCATGGTATTTAAAGTGAAGATTTTTTTTCTTGACATCTCTGAAATGTTTTTTAATTGTGACCTTCACATCTCAGCTGTATATGCTTCAAATGACTAAATTGTATCTAGTTTCACGAGTGGTATGTAGAGTTGCCATAAATTTTTAAGCCAGACTCTTTATTTTGCCTCTTATATGAGTATGATAGATCCTCAGTTTTGACTTTTGGAGAGTGAATAACACAATTCAAATTCAACCAATGTATTTCCTATAAGAATGCAGTTAGCAGTTACTTAAGCTTGAAAAAATCCCATTATGGGATTAAATAGTATATTTCTGAATTTACAGATATAATAAGTAAGGCTGAGTCATAATTACTAAGTGAATATTCTTTGGCTCATCTCTGATATAAATATAATGTAGGCTTTGAAGATAAATTTAATTTTTTCAATATTAAATAAATTGATTCTTAATTTTAATTAAATAACCCCTAAATTTAATAGCCAAAAAATTCATCCTTTGGCTTCTTGCTTACGGTTGTAGATAATTATTGTTGATTCAGTTCCTAGTTTGTGATTAAGTGCTCCCTACTGTATGCTTGCCTTGCTTCCACCTAGACTCTAGGGCCATTACTTTCTGTAACCATTTCAGTGAGCTGCCATAGTTTTCAGTCTGTACTGTCACCTGATCCAAGCATGCGCCAAAATATCCACTGTTTCTGGCTCCTGTCTGCTGAATCTGCTTTGCAAAACCCTTTGTTCTCTGAGCTTTTGCTTAAGCCAAAAACAAAATTTAACAAATTCTTTGGAGTGTGGACATATGCCATTTGCTTCCTTAGCTCCCATGTTGTGTAACTCTTTAGCTTCTATTAAACTTGTAAATACTTTATTAAATACACCAATGGCATCCCCATGTGCAGTTGTGTGGCTCATGTGTCAGAATAAAGGCTGCTTGTGACCTCGTCAGAGGAACATGAATGCTCCACTTGCGCTGCAGTCAGCCCTTTGTTGTGTTGATTTTTTTTTTAAATCAGCCACTTATTCTTTCGTAGCGTTTGGTTTAATTATCTGATTATTTTATGTGTTACACCAAGGTAAGTTTGATGTAAATGAACTTTGTAATCTATGTGGTTACATGTATTTCATAGTGATTATTATTACACACTTTTCCATTTAGACATGCTGGCCATTTCTAAATAAATATATCCTGAACTGAAAATAAGTAGTTTCCTCCTTTTTTTTTTTCTTTTTTTTTTTACTAATTTAAAAAACAGTGTTATGGATTACTTTCTATAAAATTCATTTTAAAACAGAAAAGCTACCATGTATTACTTGTGGCACAGATGTAGGCAAATCTAATGTGAGAAAAATCTGTTTTTATAAAAACATAAGTATACAATTATTTGCCTTAGCAAATAATATTTAAACTTCCAGAAAGATTTAAAAAGTAAATAGCGGGTTCTACTAGGGTTTTTAAAGAAAAATTAATCTTTATTTTACAATGTTTTTCAGTGAAAATAGTTATTTTCTAAACAGTTATATTTGTTATTTTTTGTGATACCTGTTTTCAAAGAATCATAAATAATTTGATAGTCTGAGCAACTACATGAACAGGAGTTTGTCTTACGATAAAAATGCCCTTATTAGGAAACGATGTTAAGTAGATGCCCAAATTGGCCTGGAAACATGTATGTCTTTAAAAAAAAAAAAAAGGATTTGCAAATGTATTTGTGCTGTTAATGTCTACATTACAGGGGGAATATGAAGAAATTCTTTAACATAATAGTGTATGTGCAAAATAGGGCCACCTAATTGTCTTACACATTTCTTAGTTCACAATATTGATTGCTAACACCATATTGTTGTAGTCTTTTCTATTTCTCTTCTTTATTTTATCTCATACTTGGATCTTTTTCCTCAGTTTCCTGGAGTCTGCATTTCTTTCTTGTTTCTTTCTTTCTTTCTTTCTTTCTTTCTTTCTTTCTTTCTTTCTTTCTTTCTCTCTTTCTTTCTTTCTTTCTTTCTCTCTTTCTCTCTTTTCTTTCTTTTTTCTTTTTATTTTTTTTTCCTGAAGGAAAGTTTTAGGGTAGCTCTGTCTTGGATCCAAAACTTTAATACAAGAACTGGCTGGCATCATTTGTAGTTATGACATTTATCTCATTTCTCCCTTTTGTTGATCTCCTCCCTGTGGAGGAAACAAAATTACATCATAGAAATGTCTGCTATAACAAGCCTTTTAACCTTTCTTTACTTTGCTGTCTTCAGTATTTTACTAGTGAGTATAATTCTACTTATTCTACTTATTTAAAAAAAAAAAACATTTTGAAAACTGGATATATACTGAAATTCAAAAAAGGAAGTTTTTGGATTGGTTGATTTTCAGTTTTAATAAGTGCCTTTTATGTGAAAAATTTACAAAGAGAGTTTAGCATCCTATTTAGAGTTAAAGTTTTTTCTATACCAAATTGTTCCCAAATGGAATTGGCCACACAAAGAAACAAATTAGGATATGCCCATTATAGACTGTTTCTGTTTTTAACATCTTTGCACATAAAATGTTACTATTATTTGCAGCTGCTGTTCACCAGTAGTTTGCAGCTAAATGCAAGTGATTAGGAAGAATGTGTGCCAGATGCTCCATTTATAATGCTCCATTACAAACAATATCGGATTCCTCTGTGTTAAAAAAAAAAAAAAAAAAAAAAAAAAACCCACAAATGCAATGCTGTGATTCTAAGGCATTTTCTTACTTACAGAACCATACATGTAGTTACAGTGTACTGCCTGAAATTTGTCCTTATTTACATTAACCCAATTACTTGTATTAAATTCAACATATTTGCTCTCTTTATTTTAAATTGGCTGGTCCCTTCATTTCTTGTTACTTTGCTTTAGGACCCCCAAGGATGGCTACAGATGGCTTTCTCTTTTTTAACATTGACAAATCTTTGCCTTGGAAAGAACCTAGAATATAGTGGGTTATAAAAAATAGGTACCAGGAAATGAAATCAGAATTTAAATTAAATGTATGGATATGACTCACAATGTTCACTGAGCGAGGTGAGTGAGACATAGAATATCCTCAGTTTAGGATTAGAGCCTGGAAACTCTGGGTCTACATTTGAAGTTGTATCTAATAAAATATATTCCTATAGATGTCCCCTAAAGTAATAAAGCAAGTAAAACTAGTTGGTTTATTTTCTAGCAATCAAGTTTAAAAATGTTAAAGTTTGTGAGAAGTAGCATTAAATTAAAATGTTAATAAGCATTTTGAGAAATAATATTTTAAACATGTGAAGTTAGTTTTAAAATCTGTTATAGACTAGTGTGTCTTTGCCTTCCAGAATATGTTTATTTTAAACATTTCTTTCTCATATAAACAATGTGCTATTGAGTAGTGAACTGATATAAAATTTATCTTTCAGATGAACCAGAAACTCGAGATGCGTGGTGGGCAGAAATCAGACAAGAAATAAAATCACATGCTAAAGCATTAGGCTGTCATGCTGTAGTGGGCTACAGTGAATCAACTAGCATCTGGTAAATGATAATAACTTGATTTTCTAGATGCTGTAATTTACGGATTGTCATCTAAAAGGTTAAAAGCTTTATGCAAATATAGAGAAAAGAAGAATTATGAAGTGATCCAGGAGCATGGACTTGGGAGTACATCAGACTGAGGTCCATATGCCATTTTTGCCACTTAATTGCTGTGAAACTTTGAGAAAATAACTATTCCTCTGAGCCTCAGTTTATACATTGAAATGGAAATTATAACCATCTGTCAATTAAGGTTACTGACGAATTAAATGAGAATTGATACTGGCACATAGCAAGTCTTAATTGTAGGCCTACTTTACTCCAGTTTGTGACCCCACTAACTCTTTCTTCTGGGATATTTGGAAACCTTGATCTAATGTGTCTTCAAGGTTTGTCTGTAAACTCTTTTTACCTAACTGCAACTTAATTTTCTTCTGCCAACACATCATCCTTCCTAACTCTGCCGAGTTAGGAAGAGACTTCCATACTCCTAGTTCTCCATTTCTTTTTCTCCTACCTTTCATTTGAACAATCTCTCTTACTTTTAAGTCCATGCCATTCCACAGTTCAGACTTTTCTACCTCCAAAACATTCTTCTGCCTTTCTTAATTCTCTGCTGTCTCCTCCAGTTGAACATGATTACCTCCCTTCTAACAGCCTGACTTTGTACCTTCTCATTCTCATGTCCTCCTCTATCCCTCAGCTTTCAACTGTATTTTAGGCTTTATTATTGCTCAAAATGGTTCCCCTTTTAAAATTTGAAACTATAAAATTTCACTCTTGGATCACAACTTAATATTTTTCACTTATCTCATTTGCACATTTATACCTGGTTTGTTTTGGCTTTTATCTTAACCAAGATTTTCCCCAGTTTCTTAGTTGGGCTCTGATTTGACTTGCTGACTGCCATCAATGAACCCTACTTTCAACCCCTTGAAAAGTTTATACTAGATATCATCTAGAAACTGTTTGACCTTTTGCTGCCCACCTTCTATTCTTTTTTTTTTTTTCTTTCTCTTAATGTTTATTTGTTTATTTTTCAAGAGAGAGAGGAGAGGGAGGGGCAGAGAGAAAAGGAGAGACATTCCTAAGCAGGCTCCACACTGTCAGTGCAGAGCCCCATGTGGGGCTCGATCTCACCAACCACAAGATCTTGACCTGAGCCAAAACCGAGTCAAACACTTAACCAACTGAGCCATCCAGGCACCTCCACCTCCTATTCTTGGTTAATCCTTACTGTCAGCTATTACATGGGTAATTCTCTTGTGCTTGTGGTGGTCATTATTTTTACAGAAAAATGATTAGACTCTGGTATATGTGGAGAGCCATGCTGTTTCATCTTCTGAGGGCCCTTTCTTTTCCTCTGTGGATCATGTGTGGTATTCTTGCACCTTTCTGTCTCCATTGTAGCTATTCTACACTTGTTAAAGTAATAACTTTGTTATGCTTATCCTGCCTTACTCCCCAGTAGATAATCTTAGCTCATTCATAGATTTAGTGTCATATGCTTCCAGGTCATAGGGTTATGGTTTTAAAAGACATAGTTTTTGTTATTGGTTTCACATTTTACTGGAGAATTATGACAAGTAGAACACATTTTATGGCAGAGATATCCCAGGGTGCTGTGTGGCCCAGAGGGTTGGAGTTTAGAAGTAAGATTGGAAAAAAGGGTTAATGAAGTAACTGAAGCTTAAACTAGATCTCAGGGGATGAGTATGAATTATATAAATGAAGAAAGGAGGCATGAAGGGAGTGTTTAAGGCTAGTAGAGTAGCATGCAGAGAAGGCCAGAGGTGTACATTCAGTGCGGCAGGAAATAGGTCACAGATAGATGCGGGAGTGTACAGAAATGAGTCAAATTGATTTACGTAGAAGTTTGAATTCACCTGATACAAGCTTCTTTTTTCCCTCCAGACCTCAAAAAATCTTGTGTTTAAATCCTATCTTTACTAATTTTTTTGGTTCTGATCCATCCTATGTACTATTACTGGATAAACTCTTTGAAATGTACTTCTGCTCTTAGAGCTCCTTAATTCAGCACATCAGGGGCTCCACCTTCTTCCTTGACATTCTCAGTGCCCACTTAAACATTTTGAGCCTGGTCTCTCTCTACTCAGTTACAGATCAAGTGACCATTTCTTTCATGTCCTTTCAGACTTCTGGTCCACTTATACTGTTTCCAACATTTTGTCCCTAGGCTGCAACTTAGTTCTCTTTTGCTTTGTATGATGTCATTCAATGATTTTGTGGATTATTTAAAATTAGTTGATATGTAATAAAGAATTCCAAATAATTCTTTTGAAAGTGAGGTTTTTATCATACATATAATGATGTAGTTTAAGCTCCATTTAGTGTATTTTGGGTATTATTTGTTTCAGATACCTTTTGATTATTAACTTTAAGCTATAGGGATATCGATAATTACATAGTTACACTTTTAAAATGATTTTAATGAAGTTTAGTATGCATTTAAAGAGTATTTTAATACAGTTTAATGGTTTATAGCTGAATTCCGCAAAATAATTTGTTACTACTTTGAGATATTCAGTCTTTATCAGGTTTTCCATATTTTAAAGGAATTTATAGTCATTAATATTGTGCTTTATCTTTTACAATTTTTTAAGTATAAAGAATTCTTACCCTTTTCATTTTATTTATTTACTTTATTAAAAAAAATTTTTTTTAATGGTTATTTATTTTTGAGAGAGAGAGAGAGCACAAGCAGGGGAGAGACAGAGAGAGAGGGAGACGCAGAATCCGAAGCAGGCTCCAGGCTCTGAGTTGTCAGCACAGAGCCCGATATGGGGCTTGAACTCACAAATGGTGAGATCATGACCCGAGCTGAAGTCGGACGCTTAACTGACTGAGCCACCCAGGCACCCCACCTTCTTCATTTTAATAACATTATTTTTATTTTTTATCCTAGGATAGGAGATAATCTTATGATATCATTAATATTTGTGGAGTCTAACTTGAATTTAAATTGTCACCCTGTAATCACTTTGATATTTAACATTTTTCAAAGTTAGATTGCCTGAAGATGTTAACTGTTTTATGTTTTTTTCTTTTATAGTGAAGAGGTCTGTATTTTATCTGCATCCGGCACGGCAGCTGTACTGAACCCTAGATTTCTGCAGGATGGCACCGTGGAGGGCTGTTTGGAACAGAGGTTGTCATGGCAGCCTGGCTTATTTTCTATGATGGCAAAGAAGGGAGAGGTTAACTTTTGTAACTTTAGAGCTGGGATAGTTCTTCTGTATGAGAGTGGCTTAATATAGAAATGAGGACCAGGCACTTCACTGCTTTTTGTGTAACCTATAGCAACAGAGAAGTATTGAGTTCTGCACTGTATGACACACATTGTTATAATTTTTCTAGTATCTTGGTAAGTTACATGTATAACTATCAGTGAAAGAATTTCAAGTGTATATTTTTTGTTTGTTATAGTATAGAAGTAATTTCCTTTGATTTTTCTCTTCCTTTCCTTTCCCCCTTGTCTACCTCTGAAACAGAAAAAGGTCATGAAACAATTTGCATAAAGAAAATTCATAATTTACAGAACAATTGAAACACTGTATTGTAACAAAATTATATATAAAAGCTTCCTAAAAAGTGAAATGTAACTTTAATGTGTATGAAAGAGAAAGTAAAAGTGAAATTATTAGGTAAAATAGATTACTTTTTAGTTTATTTGGTTATTAATCTCTTAATCTGTTAGCTTCCATAAGTGTCAAAAATACTTTCCATAAACATGAAATTATCAAATATATATATACAGAAAACTATTAGTTTGGTACCAGAGTACCTGAATAATATAAATTTTAATTACCCCTTACTTCACTGTATGCATATTTGCTTCCCTCCCCCTCCCCCGCCTCCCCCCAGTATTTGTATATTAAGGAAGACAGCAAAAAAAATCTATATGTGATCAAATTTAGTATAAATTTGCAAGTCTCTGTATAACAAAGTTATTCTAGCTCAGGTAGGCACATAGAAGACCTTAGTCGGTTTCTTCTTTAGTTTGTATTAAAAAGGTATTTTGACTGTAATATATTACAGAGCATTAAAAGTCAGCATAAATAGGAAAAAGAAGGTGGATTATTTAAAGTGTATTAAAAGTCAGAGTGTTCTATTTTGAGTTGTTCCAGTGCTGCAATATAGTTCTCTCACGTCAGTGGGTTTCATTATTGAGTAGATAGAAGCCTGGTTTAAAAATGGCCTTTCCCATGCAGCTTGATTATTTTGGTATTGTGGCTTCGATGGATACAGTGAATTCTCTTATATGCCAATCTAGTGGAACAGATACCATCCCTATCTATAAAAGAGGAAAATGTCTTTTTTCTTGCTATAAAATTATTTATGCTTACTAGAGAAAATTTGGAAAGTATGGGAGAGTAGAAGGAAGAAAACATTCCCTATAAACTCAGTATTGAGATAATCCCTTCTGTATATTTCATATTTTAAATGCTTCCATGAATTTATATAGTTCTGTTTTTATGCCTATGATATTGCATCATTTATGTTTGAATTTCTGTGAGGTGTTTAGTTAAAAATTACCCCAGTGTTCAATCTTTTGTGCCCCTTTGTGACACATGGGCTTTGGTTCAAACCAACCAACATTAAAATCTGAGGTCTTCTGCCTTGTATTTTGTGTGACCGAACAAGTCACTTAGTATCTCAGGTTGGTTTCAGGCCAAGAAGAACTAGTTTTTGTTGCTCTTTGCTTTTTATTATATTGTGTGTATGTGTGTGTGTGTGTGTGTGGGGGGGTTATCTATGTTTTCCTGCTTAGTCTTCAAAAAAAAAAAAAAAAGCCTTTCTGGGTAGATACTGTCATTCTGGTTATATAGAGGAGGCTCTGAGAAATTGAATAACTTGTATAAGATCACACAGCTCTACTTAGCATCTGATTTCCCTGTTGCTTATACCAGAATGCCATCCCAACAAAAGAATAATTAATGTATGGGAGTAATTTGATTTAGAAGGTTATTTTGGAAATTCAGTGCAGTAATGTATACAAGGAATCTGCAGGAAGCCTGACTCCTAGTAGATACAGTATAAGTTTCCTTTCTCTTTTTTAATGTGTCCGCTTGCCAAGTTTCAGCTTCTAACAGGTCACTTTAGATTGGAATGAATTGAGAACCCACATCTTTCCACAGCTCTAGAGGTGTGGCTGTGTGAATGTCTGGAGTTCTCCATGGAGCTTTCTTCTTCCATTTCTGTTTCCCTAATTTCCTCAGATTTGATGAGTGAAAAAAATACCATTCTGAAGTGAATTCATAAGCATTACTACAGCAAACATTTTACTGATTGAGAAGGTTGTGTGTTTACTTGTGGTTTATGTTGTTTGTGAAACACAGGTGTTTCGGTTTCTCAGAAATGTTTAATTCTGACAAATTCTTAAGTCATTGGAAATTAGAAATGTTAGATTATGCCTATTTTTGACTTTTTAAATTAAAAAAATTTTAATGTTTATTTTATTTTTGAGAGACCGAGACGAGTGGGGGAGAGGCAGAGAGAGAGGGAGACACTGAATCTGAGGGAGGCTCCAGGCTCTGAGCTGTCCGCACAGAGCCTGACGAGGGGCTCAAAACCACAATTATATTTGTGATTATATTTGGTGATTATATTTGTGTTATATTTGTCAGACAGTAGGAAAATGTCACCCTTATTATCTAACCATTTGTTTTTATGAACTAGCTTTGGAATAATAGTGGTTTTTGTCAGGTGGGACATTCTCAAACGTATGAATTGATGCAATTCAATGGCTACTTGTATAAGTCTTTTCTCTCATACAAAAGTGTATGGTTTTGATTTCATGGTCATTTTTAATTCTTAATAGTCATAGTGGGACTGTCATAACTCTCATGGTGGTAGAAGTTATATAGTTTATACATTAGTACTATATGTATAACATATGCTTTTGAAAAAATGCATAGAATTTTTAAGAATGTTTCATTTTTTTATCTTGATGTATTCATATAGGCTAGAAGAAAATTTGCCTGTAGGTTGTGGATTTTGCCACATACCATATGACGAACTGAATATGCCATTTCCAGCTCATCTCACATACTGCTATAACTGCAGGAAACAGAAAGTTCCTGATGTTCTCTTTACAACTATTGACCTCCCAACAGATGCAACAGTTATTGGAAAAGGTTGTCTTATTCAAGCAAGGTATATTTGTGTAAACAATATTTGGGGTCCCTGAGAAAGTATGAGATACGGAGTCAAATAGATCTATTTCACATGTCTGCTGTACTGTTTCCTACCTGGCAGGCTGGGCAGTACTATCTGGACCTTGTATTTAGTCACATGGAATATTGGGAGGAAGAGTACCCATTTTATAAAACTCAAATAAGTCTAAATGCAAAAGCAATTTTAAACATTTCAATTCTATACAAATATCTGTTATTATGAAGATTATTAATTAACTTGTTTCAGGCTAGGAACGTGACTCTGCTTTAAGGACATTGAATATGTAATACATTTTAGAAATTTATCTTTTTTTCTTTTAAAGAACAATGCTATGTATGGTTTCTTTTACTACTTAATTTAGCTCTTAACAGTTCCTTTTAAAATGTACTGGAGTAGGAAATGCTAAATTGTGGTTGGCATATAGGAAGCAGTGATAACTGTCTAGGTCACTGACAACTGCCAGGCTACCAAATCCATTGAAATTGCTTTTCTCTCTTCCTCTTACTTGACATCTCAGCAATAGTAGTAGTCACACAGTTGATCATCTTCTCCTTGATACTCCTTTGACTTCATAGTGCCCCGCCCCCCACCCCTGCTTTTTCCTACCTTATGTATAATCCTCAGTGTCCTTGTTGATTCTTCCTCCTTTTCTTAATCCTTGAAGGGCCACGGGTCTGGACTCTCTTCTCAAAGCTCTCTTCCAGGTTGAATTCATCAGCTCCTACAGATGTGCTTTCTATATGTCTGTGACTCCCAGATTTATAACTCTAGTCCAGAACTTTCTTCTGAGCCTCAGACCCATATACTTTCACACCCTATTTTGATGTCTTGTAGGCAACTCATACTTGTTCCATATTGAACTGCTGGCTTTCTCCACTTCTTTCATGTTAGCCTTCTTTATTTTAATGAATGATACCTTGCTCTGTCCACTTTTTATGCCAAATATGGTATTCTTTGACACTGTCCTCTTTCCTAACCTCCCTGCATCAAAGCTATTTTACAGAGTCATGTTGAATTTTATTTTTGAATGTATGTATATTTTTTGTTTATTTTTAAATTTTTTTAACGTTTTATTTATTTTTGAGAGACACAGAGAGACAGAGCATGAGTGGGGGAGGGGCAGAGACAGAGGGAAACACAGAATCTGAAGCAGGCTCCAGGCTCTGAGCTGTAAGCACGGAGCCTGACATGGGACTCGAACCCATGAACTGTGAGATCAAGACCTGAGCCGAAGTCGGTCACTCAACTGACTGAGCCACCCTGGCGCCCCTTTAGTTTTTATTTTTAAGTTTATTTATTTATCTTGAGTGAGAAAGGGAGAGAGAGAGAATCCCAAGCAGGCTCTGCACTGTCAGCACAGAGCCTGACTTGGGGCTCAGTCTCACATAAGGCAAGACCATGACCTGAGCCAAAATCAAGAGCCAGAGACTTAACTGACTGAGCCACCCAGGCATGCCTGTATTTCTAATATGTTTACTTTTGCTTTTTTTGCTCAATTTCCTCTTACATCTTAGACCTTCCATTTGGGATTGTTTTTCTTTTGCTTGAGGTATAGATTTTAGACCATTTATTTTGGTGAACTAGTTTTGCTTGTCTGAAAATATTATCTTTAAAAGATATTTTGGGCTGCCATTTATTTTCTTGCAGCACATTGAAGATACCCTTCCATTGCCTTCCAGATTTTCATTACTACTATTGAGAAATAACCTATTAGATTAACTTTTATTCCTTTGAAGGTAGCTGCCCTTCAACCCCAGGCTATGTGTGAGCTATTCTATGTATTTTTGGTTTTTTGCAATTTCCCTATGAAATGTTAAGTATGGAATTTTTATTCTAATTGCTATATATTGGGCTTCTTGAATCTGTAGATTCTTTCATGTGTTTTAGAAAATTTTTAGATATTGTTCCATGTTTCATCTCTCTTCTTGATACTATAATTAAAAATGTTAGACTTTCTCACTGCTTCTTTTATGTATGTTACTTACTTTCTTAAATTTTCTATTTTTGTTTATGCCATATCTTGAATACTTTCTTATCTTTCAGTTCTTTGATTCTCTCTTCAACTGTCTCTAATATTGTAGTAAGTCCAGTAATTGGGGCTTTAAATATTTGGTATCTATTTTTATTTCTAGAAGTTTTATTTTGTTCTTTTTCAAATTTATTATGTTACAGCCTATGACTGATTCTTTAACTGATAATTTTAATATCTGAAATATTTTTGTATTCTCTTATTTCTGTTCTTTATTATTTATTGTGTTTCATTTCCTTAGACTATGATAGGCTCACTGGAAGTTGCAAAAATGGTACAAATAATACCATGTGTATTGGTGACAGATTCCCTCATTGATGACATCTTATACAGCCATAGTAGAGTATCAGTAGGAAATTAACATTGGTGTATACTGTAGTATACTACAGACCTTAGTTTTTATACTTTTTTAAATTTGCATTCATTTATGTATTTGTGTGTACATGTATAGTTCTGTGCAACTTTATCCCACAAACAGATTTGTGTAACCACCACCATAGTAAAGACACAAACTGTGTTCCATCATCACAAAAGAACTTCTTCATGGCATTTCCCTATGTTTATACACCCCACTACCCCTTGCCCTGGTCCTGTGATGCTTTTAAGAAGATTTTTTTTCAAAGTTTATTTATTCTGAGAGAGAGTGAGAGAGAGCACAAGAATGTGAGGGGCAGAGAGAGAGGGAGAGAGAATCCCAAGCAGGCCCTGCACTGTCAGTGTGGAGCCCAACATGGGGCTGGAACCCATGAACCATGAGATCATGACCTCAGCCAAAACTAAGAGTCAGATGCTTAACTGACTGAGCTACCCAGGCACCCCAGCTTTTAAGATGATTTGTAAAAATATGTAATTTATCCAGTTTTTTGTGTTTGTTTTAGGTAGGAAGGAATAGTGCCCATCAGCAGTTTTCAGAATGTGGTCCCCAGACCAACCAATAGCATCATGATGCTTGAGAGACCTTATAGAAATGCAGATTCTCGGCCTCACTCCAGACCTATTGAATCAGAAACTCTGGGCATGGGGACTAGTAATTGTTTTTTAATGAGCTCTCAAGATTAAGTTTGATAACTACTGGTGTAAATAGCCTGGTTTGCCAGTTTGGGGATCTTTTCCTTCATCTTTACTGCTACCTTTTTAGTCTCAGCTCTCATTGTCACCTAAATTGCTTTTTGTCTGCTATCCCCTCACGAATTCTGTTATCCTTATTCCATTTTCTGTGTAGCAATGTAAATGATATCCTAAAACATAAATTGGATCATGTTACTACTTAAAACCTACCTGGAGTTTGTCATTGCTGGTAGAATAAAATCAAACTCCTTACCATGACCCACAAGCCCCTAACATGATCATGCCCCTGCTTACCTGCACCTTCATCCATACGATTCTCACCCTTGCTCATTTCACTTCAGTGTAGTAGTCTCTTTTTGGCTTTTCTGATATGCCAGCTCCATTCCATATTTGCCTTTTTCCAACGCTCTTGGTTCCATCTTGTCTTTAAGATCCCAGCTCAGGTATCATCTCTCTTGTGAGGCCTTCTCTCTAGTTATTGCCACTTGCTTCACCTAGTCCATTTTCTTCAGAAACCTGATTTTTTTGTTTTAAGTTTATTTATTTTTCAGAGATAGAGAGTGCATGCTAACGGGTGAGGGGCAGAGATAGAATCCCAAGCAGGCTCTGTGCTATCAGCACAGAACCCTATGCAGGACTTGATCCCATGCCCTTTAGATCATGATCTGAGCTGAAATCAAGAGGGATGCTTAATGGACTGAGCTACCCAGGAGCTACCCCAGACATCTGATTCTTTAAAAATTTTTTTTTTCTTTTTTTTTTTTTTTAATTTTTTTTTTTTTCAACGTTTATTTATTTTTGGGACAGAGAGAGACAGAGCATGAACGGGGGAGGGGCAGAGAGAGAGGGAGACACAGAATCGGAAACAGGCTCCAGGCTCTGAGCCATCAGCCCAGAGCCTGACGCGGGGCTCGAACTCACGGACCACGAGATCGTGACCTGGCTGAAGTCAGACGCTTAACCGACTGCGCCACCCAGGCGCCCCTAAAATTTTTTTTTTTTAACGTTTATTATTTTTGAGACAGAGACAGAGCATGAACGGGGGAGGGTCAGAGAGAGAGAAGGAGACACAGAATCTGAAACAGGCTCCAGGCTCTGAGCAGTCAGCACAGAGCCCGACGCGGGGCTCGAACTCACGGACCGTGAGATCGTGACCTGAGCCGAAGTTGGACGCTCAACCGACTGAGCCACCCAGGTGCCCCAGACATCTGATTCTTAAACATAATCCTAGGTTATCTTGTTTCTTTATTTCCACCCCCCTCCCCTGGAGTATAACCATGAGAAAAGGGACTCTTTTGTTTGTTAATGAGTACTCACCACTTAGAATAGTGCCTGGCACATTGTAGATACTCAGGTAAGTTTTGTGTTCTTTTTTTTTTTTTTTTTTTTAATTTATTTATTTTGAGAGTGAGAGCATGAGTGACGGAAGAGCAGAGAAAAAATCCCAGGCAGATTCTGCACTGTCAGTGAAGAGCACAACATGGGGCACAATCCCACGAACCATAAGATATGACCTGAGCTGAAATCAAGTCAGATGCTTAACCAACTGAGCCAACTAGGCCCCAAGTTTTGTGTTCTTTTAATGAGTAAATTAACTTCTTTCCTTTGCTATCCATTCATTGTATGATTACATGGAGTTATAAAACCTAAGATTTTAAATTATGTTTTCTAGTGATTTTGATCAATACTTTTTCCATTTCTAGAGATTTTGAGATTTTTATCTTTTATTAAAATAGGACTTTTAGCAAAAGCATACACATTGAAAAAAGTGGCAGAAAAGATTATTGATATAACTTAATAAACCCCATTTGACACAAGTCAATGTTTTATTAAGCACACTTATAGAAAGTTTTAAAAATTGGACATTTTTTAAGATGATACCAAGAATACTCTCCAGTGACTAAATTATTTTCCTTAACAGGTTATGTCGTTTAAAAAAGAAAGCACAGGCAGAGGCAAATGCCACAGCTATCAGTAATCTGTTGCCATTTATGGAATATGAAGTACATACTCAGCTAATGAATAAACTAAAACTGAAAGGAATGAATGCTTTATTTGGACTGAGAATTCAGATCACAGTGGGTGAAAATATGTTGATGGGCTTAGCGGTAAGTTTAGAAGTTTTGATTTTGTTTCATAATTTCTATAGTTGTAGTAGAATCTGTTTTGTGCAATTCTAAGTCTTTTAAAAAGACTTATCTAGAGAAATGGGCATTAAGACCTTTAAGGGTTGGGGACATTATAAGAAGTGAAAAATCTTGTGATAAGTTTTAAAATATATTATTTTCACCTTTATTTATGAATTATTATTTAAAATTAAATTAATAAAATTATGAGGTAGGTAAAATTTATTTATATTATTGTATTTTTCTATTCTGACCATAATGTCAATAGTCAAGTTTCTAAAAATTATCATGTATGGCTTGTTTAGTTAAGTTGGTTGTCACTGTTCTGGACTTTATTATTTTTTGTGCAAAATATGTTATTTTTTTATGCTAAATATTAGCATTGCTTACAGGGTTTCTTCTCTGCACTGTTAACATTTGGGACTGGAAGACTCTTGGTTGTAGGGGGCTGTCTTGTTCATTTTAGGGTGCTCAGCAGCCTTTCTGGCCTCTACTCACTAGTTGCTAATAGCTTCCCTTCAGTGTGACAACCAGAAATGTTTCCAGACATTACCAAATGTCCTTTAGGGGACAAAATCACTTCTGAGGGGGAGGACCACAATCTTTAGTTGTATGGAGAAAATAAAGCAATATATATGAAACACTGCTTACTGCTTGCTTACTGCCGGACAGAGAATAAAGTTTCATACTGAATGTGCACCTGCGGTCAGCAGTAGAATATGCAATAAAGAATGTGTTTCTTAAGTGCTAATAAATTGTGAGGTGGTGGAAAGCTCTTTATCTCAGCTTTATGTTCACCTAGGCTTCTTACAAAGTGTGTTCTGATTAGAAAGTTGTCTGTGGGGAAAGTAAGAGTTGTCTTTATAAGTAGTCTGAGACCCAGAGAACTGGATGCCTGCAAAATATATATTGATCAGATAGAAACTGATTAACAGTATTTATAGAAGTCCTGTTATACTTTAGACACTTTGCTAGCTAGAATGTTTGTGATACTGGCACTTTTCAAGTTGGAATTCTCTGCCATCTTTCTGACATGCATAAACATTTTAAGAAATTTATAGAACTTGTGTTTTTTCTCAGTATGCACTTGCAGATAAAATGCTAACTTATTTCCTGTTTATACATTTACAAATATGTAAATTTTTGTATGTAGGGGATAATTGTGCAATGATGATAAACTAATCAGGTAATCATGATTTTTGACAAGAGAAATTTATAATGATTAATGAAAGTAATCTGATTTATATTAAAATATTTGAGATCTAGATCAACTTGGGAAAAAAGTGTTCATTATAATTCATTTGTCTAAAAACTCACATGCTTAGCAATTACAAATGTATAATTTGGCCTGAACACAATACTAGTTATTGGTGGGTATCTGTGGGAACTAAGCTTGATTTAGATTCAAAGATTTAAAAATTAACACTGTGCCAACCGTATCAAACACTTCTGATAGTTGTGCCCCAGGAAACTAGCTTGTGGTGCTGGTGTAATTTTTCAGTGCTTGCCTGAAATCTTTCTTTCTTGCCAATCTTTTCCTTCTTGACCACTGTTGACACTCATAACTGTTTGAGATTTTGATCTTTGTTGTGGTTTAGCCTGTGCATTTAAATCTCAAGGTCCCAAGAGTAGCTTCCTTGATAGTTGATCTCTGATGGACTCTCTGATGATGTCTGATGCCTGCTGGGTTTCTGGCACTGTGGTACCCCAGAAGGACTGCAATATTATCTTTATAAGAGGAGAAAACGGATGCTATGATAGATTGAGACTTGTCCAAAGTGATATGGTTGCATGTACTGGAACCGGATTTCAAATGCAGGCCTGTCTTATTCCAGAGTCTGTTCTCAACCACTCTGAACTGTTGTCTCATTCGCAAGCACAGTTAAGAATGTGCTGGAGATAGTGTGCTAGGGCGTCATGTGGCAGGATGAACATCAGAGACTGGGTCATAGACATAGTCATGGACACTAATGAGCAAAATAGGAGAGAGCTTCTGAGGATCAGTCTCATCTACTGCACAGACATCATCATAGAGTATCATACCGTTTTTAGGATGGACTTTCACAAAATTGGCAATTGATTAAAAAGAATAATGATAACGCACACAGTTTAAAATGCACAAATATCCAGACTTAAGAGAAATGTCTTCTCTTGTCTGCATTCCACTCCTTCAGTGTTAACAATTTGACGTTTATACTTACATATTTTTGCTTTGCTTATATAAGCATATTTAACTGTAAATGCACATAGGTGTGTATGTGTGTGTGTGTGTGTGTATGTGTACATATCATGTTTTGTATTTCCCCTAGTAGTTTTCTAGTAATGATGGCATGTAGTATTGTTACAGGGTCAGGAATTAATAGTCATTCAATTAAATATTTAAAAGAAATCTGTAGTAAGTAAAATTTTCTTTCTTGGTAATTATGGAGGTAGGGTGGTATCATGAAAAGTTCTTGGGGTTTAGAGTGAGAAATATATTCACATCTCTTCTCCAAATTTATTGATAGTGTGATCTTGAGTATGTTTCCTATCCTTTCTGAAGTTCAGTTTCTTTACTTGCTTTACAAAAGTTTCCCTTTTATTTTTGCCACTTTAAAGGTAAATTATTTACTCACTTATGAAAAAAATTTATTTCTAACAATTTTTAATCTTTTTTTTCTAAACTAGTTTTTCAATGCAACTTATTTTTTACAATCATAAAGTAAAAATTTTAAAGTGCAGTGAAAATAAATCCTTCTTTCACTGCTGTCCCCACCTACCCAGGTTTCACACCAAAAGCAACCAATTCCTGTTGCCAGTTATGTTTCTGTGCTCTTTCAACATGTCCAAATGCATGCATTGATGCTAATGATCTTTTTGCCGGTAAGGCAAAGGCAACTTTCCTAATTTAAGGACTGTTATTCTTTAGACATTTTTTCTTATTATTTCTTCATTATTTTTACAAGTCGGCCACAGGTGTGTATTTAGCTGCTTTACCAACGCCCGGTGGTATTCAGATTGCTGGGAAGACTCCTAATGATGGCTCCTACGAACAGCACATATCTCATATGCAAAAGAAGATAAATGACACAATTGCTAAGAATAAAGAATTATATGAAATTAATCCTCCGGTAAGTAAAATAAATTTACATTGTGAATAAGTTCTTGTTTAGGAGTTAATATATTTTTTGAGTTGTCTTATTTTGGACATATTTTTTTTTTTTTTTCACTGTTGAATTTCGCTCTCCTCAGTACTCGTTCTTTTCACCTCCTTTTGCATTCATGCTCAAATGTCTCCTTTTAGGGAGAGGACTCTGACTGCCTGATTTGAAAATTATACTTTCCCATCAATTTTTGATACTCCCTAACCCTAACCCCCTTCTGTGTTTTACTGTTTTTTATTTCTTTCTTTCTGTGTGTGTATGTATAAACACAAAGAAGTAGGTTTTTGATTCTATTAATTGCTTGTTACTCCTAGTAAAATGAGGCCCCCTCAGGGCTGTATTCCTGAGGCCCAGACAGTTCCTCCTAGTTGCCTCTTGATAAATATTGCTGAACAGTTAAATAAATGGTTTAAACGTTCATTTTTAGTGAAAAGAAAGATTGCTTATCTATGATAAAAATGTGAAAGATACACCATTTTTCACTTTTTGCTTCTTTTTGAGAATTTTCCTACCAGTCACTTCTGTAATCAGTCTTTTATACCAGGTTTGCAGTAGGTTTCACAGGGCCTCCTTCTCTGAGGACGCCTTACAGCCAGGGTCTGAATTGAAAGAAAGAAGTGTTTGAGTTAGAATGAATCTGTTTGTCTTTACGAGTCTCTGATAATGAAATACTTCTGCAAAAGGAAAGTATTTAGATAACAACATTATTATTGTGGTTTTTATTATTTGATTTTATACACACTATCAAATTTTGGTTGGTTGTCTGGGACAGTGATCTGTATTCTAGCTTCCGACTTACAGCTTTCTAGCAAAGTTGTTAAGCTGGGAAGAATTTTAAAGGTATGACCTACAACTAGCTACACTGCTAAGTGTGCTAGACACTGGTCGCATGTGGCTGTTGAGCACTTAGTGTGTGTAGTCTGAATTGAGATGTGCTGTGAGTATAAAATACACATTGGATTTTGAAGACTTATTATGAAAAAGAATGTAAATTATCTCATGAGTGTTTTGTATATTGGTAGTATGTTGAAAATGTAATCTTTTGGATATAGTGAACTAAGTACAATATTTTATTAAAATTTATTTTATTTCCTTTTTATTACCTGTGACTTGCTTTATATTTCTATTGAGCAGTGCTAATGTAGAGCTTCTTTAAATTCACTGAGAAAATTCGTGTGTTAGTATATTAATACTTACATAGACTCTGTAAAAGCTTTCTGCACAACACTTTACTGCTTGTTTGCAGTACATTATTTTTTTTTTATAATTATGTTTTGATATTTGAACATTTTCTTTTTTTTTTTTTTTTTTTTTTTTTCAACATTTATTTATTTTTGGGACAGAGAGAGACAGAGCATGAACGGGGGAGGGGCAGAGAGAGAGGGAGACACAGAATCGGAAACAGGCTCCAGGCTCTGAGCCATCAGCCCAGAGCCCGACGCGGGGCTCGAACTCACGGACCGCGAGATCGTGACCTGGCTGAAGTCGGACGCTTAACCGACTGCGCCACCCAGGCGCCCCTATTTGAACATTTTCTAAGAGTGTTTATGCCTGTTGGGGAGAATGATTTGCAGAGCTTTATGTTAGGGCTCCATGATATAAGCTGAATTCTTTTGCTTAACGGTATTTATCAACTAAGTACTTCCATGCTGACCTCTCACAGAAAGAATTGACCCCTCCTCCTTTATATTCTTCTTGTACTTGTATGTGCTTCTGTCATAGGGCCTGTTACATATTACTGCACTTACTTTTTACATGTCTTTCTTTAATAATGTGAGCCTTTTAAAGTCGGAGACATATTTAGAAAATATGAATTAACTCACTTCATCTATTCAATAAATATTTATTGAACTTCTGTTTTAGAAGTACATTTTAGAGGGAATAAATCTGTTATGATTCTTAAAATTTCACCTTATACAGATTTCATGAGTTGAAAAGGACCATATTTCACAAAAGACTACTTAATGGATTTTCTAATGTGTCTCTCCTATTTCAGATAGTGAATGAATACCTTACAGTCTTTCAGCATAACCTCTTGGAATTTGACAAAGTCAGTGTAGTAGGCCACTACTCACTTATATTACAATTTTGTCTTTTCAGTTTCTAAGACAATGTATGCCCACACTGAAAATGTGAATCAGTGTGTTTCTTCTCTTACAAAGGTAGCTCTTGCTGCAGTGAATACGCTTTTTTTTTTCCTCAATATTGAAAAATCTTTCTATTGCAGGGGTGTAGTACCACTTAAAATGGAGAAAATTCAGTCAACTAAAGGTGTCAAAATACCATAGGTACCCGTGGTGGAACCTCATTACAAATTTAAGATACATTAAATACCAGATAGTTGCTTTTATTAGGTCCAGGACATAGTGAGCAGAGGCATAACCAAATTTTAAACTACTAAAAAAATTACAAAGAGAAGAACATTGTACTCAGAGCAAAAGAACTGATCTAGATAGGTTCATCGCTTAAACTAGTTTTCAAACCTGGGCAAACTGCTTTACCTCTGAACTGCAACTCTTTCTCATTGTGTGGTCATTATAATAGGAACCCTGTCAAATTTATACAGGGCAAGTTAATTTGGAGTACAAATAAGAGATATGAATGTGAAATTACTCTATAGGTAGCTATTATGAAAGTGTGGTGGTAGTCTTATGTAAGGTGTGTGCTAACAACGAGCATTTAAAGCTGTAATTTTGAAAAAAAATTTTCTTATATTCCTTGTTTTTTAAAAAACATAGCTCTGTTATGCCAGCAATAGGCTAAGCCTTTTCTATTTGTGCTCACATATTCACACTCTCCTGATAGTCCTTATAGCCAACAGATATTTAGAACGTCTGGTTACCTCTGATCTTTGGCTATACAGTAGGTGAGAGCTTGCAAACCCATATAGGATTGCACCATACACTGACCTCAAAAAAGATTGTTGTTGTAGCTACCAGTTTGTTTAGCTTAACAAGTTATACAGCAAATCCCTGCATAATATTATGTATTATGTCTGCACACACATACACACATTTATCATATTCCTCATTTTATTATGTGACACTTTGAAAAATTACCACTGGATAAGAAAAGATATAAAAGGTTAGAATTCATCTGGAGAACTACATTTTTAATGATTTCTGGACTGTTCAGTCTTTTAAATATTGGGTAGAAAATACCACATGAACTGGATGGGCTGCCGATTCCCTACTCGTTGTGGTGTCCTCTCTATACACTAGATGTCAATGTTGCCCTGCTATGTCCATGACAGTCGTGTATGGTTATGGATTAGTGTATCAAGGCTACTAGTGATAAAAGGAAATATCCATGTACTCTCTAAAAGGTTAATTAGTCATAAAAGTTATAATTAAATATACAGTGTGAATATATTTTACAGATTTTTTTCTCCACAGATATTTATCTATTAACATAAAAATTTAAAACCAAACTGAAGTGTACAAATACCAAATCATTATGCTGTATACCTGAAGTCAATATAATGTTATATTTCTATTATACTTAAGTAAAAAGAAAGAAGTAAAAGACTACAGTTTACAAAGTAACCCCAGAGCTGAAAAAGACAGTCTTACGTGATATAAAGCAATTATATTTCTTTCAGGAGATATCCGAAGAGATTATAGGGTCACCCATCCCGGAACCTAGACAGCGCTCAAGACTTTTAAGATCTCAGTCAGAAAGCTCTGATGAAGTTACAGAATTGGACCTTTCACATGGGAAAAAAGATGCTTTTGTTTTGGAGGTATTACTGCATTAAATTAATTAAGGTTTTTGGAAGATGAGGTGTACATTTTTTACAATCGGATCCTAAATTGATGTGATTTTATATTATTACAACTGCTGTAAATCCATTTAAAAATGTTATTACAGAAATGACCATTGACTTGAAAATATCAGAACTTGGTAATGTATTTTTTGTTCAACACCAGATACAATAATGCAGGTGATTCTGGAAAAATTAATGGATGGGTTAAAATAAAATGATGCTAAAATTTAAAATAGTAATGATAGATATTGGAGCTATTTTTGTAAACTTGAATGAATTTAAATAAGAAATTAAAATGCTGTTCTTTCACTTACTATAATTATTATCTACTTGCTTCATGTGTTATAACATGTTGTTATAATTGTATCCTTTTTACATGTAATATGATAAGTACTGTGAATTCTGAGTGTAGTGTTTTCTTACTGAATTCAGAAGGTATAATTGAACTTTGGTTATGAAAATACACTCAGAACTTTCCTGGAGGATAAATGTGACACAGAAGATATATGGGGCTTCCTCCCTCGCAAATCTCTTCTCTCTGCCCTCCTCTGTAAATGGTTAGCTTTGAAGGATGGTCTTCCTTTGATATTGAAGGAAAGGAAAATAAATGAGGATACACAGAAATGTTCTAGAAAGGTGCCAGTTGAGAGAAAAAATCAGATGCCTTTATTTTAGTAAAGCAGGAAGCTGATGGTAGATTGTGTTGGGATGAGTTTGGAAGTTTGAAGAATCTAGAACAATGCCCATGAATGTGATCAGGATGTCAGCCATGGAAGATGCACAAGCCTGAACTAAGGCGAGGGTGTTAATTTGTAGAAAACTCAAACTGTATGGATGTGTGCCTGTTTCTCATATTTTTCTACAGTCTGAGAATGAAAAAAAAAATGGAGGTTGGTGAAAGAATATGTCAGGCTAAGGAGGTAAAAGGTTCCAGGGTACTGTTTGGAGTAGTGTTACTCCAGGTGTGCTGTGACTACCTATAGCATCAGCACCATCTGGGATCTTAGAAGAAATGCAAGTTCTGGGGGCCCACTTCAGACCTCGTAAATGAAAATTTCAAGGTAGGGCCCAAGAATCTTACTCTTCAGGTGATTCTTAGCATTACCTGAAGTTTGATCTGGAGCATTTATTGATCTTTCTGGTCTTGGATCCTGGCTAAGTAGAGAACAAAAGTGCTTTAGATCTGTGCAGAACTGAGAACAAGGTGCAGATTCATGAAGTAAGAGAAGGAACAGACAGGACACTGTAGTTGGATCCGGGGTGGAATGTTTTGGGGAATAGCAAGTTGAGGTATGGCCATGACAGTGGGTCTCTAAAGTGAAGTTTAAAAATGGTTCTTGAAGTTTCAAGGATAATGTGAGGGGACAATTGAAGTGTGTGAGAGTCAGACTCCCAACATGCAGATGAATGTCAGTCTTTGTTTAGCTGGATATTTTCACTATTAATTATTCACAATGAAATATTGTGATATAAGAGAAATGGGGTTTGGAGTTATTTTTTTAGATGTGCCTTTAAATTTATCCCTATGTAAGTCAATGTTATTTATTTATTTATTTATTTATTTATTAAATTTTATCCCTATATAATTCAGTTTTATTTTTTTTATCCCTATATAGTTCAATTTTAAAGCAGTTTTGTATTTAAGGCGAAAGATCCTGTTTTTTTGAAATTGTTCTTTATTAGCTAATAAAAATAGAAATAATAATTGCTTATGTATCTTTGTAAGCTTTTTGAAACATGCCTCATAAAGGCTTAATAGAAGGCTGTCTTTTTCTTAATGAAATATACTTTATAATGTGAAATATTTTTTAGAAGTATTTATAATAATTACTGTGGAGAAATTTACAGATATTAGAACTTTCTTTTTCAAGTTTTGTATTTTAACTTAGGAAAAAATAGCTCCACTTTTCCTTGATTCTTATATTTTCTATTTAGTAAGTAATAAAAACAATGATTTTTTTCTTTTTTTAAAGTTTGAAATTACTATGTATTTATACTTACATAATAGTTCTAATCTTTATTTTCAGATTGATGACACAGATGCTATGGAAGATGTACATTCTCTGCTTACTGATGTTCCTCCCCCTTCAGGTGAGTGGAAGAAACTTTACTTTTGAGATGAGACTAGTTTTACGTATCAGTATTTTAGTTCATAATTATTACAGTAGTAACTTTATTTTAAAGGTTTTATCAGTGTCACATCCTATCATGTGCTTTGCTTGTCCAAGGCTAAAAACATACTTTAAAAATATTTATGTTAGAACTTAGGTGAACTAAGGGGGCACCTGGCTAGCTCAGTCAGTAGAGCATGTGACTCTTTTTTTATTAAAAAAATTGTTTTTTTCATTTTGGAGGAAGAGAGCAAGAGTGGGAGAGAGACAGAGAGAGAGAGAGAGAGAGAGAGATAGAGAAGGAGAGGGAGAAATTCCTAAGGAGGTTACATGCTCAGTGTGGAGCCCCAGAGCTTGACGTGAGGCTCAATCTCATGACTCTCGGATCGTGACCTGATCCGAAATCAAGAATCTGACACTCAGCCGACTGAGCCACCCAGGCACGTGGAGCATGTGACTCTTGATACTGGTTTTAAGTTCGAGCCCCCTACTGGGTGTAGAAATTACTTAAAAATAAAATCTTAAAAAGAAAGAACCACAAAAATTTAGGTGAACTGATTTTTAATCCTTTTATGGTCATACATTAAAAAAAAAAAAGAAACCAAACTGATAATTTATTGAGATGGTCTAAAGTCTACTGAAGGTATAGTATTTTAGAAAAAAGAATAAATGGATCTTATAGTTAGAATTCCATGTGATAATTGAAAAATGTTACTCTTTAACATAAAAATAGATGAAGCATTATCATATAGTTTAACTATGATTTATTTCAACAGGCTTTTATAGTTGTAATACAGAAATTATGCCTGGTATAAACAATTGGACATCAGAAATACAGGTAAACCTTTCCCATAAGGTTCCCATTTCACATAAATGTATGTGATTTTAGCGAGTTCCTTAATATATGCTTTTTCTTTGACCTCCTTATTGCAATTAAAATGTTAGCCTTTCTTTTTTTTTTTTTTGGATTAGCCCTTTTCATACTACATTATTTATTATTCATTATTTGGCAGTTTTATCAACTGTTACACTATTTAGTTAAAAATATTAAATGACATGCTATTATATCTCCCCATATTTAGATGTTCACATCAGTAAGAGTAATCCGATTAAGCAGCCTTAACCTGACTAATCAAGCCCTTAATAAGAACTTTAATGATCTCTGTGAAAATTTGCTCAAGGTATGAATCTTTTGACTAACTGTATTTTAGTTAAAACTCCTAAGAATTATGAAATTAAAAAAGGAAAGTGTATGTGTTGTCTGGAATATCTTACACAGTTGTGGGCCAAATTATTTTCATTTACATACTAGTTTAATCTTAACTCTGTCATCTGGTAAAATGCTAAAGTTGTCCTCTCCATCTTAATATGCCACACTATTGATGACATATATTTTAAGTTGTTTCATAGTTTTAAGCTTCATATGAATCTATTGTATATACATAAATTTTAAAAAAGCCTTTTTTCCTATATTACTTTTTATGACTTATTGGTTATTATGATTAAATCTTATTGTCTGCTTAAATATTTAAAATAGTATTCTTAATGTAAGAATACACAAAACAAGTGGACCAGCTTTGTTTTACTCTTTTAAATGTCCCTTTTGCCATAATGCAGTGTGTGGTGAAAAATCAGTTTTTAAAAATGTTTTAATCAAAAGAAATGATATCACTAATATTTCCTATTGTGTAGAGCCTGTATTTTAAACTACGGTCTATGATCCCCTGCTGCCTTTGCCATGTAAATTTTACAGTATCTCTGCCTGAAGATGAATTAATACAGGTAATTAAGATTCAAATTATTATTATTTTTTTTTAATGTTTAATTATTTAGTTTAAGAAAGAGAGTACAAGCAGGGGAGGGGCAGAGAGAAGGAGACAGAGAGAATCCCAAGCAGGCTCTGTGCAGTCAGCACAGAGCCTGATGCAGGGCTCGAACTCAAAACCATGAGATTGTGACCTGAGCTGAAACCAAGAGTCGGACGCTTAAGCGGCTAAACCACCCATGCACCCCAAGTTTCAATTATTATTGAAGAAGAATTCTAGCTTTTATCTGATCTGTTTTAATATTATAAACCTGCCATAAGTGAATAAGTATAAAGGATTTTGCTTTATAATATTTTTAAACATATTAGAATGAATCAGTCCATGTATGTTTTATTTTTCTGAACTCTAGTAATCCAAAGGTAGAATCATATGGCTAGCGTAGAATGTGTACTTATGTGGGATTTCTCCTGTCCCCATATTTTAGAGAAGGTACTTGAGCTCTTGCAGGAATATCTAGGTTTAGGTACACATGTCAGACTCAGTTGTAGTCTGAATATCTGAATAGTTATTGGCAATTCTGGTTGAGAGTCTTAACCAGGAAAAGCAAATTAGCCAGTTAGTATAAATTGTTCCATGCTACTGAAGAAGGTTTGTGAGAAACTTATTGTGGCAATGATTAGTTTGCTAATCACGTTGTTTCTGTAATTCTAGGTTACAGTCACAGCAGTTGCAATAACTTTTGACAAAAATCAGGCTTTACAGACCACAAAAACACATGTTGAAAAGTCATTGCAAAGAGGTAAACCTGTGATGGATGGGAGCATAGTTCATATGTTTGTCTACATTATAGTTCAGTGAAAAAAGTATAGATTAAATAAATGACTGTTTTCTTGAAGAAGAGATATGTCACTTTTTCTGTCTTTATAACGTGGTGGATAAGAAGAATGTGATGACTTGGTATTTTTCACACATGAATAGGTGGTTCACTGGTATTTATTTCCATAAAGAATGCTGCTGTTTTTTAGGCTTAGGTTATAGTATATTAATTCTGCAGAAATTTTGTGATTTCTGTCCTGGAGTCTTTGGGGAGGTCCTCAAGGCATCTGAGAACCTACTGATGTAGTAAACATCATGTATTCTTCTCAAGAAAGGTTCCCTGGTATCCAGCAGATTCTCAGAGTTGTCCTTTATCCAGTAAAATTTAGGAAGTACCATCCTTAATATATTCCAAAGAAACTCATTATTAAAAACTGCTATGTGTTCTGAAAAAAAGGACAGGGAAATAGTATGCTTTCTAAACTTTAAGGACTTACCTGGCTAAATGAAATATACATGGTTAGTCTAAAATTTTTAAAGGTGATTACATTCTACATGCAAAGCATGAATTAATCTCAAACAGATGTATTAAACGATTGCGTTCAGATATTTATCAAAGAAGATAGAAAATAACTGTTTTAAGTATCATAGAACTAGTATGGTACAAAAAGTAGAATAATAATTGTGGAGCTATTATTTGTTATTGAGTTCTTATTATTATATGCTAAGAGATTTATACTTAGGAGTTTTTCTAAATCTCACAACAGTCCTAGCAGGGAAGAGAGCATCTCTCAACATTATGCAGGTGAAGGGTTTCTATGGGAGAAACCAAAAAGAAAATAACAAGAATAAATTGGATTGGGGGGAAATATATATTATCCCAGATTCTTAAAAAAAATTAATACTAGATCATTACTAAATAACTAGTGTTTTTCTTGCCTCTCAAGCCTCTACAGATAATGAAGAACTTCTGCAGTTTCCACTGGAGCTCTGTTCAGATTCGCTTCCTTCTCATCCTTTTCCACCAGCTAAAGGTTGGTTAAATGAGGGAAATGCGAACACAAATCCTAGTTTCTCGTTCCTTTTACTTCTTCATTGTAGGCAGTCTTACTTACTCTTGAGATGAAGATTTATTCTTCATTCCCTCATGGTCTGTTTCTTCATGTTTGTACAGGGGAGAGAGTAATATTCCTCATATTTTAATTTCTCAAGTAATCTCATCATAAATTATTAAGGTAATTTTTCATGTGATACTCCATTCTTATACTTCAAATGTATTAAAGTTTTATCTTCAGAAATCTGTATTTCCCTAAGTAACTACTCACACATGATATATTGATACTATCTGGTAAGGTTTTTTTCCAGCAACGATGGAATCTTTTCAAAAATGTTTACATTTTATGGATGATAAAATACTTATTTTCTTCAGAAGGTGTGTGGAGAGGTTTAGGTGGGGGTAGTGTAAGTAAAAAAGGGATGAGCTGTCCTTTGAGTGTCTTGGTTATTATTGAGGAACGTTGTAATGTGCTTAAAAGATACTGCCATATTTTCAAATGCAAAATGATGCTTTCTTAATAGCAATACATCTACATAGATCTGTACAATCTTTGGAGAAAAATGGGAGGTAGTATTTTCTATTTCTCTTCTGATTTCAGGGCAATTTTATAAGAATTTTCAGAATTACTGTACCTTATTTTATAGCATTACATATACAATAAGTGTAGTTTCTGTTTTTTCATAGGTTTTTATTCTGAGAAGTGATGCATTTGTTATTTCAAACAAAATTGGCTTTTCTAATTTTTACATTTTATAATGCAAGAGAAATTTTTAAATGATTTGTACTTATCAGTTATTTCATCTGATACCAATTAGTTATAATACAGAATAGTATTATATTCACATTGCATATAGAGTCTTTACTAAATCACTAGGCCTGCTTATCTATGTAGATAAATAGATCTTGTCTCATATTTTGAAGATGAAAAGATAAGCTCCTTTCAGATTCTGAACTTTCTAACATGGTAACTGTGGTCCTCTTTCTTGTTTAAGTTAAAATTCTACGTTAGAACTCCATAGAGAATTTTAGCGTAGTTCAACTCCTTGAAAGAAGAGAGAGGAAAAATCAAATCCAAAGATAATCTGAGTTCAGATTTATCAATTAAATATAGCTTCCAGAACAAAAAGAACTGTGAAGAATCTTCCTTGTACTGACTAGATACAATTTTTTTTTTAAAACACCTATTTGTACAGGAAACTTGTATTTAGCCACAGGGTTAGTTCAAATCACTTTTAGGTGTCATTTTGTTTATCCTTACCCTGCAATGGGTGGGGTAGGGTGTGGAGGGGGAACCAAAACCAAAAATGTAATCACAACAAAAAGATTTGATCAATTGGCAATCTATAGGAATATATACTTGTGGATATGGGGTTCCTTTAGCTCAGTTTTACCTTGTTAGTAGTTACTGATTCCTGAAGAAAATTGGATTTAAATTCTTTAAATTTTTCGTATCTATATTGATAACTTGCAGTTTCTGCAGTAGCTTTCCAAGTGTTTTCAAAGGTAATTAAAACTAGTGCTTGTTGGCGTCATGAGTCTATTTTGTACAAATGATACTTTGTAGAATGAGGAAAGAAGAATTTGAGTAGAATAAGTCATATCTGAACAGTACTTAAAACATTGCAGTTCATTTCAGGGAGTGTGGAGAGGGGCCCTAAAGTGGAGTGATAAAGTAGCAGACCTGGGTTCTCTTCTCAGTTCTGCGACTGATCAAGTGTGAGAACTTGGGCCAGTTAACCTCTAATAAGCCAACTAAGCCTCAGTTCCTCATCTGCAAGATGTGAAAGGATTAATATTCTCTCTAGCCTTTAACTCTCATTCCTTGGGTTTCTATAGCAAATGGTTCTTCAATAATTAACATGTTCCTGTTATTAAAAACATAAATCAAAAGCTAATTCATCAAAATCAGAGGCTAATGTTTAATTAGGTTAAATTAAAAATTTCCGAATTAAGTTAAATTAAAAATTTCCAAATAGCTTCAAATCTATTAAATCAATAATTTTTAAATTCAACTTCTCCAAACCATGGAGTTTCTTCATAGGTGCTTCATGGCCTTCTAGGAGGCAGGGTGGGCAGGGAGCGAGGGGAGGGGAGGTCTCTGGACCCGCTACCTCTGAACTAGAGCAGCTTCGATTCAGTAATGCTTTTACTTACCGATTTTCTGTATCTGATTTTGTTGTAAGAAAGAGTTTCAAAACGTTTGAAAACCACCGAATCAGATCATGCTGCCATCATCATCATCTTCATAATGTTTAGTAGCATCACATCTAATACTAACATATATGAAACTTTTATACTAAGTACTTAACTGCAAAAACTATGTGCAAAAACTATGTGTTTTTCCTTGAATATTACATTTTAGAATCATCAGTAACTACTAAAAAGTTTAGTAGTGCCTTTTTGTGAATACTTTTGTAAGTGTCGTTTCTGTTGCATGCTTATTTATTGTCTTTGCTTCCTCAAGTCTTTTCAGGAGGACATCGGTTATACTAAATATACTTGAAGAAGTTATCACAAAGTATTTTGGAAGATTTGAGGATAGGATGGGTTTTGAAAAGGTCTGAAGAGTGGAATAATAGAGTGTAATACATGAATGTAGTAATTGAGCATTGTAACATGAAGGGAAGTTTTAAACAGAGAATAGAAATATCTGGCAAAAGTTAAGCTTAGCAATTTAGAAGTAACAGGCAAGAGAGAGAAAGGTAAAGAGTTCTAAGAATAAAATAAATAAATAAATAAATAAATAAAGAGTGCTAGGAAAAGCCCAAAAACTTCTTGACTTTCTTATATGCACCCACAAGAGGCTTAAAAGTTGACTACTAATATTGATAAATAAGTAAATATATAGTTTTATGGTTTTTATACTTTTGTTAAGGTCACTTAGCTAAGCTGATGGAGCTTTTTCCCTTTTTTAAATTCTGAAAACTTTATTAAGCTTCATTTTATTTTAAGTTTAATATTAAGTTTTACTTAATTTAATTTTTCATGTTATTACAGACAGGGCAATTTATTAAAAATCGTTACTTCTTGTATGTTGACAGAGTAGTTTCAAGAGCTATGCACATCATATTTATACTTCCATCTTTTAACTTGTAGATAAACCTTTCCTTTTTGTGTTACTGAAAAATGAGTGAATATTATGTGAAGAAAATATGCTTCAATTATGTGTATCCTAATCTAATTCACCATGTAGAGTAAGCCTGGGCCTGAATTGTCCATCCATGTTCATTTTTGTCCTTTCATATTTTATTATATTTGGTTTTATTTCTCAGGGTAACAAAATAGTTTGATGTAGGTCTCAAATTTATGGCCGGTTTGATTATCTTGCTAGGTGTCTTGATTTTCTGATTTGAAATTTTAAAAGGTGCTGAGCCTGAGTAATTTATTCCAGGAAATTATCATGTGGAGGTCATCAAAATTCTTTAATGAATATTATGAGGAACATAGATGATGTGCCATCAACATAAATTACTTATATTCACATGAGGCTGTATTATGAGAAAAAGAATGGCAAATTTTTTATACCACTCTCATAATGTTTTTTCTTCATCATTAGTATCTATACTTTAGTTTTCTAAATATTTACTTTTACACTATGAAATGGCTTTAAGAGACCATTTTATATATATATATATATATATATATATACACACACACACACACACACACACATATATATATGTATATATATATATACACATATATATGTGTATCTATATGTATACATGTATATAAATTAGTCTATATATTTATATATAAATGAATTTATATATAAAAGGATAGAACAAATACAGTAACAATGGGGAATCTGAGTGAAAGTAATCTGGGTAAAAATAAAAAAAGTCAGTAGGATTTTTCTTACAGACTGTAGAAAATCTCAAAAATTTTATGCATATACTTTTTATAAAAGGCTAGCAAATTATTTTTGATATATGTCTAAAGCCCTAAATCTCAATATATTAGGTACCATACTGTGGTTCTTAAGATCTCAGACAAATGTATGTGAATCATATGCCACTATAAATATTTTTCAAATACTTTATAGGTTTATAATAAGATAATAGTTTTCATTAAAATTATGAGAGTTTAAGGCTTTTAAAAGGTTAGGTAAATTTAGTTTTTTATGTACTGTCAGATGAAACTGTATAGAAGAAAAGTCTTTTGTACCTAACTTGATCCTGCTTTCATTTTGCTTTGTGCTGGGAGGAAAGCCTCATGTTCAGTGGCATAAGCTATAGGCTGGCAGGAGAGTACTCTTTGCATTAAGCAGCTGCTGATTAATGTGACGAGCAGAAGTCAAATTCTGGATTTCAGTATAAAAAAAAACAAGTTGGTTTATATCCTCAATACATTGTACTCCATAATTAGATATTCACATTTGAAGTTTTTTAATGTTTATTTTTATTGAGGCTATAAGGGTTATTCTTTGTTAAGACAAATTTGATTTTAGAAGATAGTTTAATTTTTTAAATTAAATGACTTGCCTCACATTACTTTAAACTAGCCATTTGAAATATAACCCTATAAAAACTACAAAGTTAGCTTTTATTTTATCCTGCCAACTAATGGTTCTAAATTCTTACAACTATTACATAGTTCTTTACACTAACTAAAAATATCTTTATGTATTAACAATTCATTGCATGTCTGTTTTTTCTTTCTTTTTAAAATCTATTTTGTCACTACAACCAAATGGTAGCAACGGTACCAAACACTGAAGTTCTCCATGTTGTTGATGGCCCCAACCATCAGTGGGAGGTCCTGAAAGGAGAGAGATGCTGAGGGGAAGGAGATTGAGAGGAAAAGAGAAACTGCAGAGTGGAAAATATATGAGAAACTTATCCCAGATACGGGAAAGAAGGAAGGAAAGAGAATTGGTGGAGAAGTAGGGATAAGGAATCTTTGCTTCTTCAAGGCAGCTTGAGTTCAATGAAATCCAGAGTTTGCGGAAGAGGGAGTAAACAGCAAAGAAAATGGAACTGGGTTACTGGGTTATTTAGAAGAGAAGATATAAAGGGTGGGACGGAGGGGGAAGTGAATGCCTGGAAACAGGCAGGAAAACAGAAAATGGGCATTAAAGAAGACAGGTTGTTTAGTCTGTTGCACTCTTAACTTTAATTGTACAAGGTGGAAGCTTTAATGATCCAAATAGAGAAGCTAATTGTCTTTATCATCTAATGTACATATTGTGATAGTAGTCGAGTTTTTCCCATAGTGGACTCTCCAGATTGAAGCTATTTATATTTTTCTCTGTGCTTTAAATATCTTTTAGCTATAATATGGCAATTTCATTATCAATCCACCAGTATTTGAATATCATTATGGACAAGGTTTCTACTGAATGTTTATACACATAATTTGTCTTATTTAACTCAGTCATTAAGCCAGATTTTATACTTATAGGATATAGCTAATCAGTATATTATACAGTGACAGAAATGCTGAAAGAGACATAAAGTGAAAGTTTGATCATAATAACTTAAAACTAAGAATGTTTAAATAGCTAAATAAAGCAGACATTTTTAAAGACTTCAGATTGCATATGAATTTTTTTAAGTGGGCTCCATGCCCATCATGGGGCTTGAATTTACAAACCCTGAGATTAAGACTTGCTTGCTCTACTGACTGAGCCAGCCAGGCATTCCAGATTGCATATTTTTTAATCTGCCAGAGAATCTTCATAGGTTTCAGGGCCTTTTTTTTTAGTTTTGGTAATTTCCTTAAGATGACCAGATAAGATTATCTCAAGTATTTTTTAATTATTCAAACCAAAGATGATTTGTAGATTCTAATGTGAATAAGTTGTCAGAAGAGTTATTGATCATTGTAGAGCTTTATCATCACCAGCTGATACCTTTGTCCTTGGTTATGACAAGTTATTTAGGAGAATGGAAGAAGTCTCAAACTTCAGAAGCATTGGAGCATGTATAATTGAGGGAGACAGAGTCCTTGCCACATTATTTTCTGTTTGTCATCAATATGCTCATTTTCACTCAACTGCTTTTAACCTAGGTTAGTCTCCTGCCCCACGCTGATAAGGGCTTGTTAAATACAATTGTAGTGTACTAAGAGAATAATAAAACTTTATTTTCTATTTGTCTTGCTGACTTTCTAGGATTGTTCATTGGGGGGGGGGTGGATAACAGGGTTATCACTTACTGGTGACTTTTTAATGAAGCAAAATAATCATTTTTTTTGTATCCAGTGGGAAAGGAAATCGTAAGAGAAGTGGGCTACTGTGTGGCTTCATTGAGACTTTCTGCAGCTAGATTGGGGATACCTAACATAAGAAGTGTTTGTCTCAAACTCTTTCACATGTGGAGCAGAGACTTTCACATGTAGACAAATATACAAATGGCTGGCAATGGGCATTAGCTACTCAACAAATCTCAAAAGATTTTAATAAGATTTCTACTCCTGAATGTGAAATATGTTCTCTCTCTCTCTTTAAGTATTGGCTTAGAGATTGCATATGTGTTTATTTCTTTTTCACCAGAATTGCTAGTTTGCCAGTGAGCCAGATAACTGATATCTGTAGTACCTTCTCTTTTGAAAAGCCTATTACCTTGAAAGCCAAACTGTAATTGGAGGAGCAGAGTGACTGAGAATCTGAGGTCCTTAGATAACTGAGGTGTGCAAACGTCTGAGGAGCTGATCACCTGTTCCCTGGACCACCTCATCTTGGGCCTTTTTTCTGTGAGAAAAATTAAGATCTTGGCAAGCATGTTGGGTGAACCTGCTGTCCTGAACTGAGATCAAAAATCATCTCCCTTAACCTTTCCCTTAAGAATATCTGCAATTTAAAAACTTTTTTTTCCTTAAATTTTAATTCAATACATACATATATGAAGGCAGGGAATAGACATTTTCCCTTGCTCTTCCCCCCCCCCTTCTCCGCCCTTTGTAAAAATTTTTTGGGAAAAGTAATAAATGTATACGGTGAAACATTCAAATCTTATGAAAAAATCAAATAGTCCAAAATCTAGCTCCCCCTTCTCCATTCATTTACCTTTTCACGAGGCAACTACTCTTAATCAGATTTATTGTCTGTCTTTGCAAAGATATACTATTTATCCTTAAAAAAACAAATATTTTACAGATCAATGTGTACCTTTGGTTCTTTTTTTAAAAATTGATATTTAGAGCTGGTAACAGATACTTTCTAAATGCTCTTTTGGTGGACATTTGTTATTAAATTACATGTAGTTGCTACTCACTGGGGAGTTTCCTATTACCCAGATAATACTGAGTTATAGAAGATAATTTCATGTTAATAATTTCCACATTTTTTTAAAGCTTTGACCCCTGTTCCCTCATTTTAAAAGCTTTCACAGAATTCCTAAGGCCAAGTATATTTTCTGTAAGTCTCTGCCCCACAAGTCTGTACTACGTAGGACATAGGAGAGCCCTGGGAGCCACCTGGGATATGGAGGCTTAGGATGGGCATTTGCTGTCCCACCTTCTGCACCGTGTCTGTTTCAGTGCTGAACTAGCTGTCCCTGGAGATGTGATAGGCCTCTGAGTGTCTGTTCTGTTGTAGTCTCCTTCCTGTGGGTTCCATCTCCTCCTGGACTTCCAAAGCTCCTCAGGATCCTGAATCAGGGAGGACTCTTCCTGTCTAGATCTACTGTCTTGAGGGCATGATGGTCAGGGGCACACCCACAGCATGGTACCTCACAGTCATTTTGTTGACCCTACTTAGCCCATTTATTCAACAGCTCTGTATTGTAAGAGGAATGTCAGCCACTCTACACTTTGCAGTATTTACTGGTGGTCACTTGCCTTATAAAAATGGGGAGAGGGAGTATGCATACTTCCATGCACCCAATTAGCAAGAACCTGTCCAAACCTTATTTGGTATAAGGTTTAACTTCGTTAATTTAAGAATATTACCAAAAGATTAATACATTAAGCAGAGATAAAAATATGTATTTACTTAATTTATAATTAAAAAAAAAACTGGATGACTCGAATTATTCTCAGAAGTTTTGGTAGTGCTGTTTAAATTTGTACAATACTTTAAATAGCTATAATAAAAATATGAAATATTAGGGAAAATTCTGGATGCTCCTTTTGTGAGGTTCCTGGAAAGGGAGTGATTCTAGTTTGGGACCCTAGTCATGTCTGTGGAGAGTACTTTTTGGTTCCACAACGTCTTAATGCCACCAGAGGGAACTGTTGACAGTGAAGTCCTTGAATGAAGGGGATTGTGGTAGTGAGGGGGAAGGTTATGGTTAGTAAGCAGCTTGTATTTATCTGTGAGACACAGGTCATTGCCTTGTCCGTAATTTGTAATCTTATTGACCCTTCCCACTCCCCAAACATTTTCCCTTCCAAGTTTCATTTCAGGTTTTCTTTAATTTCTCTGCTCAGTTTTCTCATCCTGCTTTCATCCTACTAACATTTGTTACTATGTTTATATTTTCTCATGTCTATAATGTTTCTGAAACTCTTCTTGTGTTACAGTAACAGTCTTCCTTGACATGCTATTTATTAACTGAGCTAGTTTTCATATATCAGTAGAAACTGCACTTAAACCCTGAATTCTTCTATTTGGTTTGCTTTTATAATGAAGCCATAAAGATTTCCTCCTATTCATCTGGCTTATAGATGGTATTGACAAACAGCAAAGAAGAGATACTGGCTTGTACTTAGCATCCGAGCTAATGTTGTTCATATTGTCTTATTAGAACACCTGGAGAGTGCAAGTTCTAACTCAGGTATACCAGCTGCACAGAGAGGTGAGTTTGTCTAATTAAGCAAATAGTCACCAAAGGTGTGAAATTCTAGTGTGGTGGTGCATAAACATACAGACATTGGAGAAATGCACTGGACAGTGGAATAAACACCAAAATGTGGCATTATTGTAGTTAGAATGTGTCATTAAAAATATTAATTAACCTAATATTTAAGTTTTTAGCATCTTAATAGTTTCCCTGTTTCTCAAAATAAAATTTTAGCTCTTTGACATTCTTTTTAGCTTAGTAGTAGTAAAAGCTATTTTATTTAAAAAGGAGAACTTGTTAGACTCGCATCTGCCTCCCCACTCAATGTTGTCAGAAGCTTGTTACCAAAATCAGATGTGAAAACAGAATATTGACCACAATAATCCTTTGGCCTTTCTGTTACTTATGGTAGAAAGAATGTGTTTTAATAAAAGATAAGTCAACCAGTGATTTTTTTTTTTTTTCATGTGTTCTTCAGCATTTGATTTTCATTATTTTTGTTTTAGGGTAAAAATAAGGAATTAAAGTCCTAAAATATAGACAGTTAAAACCTTGTAAAGAAAAAGAATGGGAAATAACATTAGTCAAAGCGGTATATGGTCCTTGCAGTGATATTTTGGTAAGACCTTGCTTCCATTGCCCCTAAGAGACCACCACACAACTATGACATCACCAAAAATGCTCAGCCAGCTAATTAAGAACTTGGTTTTGGACAAATCAGTGTCTAAAGCTTGACTCTTTACTATCTCTCATATCTGACTTGAAAAGGACCATTCTTTTTCTAAGTTACAGTTAAAGTACATCATCGGAAGGAGTGTTATGACGAGTAAGAGACGTCATCCATATTTTTTCTTTGTTTTTTCTTTTGTTTTCTGTCTGTGTTTTCAGCAACGTCAGTTGATTACAGTTCCTTTGCAGACAGATGCAGCAGCTGGATAGAGCTCATTAAACTGAAAGCTCAGACCATAAGGCGCGGATCAATTAAGACAAGTAGGCGGATGTTTCTACCACATTATGATCTGAGAAGCATATCCCTGATTTCCCAGTGGTGAAGGCTAGACCTTTCTACCCTGTAATAACATTGCCGATCAATCATGTATTGGAGTGTGAAAGCTGCAGACTCTAATGGTCACTTAGCAAAAGTTATTGAAGGGCCTTTAGATTTGTTCATTTTAACTGTAGAATTATGTTTTAAAAATTTTACTTTTTGTGAAGGTATTCTTAGAAGTGTATAGATATTATATCCTTCTAATGGAAGGAAATTATGAGCTCTCTTATAGAAGAGATACTCTTTGAGGACCCTAGCTACTATGTAGTATATGGCATCTGTTAGTTTCCTAAGAGTGATAAAGAGGGCTAAAAGAATGAGGTATTTCTGGATAGAAGGTAGTAAACTCTTATCTCACTGCTAGAATCAGGATCGTTACTTACGTGTTCTTTATACTCCATGTGTTTTGATAGACTTTGAGGTAAACATATTTGAGTGAAAGAATTTATAGTACTTTAAGAGAGAACGAATGATGTTTTAGAGGAAAGATCACAGGATATGGAACCAGACAGATCTGGTTTGGGATCCTAGAAGTGTCATTTTAATAGCTGTGTGACCTTGGGCAAGTTATGTAATTTCTCTGAGCCTCAGTTTGCTCATGTGTAAAATGGGGATAATATCTATGTTGCTGGGTTGTAAGGATTAGATAATACATATGCATGTGTGGCTTATAGTAGTTACTTGATAAGTGCTAGCTATTATTATTTGTTATTTTATAAACAGTTAACTTTTAGATAGCCAAGGTCATTTGTTTTTAAAATTATGAGTTTGATCAAAAAGGTTTGGAGAAAAAACCCATTACAACTTGTTAACATAAGGTTTATCTACAAGTTGACAGTGATGAAGTTGTCTGAAACAGATGGAAAAACTGCACTGGGAAATATAACAACTTTCACACTCTCTTTGTAATAATTTGTTCCTACAGCAGATAATTTTTAATGCTCTCCTGCTTTTTCTTTTTCTTCACTTTATAACGATCATTGTGTGTTGTCATAGCTATACCGCATCAGCATTTTCTTTTGCAGGAATGCCATTTTTCTTCCAAAAGAATTCCATTTCAGCATTTCCTCTCACGTTTTTCTTTCTCTCTTTAATTGCATGCAGTGCATGATAATTTCTTTACTCTCATGACATGGCTTACCCTCACAGACAGCTGAATGTTGTCACCACTTTTTTGGAAACCTTAGGGAATAATTGAGTTACCAACATCTGATCTTGAGGTTTTCTTTTCTTTCTCCAAATTTAGCTGTCACCGTTGAAAAAGCAAGTCCGATGGGTGAAGGAAATTTCCGGAACCGTTCTGCTCCACCTTGTGCAAATTCTACAGTTGGGGTTGTTAAGATGACACCTCTTTCTTTCATCCCTGGAGCAAAAATAACTAAATATCTTGGGATAATTAACATGTTTTTTATCCGGGAAACCACTTCTCTTCGTGAGGTAGGTAATTTTATAACATTGTTTTTGTACATTTTCTGATTGAAGACATTAGTATCAAAACCAAACGAATTTCAGGTTGTTGTTTTTTGCCAAAGTATAGACACATGCACACACACACACGTACCTTTTCCTTTATTTTTTCTTTTCTTTTTTTCAGTCATTTGTCTGGATTGATTCTAGATTAGACTTACCAAATTTCATATAGCACCGAGTATTAGCACAAGAATTGTGTTGGGTTTAATTTCATTTATTATTAGAGATTCCAGATCCTTATCATAAGTAAAACAAGTAAATTGATCCATGTTGGATTAGAGATTTAAAATAGCCTGAAAGAACAGTTTAGTTTTTTCAAGTAGTTATTTGCCTGCTATTATTTAAATAGCAGTTTTCATGGTTTTACATTTAGAAACTGTAGGGGACTATATTATAGATAGATGTCTGTGGATAGTTTATGTCTGTTTTTTTTCTCCCCCTGAAAAAGAATGTGGCTGCTCATTTTATTGCCCCCTCCGGAAGTATATGAGGACGCCATTTATTCAAATTCTTACCCCACAGTGGGTAACAGTAATTATAATGTTTTGATGTGGTCACATTTAAGAATCAGAGTCAGTCTATTATATCTTTCATTACATAGGAATTTAAACTCAAGAAAAAATTGTATTTACATTGTGTCTTACTAGAGCAAAGTAATATTGTGAATAGGGACAATTTTAAATTATTGAGGTATGAAACTTAATAAACTCTTCAGCACTTTGTTTTTTTTTTTAAATCTATGCATTATAAAGATGCCTTAACTATGCTTTTTTTCCCATTGTGTCATCATCAGTGTTTCTGTACTTCCTTAGAAATAATAACCCTTACACTATTTTTTTTTTTAATTTGAGAAAGAGAGAAAGAGAGAGAGAGAGAGCCTGAGCCAGTGAGAGGGGCAGAAAGAGAGGGAGAAAGAGAATCTTAAGCAGGCTCAATGAACGCTCAGCACAGAGCCCAGTGCTCTGCTCAATCCCATGACCCTGGTATCATGATCTAAGCTGGACCCTCAATCGACTGAGCCACCCAGTTACCCTGCCTTCATGCTGGTTTTTTTTTTTTTTTTTTAATGGGGAGGCTGCTATTTAAAAACAAAATTTTTTTTTTTAACGTTTATTTATTTTTGAGAGACAGAAAGAGAGCAGGGGAGGGGCAGAGAGAGAGGGACACACAGAATCCTAAGCAGGTTCCAGGCTCCAAGCTGTCAACACAGAGCCTGATGCGGGACTCGAACCCACAGACTATGAGATCATGACCTGAGCCGAAGTCGGATGCTTAACTGACTGAGCCACTCAGGCGCCCCTATCATGATGTTTTTAATATTGTACTCACCATTCTGCACCTGGCACAGTGTCTGGCAGAGAATAGACATAGATATTTTTCTGTAAATGAGGGCATGACTTCTGACAGATTAATTAGATAGATGTTTTCTTTATGATAAATTAGGAAATCATATTCCATTGTGTTGAGATAGAAAAGATGCTATCTTAATATATTCTCAAAAACCTTTTAATATAGAATTAAAATAGGTGACGCTTTTAGGTCCATTTAAATTTGACAAAGAAGGTTGGGTGTGAGAAGCTGGTATGGATGGATAAATTAACTTTCCAGTTGTTCTTAATAGCACGTACTTATTGCACTATGTTAATCCATAAAATTTTGTTTCCTAAGTGCTTTCTCTATTGCTTGAGAGCCACGCCCCAAAATGTTGCCTCACAGTGGGTTTCTCTTCAACAGAGATTTGTAATATTAACTGTATGGCATAATATCCCAAATTTATTTGTTACTTGATAAGTTATTTGCTTACAATTATATAATCTTTTAAGAATTACCCTCTGTAGTCTCTGTTACTCTGCCATCAGAATTTCTAGATTTAAAAGGCAGGAAGGAAACAGATATAAGTGAAAGAAAAAATGTCCTGAGCTATGATGAATTGGAAGTAGGCTGAAATGCCTCAGTTTCTCAGTTACAAAGAGAGCTGCCTTTACAAAACTACTGCTTTTTAGAAAGGTGTAATCTGGTCAAATGTTTTTTCTAACAGTGCATTAAATTTTGCCATTCGCTTCCAGTTTAAAGTTTGAAATTTCTTCCTAGACTGTAAATAACCTCCAGTAGAATTCATAGAAAGCTGAGGTTGAACAGCATTTTAAGCTCTCAGCTAGACTTTGGTTTCTGTTTTATTTTCGAACACTGAAAACATTCTCCAAACTACTGGATTTCATTCCCTGACAAACATGTATGGAAAACTCAGTATGTGCACATACTGAGTTGTGAGCAGAACAGATGCATATAGTTGTGAGCAGAACAGATGACAGTTTCTGACCTGATGGAATTTACAGTCTGGTAGAACTGGAGCATGGTGGACATTAACTTATGTATAATTACTAGTGATGTTAAGTAATATAAAGAAATACAACAAAGGCTATCAGAGGAAATAACAGGGAAACTTAATTTAGATCTGATAGGGAAGGTTTCTCTGAGAGAGTTACGTATAAACAGGGACCTGAGGAATTAAGAGTTATTCTGGTGGAAAACTGGGGAGGAGCCTTCAGGAACAGCATGTACAATGACCCCGAGGAAGGAAAAGTGCTTGACACCTATGAAAAACTGATAAAAAGGCAAGTGTGCCTGGAACATGCTGCAGGATGGGGGATACGGATAGCAGAGAAGTTTTATTATGTATATTTGCCATCAATTTGTGTGAATGATAGGAATGATTTGATGGAGATGTTGAAGATGGAGAAACAATTTGAATTCTTGCTCTGCCATTTTTTTTTTTTATTAGCTATGTGGTCATAGCTAGTCAGGGCCACAGCTTTGGTTTCATCATCTGTAACATAAGGGTACTAATCCCCATCACAGACATGTGTGCAGTAAAGGTTTGTTCATTCATGCAACAGATCCCTGTTATGAGGAAAATTAAAATGATCATCTATTATATTAAGATCATTTAAGATGTTTTAATATATATTATTTGGCATTTTATATACATTCATGTCCACGTATATAGTTTGATTTTTTGCATATTATTATTTAGGAAGGAGGAGTCAGTGGTTTTCTCCATGCTTTCATTGCTGAAGTGTTTGCAATGGTGAGAGCTCATGTCGCTGCATTAGGAGGCAATGCTGTTGTCTCCTACATAATGAAGCAGTGTGTCTTCATGGAGAACCCAAATAAAAACCAGGTGAGATGTAGCTGGAAACATCCAGTGAGGGAACCTGAGGATTTCCCCTGTGGCCTTCCCATCCTCCCATTCATCTCCCAACCAAAGGGAATTGCTCTTCAGAGCTTTTGGATTCTAGATGTTTAAAACATGTTTTAATAACTATATTAGTAACCATGGTCATACATAAATCACATACTGTTTTCACATCCCAGATCTTCTTAAATATCTCTGGAAGTTTTGCTCCTTAGTTACTGTGAAAGCCACCTCTAGTTTGGACTATGAACTGTCCAGTTCTAACTGCCATACTAGTGAAGAGTACATCCCGATGGGGCCACACTCTTTATCTATTTCTGTAATAACATCAGAGTTTGTTTGTTTATTTGTTTTTAAAGTAGGCTCTATTGACCCTAGATCAAGAGTCACATGCTCCACAAGAGTCACATGCTCCACCCACTGAGCTAGCCAGGCGCTCCTGTTGATGTATCTCTAATAAATAATTCTGTTAGTGGGAGCAAAAGACTGTTACTTAGGATCAGTTTTAGAATAAATTTATCAGTATTGCTCCTTTAAAAAACTTATTAATGTTTTGTTTTGTTTTTGTTTTTTTTTCAGTTTTCTTGTGAGTTGCCTTCTTTTCATTTGCTCATTTCTCTATTGGGTTGTCTGTCTTTTCTCTAGTGACTTCAAAGCCTGTGCTTTTCAGCTATGCAACACTGCCCCTAATATAACAGAAAATTATAAGCATATTATTGAGTTGGTGATTAAACATGTCCTGTTGTTTGTCTAGGCACAGTGTCTTATAAATGTAAGTGGTGATGCAGTGGTTTTTGTTCGTGAATCCGAGTTAGAAGTGGTATCAACCCAGCAGCCTACCGCCAACTGCCAGCCATCATGTACTGGAGGAGAAGTTACCACCTGAAGTAAATTAGAAAGAGTTCAACTAAATGAAATTCATCTGTCTCCATTGTTTTGTCTTTAATTATCTTACTGGACTTTTAAAAGTGAACTTAATTTCAGATCATTAAGAGAGAATTGGTACATTTTGAGTAGATTTGATTTGTCTCTAATCTCTTGGAGGCATGAGAATTTTTAAACCATGGTGTTTTGTTTGCCAAGCCATGCCCCATGAAATCTTGACCCTTCACTAAGTTCAGATAGATTTCTCAGAGAACTGTAGCAGAGATGGAAGCTGTCTGTAATTTATGTTGACTTTAATAAAATCATACTTTGAAACACAAAATGGTGAGATTATCAAGAAATTATAATAACTACCCTGGTGTAATTGAGAGAAACTAAGCAAGAAATTTACAAATTGTTGATGAATAAATAATCTGATTTGAGGAATGTGTGGGAAAATGGAGAAAAGTTTTGAGAAATCTATGTGTGTTTCTTAATGCGTTTTATTTTGATAACTGAGTTTGGAATTTGGTAACAACTGAAGGGGAAGAGTGCTTCAGCCATCTTTTAAAAAGTTAAAATTACTGTAACTTGGATCCATATTGTGTCCTAACTGCTGTAAAAGAAAATGTAATTTATTAGAACGAGTGTCCTTCCATTGAAAGTTCTAATAATGTTTGTAAGGAGGGAGGAAGAAATTAACTACATAACTTTACAACTGGCCAAATTTTGTTAGTGTTTTTGTTTGTGTTTAATTTGTCTAGAAGAGGCTTGGCTTCAACTGGGAAGAAAAAGGTCAGTGAGTTTTGTTGAAATAGTTAAAATATAATTGACCTAGTAGGAGTATAAAATTATTTTTAATAGAGTCATACTGCACTCCTACCAAATAAACAGAATTATATCTTAGGCATTTTTGATGGTAAGTTAGGTTGTATTTGGCATAGAATTTGGAGATGTAACTTGAATGTAAATATGCTGCAGAGTGTTGAATGTATACGTAGAAACACCTTTTCTGTCAATGCCAAATACCTAGTGCAAATGAACCTTAAAAAGTACATTCCTCCTTTGCACAATAAAATTTCTGTATAAAACTCATGATTTCGCTCTTTCAGGATAACAAACTACCCTAAAAATTAGGAATCAATTCCTTGTTATCACAGGTGTCAATATTTTTCTGTATTTTGTTTACAATTTTATTTTTTAAATAAAAAGTTTATAAACTGGAATATCCCCTATGTCTCTGCTTGCCTCCCTTGTGCAGTACTGCCAGTAGTCTGAAACCCCTTCCCACCCGATGGTCTCCATTCCTCCCTTCAGTCAGCAAACATCTGTTGGGCATCTGCTGGGACTGTGGCATTTTCATGGTCTTTGGTTGGTAGGTATTCACATTCAGCATCTGTTTGTTGAATGCTTGTTAGATCCCAGAGCACAGTTTTAGGCAGTCACCAAAGCACACCTAAGTTCTTACGATCATGGAGCTTATCTTCCAATGGCTACACAAGTGAATAATTTGTAAACTGTGCTATATGGTACTATAGCAATTGCTAATGTTTACTGAATGCTTTCTATGTGCCAGGCAGCGTCACAAATAGATTTTTGTATTAACCCTCATAATATTTACAGAAACCCTATGAGGTAGACGTAGATACTGTAGTGAAGCCCCATTTTGTGGTTGAGGAAGCCGAGTAGAGAGTTTGATTTGCCCAAAGACACAATAAATAGTAGAGCCAAGATTCAAGCACAGGCAATCTGGCTCTGATGTGTGTCGCTTGAGATGGAGGCAGCTTCCCAAAGGAAATGATATTTAAACTCAGTCTGGAAAATGTGCAGTTCACTGGAATTGACCATTTGTTCATAGTTTTATCCATCCATCCATTCATCCAACAGCTGTTATGTGATTGCTTAATATGTTTTAGACTCCTTTCTAGGCAGAGGAATAATAATATCACTAATTGAGTATCTATTTTGTGCCATGTCCTATGCATAGAGATACATTATTACTAATTCTTAAAATAAAACTGACTATATGGCATTATCTCCATTATAAACATAAAACTGACTGGGTGGCATTATCAGGCCTGGATGATTTCTAGAAAACCTGGAGTTTCCTTAACTACTCAGGCTTAACCCTCTGTCTGCTCACATGGGCCATTTGCTCCTGTGCTCCACCTCTGAAGCATAATCAGTCCATGCTGTCTCCTTCCAGAAAAACTAATGTTACTCTGTACCTCAAGAGTTGCTGCTCTTTTCTTTGTGTGGATTCCCTCAAAAATGGTCATTTTGAACAGATGTGCTGGGACTTACTACAGTGTTTATAGCATGCCTCATATGTATCCCTTTCATTCTTAAGTGCTGCTCCAGAGGTAAACTACACAACTTAACCAATTTGCTACATGCAGTGAGCACTTCCTCCACCTCCCACTCTTCCATAATCGATTACCGTCTGGCTTCCATCCCCTTCCATCAATCTTCCATCAATCTGGCTTCCATCAATTTTCATTCAATGAAAATTGAATTTCTCTTCTTTAGAGTTTGCTTTTTCTTGTTGATAATCTGCCACATATGTGACAAAATTTCCCCTTATTTTGTTGTGCATCAACACAGTTCAGGGTACCTTTTGTCATATCCAAACGTTTAATTTTATTGTGGACAATATGACTCTTTTCTTAGATTCCCTTAGTTAAGATGATCTCGCCTTGAGTTCTTGGCTATCTTGAAGGTTCATCAAACAACATGTCCTGAATTGCTCTCATCTTGTGGCTCCCCATCAAACTTGATACCCTTCATTATTTCTTCCTAGATAAATGTCATCACACCTAGTCAGTCTTAGCTTGAGTCAGAGACCTGAGGGAGATCCAAAGCCTATGCCTGTTCCACTACACAACCCAATTTCATGAAACAGGATGTGTAAAAGTGTGGAAGCATGAAAATGTATGTTGTGTGAAAGTAACACATTTATTTACAAGCAGTTTTGCAGTCCCCCCTCCCCGCCCCCAGGGGAAGGTCTTTCACAGAGTACTTTGAGAATCTGGCCTAAACTTTGGAACTTTTCCCCAGAAAAATAAGCATACACATGAAATTTTGCACACTGCTTCAGGAGATTTATTGAAATACTGAAACCCAACTGACCCCGACTTAAACCTAATATCGAATGAATGGAGGGGAATGAGGAGCCAGGCTGAAGTAAAAGTTAGCAATAGTTACATAAATGCTATCCTAAAAACCTAGCCTTTTCCCTGGAGGAAAGTCAAGACATTTTAAAGATTAGATTTTTAAATATTAAAAAACCCAGGGGTGTCTGGCTGGTTCAGTTGGTGGAACATGTGAGTCTTGACCTCGGGGTTGTGGGTTCGGGTCCCTTGTTGTGTGGGGTTACTTGAAAATAAAAAATCCTTGAAAAAAAAAACCACGATATATCTATGGTAGGCAGAATAATCTCACTCCCTCCAAGATATCCACAGCCTAATTTTCAGAACCTGTGAATATATTGCCTTACAGAACAAAAGGGACTTTGCAAATGTGATCAAAGTTAAAGACCTTGAGATAGGGAAATTACCTAGGTTTATCTGAAGGGGTCCTAGGATCTAATCACATGAATCCTCAAAAGTGGAAGATGATAGAAGAGTAGGTTAGAGAGAGTCTATGAGAGGTGGACTCAACATGCCATTGCTCACTTTGAAGAAGGAAGGGAGCTACAAGCTGAGAAATGTGGGTGGTTTCTAGACTCCAGGAATGGCCCTCAGCTGACAGCAAGTACATAGGGTTCTCTGTTCTATAACCACAAGGAACTGAATTTTGCCAAAAACTGAAATGGGTAAGGAAATGGATTCTCCCTTAGAGCCTCCAGAAAGGAACAAAGCTTGATTTTAGCCTTGTGAGACCCATATCAGATTTCTGACCTATGGAAATGTAACATAATAAACTTATTTAAGCACTAAGTTGGCAATAGTTATGGAAGCAATAGAAGACTAACACGAATTCTTCTAAATTTAAACTATGGCTATATATAAAGCATAAAGTTACAATATAGTGCTATTTATGGTAATATGAAATGCTTCACAAACTCAGGTTATAAGTACAGTCATATCTCTTTTTTGTAATTAATTATTTTGAATACCCACCCAACTAATTAGGATAAATTCAGGATCTCCCACCTTTGAGGTCGTCTCCACTTCTAGAATTGCCCAAGAACTCTAGAGGCTCAGCGCAGTCCCCAGAACTTTAAGTTCAGCTTCCCCACCAACGCTGGTAGAGTACAGGAACCACTTCGTTACACTGTTGCATTTGCTTCTCACTGCCGCATGATGTCGCTGTTGGAATGGGTTCCCCAGAGTAGTAGAAGATGCTGGTCTCCTGCAGTGATGACGCCTAAGTGGCCAAGACAACAGCAAAGGTTTGCATGATTGCTTAGCAGGTAGTTCTATTTCCTCCACGCCTATTCCATCTAAGGAAACCTGCCAAGTTTCACTTTCTAGTTAGTGCTCAACCCAACTGTCAATGGAGTTGTGAAGAGTTTCCCGTGAACTCTACGTATGAGGGATTTTTGTTTTTTTAATTTTTTAAAAATGTTTTTTTAATTTAGTTTTGAGAGAGGGAGAGAGACAGAGCATGGGCAGAGGAGGGACAGAGAGAGACACAGAATCTGAAGCAGGCTCCAGGCTCTGAACTGTCAGCACAGAGCCTGACGTGGGGCTCCAACTCAGGAACCGGGAGATCATGACCTGAGCTAAAGTCAGCTGCTTAACCGACTGAGCCACCCAGGCATGCCATGAGGTTTGTTTGTTTGTTTGTTTTTTAAATAAGATATGTATTTTGCAGACATTTTATTTCAGTCTTTGTCCTTTTTGCATTCTTCAAACATTGTCTTTTGGGGAAAAAATTTTTAACTTTGATGAAGTCTTCTTTATTTTTTTTCTTTTGTGGTTTGTACTTTCTGTGTTCTCAGATCTTCCAATTAACAATCCTACTTCTAGGAAATTACAAACATTTTCATTTCTCTTAGATACCAAATGGAATGTCTCTCTGATGATTTGCTGTGTGTATCTTCCGTGTAGGGCTGGTAGAACTTGGAGAGCTGCTGCTTCCCATGGTTGTTGAAGATGAGGATCGCCTTGATCATGGCTGAGCCAGGCCGACTGGGTCGGCACTGGGGGCCAGAGCAGGGGCTGTGCTTTCTTGTGTTCTAAGAAATTTTGCCTAACCCCAAATTGCAAAGCTTTCCTAGAAATTTCAGGTTTTGGCTTTACCTTTATGTACATGATCATTTCAAGTTACATTTTGTATGTGGTATGAGTATGGGTCAAGGCTTTTATTTTCTTTTTTTTCCTTTTTTGCATATGGATATCCAACTGCTTGAGCACAATTTTTTGAAAAGACTAACTTCTCTACATTTGATTGACTTGGCATCTTTGTTGAAAATTGATTAATTGGTTGACCACATATAGACGTACAGGTCTATTTCTGGACTGTCCTGTGTTCTATATATCCTTTTTCTAATATTAAACTATCTTGATTCTTCTAATTTCATAGTAGGTCTGGAAATCAAGAAATGTGAGTCTTAAAACTTTGTTCCCATTCTTAAATCATTTTTTAAAATGTTTGTTTATTTTGAGAGAGAGAGAGTGCACTGCAGAGAGACAGAGAGGGGGAGAGAGAGAGAAAGAGAATCCCAGGCAGGCTCCACGCTGTCAGTGCAGAGCCCAACAAGGCGCTCAGTCCCACGAGATGTGAGATCATGACCTGAGCCAAAGTCAACGCTTAACCGACTGAGCCACCCAGGTGCCCCTGTTCACATTCTTAAAAAATGTTTTTGACAATTTTAGTTCCTTTGTTTTTTCCATGTAGATTTTCAATAGCTTGTTAATATTTATATGAAAAAAACCTGCTTTTTAAAATTGGGATTGTGCTGAATCTATAGATCCCTATAGTTTAGGGAGAATTGACAACTTAATCTTGAGTCTTTCAATCCATGAACATGCTATTTCTCTTCATTTAGGTTTTGTTTAGTGTATTTCATCAATATTTTGTAGTTTTCAATACACAAATCTTGCACATTGTGCATGTGAGGGGGCTTTATATCTAAGTACTGTACTGTGGGAAGTCAAATAGCTATGTCCTGGTTAAGGAGATTATAGGGAACGTATTACACTGCTTTCTGGACATGATGAAAACAGCTGACCAGTATCTATTAATGTGTATTTAGGGGTTGGGTCCTGCCTGTGCTCATGTATTCCTTAGACCATATTATCTTTGGGATATCTTATCTGTTCCCCACCCTGCTTTTGGCAGGCATCTGCTCTTTTGTAGTCTGGGAATGCCTTGTAGCATTTCTACTCCTGTTGGAATACTCAAATTGCAAATGTTGATTATGAATTGCCTGTGTGGCACAACTTCTTTTTTTTTTTTAATTTTTTGTTAATGTTTATTTATTTTTGGGAGAGAGAGAGACAGAGCATGAGCAGAGGAGGGGCAGAGAGAGAGGGAGACACAGAATCTGAAGCAGGTTCCAGGCTCTGAGCTGTCAGCACAGAGCCCGACACGGGGCTCGAATGCATGAACTGCGAGATCATGACCTGAGCCAAAGTCAGACGCTTTACCAACTGAGCCACCCAGGCACCCCAACAACCCTCTTGATATTCTAAAGTCCACACAGCTGGGGCAGGGTGGTGAAGGGTGCGAGGAAGTATGGCTTTTGTTAATGCTTCCAATCCCAAGGGGTCATTTCATAACCATTTCTTATTGTTTCAATGATCCCCTTAGTAAAAGAGCTTTGGATACCATTCTCAGCAACACTTTGTTTCAATTCCTTAAAGATAGTAAAAAGGAGGGACTCATGCCTAAGGTGATGTCCAGCAGTGGTAATGACAGGGAAACTATGAGACTCCCCAGCAGCATATCCCTCTTGTAAACACTGCTGCATAGCTAATGGTTTATGTCCCTCCAATATAGGTATTGGCTTTATATTGGGAAGAATAGGGACAGGAAGAGGCGGTGGAGGGAAGTTGTCCTCCATTGTAGGAGGTGCCATAGGAGAGGTGGATGTTAGGCTATCTTTCTTAATTTTTTCCTTCTCTGGAGATACACGTAAGGGACATAATGCCGTTCAGACTAAACTCCAGGTCACTAAGATGGAAGCAGGAACCTTCTCTCCTTTTTCATGTTTTTTTTTTTTTTTAAATTTTTCCTACTTGTTCCCATAGATCTAAATCAACTGTACCATGGTCTGGGAACCAGGGGCAAGTGTCTCATATTGTTCATAACAATTTACTTAATTGATCTTTTTTTGACAGTACAATGAGCTGCCTTTAAAAGCTGCTGTAAAGTTTTTAAATATAATAGCTGTTCCTTTGTCTTTTTTGGCCCATGATAAAGGAAGAGAAAAGAAATACTCTCAACTAGACACGTTGGCAGCTATCCCAAGTGGGTATTGCTGTCCCTTACTGGGATGAGGTCTGTCTGAAGTCTGGAACTTTCTTCTCCTGAACGTGTCGATTCTGCCACCTGATGAGCTTCCTCTGGAACCTATCACTGTCATGTCAGGGTCACCAGTTGTGGGTTCGGCTTTTGACTTTGTCCATCAATACAGAGGATGGCAGAAAGGATTACTCAAGACTCCACAAGTCAAGAGAGGTGAGAGGGAAGCTAAGGGAAGTCTCCCTAAGCTGCTCTCAAGCTCCTGTATCTTAGGTATACAATGTAGGGAAAACATTATGCAACATGCCAGTAAGAATGTATAGAAAGCATAGAAAATATGCAAAAAAAACCAAGGTGTTCCTGAGACTACAAAAGAGCAGATGCTGAGAGCTGGGTGGAGAACACTATAAGATATTCCATAGATCACATAGTCTAAGGAATTCATGAGCACAGGCATGACCCAACCCCCAAATACACGTTAACTAGATACTGGTCAGCTGTTTTCATCATGTCCAGAAAGCAGTATGATACATTCCCTATAATCTCCTTACCCAGAACATAGTTATTTGATTTTCCACACTGTACTTTATGTTTTTTTGGTTCTATTATAAGTGGTACTATTTTAATTTTAATTTTCTTTTTAAAAAAATGTTTATTTATTTACTGAGAGAGAGAGAGAAAGTCAGGAAGGGGCAGAGAGATGGAGAGAGAAATCCCAAACTGGCTCCCCGCTGTCAGCACAAAGCCCCATGCAGAGCTCATACCCATGAACTGTGAGATTATGACCTGAGCGGAAACCAAGAGTGGGGTGCTTAACCAACTGAGCCACCCAGAAGCTGCAATGATCTTTTCTTTTCTGCTGTAAAGAGCTTTTTTGTTTACATTTGGTTCACAGCTTGGGAGAAGGCTCTGGGATGCTTAAAATGCTGCCTAGTGGCTGAAGGGAGAGAGTCTCAGGCACAAGTCCTGGCACCAGGGGGATGCTAGAGGGGCACTCTGAGGCTGCAGAGCTCTGGAGGCTTTCCAAGAGGAAGAGATACCTTCCCAGCCCAGCCTGGAGGTGTCCAGCCTGTGGAGGTGAGTCAGGTGGTGGCCATCTTCTTGATGCGTTTCACTTCCTTATGTAGGAACTGGTTCTGCAGGAAGTCACAGAGATGGGCATCTGTGCAGACAGAAGCTGGGTCTCGCAGATGCAGAAGGGCCAGGTTCAGGTTCTTCTCCAGAACCCTGGCTGCTTCCGTGGCTTCCATGGTTTTATGCTACTCATCTGGGGACAGCTTCTGCACGTCCTGGAAAAGAGGCTTCCACACTTCTGTGCTGGTTTTTCATCTTCTAGAGACGTTCAGCGCCCTCCCGCTTCTCCTCAGCCAGCTGGCACCCACCCTCTCAAGCCACATGGTAGCAGCTGTAGGAGGCCCTTAGGTACATGTGGACCAGGTGGTTGACAGTGGCCCCCACCAGTGGAATATCTGAAGAACCTGGGAGCTCATGCTTGATGGGTAATAAGGAGCTAAGCTCAGAATAGGGTGTTGGCTGATCCCAGGGGCAGAGGGTGGCAGAGAAGATGCCTCTGGAAGGTTGGGGGCAGGTGGCAGGAGGCTAGTATAAGGGGCAGCCCTGGGTTTGTTTCATCTAAATACTGTTGAAGCAAGAGACAGATTTTTGGGACCAGGGTGCACTGCCTTAATTTTAATTTTCAGTGGCTATTTTTAGTGTATACAAATAGAATTGATTTTTTATGTTGTGCATTGATTCTAGTAGCTTTTTGTTGTTGTTATTATATGGGGTTTTTATGTAGACATTCATTGTCATGATTGTTCATTGAGACTCTGAATGACTTTTACTTATTTTTTTTCTATACTTAATTGGCCTTATTAACAATTACCTTATTAAAATATTAAGTATTATGTAGAGTGGTTTAAATATTAAGTATAATGTGGAATGGTAAGTGATGTGGAAATGTTAGGGTTCAGAGCCTCCAGCCAAGAAAGAATTCTTGAGACTTCTTGGGTACAAAAAAGATGGTTTTATTATAGCACAGGGACAGGTACAGGATGTAGGTACCTGAAGATTGTGAAGAGCAATTGATTATGCTCTTGGGAGTTGGGGGAAGTAAAGTTAAGGGGATGTTTCCAATAGGACCTTCTTAGGTCAAGGAAGAATCACAGGATCCTGGAAGCCTACCCATTGTCAGACTAAGGTTGTTTTTCCCTCTAGCAAAGCATTAGCATTAAAACAGTTGGGAGCTCCTGGAGGAGCTTATAATGTCTTATTCTGCCTGTCTTAAATGTTTGTCTGTGGGCTGCAGGTTATAAGGAAACTTAATTTTATCTGCATTTCTTTCTGCCTTTGTTCCCCACATTGGTAAAAATGGGCATCCTAACCTTCTTCCAGATCTCAGGGGGGAAGACATTCAGTCTTTCACTATTAAATATGATGTTATTTGTGGGTTTTTCCAAGACCTTCTTTGAATTTTGTCAAGTGCTTATTCTTTATTTACTGAGATGATCATATGAATTTTCTTTAGTTTGTTGATATGGTGAATTACACTTACTGATTTTCGAATGTTAAACCAAATGTTCCCTCCTTTTCTATTTTCTAGAAGAGTTTGTCTATAATCGATGCTAGTTTTTCCATAAATGCGTGATAGAATTTGCCACAACACTGGCAAATTTGAGTATTCTTTGTTGAAATATCTGTAAGTATAAATTGGTTTTATTAATAGATATGGGGCTATCCAGGTTATCTTTTTCTTCTTGTGCAACCTTTGGTAGTTCGTGTCTAAGGAATTTGTCCATTTCTTCTAGACTGTCAAATTTATTGGCAAAAAGTTAATACTATTTTCTTACTATCTTTTAAAAAATTCTTTTTAAGTCTGTTTATTTATTTAGAGAAAGAGAGAGAGAGAGAGAGAGAGAGAGAGAGAGAGAGAGTGTGTGTGTGTGTGTGTGTGTGTGTGTGTGTGTGTGTGTGAGCAGGCACAAGTTGGGGAGGGGTAGAGAGAGAGGGGGAGTGAGATAATCCCAAGCAGGCTCCATACTCCTTGCTGAGTCTTAAAACTTTGTTCACATTCTTAAATCATTTTTTAAAATGTTTATTTATTTTGAGAGAGAAAGAACACACTGGGGAGGGGCAGAGACAGAGGGAGAGAGAGAGAGTCCCAAGCAAGCTCCATGCTGCCAGTGCGGAGCCTGATGGGGGGCTCAATCTCATGAACCGTGAGATCATGGCCTGAGTAGAAATCAAGAGTTGGATGCTTAACTGACTGAGTTACCCAGGCACCCCTTATTATCATTGTAATACCTGTGGGTTCTGTAGTGATGTATCCTCTTTCATTCCCCATATTGGGAATTTGTGGCTTCTCACTTTTTTTCTTGATCAGTTTAGGTAGAAGTTCATCTCATTTATTGATCTTTTCAAAGAACCAGCTTTCAACTTCATTGATTTTTCTCTCTTGGTTTTTCTCTTTTTTCAATTTCATTTGGTTCTACTCCTTATGTTTTCTTCTTTATACTTGCTTTTGGTTTAATTTGCCCTTATTTTTCTACTTTCTTAAGGTGAAAACATCATTGAAGCTTTGCTTCTTTTCTAATACAAGCATTTAATCTGATACATTTCCCCTATACACTTCTCTAATAGGATCCAAAAATTTTGATGCATTGTTTTTCTTTTTATTTACCTTAAATTAAAAATATTTTGTAATACTTTTAGCTTTCTCTCTGACTAATGGTTTATTTAAAAGAATGTTGTTTAATTTCCAAGTATTTTGGATTTTCCAGATAGGTTATTTGTGATGAGAACAATTAAGATACAGTCTTCTGGTAACTTTGAAGTTTATAGTACAGTATTGTTGACTATTATCAGTGTGCTGTGCTAAGATCTCCAGGATTTATTTATTTACTATTTGCAAGTTTGTGCTCTTAAGCAACATTTCCCCAATGCCCAGCCCCTGGTAATCACCATTCTACTCTGTTTTTATGAGTTCAGCTTTTTTATTTTAAAATTTTTATTATTAATTTATTGATATAATTGGCATGTAACATTATATAAGTTTAAGGTGTTCAACATGGTGATTTGATATATTTATATATTACAATTTGATTACCACTGTAGTGTTAGCTAATACCCCATCAGCTCACATAAATATAATTTCTTTTTTTTTGTTTTGAGAATAATTAAGATATAGTTTGATTAGCAAATTTGATGTTCATAATACAGTATTGATTCCTATAGTCACTACTATAGAAGTTCAAATTTTTAAAATTAAAAAAATTTCTTAAATTCCAGTATAGTTAACATTATAGTGTTGTATTCATTTCAGGTGTACAATACAGTAATTCAACAATTCTATACATTACTCAGTGCTTATCAAGATAAGTGTACTCCTAATCCCCTTCACCTATTTCACTCATCTTCCCACCCATCTTCTCATTCGTAACCACTTGTTAGTTCTCTATAGTTGAGGGTCTGTTTTTTTGGTTTATCTTTCCTTCCCCCCCCCCCCCCCCGCCCCACCTTTGTTCATTTGTTTCATTTCTTAAACACACAAGAAACAAGTGTTGGAGAGGATGTGGAGAAAAAGGGACCCTTGTGCACTTTTGGCAAGAATGCAAACTGGTGCAATTACTGTGGAAAACAATATGGAGGTTCCTCAAAAAATTAAAAATAGAACTACTCTATGATCCAGTAATCACAGTACTAAGTATTTTTACCCAAAGAATAAAAAAAACACTAATTTGAAAGGATATATGCATCTCTAAGTTTATTGCAGCATTATTTACAATAGTGAAACTATGGAAGCAGCCCAAGTGTCCATTGAAAGATGAATGAATAAAGATGTGGTGTATATGGGGCGCCTGGGTGGCGCAGTCGGTTAAGCGTCCGACTTCAGCCAGGTCACGATCTCGCGGTCCGGGAGTTCGAGCCCCGCGTCGGGCTCTGGGCTGATGGCTCAGAGCCTGGAGCCTGTTTCCGATTCTGTGTCTCCCTCTCTCTCTGCCCCTACCCCGTTCATGCTCTGTCTCTCTCTGTCCCAAGAATAAATAAACATTGAAAAAAAAAAAAAAAGATGTGGTATATATATGTATGTATGTATATATATATATACACAATGGAATATTATTCAGCCATAAAAAAAGAATGAAATCATACTATTTGCAACAACACGGATGGAGTTAGAGAGTATAATACTAAGTGAAGTAAGTTAGAGAAAGACAAATATCATGATTTCACTCATATATGGAAATTAAGAAGCATGTTTGATTTTTTAAAATTCCACATGTAAGTAATGTCATACAGTATTTGTCTTTCTCTGTCTGACTTAATTTCATTTAGCATAATGCCCTCAAGTTCTTTCTGATTTCATTTTATTTTCACTATTGCCATACAAGTGATATCTCTTCTTTAAAAAGTTTTAGTTGTTCTAGACTTTCTTTCTTTTTTAATGTTTATTTATTTTTGAGAGAGTGAGTGCAAGCAATGGAGGGGCAGAGGGAGATGGAGACAGATGATTCAAAGCAGGCTCTGTGCTAACAGCAATGAGCCCATTGCAGGGCTCGAATTCACAAACTGTGAGATCATGACCTGAACCGAAGTTAGACACTCAGCCAACTGAGCCACCCAGGCGCCCCTCGATTTTTCAATATATACTTTTAATTTACCACAGTCTATCTTCAAATAGCCTAAGTACGTTGTTATGAAGTGCTTAGGTATAATGGCACCCCATCCCAAAAGTGCAAGATTTGTATATTGAAAATATATGAAATACTTAGGAATAAGTTACAGTATTTCTTACTTCAAGAAAACTAGCATAACTACTTTGTGGTTGGAGAATATTCTCTAAATGATTGCAATCAAGTTATTTTTATTTTTTTCATTCTTCTTTCTTTAGGCTTTATCAACTTCCTGCTGTGAGTGCTTAAGCTTGTTTACTGTCAGTCTTTCTTAGTTCCTAATAACTGTATCTATAGTTATAAACTCCTCTGAAGTTGTTCTTTTATCATTCCACAAGTTTTTTTTTTATAATATATGAAATTTATTGTCAAATTGGTTTCCAATTCCACAAGTTTTTTTACAGCATTTTTATTTATTTTAAATCTGAATATTATAGTTACCATTGTGATTTCTTCATTAGTCTATAAATTATTTAAAAGTGTATTTCTAATCTCCAAATGTATGAGTTTCTTTCACTTTGTTGTTATCTAATTAAGTTGCCCTATAATAAAATATTGTGATCTAAGTGACAAATTCTTTGGAAATTCTTGAAAATTCCCTGTTGCTTTTCAGTTCAATTTGCGTAACTGTTTCGTATGTACTTGGAAAGAAAATTTGTTTATTTGTTGCATACAAGATCGTATATCTCTGTATCATGTATTATCATCTATCATCAAGTATCTATAAAATCAAGCTTATTAATTATTAACTCTTCTACATCCTTACCAATATTTTTGTCCCCTTGATTTATCAATATCTGAAAGAGGTGAGCATGGTATATTGATTACATTGAATGCCCTGCATAATGACCTCTGTGAAACTGTGACTTTGCAGCTCCTCCCATCAAGAGGTCTAATCTATTTCCCCGTGTGGTGACTTTGGGTAGGCCTTCTGCGTTCATTGGCCAACAGAACATGGTAGAAGTATTGATGCACCTATTCTGAGCCTAGATCCCAGTACTGTGTGTGTCTGCTTTCTCTCTGGAACCTCTACCATGCCATGCAAACAAGCCCTGGCCAGTCTGCTAGAAGATGAGAAACTTCAGGGGCGCCTGGGTGGCGCAGTCGGTTAAGCGTCCGACTTCAGCCAGGTCACGATCTCGCAGTCCGTGAGTTCGAGCCCCGCGTCAGGCTCTGGGCTGATGGCTCAGAGCCTGGAGCCTGTTTCTGATTCTGTGTCTCCCTCTCTCTCTGCCCCTCCCCCGTTCATGCTCTGTCTCTCTCTGTCCCAAAAATAAATAAACGTTGAAAAAAAAATTTTTTTTAAAAAGATGAGAAACTTCATGGAGCAAAGATAAGTCATCTTAACTGCTCATCTTGCACTTGAATTAATTAGCTGATGAGCACATTCATGAATAACAATAACTGACAATTATCTTAAGCCAGAGAGTTTGGGGGTAATTTTTATGGAGCAATAACCAACTGACACATAGCATTAACATTTCCCCTGTAATTATGCAGTTGTCAATTTGTCTTTATACTTTTGGTACTTTTACTTTTTATATTTTTGAGGCTATGAATTCAGGTGTATGTAATTTTATGATTTCTTATCATCTTTGTGTTTTACATCTTTTTCCAATGTAAGTGTATCTTGTATTCATGTGAAATGTATTCCCTGTAAACATCACATTTATATTTTGAGCAATATGAACATTGATGTAGCACTTTTCTTTGGGTTGCTTTTTGGCTGGTATGCTTTTTGCCCCAACTCATATATATTTAAATGCCCTGTGGATTTTTGTTCTGATTGTGTCTTATGTGTGGTCCACCATTCCTTTGCTTCTTTTTGTTGTCTCTTTCTGTGTTTTCTGTTGAATTATCAAGTCCTCCCACTTTGTTCTTTTGTTATCTGTTTGAAAATTCAAATTTCAAAAAGCTAATAAGTAATATCTTCCTTTTTCCTCTTGTGTGTTCTGAAGCAACTGAGAGATAGACAAGAGAGTAAGGCAGACAGAGGTCAAATACCACCTGTATTACTAACAAAGGTTTTGGAGAATGTGACTCTAAGTCTGTTGTCTCTGAATTAGGCAGAATTACCTGGTCCCTAGTAGTGCTGAGTAACCACAGAACTCCTTCCTCAGGGACAAAGTTGAGCAGAACAGAATGTATGTTCTCTCCTGATAAGCAGATCCCAAGGGAGGAAGAAGATTAGAAGGGGCTGAGCTAAGCATTCAGTTATGTTGGAGGAGGTCATCGAGAGGATATGACCACTGTTGACTCATGAGCTGGATCTGGGCAGTTAGAGGCTCCTCACTCTCTCCCTGTCCTTGGAATGTATGTTCTGCCCACCATTCCCAAGTGGGAGCTGTTCCAAGGACATAGCCTTATGAGAGTAAGGGGTTGTTGAGACCATCTGGGCAGTATACATGACTGAAACCAGTTAAATCCTCCATTTAAACTTCTAAGAGTCCGGCGGGCAGGTATGGAAACTTTCTTGTCTTGGGCGCCTGGGTGGCGCAGTCGGTTAAGCGTCCGACTTCAGCCAGGTCACGATCTCGCGGTCCGTGAGTTCGAGCCCCGCGTCGGGCTCTGGGCTGATGGCTCGGAGCCTGGAGCCTGTTTCCGATTCTGTGTCTCCCTCTCTGTCTGCCCCTCCCCCGTTCATGCTCTGTCTCTCTCTGTCCCAAAAAAATAAATAAACTTTGAAAAAAAAAAAAAAAAAGAAACTTTCTTGTCTTATGGCAAGCCTCCTATACAGGTTTCCTTGCTTATTAAGACTGTTACCTGCCGGTCTGGAGTAGGCTGGCTCTTTCTTCAGTCTCTCCTTGCCCTCAGTGTACAGGGACCGGTTTGCAAACCAACAAGTTGCCTTGTTGCCTAAACTATCATTCAGAGAAGTAATTTTGACTCTCCCAGACAAGAGTGAGAAGGAGTGGCCCGAGTGCCCAGGAATACTATTTTAATAAAAATCACCCCTAGAAACACAAGTGGAGGCATAGGTATTCTTAGAAAATAAATAGTATATTCCACATCTGTTCTCTTAGTTATTATGCCCACATTTTTAGTATATCTTTCCTATGGCTGTTGTAACAATTACCACAAATTAGGGGGTTTAAAACAACACACATTTATTCTTGTACCGTTCTAGAGGCCAGAAGTCTGATAGCAGTATCCTGGGTGACAGCAGGGTCATGCTTCTTCCAGGTGCTCTCGGGCATGGATCTCTTCCTTTTCTTTTCCACCTCTGAGACTTCCATCTTTAAAGGCAGATGTTTAGCGTCTTGCTTTGGTCATTACACTGACTCTGTCTCTGCTCTCATCACATTTCCTATGTGGACACTTATGATTACATTTAAGACCCACCTGAACATTCCAGTGTTGTCCCGTCTCAGGATCCTTAATCCCAGCTGCAACGTCCCTTTGTCATATAAAATAATATTCACAGGCTCTGGAGATTCGGACATGGCTGTCTCTGGGGGCCATTACTCAGCCTAGCGCCCATATATAGTTAACATTTTTATTTCTCCAACAAGTCTAAACTTAGAGCCTCCTTTCTGTCCTTCTCCCAAATAAGCTGGGACTTAATGTTGTTGTCTATGATTTTTAATTCTAACATTTTAAAATGTACACATTATGGTTGTTTGACTATTATAAATATTTACTGAGATTACCAATGTGCTTTTATGATGTCTACCTACTACTTTTTGCATATCATTCCTTTCTTCTGGGTTCATTTTCCTTGCATCTCAAGTATGTTTTTTAGAAGTTAGTTTATTCCGATTTTTATCTTTCGATAAAAATTTGTATCTAAAATTGTTTTTAATCCACCTTCACTTTCAATTTAATTTAGTTGATTATAGAATTTTAGGTTCATGATATTGTTTTTTTTTCCTCAGAATTGTACCACAGTTCCTAGCAGAGAACTAGAACCTCTGGATTAATGAATGAATTTTGCAGACATTAGGAAAATAGAATAGTGAAAATAATCCTGGATTAGGGGTAAGAAAAACTGGCCTTAAATGCCAGATCTTCTACTTATTACAATTAGGCTTTGGAAAGCCATTTAACATAATAATCTCACTTGAAAATTGGAATAATAGTCTTCACCCTAATTCACAACATCCTTGTCAGTCTTAAAAAGAAATAATGAATTTGCAAATTATGTATGGTGAAATTGTACAGCTTCTTAGTAATTATTTATTATTATGATTTAGAATTGTTGATAAGGTTGGTTTATTTTTCATTGCTATACAATAGAATTATATATGTTTCACAGACGTAATTCTCAACTGTGGAATTTAAGTAGATCAATTCATAGAAAGTATACTGCCCCAGCAAAAATAGACATTGTATAATTAAAGATTCTCCTCTAGTATATCAATATAGTGCTTTCATTATGATGGTTTTTGAAATAACTTTAAGTATAAATGCTTAATTGGAAAACTTGATATCCTTTGCAGTAATGTTTTCTTGACAGGAAATTATTTATATGAGATTATTTTAGCAAATTGATTACATCTGTAGTTTAGAATGAATAATGACCCAGAATCCATAATGGTTAGAAACATTTTTTTTTTCCCTTTGCATTGCTATCAGTCACACCAAGCATTTTATCCTCACAGATAAGATTTTCAAAGAAGCTATTAGAGATGAGGTTGAGGGAACAAGATGGATTTGTTTTGGCATAAGGATGGAGTTAAAACTCTTTAATTTCCTACAAAGACACAAACACACACACATATGTTTTAATAGAAGAGTCATCTAGTTAAATTATTCTTGTCTGCCTTGGTGGTGTTTGCTCAGCTACTTAGAGAAACTGGTTATCTGCAGATTATCATCCCTATCTCTTTGTCACCCCCTGAAATTGAGGAGAAATTATTTCTGTTTTTGCCTGGTCACACTCAGTTATGTTTGATGGGCCTCCTCAGAATTTAAATTGATCAGTTTCCTAATCCTCCACTTTGAAATAAAATACTCAGCTGTTATTGGTTCCCAATATAGATATTAGAAATGCTTATCGGTCTGTAAGGCTTTCTTCCGCACTTTGGCACAAACACCTCATTTACCAAAGTGGTTATAATGGTGGAAATAGAAGCTAAAGCATCAGTTCATAATGGGTAGAAGGAGGTGGGTAGCAGCTGGGTTCAGCAGGTTGATTGCTATTTGTCCCCTTGGGCATTTTCCAGAGAAACCTTTAAGATTTATTCTCATCATGTTGCAGAGGCATGAACCTAAGGGACTGCCACTTAATGTCCCAACTAGAGACCAATTTTCTTTGATATTCATTGGGATGGACACAGGTACAACTTTACCCCTCAGATTTTAGGTCTCAAACTACTAATAACCTGTTTACAATTGCTTTTATATTTTTTCAGCTAATCTTGGCATGTTAAGGGTTCTATTGCCATGAGCACAGTGATTGGTACAGAAGAGAGGAAAGTAAACATTACATGTAAAATGAATGAAAACTTTTAATTTCTTCTTTTAAAAAAATTGAAGTACTATTTTTTTAGAGGCCAAGATAAAGTGTCTCACTCTTGATTTTGGCTCAGGTCGTGATCCAAGTGTCATGGGATTGAGCCCCGCATGGGACTCCGCACTGAGCGTGGAGCCTGTTTGGGATTTTCTCTCTGTCTTTCTCTCTCTCTCTCTCTCTCTCTCTCTCTCTCTCTCTCTCTCTCTCCCTCCCCCTGTGTTCCTCTCCCCTGCTTGCATGAATGTGCATTCTCTCTCTCTCTCTCTCTCTCTCTCTCTCTCAGAAGGATGTTTAAGCTAAAAAACCAATTAATTCTTGTAGTGCTTATGTATCTTTACTACCTTGTTACCATATTAGTGTCATGCTATCTGAGTTTTAATCTATCTAGGAATTACCTTGTGTGTCTTTTTTATTAACATTTTATTCTTTGATCTCAATGTTTCAAAGTCTGAAAATTTTATCACTTCTTTTGTAGGCTTGTTTTTGGAATCTCAATGTGATATTTTAAAAAGATCTCTGACCAAGAACGTTTTATTTGAGTCTTTTATAAACATCCTGGTTTTAAATATCTGCTATCTAAACAACAATCAATTTTGGAAAGAATAAAAAGCCAATGGAGTCAATTATCCCTTTGCCCAAACTCCAAACTGGTAATCTTCAATTATGATATTAGTTTTCTCTAATTATTTAAAGCGTTGGCAAAAGTATTGTTGGGTAAGAAAGTTGACATGAAGCCTGCCTGCCTCTCTTTCTTTCATCTTTCTTTTCTTTCTTTCTTTTTTCTTTCCCTTTCCCCTTTCCTTTCCTTTCCTTTCCTTTCCTTTCCTTTCCTTTCCTTTCCTTTCCTTTCCTTTCCATCTTTCCCTTTCTTCCTTTCCTTTCCTCCTTTCCTCTCTTCCTCCCTTCTTCCCTCCCATCCATCCTTCCTTCCTTCTCTGCATTTCACAAAGATGTTCAAGGTTCATTCTCCCAATATCACTTATTGCATTAAAACTTGGATGTGTTTAATTGCATTAAAATACCACCTATCTAAGATAGTTATATTTCCATTTAAAATGACCAGATGCAGTGGTTTGCTCTAAAGTCCACATTTACTTTGAAATAAGAATAATGCCACCAGAGTGAAATTTTAAAATAGGCTTTGGCACAATCATTAAGCCATCATCCAGCCCAGGTATGTTGGCAAGAATGCTGGTATTTAGGAAACTCTTCTGGTCCTGACTCTTCTGCCCATCTAGTATTATTACTTCTTTAGCCTAAAGTCACCACCACAAGGTGAGAAACTTGGTCATCTAAAGAAGCCACCCAGGCCCTCTTTTTTACATCACCTAATCCTAATTTTCTACCTAGCACTTACCACTCACTAGAGATTTTCCTTGTTTCTTTTGATTATCCTCTTAGAATTTAAGCTTCGGAGGTGTTATCTGTCTTTCTTTATGGCTGAACAGTCAGCATCTAGAAGAGAGTCAGGAATATACCATATGTCATTGAACCTAAGATGACATCAATTGTAAGATACACCATCACTTCCTGTATGTCAGAATTTAAAAATGCTGCCATTTAAACTATGGGACATGCTGTCTTGTCACGTTAGACTTTTTGTTTTAATTTACTGAGAAGCTCTTTTAGATTTACTTAGAAAGACCATAGATTTATCATATATATTAGTGTACACACTCTAAAAATGGGAATATAAGCAAAATAAATCGGTTAAGCTATTCTTTTTTTTTTTTTTTTTTTTTTTTAATGTTTATTTCTGAGACAGAGAGAGACAGAGCATGAGTGAGGAGGGGCAGAGAGAGAGGGAGACACAGAATCCGAAGCAGGCTCCAGGCTCTGAGCTGTCAACACAGAGCCCGACGTGGGGCTCAAACCCACAAACTGAGATCATGACCTGAGCCAAAGTCAGTCACTCAACCAACTGAGCCACCCAGGCGCCCTGGTTAAGCTATTCTTGAAACAACTTGAAGTGCAAGTTTTCAGTATTAATATTCAATGACACGTTGCCAGTATACAGTATTTCCCACACCTTACCATTGTCTGTGCCATCAAGAGTGTCAGTGAAGCAGTATTTCTTGAAAGATCGCTTCATTATTGTCTTTGAGATTTTCTTCCCAGAAGGTGACATTCAGTGTGCAAGTTTTGGTGCTTATGGCAGTCAAGGCCTAGTAGACAGCAACTCTAAGACCGATCCTGATTTCAGAAATTTCAAAATGTGAAAAAAATATACATCTTAAAGTTTCAAAAATAGGGTTGGGGGTACTCAATGAATAGTTTTTGAATATTTCTTTTTCTTTAATGTTTATTTATTTTTGAGAGAGAGAGATACAGAGCACAAGCTGGAGAGGGGCAGAATGAAAGGGAGACACAGAATCTGAAGCAGGCTCCAGGCTCTGAGCTGTCAGCCCAGAACCCGACGTGGGGCTTGAACTCACAAACCACCAGATCATGACCTGAGCCAAAGTTGGACGCTTAACCAACTGAGCCACCCAGGCGCCCCTCAATAAATAATTTTTGAATACTTGAATAAATGACTGCTGTCAACTCTCCGTGTTCTTGAGCAAGCCAGTTTTTCCTTGAGCCTTATTTTGAACAATTTAAAAAATAAACAAAAACCAAAACTCTGATCAACCTACTCTTCAAGGGTTCAAGGTTCTAGGGCAAACACTAAGACTCCCTCCACTCAGCTGTTCTTTCAGATAATTAATAAGAGGTGCCAGACCACAGATCAGAAGATGTGTTATGTGAAGCCTCAGGATTTTTGCCACGTTAGGCTGGGCCCTTTCTCTCTCCCTGGTTGTAGGTGGTTAGTATATAGTACACAGAGCACCGTCATCAGAGAGAAAGGAGCTAATTAGTGAGAGGATTTACACACAGGAAGAAATGTATGCCTAACCTCTATATAGCTCAGTTCCCAGGATGTAGAGAAGGGATGGCCTCTGAACTCATTGCCAAGGTTAGAAAGTACTTGGAGGGGCCAGTGACCAGGCCTCTTGTTGCAGCCATGGGAAACTCTCTATCCAACATGGGGGTACCTGGCCTAGCTGCAGATGATCCAATGGGCAGAGGTTAAAAAATCTTGGTTGTTAAATAAGATCTGTCTGTACATAGTCCTCAGAATCCTAACTCCAGATGTGACTGAATTGCCACTTTGTAAATACAGAATTGCTCTTTTATAAACCAGAAGCCAATGCCTACAAACTGGGGAGGTAACTTCATGAACCCCAGATAACCTGTATATATGCATACCACCCAGCTAAAAATATCTATAGGCTCTACCCAGCATGGCTACTTACACCAATTCATCTCCATGGCCTTACACATACTATACATCTCACTATGTTTCAGGAAGCCCTATCTTGGATACAGTGACCTCCTGCACATCAGTCAAAGGACTGAAACTAGAATAGGAAAATCAGGATTGGTTTCTACTTTGTTTCTTCTACTACTGAAAGTATCTGACTCTATTGTAATTAATTGCTTCCTGCCTGTTTCTTTCCCTAGGTTATGAGATACGCCCCAGAGAACTGAGGAAGAACAATGGAGTACATTATTAACTAAAATCAGTGCATAATTTTATTTTTTTTAAGCATTCTGGAACAGATAATTTATCACAGTTTGATGCCTCAGGAAACATTCCATTTTGGTTATATGACACAGAGAGAAGCTCTCTTAAACTTCCCCTACAGACTCCTTCATATATTTGGCATGATGTTAATTCTTCAGGCTGGTGTGGGAATCTTCTCTTCTCAGCAAAATTTGAATTTCTACTTCTAGATTAGAGTCAAAGAAGGATTAGAAAGATGTTCATTTTAATATTTAAAGACCACTTTAGGAATACTTATAATATCCTGCTAGTTATGAATGTATTGCATTTACTAAAAATTGCTAAGTACCTTGCCAAATTTTTGTTAATATTATAATCAAAGGTACTTAGTTACTGGTATTTCTGCAGCCACTGAAAATGCCATGCAATTATATACAGAATATATTTTCTCTCTTGAAACTGAAAAGCCCTAGAGGTTCAGACTAATGGCTGTGCTCTTCCAGATACATTATTCATTGTAAACTAGCTTTCCAGAATCCTACATTATGGAAAACTAATTACCTGTCACATTTTTAAACACATGTATACTAATACATATTATGAGCATTTTGAACAATCTTTCATTCCTAGTCAACTGTTTTTTGCTGTGTGCGTGTGTGTGTGTGTGTGTGTGTGTGTGTGTGTGTGTGTGTGTTTAACCGTGAAGGCAAAGTTTAAAAAATAGAAAAATAACAAATTAGGAAAATTTGACACAATTCATTATTAGAGAATGATAAGTAAGTAAAATGGAGGATGAGTAAGAGATCTACATGCTGAATCAACTGTTAAAATGTAAGTCTTTCTTGCTTTTGATTCTGTACAGATGCCAGCCCTGAAATGGAGGTGGTAAGAGATGTGTTTCCCAGTTGAGGACATGAAAGACACCACTCACCAGTTGTGGGCAATACCTACGAGGGGATTAGATGGGAACTTTTGCTACATGCCCTGCTCCCCACATATGAAAGTTTCCCAAAGCATAATATATCCAATTATATGCCTGGATGGGGTTTTCAGGTCACCCCAGACCAGTCTTCTGTCAGTAAGTTCATCCTTTGGTGTAGTTTTTAGGGAAAGATATTCAAAACTAGTCTCAAGTACAAGTGTTCAAAAACCCTGGGGAGTCCTGAAAAAATACAGAGAAAACTTAAATAATAACAAATCAGGTACAATTGTATTAGAAATATCTAGAATACAGATCTCCTCCAGTCAAGCTCTCTCCATTTGTTCTACCACCCTGCACTGACATCTTATTAAATTTAGAATGCAGTTAAAATCCTGCAAAATTCTATATGAATTGTCCCCTGCCACCCTATCTAATTAGCTCCTACTACTCTCTCCTAGTGTTCCTGGCTTCCTCTACTTCAACTATCAGAAGGTGCCTGCAATCACTGCATCCCTTACATAGTAAGTACAGTAAAACCTTGGTTTATGGGCATAATTGTTCCAGAAACATGCTTGTAATCCAAAGCACTTGTATATCAAAAGCAAATTTCAAGAACCTTTGGTTCAGTGGTGATCATGTGACATTCGGCATCACTTACTACTGGTATTGTTAAGACATCGCTCATTTATCAAGTTAAAATTTACTAGAAATGTTTGCTCGTCTTGCAGAACACTCGCAGAACAAGTTACTCACAATCCAAGGTTTTATTGTATTTAATAAATGTTTTTACAAGTTTACAAAAAACAGAGAAGTTTCATATATACATTTGTGTGTGTGTGTATATATATATATATATATATATATATATATATATATATATATATGTTTGCATGCACATATGTATGTGATTATTTGAATAGTGGTGTTTTATAGTTTTCAAAGTACGTTTACTTATTTCCTTTGATTTCTATCTTGTTTCCAGAAACTTCCTAACAGTTTCTTTCTGTCAGTTCTCTAAAAACTCATTAGATTATTAGGACATAAGTATTTGGTAGAAATAATTAATAAAAAAAAAAAAAACCTGACTCAATCAATGCAGCTTGTTGGGGGTATTGAAAAAATAATTTAATCCAAAAATCAATGGGAAAAGTTCATTTATTGCTGTCAGGAAATACATGAAAAAGTCAGTGACTTCAGTTAGGAGAGTCAGCCAGAAAGTCCTGGAAACAAGGTTAAGACCAAGTACACAGATGCAGGATGGAGGGACGCAGCTAGCCAGGATTCAATTCATGTAAGGTGAAGAAACTGCATTTAAGGAAACCTTGTGAATCATAAGACAAGAGCCTCAGACCAGAGCAAAAAGTCATGCATCCTTGGATTGAAAAGCCTGTTGTGTCTTTAAGCCTCATTTGTATGAAGGTGATGATGCCATCATGGTACCAGGTGATGAGAGTGGAAAACCCAGGCTCAACTGCCCTCCATAGGAAAAATAATTAACATATGTGTTCAGATTCTGTTTATGCTTCTGCAATAAATGGAAGTCATTGTCTAGGTCAAATGGGAACTGCCTTACCTGCTTCCTCCTGGCTCCAAGTCCTGTCTACAGAGGAGCTGGGTGTTGGCCACACTGCTGTGCTCACTTGCTCAGCTCGGAGCTTTCTCCCCTTCACTAGTGATATCACAGAACATCAACAGAAAGTGCTTATGTGTTACAGGTCTCTGTGGTCGAGGTGTGAAGTTAAATGTGTGAAGTTGATTTAAAAGCTAGGCCGACGGGGCACCTGGGTGGCTCAGTCGGTTAAGCGTCAGACTTCAGCTCAGGTCATGATCTCGTGGTCCGTGAGTTCGGGCCCCATGTCGGGCTCTGTGCTGCCAGTTCAGAGCCTGGACCCTGCTTCGGATTCTGTGTCTCCCCCTCTCTCTGCCCTTCCCCTCCTCATGCTCTGTCTCTCTCTGTCTCAAAAATAAATAAAAGTATTAAAAAAAAAAAAAAAGCTAGGCCGCTTTTTGAAGAATGTTGAATGAAGGTTCTGAAACAACCAGGAGAGTGATACAGCCTTCCCCCTCCCCCACCAAGTTTTTATCAGGAAGCAATTAAAAGAGATAATGGATCAGCTCACACTGGGACTAATCTGCCATGAGTTATTGTGTGGGATATTGTATTTTCCAAAATTAACATTGCAATATTTCATGTTCCACATGCTCTCCACACCTTGCCTTTCCCCGTTGCTTTCCACTTGAAATTGGAAATAGAATTAAAGGAGTAAAGAAGTACAGGAGATATTACCTGACTTTTGAGGCTTCATCATAAGAAGGTCAGTTCTGTCTGTCTGTCTGACTGTCTCTCTTTCTCCCTCTCAATACTCGGCCTTGGGATCTGGCCACCATGTTTTGGAGAAGCTCAAAAAGCTAATGTGAAGACACCACATAATTGCCAGGCATGTGTGAGACTGAGTTTTCACTTGATTCCAGCTCTCACTTTGTTATGCAGCAATTGATATGTAATACAGATTTCATGTTCTTTGCTCGTTAACTTTCATTTTGGAGGCTTGCCATAGCCATGTTCTACGTGACTTGCTTTGGGTTTCTGCATGTGTCATACACTCCACACGGAATGCTCTTCTCCTCTTCTAAGCAAATACACATTCTTCATTTTCATTTCCTGGCATAACCCAAAATCTCTCCTCTAGGGTCTAATGCTATTCTTCCTATTCTGCATATCCCTACACTCAATGAACTCATTTATACTGTGTTCCTCTTCATTCAGGTGTGATTTGTCTTTCTTTCTCTTTGTTTTTTTTCCCTCAGGGCCAAGTCCTGAATATTTAATTAGACCACTAATGACTGGAAATTACAGGAGAGGCAGAGTGGGGAGGTGGGTAAGAACATTGGTTCAAGGCCCAGACTGCCCACGTCAGGAGAGTGGCTCTACCACCTACCAGCAGTGTGCCCTTGGATAAGCTACTAATGTCTGTATCAGTCAGGGACCTACCAGAGAAAGAGAACTACTAGGAGATCTATTCCTAACTATGTATACATACACACACATACAGAAAAGACATTGATTTCTAGGAATTACACAATTGTGTGACTGGCTAGGAAAATTTGAAATCTGTTTTCTTGCCACTCCACCTGACAAGATCCCAACTCTGGACCAGGCTAGCCGTCTCCCATTTTCTTGCAAACTGGTGTTGGAACAATGTGAGCTGGACAACGAGCATTACATAGTAGACCTCATCCTGTCTCTGACCGGCTCCCTTTCCCCTTCCTCTCAATAGCTTTTTCAAACTTTATCTACTGCTCCCCACTCTGCCAGAGGATGGGGGGAGCCCTCCTCTTTCTCTGGCCAGTCCCTTTGCTGAGTTGTAAATCTCATCCATTAGTTTCTTCCTAAAACTCTCCCTAATTCTAGCTCATCCCTTTTATTTTCAAGCTTTCTATTTGTTTTTCTTCTTAACATATAAACTTTTCCCCCCTCTTCCCTAGGTCGGTCTTTAGCTACTGGGCCTCCCTTCGTCAAACAAACTTCTTGAGAAAGTAATATATTTTGCTCTCTTTTTAAAAAATTTAAATTTTAGTTTTATTTAAAAAAATATTTATTTTGAGAGAGAGACAGAGAACGTGAGTGGGAGAGAGGCAGAGAGAGAGGGAGAGAGAATCCCAAACAGGCTCCACACTTTCAACACACAGCCTGATGCAGGGATCGATCTCACAAACTGTGAGATCATGACCAGAGCCGAAATCAAGAGTTGGATGCTTAACTGACTGAGCCATCCAGGTGCCCTATTTTGCTCTCTTTACATCCTCACTTGCTATTCATTCTTCCATCCGTGGAAATCTGATTCCACCTTTACCTTTCCACGGAAACTGTGCTTACAAGGTGACCTAAACCATAGATCCAAGAGATGATTAAAAAGCATCTTGAGCAATGTTTAGTCTCAGCAGCTCTGGACACTGTTTACCACTCTGCTTTGCTCAGACCCCTGTCTTCTCTTGGCTTCTATGGCTTTCTCATAACATTTATCTCCTTCAATGTTCATTGTAATTGCTTAGTACCCCATTTGCTCAGATTGGTAGGACATCATGGATTGTTCTCAGGTCATCAGTCAAATATGTAAGAACCTAGAGACTCACTTAGTGCAAAGGGGCCATTCTTCTGTGCAGGTGCCAGGGGAAGAAGGAACTGAAGACTCTCACAGTCCATCGGGAGACTTGTTTTTCAGCTGCTATTACTTGTCACTGCCAGTTAGCATTCCTGTGGAAAACCTGGGAGATATGGAGCCTTCAGTTCTCTTCCTAGAACAATGGAAATGCTGACCAAATTGAACACCTGGGTTTATCTAAAGAGAAAAGAATTTTGGAACTTTAAATGGCCAGTTTTAAAAAATCCTGCCTAATTGGGCATTATCGTATTTCACATGGATTAGCTTCCCAGTGTAAGAAAATTTAAGTATTTCTTAGAATATTTCTTCATGGAGTTTAGACATATAAATTATATTTTTTAAATATTTTCTTGGGGTTGTCAAACTAATTCTATTAGCATTAACATTCTTGGTTATTATTTGTTGACTGTAATTTGGACAGTTCCTGGCTTATACAGTGTTATTAGAGTTAAATTTGTGGGCTGTAACCTTAGGGTATAAATTTTATAATCCTCCATTTACTATGAAAATATAAGAGGTGGGTTTTAGGGATGTCAAACTGTAAATGTAAAGAAAGCTAAGGGGTCATATAATAATTGCCTCAATTGGCTGATGGGTAGCTCTAAGAAAATGCAATCATTGAAAAGGGAACGTGAGTACCTCGAGGTGAATTGAGTGAGTCACTAGTTTTCCTGAAGACCAAATCACAAGAAATACACTGAAATCATAATAGAAGGTAGGACATCAGCTTCATGCTGGTTGTCCTTTTTTTCCTACCTGAAAAAACCACAGCAAAAATAGCTGACATTTATATTATGCTTGTTATATATAAACACTACTCTGAATGCTTTGTATCTATTAACTTTTTAAATAAATTTTATTTATTTACTTTGATGCAGGGGAGGGGAGAAAGAGATAGAGAGAGAATCTCACGCAGGCTCTATGCTCAGGCTCAGCTCAGAGCCTGACACAGGGCTTGATCCCACAAACCATGAGACCATGACCTGAATCAAGATCAAGAGTTGGTCACTAAACCAACTGAACCACCCAGGCACCCCTACATCTATCTGTTAACTTTTTAATTTTCACAAAAATACTGTGAGAGAAGGATTTTACTCTCCTCAATTTTTGTGTCATGTTCTCCATGAAACACAGAAAAATGAATTATTTTCCCCAAAGTCACATAGCTAGTTTTAGAAAAACTATCATTTCAATTTAAACTCTCTGAGTTCATTGCAATAATGCCATTGCAACAAAGCTCTATGGCTCCATTTTACTAACGTGAATGACCACAGCTGCTCCTGTTTTTTATTTAAAAAAATTTTAAATGTTGGGTGCCTGGGTGGCTCAGTTTGTTAAGCGTCTGACTTCGGCTTGGGTCATGATCTTGCAGTTTGTGAGTTTGAGCCCTGCATCAGGCTCTGTGCTAACAGCTCAGAGGCTGGAGCCTTCTTCCGATTCTGTGTCTCCCTCTCTGCCCCTCTCCTGCTCGTGCTGTCTCTCTCTGTCTCTCAAGAAATGAATAAACGTTAAAAAGTTTTTTTAAATATATTTTTTAATGTTTATTTATTTTTGAGAGACAGAGACAAAGCATGAGCAGGGTAGGGGCAGAGGGCAAGGGAGACATAGAATCCAAAGCAGGCTCCAGACTCTGGGCTGTCAGCACAGAACCCGATGTGGGGCTAGAACCTAACCCATGAACTGCAAGATCATGACCTGAGCCAAAGTCAGACGCTTAACCAACTGAGCCACCCAGGTACCCCTAGTTTTTTTATTTTAATACTCTTTTATATTGCTTCCTCTTTTGTCACAAGAAAAGGACAGAAAAGGCAAGTATAGAACAAATAAGTGTTTCTCCCCTGGGGTGCCTACTATAGACCACAAGGCAACAAGAACAAGAAATGACTGGTGTTACTCACTGCAGGGCATCAAGGTAGTGAGTGGGGTGGGGGGCAGTGTCTGGACTAGGAGTTGGGCGAGGGATATGCAAAAATGTAGGAAGGTTTGAGGGCATCTGCAGTTCTCCTGAATCAGCAACATTTTGGATATTTATAATTTTTTCAGAAGAAAAATGTGCAGTGACTTCTATTCCATGTTAGATCATTGAAAGCTGCTAAAATAGAAATTACTGTGAATGCTCAGCAGATGTGGAAAAAAATCTGATGGTCTTTTACTGACTACATGTAAAGTAATGTCTTGCTGATACTCCTTATGAAAGCTGAGGTGTTTGATAATTGTGTTGTGGAAGTTATAAAGTAGAAAAATGTGTAAGTGAATCAATAAAAGTACTTCCCAATTATTGAATATATTTCCATTTTTTTAAATTTTATTTTCTATTTTTTTAAATTTACATCCAAATTAGTTAGTATATAGTGCAACAATGATTTCAGAAGTAGATTCCTTAGTACCCCTTACCCATTTAGCCCATCCCCCCTCTCACAACCCCTCCAGTAACCCTCAGTTTATTCTCCATATTTATGAGTCTCTTCTGTTTTGTCCCCCTCCCTGTTTTTATGTTATTTTTGTTTCCCTCCTTTAAGTTCATCTGTTTTGTCTCTTAAAGTCTTCATATGAGTGAAGTCATATGATTTTTTTCTTTCTCTGACTAATTTCACTTAGCTTTTTACCCTCCAGTTCCATCCACATAGTTGCAAATGGCAAGATTTCATTCTTTTTGTTTGCCAACTAATACTCCATTAGTCCATATATACATCCATATATATATGCCACCTCTTCTTTATCCATTCATGCATCGATGGACATTTGGGTTCTTTCCATACTTTGGCTATTGTTGATAGTGCTACTATAAACATGGGGGTGCATGTGTCCCTTCAAAACAGCACACCTGTATCCCTTGGATAAATGCCTAGTAGTACAATTGCTGGGTTGTGGGGTAGTTCTATTTTTAGTTTTTGAGGAACCTCCATGCCATTTTCCAGAGTGGCTGCACCAGCTTACATTCCCACAAAGAATGCAAAAGAGATCCTCTTTCTCTGCATCCTCGCCAACATCTGTTGTTGCCTGACTTGTTAATGTTAGCCATTCTGACAGGTGTCAGGTGGTATCTCATTGTGGTTTTGATTTGTATTTCCCTGATGATGTTGAGCATTATCTTGTGTGTCAGTTGGCCATCTGGATGTCTTCTTTGGAGAAGTGTCTATTCATGTCTTTTGCCCATTTCTTCACTGGATTATTTGATTTTTGGGTTTGATAAGTTCTTTATAGATTTTGGATACTAACCCTTTATCTGATATGTTGTTTGCAAATATTTTCTCCCGTTCTGTCAGTTGCCTTTGAGTTTTGCTGATTGTTTCCTTCTCTGTGAAGAAGCTTTTTATTTTGATGAGGTCCCAGTAGTTCATTTTTGCTTTTGTTTCCCTTGCCTCCGGAGACGTGTTGAGTAAGAAGTTGCTGCGGCCAAGATCAAAGAGGTTTTTGCCTGCTTCCTCCTCTAGGATTTTGATGGCTTCCTGTGTTACATTTAGGTCTTTCATCCATTTTGAGTTTGTTTTTGTGAATGGTGTCCATTCACCATTTTATTTTGTGAATGGTGGTCCAGGTTCATTTTTTGGCATGTCGCTGCCAGTTTTCCCAGCACCACTTGCTGAAGAGACTGTCTTTGTTCCATTGGATATTCTTTACTGCTTTGTCAAAAATTAGTTGCCCATACGTTTGTGGGTCCATTTCTGGGTTCTCTATTCTGCTCCATTGATCTGAGTGTCTGTTCTTGTGCCAGTACCATACTGTCTTGATGATTACAGCTTTGTAGTATAGCTTGAAGTCTGGGATTGTAATGCCTCCTGCTTTGGCTTTCTTTTTCAAGATTGCTTTGGCTATTCAGGGTCTTTTCTGGTTCCATACAAATTTTAAGATTATTTGTTCTAGCTCTGTGAAGAATGCTGGTGTTTTTTGATAGGGATTGCATGGAATATGTAGATTGCTTTGGATAGTATTGACATTATAACAATATTTGTTCTTCCTATCCAGGAGCACAGAATCTTTTTCCATTTTTTTGTGTCTTCTTCAAGGGCTTTCATCAGCTTTCTGTAGTTTTCAGTATACAGATTTTTTACCTCTTTGGTTAGATTTATTCGGTTTTTGGTGCAACTGTAAATGGGATTGATTCTTGATTTCTCTTTCTGTCACTTCATTGTTGGTGTATAGGAATGCAACCAATTTCTGTGCATTGATTTTATATCCTGCAACTTTGCTGAATTCATGAATCAGTTCTAGCAGCAGTTTTTTTGTGGAATCTCTTGGGTTTTCCATATAGAGTATCATGTCATCTGTGAAGAGTGAAAATTTTACCTCCTGGCTGATTTTGATGCCTTTTGTATCTTTGTGTTGTCTGATTGCAGAAGCTAAGACTTCTAATACTATGTCGAATAACAGTGGTGAGAGTGGACATCCCTGTCTTGTTCCTGACCTTAGGGGGAAAACTCTCAGTTTTTCCCCATTAAGGATGATATTAGCATTGGGTCATTCATATATGGCTTTTATGATCTCGAGGTATGCTCCTTCTATCCCTACTTTCTTGAGGGTTTTTATCAAGAAAGGATGCTGTATTTTGTCAAATGCTTTCTCTGCATTTATTGAGAGGATCATATGGTTCTTGTCCTTTCTTTTGTTGATGTGATGAGTCACATTGATTGTTTTGCAGATATTGAACCAGCCCTGCATCTCAGGTATGAATCCCACTTGGTTGTGGTGAATATTTTTTTTAATGTATTGTTGGAGCTGGTTGGCTAATATCTTGTTGAGGATTTTTGCATCCATGTTCATCAGGGAAATTAGTCTATCGTTCTCCTTTTTAGTGGGGTATCTGTCTGGTTTTGGAATCGAGGTAATGCTGACTTCATAGAAAGAGTTTGGAAGTTTTCCTTCCATTTCTATTTTTTGGAACAGCTTCAAGAGAATAGGTGTTAACGCTTCCTTAAATGTTTGGTAGAATTCCCCTGGAAATCCATCTGGCCCTGGACTCTTGGTTTTTGGCAGATTTTGTATTACTAATTTGATTTCCTTACTGGTTATAGGTCTGTTCAAATTTTCTATTTCTTCCTGTTTCAGTTTTGGTAGTGTATATGTTTCTGGGAATTTGTCCATTTCTTCCAGATTTCCCATTTTATTGGCATATAATCGCTCATAATATTCTCTTATTATTGTTTTTATTTCTGCTGTGTTGGTTGTGATCTCTTCTCTTTCATTCTTGATTTTATTTATTTGGGTCCTTTCCTTTTTCTTTTTGATCAAAATGGCCAGTGGTTTATCAATTTTGTTAATTCTTTCAAAGAACGAGCTTCTGGTTTCATTGATCTGTTCTACTGTTTTTTTGGTTTTGATAGCATTAATTTCTGCTTCAATCTTTATTATTTCCTATCTTCTGCTGGTTTGGGGTTATTTCCTGTTCTTTTTCCAGCTCCTTGAGGTGTAAGATTAGGTTGTGTATCAGATCTTTCTTCCTCCTTTAGGAAGTTCTGGATTGCTATATACTTTCCTCTTATGACCGCCTTTGCTGCATCCCAGAGGTTTTGGGTTGTGGTGTTATCATTTTCAATGGCTTCCATATACTTTTTAATTTCCTCTTTAATTTCTTGGTTAGCCCATTCATTTTTAGTAGGATGTTCTTCAGTCTCCAAGTATTTGTTCCCTTTCCAAATTTTTTCTTGTGGTTGGTTTCGAGTTTCATATTGTTGTGGTCTGAAAATATGCACAGTATGATCTCAATCTTTTTATACTTACTTAGGGCTGATTTGTGTCCTAGTATATGGTCTATTCTGGAGAACGTTCCATGTGCACTGGAGAAGAATGTATATTCTGCTGCTTTAGGATGAAATGTTCTGAATATATGTTAAGTCCATCTGGTCCAGTGTGTCATTCAAAGCCATTGTTTCCTTGTTGATTTTTTGATTAGATGATCTGTCCATTGTTGTGAGTGGGGTGTTGAAGTCTATGAAGTGGAGTGTTGAAGTTGAAGACTATGGTATTACTATCGATGAGTTTCTTTATGTTTGTGATTAATTGACTTATATATTTGGGTGTTACCACATTTGGCGCATAAATGTTTATAATTGTTAAGTCTTCTTGGTGGATAGACCCCTTGATTATGACATAATGTCCTTCTTCATCTCTTGATACAGTCTTTATTTTATTTTATTTTATTTATTTATTTTTTGGTTTATTTATTTATTTATTTATTTTTTTCCCAATATATGAAGTTTATTGTCAAATTGGTTTCCATACAACATCCAGTGCTCATCCCAAAGGTGCCCTCCTCAACACCCATCACCCACCCCCCTCCCTCCCACCCCCCATCAACCCTCAGTTTGTTCTCAGTTTTTAACAGTCTCTTATGCTTTGGCTCTCTTCCACTCTAACCTCTTTTTTTTTTTCCTTCCCCTCTCCCATGCGTTTCTGTTAAGTTTCTCAGGATCCACATAAGAGTGAAACCATATGGTATCTGTCTTTCTCTGTATGGCTTATTTCACTTAGCATAACACTCTCCAGTTCCATCCATGTTGCTACAAAGGGCCATATTTCATTCTTTCCCATTGCCACGTAGTACTCCATTGGATAGTCTTTATTTTAAAGTCTAGATTTTCTGATATAAGTATGGCTACTCTGGCTTTCTTTTGTTGACCATTAGTATGATAGATGGTTCTCCATCCCCTTATTTTCAATCTGAAGGTGTCTTTAAGTCTAAAATGGGTCTCTTGTAAACAGCATTTAGATGAATCTTGTTTCCTTATCCATTCTGTCACCCTATGTCTTTTGATTGGAGCATTGAGTCCATTGACGTTTAGAGTGAGTACTGAAAGATATGAATTTATTGCCATTATGTTGTTTGTAGAGTTGGAGTTTCTGGTGGTGGTCTCTGGTCCTTTCCAGTCTTTGTTGCTTTTGGTCTTTTTTTTTTTTTTTTCATCTTTTGTCCCCTCAGAGAGTCCCCTTAAAATTTTTCAGGGACGGTTTAGTGGTCACAAACTCTTTTAATTTTTGTTTGGGAAACTTTTTATCTCTGCTTCTATTTTGAATGACAGCCTTGCTGGATAAAGAATTCTCGGCCACATATTTTTCTGATTCAGCACGTTGAATATATCCTGCCACTCCTTTCTGGCCTGCCACATTTCTGTGGATAGGTCTGCTGCAAACCTGATCTGTCGTCCCTTGTAGGTTAGGGACTTTTTTCCCTTGCTGCTTTCATGATTCTCTCCTTGCCTGAGTATTTTGTGAGTTTGACTATGATATGCTTTGTTGATGGTCGGTTTTTGTTGAATCTAATGGGGGTCCTCTGTGCTTCCTAGATTTTGATGTCTGTGTCTTTCCCCAGGTTAGGAAAGTTTTTCG